>NW_027466504.1:9653125-10258437 GCF_050575085.1 Anarhichas minor
AACAAAGGATACTGTCATCCGTAGCAATATTTGTCTCTCCTCGGGTGACCTTTGACCTTATTGTTAGTCCACATTATATGACACCCAATTGTTTCAGGTTGCAAGAGGATTGACATAAAAAAGTAATTTCACCCAAGTAACATTTGCATAGGAAAGGAAGTTATCAAAATCGTGCACTTTCATCGAAGAACCTTGACGTGGCGTAGTGGCCATTTTCCCTCATTGTTTATGAAAAAACAAGTTGTTATAAGTTGTTATAACTCCAAGGTACATTATCCAATCCGCACAAAACTTCTTATGCATGATGCTACTTCAAGCTTGAACATACTTCAATTGAAAAAAAATTCAATAACTCATAGCGCCGCCTACTGGCTAAAGGAAATGTCATATTTTATACTTTTATTCATACCTCCTAGCCAGGTGACCTGATGAGTCTCAAATTTGGTAAGGATAGCCTTAAGACATTGATGATGCATGATCATGAATATTGTGCGCTTTCGTTGAACGCTGTTGCCGTGGCGATGCATCTTTCGCCATGAAAAAGGAAGCTGATGGTTTAGTGGGTTGGGATGCTCAAAAACTCATGGAACTTTGTACATGTGTCATAGGTCATAGGAGGACATGGAGTATATGATTTTTTGGCTTGGCCGTTTTAAATTGCCTCTATAGCGCCCCCTACAATATTTCAAAACAGCAGCCCCAGCGCTACGTTTCAGCTACATGTATGAAACTTGGTAGTCACTCTGTATTATCTTGAATGTATTATGTATTATGTATTATGTATTATTATAACATATTAACAGGAAGAATTCTGTCACTTCTTTGGATTGAAGTGGACTTTTTCTGATTGAAAATGTATTCCTTCCACCAAAATATATTTGGTGTCCCATATGCATTTATACATACAGTATATAGCTCCATGTATATCGTTTAAAGAGTGCCATGACATAACATAACACATAGAGCTATAATAACGTCTTGCATACAATATTAGTCATTTTATATAATAGTCATTAATATATTTATTGCCAACGGAACAATATAGTCGTTAGGCATATAGCCTTCTGATTGTTTGAGCTGTGTGAATAACAGTGTTTATTATTGTATTACTGTGCATGTATTATTATTTTTAACTGAATTGAAAGCTATACGCTACAATATTCTAAAAGGATGTTTGCAATTTCAGTCTTACTTTACTTTAATCTTTATCTACCTCTTAACACTATCTACCTCTGAACAGCATGTATTTGATTTGATCCCGACTGTCTTCAGCGCCTCTAGCCGCAGAGTGTGGGGGTGTTGGCTGGGTGAGAGCGGTGGCCCCTCCTCCTGTAGGGGCTGGTCTATCCTGTACTGTGTGCAGCGGAGAGGGCTGGACCTGGACCTGGACCTGCGCTCCTGGCTACTAAACCACTGCCCCCTTTCACAGATTTATACGATTATCACTATCGGACCTAATTTGAAGGAGCCGTAAATTGCCTTTAAATCGGCGGTGAGTTTTTTCTTTCTTTCTCTGAACGTGTTAATTTAGCCATATTGAGATTAACGGTGCCTCTTGGTTTTATTGTAGTGTAGGCCACCGTGCGGTTTGTGTGATTTAGTAAACTGCACGCTGTAGCTCTAATAAGAGTCGACACAGTGACAGCTGTCATATTCAGGCACACAGATTTAATTCAGCTCTGACATCCAGTGTAAAATGAGTGTGATTGTGTTGTAAACATATGTATTGTGGCAGGCTGCGGGCATGATCTCATAAAAAGACAGGCCTGCGTGTACTACTGAACAGGTGCTGTAAACAATCTAAGCCTGCGTGACATGCTGTGGCTTTTGCAAGTAACAGGCCTATGAATACACAAAGCAGCCAACATGCAGCATACTTCTGTCTGTTTGAGGGTGGTGGGGACGCCAGTGTTTGACAGACAGACACGGTTGTTTTAGGGCTTTGTTGAGGTTGAAGTCCTTTAGATGACATCATCAACACAGGAATGCATGGCTCAGCTTTTCCCTAACGTGAAGAATAGATGTATCCTTTTGGTCATTGGCCAGCAGTAGTCTCTGTCTCGCTGTTAGACAGAGCAGAGGGACATTCCTGCAGTCTCTAAACCCATGAGAGGCCTCAGGGTGCAAGGGGGGTAGTTCTATAAACAATGTCCTTGCCTGCAGAATTGTTCCTATCAAATGCATAGCCAGTTTTGCACAGCAACACATCCTTTTTTTATTTATTTAAACTAAACTCAGTCATTTGTTTGCTCATGGATTCTCCTGGTCTCTCACCACTCATCCAAGTGTTACCCTCTTACTTGACTGTTAACTGAACTGAGCTCATTAGGATTCTTGTCCAGTTGAGCAGAGTAATATAAAAGGTCATCCAATGTCCCCGTTTTTACTTCTTCACAGATTCAGACGGGGATAGCCAAGTAAAAACTTAAAATCTAACAGCCAGCATATTTGGTTCTTTTTATCCCCTGGTTTCCCCACAAAGCTATTATGTCCTCACTTGAGACGTGACTGGAAGTTGTGAAACTGTCCGGCATAGAAAAGCAAGTGCATTCAGGGAGGAGAAAGACACCCCCACATTGGTGAACACTAACGTCCATTAGGGCTGCACAAGCTTCTGCAGTGCAGATCCAAATTATTTGAAGAAGAAAGCACTTTATATTTATCTGAGCCAAAGCTTTGGTGAATGACCCTTCTCTCACTCTCTCCCTCTTTTTTTTTGTCTCATTCTCCCTCTCAGCCTGCCCATACAGACAAGGTATCATATTTCAAAGTGCTTTTGTTATTCCTGGGTTTGCTGTGTTTAAGGTGTTATCTTGTCTCACGTCCCTCAGAAATAGCTTTTCGTCTGTTCATATTTTCTGTACGTCTATTATTTCTCAGCTGGGCTTAAAATGATGTCGGCTTCTAACTGAAATTTACATTGCAGAGCATTTACTTTTATTATACATGACAATTATTAGTTGCAGGATTTGCCTGTTGCAGGGCGGTAGCCAGGACACAAGTCTGTCAGACTGAGTCACAAGTCCCACCAATGCAGGGCCACCACTCTCAGGGCAGTTAAAATACCCATCATGTTGTTTTTAATTGTAGAATGTAAAATCCCCTCAGGTTGCTAAACCTACACATTCAATAACTGAACAAATGCAGTACCAGGGACCTGACCTCAGCTGTTCAAATGCATAAAAGAATCTTTATCACCAGTATGAACATTCATTTTTTTCACACACGCTCCCACACTTGATTGCTGTGCTGTAACCCTTAGACAAGTGTGTCGCCGATTAGCTCTCTGCTATTTATAGACGGCACTGTACATACTCACACAGCCCCATATTTTTATCTCACACTAGTATGTATCCAACCGGAGGGATATCTGCAACCATACAGGCCAACAGGCTACGAGCTGAAGGCATGGGCTCCAAGGAGCAGGCTGTACACTTCTCCAACCAGGACTACGAGGCACTAAAGCAGGAATGTTTGGAGTCCGGCTGCTTGTTTGAAGACTCCTATTTCCCCGCTGAGCCTCCATCCCTAGGTTTCAAGGAGCTCGCCCCCTATTCCTCCAAAACTAAGGATGTGGAGTGGATGAGGCCCCCGGTGAGTGGTGACTACTAATGCATGAAACGATATTGATAGTAGGACACAAGATAACAGATGTACTTTTGCTACACCCACATACAGATGAAAGTATGTTTTTAAGACACAGATTCCAGACCTAAAGCTGGATATAAAGTGGAAATAGCTCACTCATCCTTCTTTGGATAGCTGCCCATGTAACAGTTCTCCACAACAAGCATGTGGTTCTGACTCTCAGATAAACATATCATATAAACAGACATATCCTATGACATTGTGTTTGTTCATGTCTGCAAACTCAGACAGAACAGGACAAGTAGGGACAGTAACCTCTCGGGCCGCTGCAGCTGTTGGCATCGCATGGCATTCCCTGACCACTCCCTCGCTCCCGACATTTGTTTACAGTGCTTCATTAAGACACAGGAAAGTTGACGTGTAGATGCAAGAATAGCGATGGTTGCCTTTTAAAGCAGATTGTGAAACGGTTGACTAGTCTGAATTCTGAGACTTTGAGGTATTTGATTGTCACCCAGACATTTCATTTCTCCATAGGAACTGACCGACGATCCTCAGTTCATCGTGGGTGGTGCTACCAGAACTGACATCTGTCAGGGAGCGCTGGGTGAGCCCTTGTTGTTGTTAATGTTGAATCTGCCCTGGAAAAAAAAACGAGACAGAATTAGATAATTAGATTCTTCTCACTTGCAGGCGACTGCTGGCTCTTAGCAGCCATCGGCTCTCTCACCCTGAATGAGAAGCTTCTTCATCGGGTTGTCCCTCATGGCCAGTCCTTCCAAGATGATTATGCCGGAATCTTCCACTTTCAGGTACTTCAAGATCTTCCATGCACTGCACAGCAAGTGTAAGGCAAGCAGTTTAGGTTGATGGAGTTGTTGATTATTGCTCTGTGTTGCAGTTCTGGCAGTTCGGCGAGTGGGTGGATGTTGTGATAGATGACAGACTGCCTGTCAAAGACGGCGAGCTCATGTTTGTCCATTCCGCTGAGGGCAATGAATTCTGGAGTGCACTCCTGGAGAAGGCTTACGCCAAGTAGGTATTAAAAGAGCCGACCCAGATATTAAATTATTCAGCGCGAGTGTATGCAGTAGGAAGTTGTAAATTACAAGCGTGTTTTCACTGTGGCTTCAGGCTAAATGGCTCCTATGAGGCTCTGTCCGGAGGAAGCACCACTGAAGGGTTCGAGGACTTCACAGGTGGTGTGTCTGAGATGTACGAGCTCCGCAGTGCTCCCAGAGATCTGCACAGGATAATTGGCAAAGCCCTGGAGAGAGGCTCTCTGCTGGGCTGCTCCATCGATGTGAGTGCTGAGCACGCTGGCACGCCACCAAGGCACGCGGATCAATGTTGTGCCATCCTGAGAAAGCCAATAACATTAAAAGCATTTCTATTTATTTCTGTGCCAGTCAATGCGGTAATCATGTTTTCATATTATTGCAGATCACCAGTGCCTTCGACATGGAGGCTGTTACATTCAAGAAGCTTGTGAAGGGCCACGCCTACTCTGTCACTGGACTGAAGGAGGTCTGTCTGTGTATGACTCTGTTGTCTTTAATCGGTTACCCTTATGAATAATACTAATGGTCTTAAGTTGCCCATAAACTCTGTGCGTTATGTAGGTTGATTTCCGCGGCAACATGGAACGCCTAATCCGAATACGTAACCCTTGGGGTCAGGTGGAGTGGACTGGGGCCTGGAGTGACAAGTGAGTTAATAAATGTCTTTGTGTACGGAGTATTTTTCCATCCCTGTTTTTGTTTGGTTAATGTCTTCTTTTGTGACTGTTAAATCTCTTTCTAAACGTTTATTCCGGTCTATTTGTCTTGTTGTGTGTAGTTCTCCTGAATGGGACGAGATTGACTCGTCTGAACAAGAGGACCTGCACCTGAAGATGGAAGACGGGGAGTTTTGGTAAGATGTCCCAGGTGCTGTTGTACCGTAGAGCAATATTATGTACTGTTGGTATTTTAAAGGACTAGTTTGACATTTTGGGAAAAACGCCCATTCACTTCCTTGCAGAGAGTTACATGAGAAGATTGATACCACTCAATCACCTAACTCTCGCCAAGAAAGTGAATGAGCGTATATATATATATCCCAAAATGTCAAACTATTCTTCTAAAAAGGTTGCATTCAGCTTTCTGACCCTAAACTCATATTTTGATCTTCCAGGATGTCCTTCAGTGAATTCAAGACGCAGTTTTCTCGGCTAGAGATCTGTAACTTGACTCCTGATGCCTTGAGTGAGGAAGGTCTCGGCTACTGGAACAACATCAAGTTCTACGGCGCGTGGCGGAAAGGCAGCACCGCCGGAGGCTGCAGGAACAATCCCAGTGAGTCCCAACCGTACGGTCACAGACAAAAAAAGAAAGCCTTTCAAGTATACACGCTGACATAGACTATGAAACGGGCTAACACAAGTGCACCATCTGTGCAGACACGTTTTGGATCAACCCTCAGTACAAGATCACGTTGCTGGAGGAGGATGATGACCCAGAGGATGATGAGGCGGTGTGCAGTTTTCTAGTAGCTCTCATGCAGAAGGACCGCCGCAGATATCGGCGCCATGGTCAGGACATGCACACGATTGGCTTTGCTCTTTATGAGGTGAGAATAGAGAAAATCAGTACTGTCCCTTTGCCTTTCTCATAGTTACAGTACATTACATTATTACTTTAAGTTTTTCCTCAGCTCATTAATTTTTCCCTTCTTTTGTGCAGATTCCAGAAGAGGTAGGCAGAGCATCGATTACTAAAACATTGTGTTCATCACATTCATTCTTTTTATGAAAATCACACACTTGCATCGTGATTGAGATATTCATTCTATTTCAACACGTTTTAAATTAGTTAGAAATTAAAAATAAACACTGTGTTATGCTTTGTGAAATGGTGTAAAGTATATATGATTTCAATTAAATTGACCTAAAATCATGCACCTGCATCTCTTATGTATTGTTTCCTACTGCCGATAGTACAGAGGCTGCCAGAATGTCCATTTGAAGAAAGATTTCTTTTTGAAACATTCATCGTGCGCTCGCTCTGAGACCTTCATCAACCTGCGAGAGGTGAGCACGCGGCTCCGTCTGCCCCCTGGAGAGTACCTCATCGTCCCCTCCACCTATGAGGCCAGTAAGGAGGCTGACTTCGTCCTCAGAGTCTTCACTGAGAAGCAATCAGAAACAGAGTATGTGGGGTTTTTTTGCATGTGATTTTAATGTTGATTTAAGTATTTATAACGTAATCTCATGTTTGTTTTTGTCCATTGCAGAGAACTGGATGATGAAATCTCTGCCGATTTAGGAGATGATGTACGTATCAGTGAGACACTAAAACTAATATGTTACATACTATTCTCTATGAATATTAGAAAATAACTAGAACCCTGATCGTAAACCAAAGCCTTTTGTATTTGTGGTTTCCTACAGGATGAAATAACTGAAGACGACATCGATGACTCTTTTAAGTCCATGTTCGCCCAGCTAGCAGGAGAGGTAAGTCTGAAAAACAGATCAGTCTTGTTTTGCATCTCTATTTGCATTTGTACTTGCTAAGACTGCTCAAATGATTTCTGTATTATAATGTTGGTAATGGTAGTATTATTGTGGTATTTTAGATAACATCTAAAGATCCAAAATGGCATCCGCCTTGTTTATGGTGAGGAAATAAAGTAAATCAAGTCATTCTTTCTCTTTTCTTGTCCTCTGTGCTTTTTCAGGACATGGAGATTTCTATTCACGAGCTTCGGACCATTCTGAACAGAGTCATCACCAGGCGTGAGTTTTCTGTTTATTTTCAGTTTACAATTCATAGCTACTGGAAAATGTACATACTAGTAATAGATCTTCCACTACGGTATTACATTCTGCTGTGGAGTGTTCACCATGATGTTAAACTCATTTTAGGTCACGGGCACATGTTTCTCTTTCTTTTAGTGTAAAACAGTACAAGTACATTCTGACAACGTTCACAATTAATGAACAATCCATTTAGAAAACAGATGATGAACAGCCTGAGATTTCCGTTGAAAATTTGAATCAATGACTTTTCAGCTAATTTTACACTTTACAAAGTCATCCAGTGGGCAGGATTTACCCTTTGGCGGGCCGATTCTGGCCCTCGGCTGTATGTTTGACACCCCTGGTGTTGACCATTTATTTCCTGGACTGCCTCTATTACAAGGCCTCTGTGCCACTGTGTCTTTGTAGACCAGACTGTTTCAGACGAGTGTTTCTGCTGTTTCAGACAAAGATCTGAAGACTGATGGCTTCAGTATGGAGTCATGCAGGACCATGGTCAACCTGATGGATGTATCCTCTTGAGTTAACAGGCAGGAATGGATCAAAAATGTTGTTACATTGATTTGATCAGAAACAAATAAGACATGCATTTAGCATGCTTGTGATTGTTTGTATGTGGTTTCACCCCTTGACATCGCGTTTACCAGAAAGATGGTAGTGCTCGTTTAGGGCTGGTGGAGTTCCAGATCCTCTGGAACAAAATCCGAAAGTGGCTGGTAAATAAATAACAAACTCAAAGGAACAGTATTCACACTTAGATTCTCTAAATTTCGATTAACATTTTATTCTCTGTCTTCCAGGTCATTTTTAGAGATTTTGACCTCGACAAGTCAGGTGCCATGAGCTCATATGAGATGCGTCTTGCTGTGGAGGCAGCAGGTATAATGCTCTTAAGCATCATTTCCACAATGATTTGCTGTAAACACACTCACAGATGATAAAGTGTAACATTTCCTTTAATTTTCATTGTCATCCTGTGTAGGTTTTAAACTGAATAACAGACTGAACCAGATTCTGGTAGCCCGGTATGCAGAGAACGAGATGGTTGACTTTGACAACTTCATCTGCTGCTTGGTCAAGCTTGAAGCCATGTTTAGTGAGTATTAATGTAATAGATGCTATTCTAAATGTATACTGTGTGTTTGCAGACTAGAATACTAGTAAAAGTATTAATTGTGACACTTTAACAGGGTCTTTCCAGCAGTTTGACAAGGAGGGATCAGGAGAGGCTGAAATGAATGTCACAGAGGTGAGTTCTGTTTAAAAACTAAATCTCAATACATTCTGTCAGTCTTTCTGTTCTGTCTATCTAATTGTATTTATTGTATTGCCAGTGGCTTTACCTGACAATGTGTGGTTGAAGAGGGCCTTCTTCGCTGGAGGGAGATATAGAGTAAAGGCACAGTGCCTGCAAATTGCGAACCCGGGGAACTGATGATCCATCAACCTTAGCGACCTTTAACACATCACACCTCAGCGTACGTAAAATACAAATATAGCTGTATAATATTAAGCAAAGTCCAATCAAGCCAAGTGTCTCCCGGACAACTTTTAGAAAACTATGCAAACCTGTAGTAGGAAATAGTCAGTGTGCCACATTGATCTGTCATCTCTGTAAAAACAGCATGTCTCTGACTCTGTGCATGACAAAAATCACTAGCTTTAATGTGCCTTGTTGCAAGTTGATTCACTAACAATTTCACTGTTCTCATCACTCATCATTTCAAACTCTCACTAAAAGCTGTTCTGCCAAGGAACACATAGAAGAAATCTGAAGAAGCCCGTTACTGTAATGATGCTTTACAATGTGACGTCTTATAGTTTCTTTGCACTCATGTTTCCACTTTGTCCTAATTTTAGAGCAGAACGATTAATAAGAAATGAACACCTGTGTTGAGTTGGTAGTTCCATGATTTTACCTGTAGATGGCAGTACAGATCTAATGTAAAGTTTAGCCTGTAAATCACACCATGATTTTATAAACGGCGATTAAAAGTATGCTAGTCATGTTTGTGTAGTATGTTGTGCCTTCAATAAAATATTACCCTAACGGTTCATACTTTCCCAGTTTGTTCATTGTATTCATGATAACATGAGTTTGACCCACATTTGGCTGCTCAAACTTCCCCAGAAGCTGATATGCTATGCCTTTTAAGCTAAAGGTTATATTTATTGTAAGCACAGAGAGGCCTCCATGAAATGCCAAGCATGTCGACAAAGGCTCGAGCTCGTTACATACATTAAGTGACAACAGAATACTGTAGAGACAATTGTGGCTGGGTGTATGCTCCCTTTATTGAAAACATACAATCATAAAATGTTCATAAACCCCAAGCAGATGTGAAATATACAGTATATATCAAATCACAGCATCGTGTTATTACACAAATGAATTAGCAATTGCCAGGACTTTCGAGTAATCTCCGTCCACTTTACGTAGATGTGTGGGTAAAGGGACCTTAATCCTTGTTCCTGTAGGATTTCCATTGTCCTCAATCAGAACAACATTGTTTGAATCAAAGCGTGGACTCATGCGTTCTCCAGGCATTTTGTGTCCAACGATTAGTGCTTTCTTCTTCTGTCCTTTGATGGCAAGCAACACTCTGTCACCAACTTTCCCTACGCCGTTCTTGGTGTAGACATGGATCACTCTCGGGGGGCGGTGCCATGGTGTATTTCCAAGGGAGCTGTTGTCCACAACGCGCACTCTTGTCATTTTCTGAATGGCTGCTGCAACAGCAGATACACTGAATAGACAAAAAAAAAAAAGTGAATTGCTTGATGACTACAGCTCTCCTCCAGAGACCCAGCAGTCATGCAAGAAACTTACTTTTCTATGAGGTAAAGCAAAAATTCACCCTTTGATAGAATAAGTTGCTTCTTAGGATGAACATTGGAGACTGCTCCATAAACAGTGAATAAAGTGTGTTATAAAGTTTAATCAAAATGATGTATCATGGTCACCCACTACTGTAAATAATTTGGCTCCGGCCCACAGCTGTAATATCTAACCAGAAGAAATGCTTAGATATTTAATATTTGTGTGCGACAGGGCTCAAACACAATGATAATAATAAATCAACTAGGTATCAACTATTATAAGCACAACTCCATGGAATAAACCAGACTCTACGTTTTATCAAAAATGTTTATATATTGGACGCAAGATGTCTCCTACTACACTGAAAAAGTTAATTCTCAGTGTGTGTTTGTGTGTATGCAATGTGTATTAGAGGCTTCAGGTTTCCTCAGACTAATAGAGATGCAGTTATAAGGCTGATGCAGGACATGGCTGTATTAAAGCGAAGAACCACGTCTTACACTAACGTTAGATTTGAAGTGACCACAGAGAAACGTTTCTCCTACAGCAGGTGAACATAAAAACAGTCTTCTAGTGTTCAACTCTGCGCATGTATGATTTTGCCGAATGAAGGTCAAACATCCATTTTAAGTTACAATAAACAAACAACATTATGCTGAGGAATGTCACTGCTATAGTTATGGCTGCGGCACTATATTGTTAATCGATCTGAGTCGGTTTAACAACTTAAATAAAATGTGTTAAAAACAATCAGACCACACAGCTGTCAGGTCTTAACGGGCTCTAACATTTACAATAACTTACCTAAAAGTCCTTGGCTGAATCATTGACGATGACTCTGCAAGGAGCCCGGTAAGGGATCTTGACAGCAGGTGGAGAGCCATAATTACAGCGAATGATGTGCCAACTAGAAAGAGAAGTTATGTATGGTTATCAGCTAATAAGCTACTACAGGGTTTGCTAAAGATATCGCTAGCATTAGCTAACAATCACGTGGCATCAAATCAGTCCGAGTAACGAAGCAGAATCATTTTGTTTATAGTATTTTCCCCGAATACACTAATACCGAAATAATTGTGTTAAAAGCATCAAGGATTAAGAATGAAATATCTATCTTGTTAAATCCTTATTTCACGGTCCATGCCAATGTCATAAGCGACGCGTCAGCAATACGCGACCAACCGACTTTAGCCGAGCTAGCTGATAAACACAACATGCATTCACTTATGAGAAATAAATACTTCTCTCTGCAAATGATAAGCTGTACTTTGGTTTGATGAATGTTGTTAAATGTCAACCGTTTGTATTTGTAAAAGAGTATCTGACATACCGCAAAAAAGCGGCTACCGCCCCCCAGTTAGCTTGTTGTTTGTTACTTTATCATACGTCATATAAACGCGCTGGGGACAATCTAGAAATGGACAAGTATAGAAGCTACACAATGAAGACGACACGGCAATGGCGTATAACGCTAAAGATGTGTCGTCTCTCTATGTGATCTACTTCTATATACGTCACGCTCTAAACCTGAGTGACTCCCGTTGGACTGGTTGGGTTAGCGATAGTTGTTCCACTGGCTGACAGACAGTGTACACAACCGGAGCAGCTGAGCTCTTGTCTATCACTACCAAGGACCTACACCGTATGATTGACTAGTTACACTTGGTAAGCTCTAGTGTTGTGGCCCGGAAGGTCGACGTAAATCTACTCTGATGCGGACATTTGCCGACGGTCGTTAGTTCTTTATACATTCATGCGTTAGATAGCCTCCACCTGTTATTTGCTACATCGAGGGGTTAGCTAACCTCAACGTTACGGCTGACTGTTAGCTCGTAGAAGCTAACTGTGTTACTTTCTGCCCTGCTGCGTATCATAGCAAGGTAAGTTATGTTCTTATTTAACGTTAAACTGTATTCATTGGGGTTTCAAGACAAATGCGTGTGGTTGTCCTCTACATTTGTAGCAGCTAACCCGTTAGCTGCTGCGCTGGCAAACTTAATACTTGCTGTCAGAACAATGCACGAGTAAACACGTTAACATTAGCATGAGGCTAACAGGTCAGCTGTGAACGAGCTCTAGCCACGGTGAGTTATAACGTTATTAAACGAGGAACATTGGGTTAGTAGTGAGGGTTCTAGTTGTTTTTAAATAGGTAACGCTGACTGTGACATTCATTATTATTTTATCGGTTGCGACTCTCGAGGCACAAGCGCTGGACTAAGTTCGCCTGCTTGGATGTTTGGTGTCTTGTTCATATTCTACCATTAATGTTTAAGTACATCATTAGTGAAACGTAAGAATATTTTGTCAAATCATCTTGAAAACTGCTTGGATCTCCACAACTCTCTGCTGTAGAGAGACTAATTGTGTTTTGATGTAAAGAAACTTGAAGAGATGTTAGACAATGCAGCCATGGTTTTAATCTAGCTGTAGGAGTCATGCCAGTGTTTTCGACACACCTTCATAGATAACCAGTACAAGTGAAGTAACAGGTTTAACGGTGTTCCACAGACATGGGCTTCATCGTGGCCTGAAGACTACTTGGCTGTGAAAGTTAATGCTCCGAGTGTTTCCTTGTGCACAGCCTGTAAAGGGATTATATTAATATTAATCAGTGTTAATATTATGTCCATGAGCCATGCTGTGGTTCAGTGATATTACTGATGGAAAGCCTCACAAGACGCAGTATCAGTGTGACACACTTCTGCTTATATATATATTTTATATATATATATATATATAGATAGATAGATGGTAATTTCTGTAGTAAGATTACTTTTACAGAGATAGAGTAATGTAATTCATTAGATTTATACAGCAGTGAACCAATGTTGCTGATTTTTAGATGATAATTTAGTTGCACTTGTGTTATATTATGGTAATAGTCTGTATCGTCAGCTGTGATTTTTTTTCGTCCATTTAATGTTAATATTGGTATGATCTTTTCTCTATTGTTGAATTTATAATACTGTAAAACAAATACTAATAATGTACTCATACATTTATATCAGCAGGGAAAGAGACTCCAACATTTAACCTTTTTCCTCATTTATTTTTTCAGTGTGTGTGTGTGTTGTCTTTCCATTCATGTTGTGACACGATTGTGAAACTACTCTGATATCGTCATGATCAGTGATAATCCAGGCTCAGGCACTGAGCAGTTGTCAATGATTTACAGGCTAATACCATCAAGGCTAATGTGTGCAAATCTGCATTATCAGCCATCCGCATTGTTGGAGAATTTATGCCAAGTATGATATTGTCCTGAAGCAATTTTTATAAAGCAGCTAAAATAAAGCAGGTTTGAACAGGATTCAAAACAGTGTTTATTCATATTTTGACAAGCAAGTACCAATTACATTTAAACAAATGTATGTAATTACTAGGCCATATATCGTTGGCACATTTCTTATAGGGTGTCCACCTATTCTTTGTAATTTTCACATTTGCTAATACGTTTATCAGCAAATATGGCGACTTGAGCGGGACACATTTATGGATCCCGGGGTTATGAAGATTAAGTATTTAGTCTGTGTTGTGAAAAGAATGTATGATATCTCTGTCAAAGGTTTCACAAGGTTAATTCTATATTGAACAAACACTATATCTGTTCTTTGAGTTGCTTTTGCCGGACATACAATTGAACACTTGTTATTGGAAGTGTAACTTTTAAATGTGTCTTTTATCTACTTCCTGCGGGAAGCAGTTCTGCTTCAAGGGAGTGTTTGGCTTGACTTAACCTTTCACATAATCATAAATAACATACTCCATTGAAGGTTTCTGGTCATTATTTGGAATTGTAGCTTCTCCATCAAGCTGTCAGAGCTGCCATGGAGCCCACACTGTCACTAACTGCAGTGAGCAGAGCCGGAGAGTTACAGGACACTGGTCGGAGCTGGGCGATGCTACGCTATGACTGGCCGGTCTGCATTCAAGGGGCGGGACTTGGCGAAGGGTCCATTGTAGATGGAAAGCATTAGTGTTGTGCAGTTAAAAGGTTTGCATCTGTATTAGCATATAATGAACACGCAGCTGCCTGCATGGACTTGAATGAGCCATTGTGTTGTATTTTCCTTTCATTTGTCTTGTTGGACGTTTGGCTCTGATATTGTTTTTCCAACTAGATAAAGAAACATACACTGTCCCTGACAATTAGACAAACCTCATTGTTTCTCCTGCTTTAGCTGTCGAACAAACAGCAGACTCCCTCCTAGATGGAGTTTCAAATCGACCAGAATGGATATTCTAGCCTCCTGCCTTCATCCCTTTTATGTTTATGTGTATTTTGAGAATGTGTGCCAGACTGATGGTACCATAGCAACTAGCATCAGGTGGAAACATGTCTCAGTGTTTCTCTGCTGCTGAGTCATGCTCCCACAGTGTGTTAATAAGGATTCTAGACATGGACATTATAATAAAATCAAACTTAAAAACTATAGTTTGCAATATTGGCTGTTACATTTAAGCCGAATAACAATCTATTTAATCAACATTAGAATAGATAGTAGATATGATTTGCAAAAACCACATCCCAATTTCTATCGGGGCTTAATCATATCACTGACAAATATGTGATTAATATTTCATGCTGCCAAAACTTAATATTTAGGTTGTAGCTACAGCCTTTTAACATGGTTTACCATTCAGAATTAAGGTAATATTGCATTTTTAGCCAGAACAGAAGCAGATTACAAATCTAAGCAGAGTTGTCAGACCTCAATGATACACAATGTGTACATTCGGTGAGAAACACTGAATGTACACATAACCTTTGCCTTAAAGGACATCTTTAAGCAGAGACAAATGGCCAGGAAAACAAGTTAAAGGCTAAGGTTAAAACACGCGTTGTGAACAAAATATCAAGACCCAGCTGACAATAATGCAATCTCGTAATAAACCCCATTAAAGAAAAACTGATAGGGCTCAACCTTTGAGTGAAAGTAACGTTGACTCAGCTCTACTCTGCCACAATTCTAAGCCTAAAAAAAGGTTAGGCTTTTATTGTAGTGCTATTGCACTGTGTTATGTGTTTGTACTGTAGTGTCCAATCCCTGATAATTATGGCATACTAAGACAAAACAAGGAGAAATGTATTTTGGTTGCTCTTGTTCACCATGAGTGTTCTTCTAAATGGTCAAAGGGAACCTTAACAGTCAAATCTAAAACACTTGTAAAAACAAATGGCGCCCACACTAGGATCTGCTAGGAATGTAATTAAAGCGTAGAGAATGATTAGATGAAATATAACCTCTGTAAGTTTTCAACATTTACATTTTTTGCCACAGTCTGTCCTTTCTATTGCCTTTAATGTTTAATTTTCCAACAACATAAAGGCAGTGCGAAAAGCTGCCTCAACTCTTGGATGCCAGCGGCTCTCACAGACTATTTTAATTTTGGGTTAATATTCAACAAAGAAAATTAACTCAATATATAGAACGAGTCATTGTCACTACGCTCAATTGCAATATATGTGCCTCATGGTGGAATACAGTTTGTCCAACCAGATGTTTTTGCTTGAATATTATATTTCTTGATTCGTGTATCCTGACAGTTATAGATGGATACCGTAAAGAGTGACTCATCACTCAAGAAACGAAACAATACTTTCCATGACGCGGACATTTCAGCCGTGAGGTGGGTCAGGTGCTTTTCTCGACGTTGGTGTTGCATGTTAAACAGTGTGAACTGTGGCAATGGGTCCAGGATGTGCAGCAGTAATGTCGAAGGCACAGGGGGGTATGTTGTGTCCTCCTTGGGTTGAGACCGGTCCATTTGAACCCTGCGGTCTCTATCGGCTTATTGTTCAGCTCTGGCTGCGTCCCTCTCCAGTGATGTCACACAGCATTCCAGGGAGCGGATAAATGAGTTAGTGTTAGGGCAGATGAGCAGCATCGTGAATGCTGCTGGCAATAGTGGGTCGAAGGGCACAAGTATAGCAGTGCGACTGTGCAAACCCACTCACCAGGACACCTACACGCGCCTTCTCCAAAGCCCTTCGTCCATTGAATCCTTTTTAAGTGTGATAGCCTGTAGATCAGGATAGGTACGTGTTTATAGGATGGAGAAGGTACTTCGGTGTTCAGGTTATTTGTCTCAATTTCTTATGTCTTGCAACTCAAGGGGCCGCTGTATAGTTTTATACTTTATAGGATTTCCAAAGTGTATGTTGTGACAGGTAATGATTGAATGACTAGTGTTTAATCAAAGCAATCCCTGCCCTCTATACTTGCAAGGGAGTTAAAATGGTATTTTTGCATCCCTGTATCACACTTCATTTGTGTTGGAGCAGGAGAGAGGACGTTCAGGATTTACTGGGATTCTGGGATTCTTTTGCAACCAGTCTGAATCCTAAAGGAAGGGAGCAAACTGTTGAGATCAAGTGTTGGGATCAGGATGTACGATTAAGATACATTTCTAATAGGACGTCTTACTTCTCATACACTACTCATGCTTTGTCAATGTTTGTCACCATTATACTTTAGGTTGCTTGTTAGGTCCACTGCTTGTTTCTTTCTGAAGTTCATCAGAGACCGGAAGGAAAATTTCTGTTTGGCACTAAACATCTGTTTTGTACCTAAACACCAAGGTGTTCAGAGTGTACATTTTTACTCACTACAGATATTTTCCCCTGAAGTCAGAACAAAGTTGAACTGTGTGTCATTTGCACATGGAGTGGCCACGAACGAGGAACAGAAAGTTTACAATCGTTCAAACCATGCAGGTTTCAGTTGTCATGCATGTGGTGAAAAGCAAGAGCATGTGACTAGTGACGGGGCAGAAATGTGAGCCTTAATAGACAGAAGTTCTTCTTCTTCTATCCATTTCTGTCTAAGTGCTGGGGGAGGTTACTCCTCACAGTGTGTCCATGATAGCCACATACAGTGCAATCAGTTATACTAGAACGCAGTAGTACTAAGGAGCGTACTTAGTGTTCTAAGTCTTTTTTCTCTTCTTTCCAGGTTGTCAACATGTTGCAGTGAGTAATGCACCGAGTGCTGATATTAATAATGGCCCTCTGGGGGGCACAAGGATGCCCCAATTCAGAGAGCTGCCCTCCACTGCAGACCAATGACACCTCCAAGGACTTCTGTTACAAGGCTCGGATCCGCAGCACAGTGCTCCAGGGCTTGCCTTTTGGTGGGGTTCCTACCGTCCTCGCCCTCGACTTCATGTGCTTCTTGGTGAGTCCTTCTGTCATGTTTCTTCACAGCTGTCAGAATTGAGGTAAAACTCTTCAAGGAATGTGTTTTTAACTGAGAAGCACCTTCAAGAAGTTATTTAACTTTTGTATCCTCTGTAATATAAATACAGGGACTGGAGGGGTTGACAGCCACTGTTTGTTGTGTACTTCTAGGTGCTGCTGGTTGTGTTCTCCTTCTTGAGAAAAGTAGCATGGGACTACGGACGCCTCGCGCTGGTGACTGACGCTGACAGGTAATTGGAAAACAAGTAATCCAGACTGGGGGGGGTCCCATTACCAAGGCTTGGTTCAACCGGTTGAAATGATATATGTTTACATCACAGTTTCTTTATGCATGTTACAGGTGCTGAATACACAGTAGTGGTTAATGGTTAATATTTGGTACCTGCCATTGTTCAAAGGTACTACTTGGTAAAGGGTGCTAACCTAAATAACCTTCCAAAATATTTTCATTTCAGCAAAAATAATGAATTGTACCTTTTTCATAAATATGTCACTTAGTTTTTAGAGCTTTGTGACAACTTAAAATGTACTCCCTCTGCACAGTAGTTTGCAATCTGTCGAGAAGCGCAAATTAAATGATCTGCTCAACATCTTGATAGTTGATCGTCATGTGATGTCAGGCTAGTAACACACAATATGAAAAAAGCCTTGTCGGCATTTAAGTTTAATTGGCACTTGGTGTGGCGGTTCATTGTGGATGCTAGTTGAGACTTCTGGGGGGTGGAGTTTGATTTCTGACGGAAGCAGGCATCACAAGGATGGTTCCCCAGACGGGAAGTCCGTGTCAGCAGTTTCCCGCTTGTAATCGCAATAATGCACGCTGACATTGTCATGCTTTGTCGCTTGTTACACGGTTTGTTCACTTTGACATAGAAATGCCAGACTGTTGGAATAAACCTGAAATGGAGTGAAAAAGGAACAAATGATTAGTAACTTTGGTAATAATTTAAATATTAGATCTATTTCCAAGAACACTTTAAAGCCACTGTCTGCATCTAAGCTGTGGACTGTAGTTATTGTATGATGATATGCTTCCAGATATATTGGGATCATTTGAGACTGATGTCTGGACACTGATCAAATAACGAGAATCGTTGTGGAAGCAGCCAAAGAGGCGCCTGTCAACGAGGACGGCTCCTTTTTAAGCTTTGAGGTGAAAAAACATGAGTGAGTTAGGGAGAGAGGGGGCTCAGACGTCGCTGCAGACCTCTTCAACTGTGAACCCTTGAACATGCGAGACACAGTGCTCCATCACCTACATCCCCCTGCTGTGTTTGTGTGATGTTGCAGCTTCACTATTTTTGCAGCTGCATGTGAGCAGAGAGTGGGGCTGCAGCGTGGTGGGAGGATGGGAGGGGGGTTGCCGCGTGGGAGACCTTTGTAATGAAATGCAGTTTGTTATCTCATGACACTGTGCTGACTTGAGATCAACGTCCGTCTTTTAAATGCTCATAACATCTGAAACGCTAACTAGGAAGCTTTATTATTAATCATCAAAAATGGGGTATAAATCTAATGTTTCTTTTGCTCCGGCTACGTAAGCCGTGACTCTCATGAAAGGGTTATTTTACCATAGGCCATAAATGCATTTAAATGGTTGTATAATGTACACCAGGATAAACAGAAACCTTCATTGGTATGCCTGTGGTGTAAAATGCCTTCCCAGTTTTTCTCTGAACCAGCAGCCTTACTGGCCAACAGGGCCATTTCCTCTCAAGCTGAATGGCTTTGTTTTGCTTCTCTGTTCACCAGAAGAGTGGATCAACGGTACAGTCGCCTGGATGATCGGGAATAGTATGTTTTCTCTACATATCATTGGCTCACTGCATTTTTCCTTCTCTCCTTTCCTGACTCTGTAGTTAACTCATAACTCTTGTCCACTCTGCCCAGGCCGCTGTGGGTTTCAGCCTGTTTTTCACTCTTGATGGTTTAGATTTTTCTTCCTCCTCTTCCAGGCGTTTCCCAGAGCCATGCTCCTAATTATTCTCCCTCTCTGTGTTGTTCTTGTGTGCGCCTATCCTCTCTCACTGTCCTAATCAGATCTGTGTGTGTTAATCTGTGCATTGACCTCTTTATGAAGCGCGGACTTCTTAGGTGTGAGCGCACCTCATGAGCTGCACAGACAGGATGCTTACAGGGAGAGGTAATGCTTCCCTGTTGTTGTTCATGTACAGGCCTTAATACGGAGCAGTTACAGTACATCCTGTCTGCTAGAGCTAAGAAGAGCCATTCTCACTTCTCACAGGAATGTGCGAGAGGAGGCCTGATGGTGGATTACAGCCGCAGGCTCTCTCCTCATTCCATTAGAGATCTCTTAGAGCCCCGCGTGACGTCATCCTTTCATGTAGTATTGAACACTGAACCAATGTTGGAATTCCAGCAGAGCCTGGGTTCTCTTCATATTTTCCAGTTATGCATACATTGACATGACCTCCCCGGGGAGTGCAATCACACATGTATACAGTATCTACTAAAGTCTTGATGCTGCGTTATATCCAGGAGAACCTGTGGCTCTGCTGGACAAACTCCATAAATCTTTATAATCCCTGGGTTTCTGTTGTTTCCTCTGTGAAGATTCTTTTCTGTAGAGCCTCGCCTTCTAACCCTTTTTATCACAACCTTTCCTCTGGCAATGATGGTGTACTCGACCTGTGTAAAGTAGACTCCTAATGCTGCATGAAATGTGTCTGCAGAGATTCTTCCTGTGGTTGACTGGTTAACCAACTCAAATCAGAACAAACAGCGGTGAATCTCTTCAGTCCATTTCAGGGCTTGTGTGTGTGTGTGTGTGTGTGTGTGTGTGTGTGTGTGTGTGTGTGTGTGTGTGTGTGTGTGTGTGTGTGTGTGTGTGTGTGTGTGTGTGTGTGTGTGTGTGTGTGTGTGTGTGTGTGTGTGTGTGTGTGTGTGTGTGTGTGTGTGTGTGTGTGTGTGTGTTTTGTGTTGTCAGCTTTTCCACCCTGATGGTAACCCTGCTGTCCTGGGAACACAAAGTACTAGCATCGCCTCATGGTAGGTGGTGATGTTAGGTAGATGTGTAACATCATGCAAATGCAATGTGTTGTGTTTTTCTGCATACAGCGTGGCCTCTGCCATGACATCAGAGGCAGCTGAACGCTACGAGCGCCTCACTTCTGTCTCCAGCTCTGTGGACATTGATCAGAGAGACACAGTGAGTATGCCGTTGTTCTTACAGGATTAAGTATAGTGTCCTGTCATCTGGGATATATGTTATACCTATTACACCTTTCATTTCTCTGCTCTCTCTTTTTTTTAGGGCTTCTGCTCCTGGCTAACTGCCATTTTCCGCATCAAGTGAGTCAACCTACTCGCCGCATATAGGAAACTAGAACAATGGGTGGAACACTGATTAAACAGAGTATGGAACGTTCTGTTTTGAACTGCAGTTGACTTTGTTGATGTGTTTTCTGTATAGGGATGAGGAGATAAGGGAGAAGTGTGGTGAGGATGCAGTACATTACTTGTCCTTTCAGCGCCACATCATCGGCCTGCTGGTAGTGGTGGGCGTGCTGTCAGTGGGCATCATCTTGCCCGTTAACTTCTCGGGAAACCTACTTGGTGAGTCCATTTGAATTTACTTCCAGGGGATCTTTAGAGATTACTTGTATTTTTTGTATTAGTTTTGCTGTCGGTGTTTAACACGGTGAGGCTCCTTGTTCTCCCGTCTTTGTGATTTTGACTAAAAATTCCTTCTCATGGATAAAAGTATACAAAGCTTTGCAGACTTCTTTAGCATGTCGGTCCAAACAATTGCTAACGTTTAAAAAATGCAAAAAATGAATGAGAACACACCAAGTAAATGTGTTGAATGAATCATACTTTGATTTTGAGAAATCTGACAATTTCCTTTTTTCTCCTGTGACTAAATGTTTTTAGGTGCTTCAGACTTATGGCAACTATTATTCATTAATTCATGGACACTTAGTGTCAGGGACATTCATTGGCTACCCTGACCCTCATTCATGATTCTTCTTCATTGTTTCTCTTTGGACTGTGGAGCACCGTGAGCTGCAAGTAGGCAGCAGAACTTCTGGTGACTGACGAGTGATTGTCTTGCTTCTTTTATTTTTCCCACAGAAAACGATGCCTATAGTTTTGGGCGAACTACTATAGCAAATTTGAATGCAGAGTGAGTCACTTTATTATATTTTATACTGTACTTTGAAGCCTGATGTTGAGTTGTCACTTTCTAATTTGTACCCTTTATGTCCTCAGTAATGCACTACTCTGGCTGCACACCATCTTTGCATTTCTCTACCTGTTACTAACGGTGTACAGCATGCGACGGCACACCTCCAAGATGCACTACAAGGAGGACGACTTGGTGGGTGACATGGCTTCACAAAATGGCTCTTTTATTCACTGCTTGTACACACACGCGTCTGAATTGTGTTGCTAATTACTTCCCTGTCTTCATTTCCATGCAGGTGAAACGCACTTTATTTGTCAATGGAATCTCCAAATACGCAGAGGAATCTGAGATAAAGCAACACTTTGAGTAAGCAGCCGTCAGGATCAGTGGTATCCTGGTTCCACTGTTCAAATCTCACAATGCTTCAATCTGTCTGCTTCCAAAAATGGTCGAAATGACAGTAAGCTGTGCAGTAACTGTATTAAGGTGTATGAGAGCCGTGCCTTTTCCTGTTAAAAGCAGCTGTCTTGTGCTGGCCCCATATGGCTGGGGTCAGACAATGACGGGCCTATTCGTGTAATTGTTTATAATAGAAGCCAGATGAGCAGGGTCATGCAAGTCATGTGTCAAGATGGTCGAAGACTGAGGACGGGGTGTTTGGCTCAACTCCTACTTAGCCAAATGTTAATCAAAATCGTATCTTTGCTCCTGCACCACAAAAACGCCTCCAAACTTGAGTACCAAAAATAAAAGAAGAAACTTCCACTAAAACAAATAAATGACGAAGCCGTTAACTGTTGGACAGAGATATGTCATCTCCTGTAAATACACTTTGCTGTTGTCAATATGTGTATCCAGTCTTTGACTTGCTCCCTCCCCGCTCTTCTTTCATAGGCAGGCGTATGAAAACTGTGCTGTACTGGAAGCACGTATCTGTTACAATGTGGCCAGGCTGATGTATCTCAACTCTGAAAGGTATGTTTTCTGCATAATTACATTTTGGGATGTACTTGTGAAGTGTCTCATTGGCTCCAGGACCCGGTCTTGTTTCAGTGAAGTAGCCCCTCTTCTAGTCTGACACAGCTGATGTTTTGCATGCAGGAAGAAGACCGAGCGCAGCAAGAAATTCTTCATTGACTTGCTGGCCAAGGAGCATATTACAACCATGATCAATCCGAAACCCTTCGGACACCTTTGCTGTTGCATCATCAAAGGCTGTGAGCAGGTCAGAATGATATACCGTCGCTAGATCTTAAAGCACCACACTCCTGAAATGTATTTACAAGATAAAGAAGGCATCTATCTGATTTTACAGTCCTCTTATAGATTCATTTGAAGAATTGGAGATATGCTGGAAAACATATAAGCAATGTAACACACAGGTACCTGCTCCTGGAGATATATTATCCATCTCCTGCTATATTATCACGTCCTTAGTAAACCACATCTATCATAATGTAGCCTGTTGGTGTTTTAGTCACAAAGCTCCTTGAGCTAACTTCAATTTTACATTACTGACATGCATTACAAATAACTAAAAAAAACAACTTAAAAAAGAAAAAGCATTTAAAATGACACTGAACATATTTAAAACTCAAATAAAATCACTACAAACACCTAAATGGATCAAATGTACCCAATATAATAATTGTTTCCTCATTCAGTGAGTGAAGGATTCTTACATCTACAAAAGCAAGCAATAGTTCAGTGTGGCTTTGTAGCACAAAGGCAGTAAAACTGCCTGTGCCAAAGCACACTGTATATTATCCATCGGGCTTAATCATACTAATAATAATAATAATAATCAGGTTTATCCAAAAGTTTGGCGCGCTTCTCCTCACACAGCATTGCCAACAGCAACGTGAAAAATACATCAAAACGTGCGGCCTGATCGGGAATAGTGTGCATTCTATTTTTCGGAGAGATTCGCCTAGCGGTTTTCCCGAAAATCCCCAAAAACTGAGCAAAATTTCTCCATTCACTTGAATGGGGTTGCGGCGTGAAGAGAGCTAAAAAAAACACTTAACTTTGGGCCCATATTGACGAGCCGTACATTAACGTAGAAACATGATTCAAAGTTTAAAACGTAGACAAAACGCTGCACTTTATTGAGCCAAAGGGACATTTTGATAGCTAGCACAGTTTTCATGAAGTCACAGATTAAGTTTCAGGAAAAAAACACATCTCCGCGTTTGCCAGAGTCTTATCTCTTTCACGGTATCCATATTTTATTGATTAGTCTCATGGTTTTGGTATAGAGGGCATATGTTTGACAGGTAGTTTTGTTGGAAATCACTGGTTACTCTCTCTCTTAATTAGCCTCTAACACACAGGTGCTCCAATCACCAACATGCACCAAGCACACAGGTGTTTATATGAGCTCATATATATACATACATACATACATACATACATACATACATACATACATACATACATACATACAGCCATTCAGGTCTTGGAGACTTTTAGAGGACTCCCCCCCCCCCCCCCCCCCCATTTTAAAATAAAAGCCGCACGTGATGCAGCTCAGCCAATCAAATATGGGTATTCTGATAAGTTTCCTGATTCGAGTGACATTTACACACACCGCGACACAAGAGGGAGAGACGAGGAAAGACATGGCAGAGCAGGACAATAGTTATGTAAGCTGTAAAAGATAAAACATAGGACAATCTCCAAATGAGAAAGATTGCCAGAGAGATCAGAGTCTCTCTCTCTCTATCTCTCTCTCTCTCTCTCCCCCTCTCTCTCTCTCTCTCTCTCTCTCTCTCTCTCTTCCCCCCCCCCCCCCACAATTTCTTCGGGCAGTAGAAGCCACACTGTCAAAATTTCTTTAGGAATTTTCTAGTTTGAGTTGATATTTATACAATTATAAGATAATCATGTACTCGACCTTGTGTATTAAGTGCTATTTACTAACTGCAATGTGAGATGATCAAAAGTCACAGACTCTGATTTAGATTTCCTTGTCCTTCACAGGAAGAGGCAGTGAGCTACTACACTAAGCTGGAGGCCCAACTAAAAGAAGACTACAGGAAGGAGAGAGACAAGGTTAACAGGAAGCCCTTAGGAATGGCCTTTGTCACCTTCCAGAATGAATCCATAACTGCCACGTAAGTACTTTTACGGCTGGTCAAATTTGTGAATGTGTATCTGTGACATTTTTTGAAGATTATTTGGTAACGTTGTAATGTCTGTTCCTTGCCTGGATGGATGTTTCTCATCAGAATCTTGAAAGACTTTAATGCTTGCAAGTGTCAGGGCTGTCAGTGTCGTCGGGAGCCCAAAAGCTCTCGATTCAACGCCACGCTCCACACACACAACTGGACTGTCAGCTACGCCCCTGATCCGCAAAATGTCTATTGGTAAGAACGCATTCACGTCACGTATTCTGTCCGCAAAAAAGGCCCAAATAGGGTGAATACATTTTGGCAAGATAAAAGTACTTGATGCCCAAAGGGAATTCTACAAATGCACACTTAATGCTCTTAATATCCCGCTGAGGAATAATTAGACTTCATTCCACTTTGAAGAGACTCCAGATGATAAACAGTCTTTTGAGCAGCAGTATCGGTTTGCTGGCCAGCTGTGTCCATAACTGCGGGTCATCAGCGAGTGTCGATCTAACCGCTACATAACCTTCATCCCACAGGGAGCATCTGTCAGTGGGAGGATTCTTCTGGTGGATGCGCTGCCTAATCATCAACATTGTCCTCTTCCTCCTCCTCTTCTTCCTCACCACCCCGGCCATCATCATCTCCACAATGGACAAGTTCAATGTTACCAAACCAGTCGAGTACCTAAATGTGAGTGTTTTATTGATGCTGAGCATCCCAATGCAAGTCATCACAAGTCTGCGAGCTGTTGCGGAGGCATAAGGATTCACCTCTCAACTCTTGACACGTGTCCATGTCTATCTGATCCGTCCTTCAGAATCCAATCGTCACCCAGTTCTTCCCCACCCTCCTTCTGTGGTCCTTCTCCGCCTTACTTCCTACCATTGTCTACTATTCTGCCTTCTTTGAAGCCCATTGGACCCGGTAAGGTTCACACTGTCTGCAGTCAACACATCAGTCATGTTGTTTCTATTCCCATTCGAGGTTCAGGTTGAGTGTGTAAATATTTCCTTTGGCCTTACAGGTCAGGAGAGAACAGGGCCACGATGCATAAATGCTACACCTTCTTGATCTTTATGGTCCTGTTGCTGCCTTCCCTAGGACTCAGCAGGTAAAGGATGTTGTTGATTTCTGCCCTGCAACTCAGTGAAATGTAAAGCTTTACATGAATTCATTTTTGGCAGCCTAGATATTTGAGCTGATTCCTTCCTTTCCTTGTATCTTTGCAGTTTGGATGTTTTCTTCCGCTGGCTTTTTGACAAAAAATTCTTGGCCGATGCTAAAGTGAGATTTGAGTGAGTATCGTGATTTTTACGGACGTTTCAATACAACTCGGAACAAAGCAGAACAGTTTCAATTAATTTTGAATAAAATTGGCTTCTGCGATAATCCTTTTTCAAACCTCAATGCGAGTCTGACTTCAGTCTTTGAGTGATACTATTTCTTTGCTCTTTAGGTGCGTGTTCCTTCCTGACAATGGAGCCTTCTTCGTGAACTATGTCATTGCGTCTGCATTCATTGGTAATGCCATGGACCTGCTGAGGATCCCCGGTCTACTTATGTACATGATCCGCCTCTGCCTGGCTCGCTCTGCAGCAGAGAGGAGGAACGTGAAGAGGGTTAGTGTGTCCCCTGCTTACCGAGTTGACGTAGTCTCTGGGTCCATGTCCCATTAAGTCGTTAGGTTTAAGATTTAACAGCTGGGTGTAACTGATCTCTAACAAAAACATTTCCCCTGACAGAAGCCAATTCATTCTTTCATTGTGGTGCACATGAATAAGCCAATTATGAAGCTAAATACAGATCAGAAAACCAAGACTTTGTTTTTTATCTTAAATCAGCTTCACATGATGGATGTTGAAATTAGGATGTTAAGATTTTGGATTTTCTTTAATATCCTGTCATTGTGCCTTCATAGCACCAAGCTTATGAGTTCCAGTTCGGGGCAGCTTATGCCTGGATGATGTGTGTCTTCACTGTGGTAATGACCTACAGCATCACCTGCCCAATCATCGTCCCTTTTGGTGAGTTCAGTGCCCTACTGGGGTTACTGCACAAGATAGTGCGCTTATTGAATTACTGCAGGAGAAACACAGAGGCCAGGCAGCATTCAGGTGCTCTGTTCTGTTGTACAGAAGCTTATCAGCAGACCTAATTGGATTAGTCCCACTAATTGTTTTGTCTCCCTTCTCTGCGCAGGGCTGATGTACATGCTGCTCAAACACCTCGCAGACAGGTACAACATGTACTACGCCTATCTGCCATCCAAGCTGAGCAAGAAGATCCATTCTGGAGCGGTCAACCAAGTGGTTGCTGCTCCTATTCTCTGTCTCTTTTGGCTCCTGTTCTTCTCCACCGTCCGCTCGGGTGAGACGAGGACTCCATCTACAGGCCACTAATGTCCTAACACGTCCCCATATTCATTTGCAGCGTCTGCCACTTTGGTCGGAAGCATTGTAAAGTACAAGCTCCTGATAAACCTCCACTTTCTCTCCCCCAGGGTTTTCAGCTGCCACATCCATGTTCACGTTCATAGTTTTGATCATCACAATCATCATCTGCCTATCTCACGTCTGCTTCGGACACTTTAAATATCTAAGCGCTCACAACTACAAGGTAACAAGATAGACGTCCATGCCTTCATGTTATTCATGTCTTCTAAATTCACTGGTATTTGTGACCAGTATTATATTCAGCTGCTTGTGTTAAATGCATGTTTTCTGTCCTAGATTGACACCCTGGCAGTGGACGGGTTGGAGAATGGCCGTCCAGTGTGCACTTCTGCCACCAACAAGGCAGCAGTGAGTATTCAGTCATGTTTGTTTTATAACAATATGAGCCTCAAGATCAAACAATGGAAAGAGCTTGTAGCTTTCTCAACTTCAGCAATGCTTGTTGACCTTGTTGTTGTTGTTTACCTAACTTAAATGGCTGCTTTTTGTAAGGAGAACTTATCATGAAACATCAAATGGGTCTCAAACTTTAACATTCGCTCTCATTTCATTGTCTCGCCTACAGCAAATGTACATTGCTCAGGTTCTTCAAGACCCAAACTCAGAGGAGGCTGGTTCAGGCACTGGCTCGGACGGCCAGGGTTCCTCGCAGGACGAGGAAATAATCAATGTCGAAAATGGCCTGAATGAGGACTTCCAGTCCGGTGAGGACAGCCTCATCGATAATGAGGTTCGACACTGATACTGCCTGGAGCAACAAAAAAAAAAATCTCCTGAGTTTTCCTTGAGGAGTGCACTGAATATGTGAATTAAACTAGGAACCAACCGTTCTGCAAAGCATCTCAACCTCCATGGAGGGACTTGACACTAACATAAGCACACCGTCTGCTAAGGATTGGATGGATTGTTGCTCAAGGACTCCTGCATTTTCTTCACTGGATCTCACCAAACCACATCTTCTGTCTGTATACCTGCAGAGGGAATCTACTCTGACAATGCAAGGCCAGCGACGTCCTTCTGCCCCGTTATAGCTGAGGCAAATCCCCCCCCAAAAAACTGCACATGGACCCATGAAAGAAAGACACTAATGCACAAATGAAGAATAGTTTGCCTTGTTTTGTAAAGGAAGTGATGTTCTCTCTGTATTTTCTTTGAACATGATTGCACTTGAAAGAGAGGACCTGTCCCAAGAGCTCGAGTTTCACTAGGGTACTGTAGTACAGCATGCCTTCAAGTTCAAATGGTGGAGGGATTTTTCTATAGTCCTTTGCCAGTGTCTCTAATTGTCTGCACTAAATGCTTCCCCTGAATAAGCAGCTGATGCGAGAGGAGTTTTCCACACCACCAGACAACTTGGTCTGTGCAGATGTGGTGGTCTCAAAGACTTTTTTTTTGTTTTTAAATCATTGCTACTAACACTCATGGATGCTTTTGACACTGTACAGCTACAAAACTCTGGATCTGTAAAATAGCCTCTTTTTTGACATGGTATTTATTTGAAGGCATTTAATTTTAAATGCTATCAAGATTGATACATCCCTGAACTGTGGAATTTGGGTCTACACTACATTGAATATGATCTTTTTGGCGTTCAGTCTCTGAACATTTGGGGGGGGGGGGCATGCTGCTGCTGCTGCTGCTGCTGCTGCTGCTACTTACTGATGCTACACCTGGTAGGGGGAAGTCCTTGCACGACTGCTGCAGGAGGACTGGAGGCCAGGAGCCTGCCGATCCTTCTGTGTTGCTCAGAGGATGGAGAGAAAGGCCATTTTGGGGGGGGGGGGGGGGGGGGGGTCTGGTTCTGGGTCAGCTTCACATGATACTCATTGTGACTGGTTCTCTTTATCTGTTGTTTTTCGTTTGTAACTTTTTGTCCATATGTTTACGTCATTATGTAGCTATTTTGAAATCAGTGTAGGTGGCTCCAGGTCCTCTCCATTTTCATCCAGCTGCTCCAGTGGTCACCGAGCACTGTAACGGTTTCCCATTCGCAATTACTCAATACGTAGTCGTAGATTGTTTAACTCAAATTGTGCAATTCTGTTGATAACATATCAGACCGGCAAGGCCACTTGAGAGAGGTCCACATCTACTTAAAACTTTAAGTATTATGTTATTGAACACTACTATGCCCCTGCCATTGAAATCAAAATGGAATATTTATTAATTATGTATGTTCTTGACTTTATGAAATCATCGTTTCCCCCCCACAGTTGTACATTCCAGTTGCAGATCCAGTTGTCAGGCCTGTGACAGAGCAATAGTATTGTACCACAACTCCACACTCGATCTTGGTCTGCCTCAGCCATATGAAGCGGCTCCTTTTCAGGAGTACTCGGACAGAAACGCATACTTAAACAACACTAACGGCAAGTAACGAATAATAATGTGAAACAAAGTGCCCACACAGCTATGACCGTGCTCAGGATTTATCAAGCGTCTTGTTACCGTCATTTCATTTCTCCCAGAGTCAAGACGCCACTATGAGCTGCCCCGTTAAACATAAAGAAGATCGTTGGTGAACACGGACAAGTGATGCAGACAAATGACCACTACAGTCTGTCACTGTGGACCAGTTATTGTTGTTGGGCCGTAATAATGAACATGTATTATCCAGCTGCTCACAGAACTACTGTGTGAAATGTGCACTAATCTTACTTTCACTGATATGATTGACGGAGAAGGGCACACCCCTTGTGGTTGTAATGACGACAACTAAACTGTTTCCATAATTTGTCCATGGGTATGTTGGCACCACAAATGGGTTTATCATTATGGTACTAACAAGATAATTGTTTGACACCATTGAGTCTGGTGCTCTTCTAGTCATGACGGGGTGGTTTTATTTTATTTTTATACCTCTGTGATGTCTTTAAATCTCTGAATGTGTCCTGTCAAAATAACATCCACGGTCCATCCCTGAGGGAGATACTTAAATGTCTCATGTTGTCTAACAGCTCCAGTGTTTAAACGCAGAATGTAGGTTAATTGCGCAACTTTTGGTAAGTTGAAAGTGGCTATAGCAAATAGCGTGATGGCTGTATTTACACAGCCTCAATAGGACGGTTCACTAGCTAACCAGAAATGATATGTTTTGTACTTATAATTTATATATAGATCTTCCTGGTGTCCAGAGCCATGGCATGGCATACCATTTGAGAACGTGATCTACATTTGTCAGTCTGATAGTTGCAATGATTTCCAGTAGTCTTTTTCTAACTGCTCATGATGAATCCTTTTTATTTTAGCGTATCTTCATAAGATCTTTACAGATAGTGGGACTCATTGAACATGTATGGATTGTTTTTGTAAACAGCCAAGCACTTTCTAATAGAAGTTCTCAGCTTGTCTCTACAGTGTGCTCAGACCGGGTAGTAACATGTGTATCTGTGTCTCAACTCTGTGCGCCATTAGAATGTGTTTGTTTGTGTGCTTTGACTTTTTTTTATAGTTTTACATTTTTCTAGATAGGAAGAGTAACTATAGCCGATCTCAGCATTTGACCGTCTCATTTTCTTATTCTTTCCAAAGGGCCGTCAGTAACAGATGTATTGTACCCCCTCCCCCAACCCCACCCCAGGTCTTTGAACAATAAATCTGTATTTAATCCTGTTTATTGACGATGAGCGTTTTGTTTTTAACTATAATCACTTAAAGCAATGAAATAATACATTTTCCTCTCACACAAAAAGTAAAATTATTAAACAATAGAACATTTAATTCAACACACTCAGTGTTTTGCTGCTACAGACTTACTTGGCTCGTTGCTTGTGACTACGAAAAGCATTAGCTGTGTTCAAATCTCTATACTAATGCAGCATATACTGTTAGTGTTGTGCAAAACAAACCACGTATTTAACAGAAAATTATCCAATGTCAACATTTGATCGACACCATACTTTGACTTCCACGTGTCACTGCCAAGTGAACCTTACAAAAGCCTGAATTGTCACCACCGTACAGTCTGGTCACCACTATGCAGTTTCTTCCAGCTGTGAGCAACTCTTCCATTTTGTTTGTATGGAAGCCCTTCCCCCACTGTGAGGAAAAAATACAGATCCTGTAAGTCATAATGAGATACTATCTCAAAATTTGGACTTACTATCTCAAAATTTCTGTGAAGTTGAAATTTTCAGATAGCATCTCATTATAATGACTTACAGGATCTTTATTTTTTCCTCACAGTTGCAGAACTGGCCTTCCATATATTTGTTTTTTGCTTTGTTGGTCAAAAGTGTTTTATAAACAGCACACTCAAAATCCACCATATTTATTATGCATGCTGTCTGGTCTTATTGGCCACTTTCCAGTGTGAACACACTTGACACCCAAAACGTACTAAATGACATGTGATATGAATTATTGTTTGGTTGATATACCTTCAATTATACGTTTTCTCAATTTTAGCTTTAGAGGCCCGAAGAGGTAAATATCTAATAATTCACTAGAAAAGTAAAGGCAAAAATCAGTTTTTCTAGTTCTTGTCATGTTAATCATGTCGCGACCCCTCAGATTTACCTTGCGACCTCTTTTGGGGGTCCCCGATCCCGCGGTCGGGAAACACTTTGCATTTGCATGCGCGATACATCTAATCCAAAAACAGACACCTTTCTGTGCTTAATTAAAGGCCACATTTTGTTTGTGTTAAAAGAATGGAGGTAGATGATTGGAGGACCAGAGGTTGATGTGGGCGGGAGGTGCAGTTCTCCGTGTCCGACACTGGGTGCTGCTTCAGAGGGACGAGCTGCTGTGCTGCAGAGGGAGACCGAGGTGCGACGTGGAAAGGCAGAATGGCACTTCACGTCTGTTGTGTTTCAACAAGCGGAATCCCGGCGACACCATGAGAGCAGACAACCAGCTTCCAGCACAGTCTGATGCCAAAATGTAGCACTGATTTTTAAACTAAGTCACCACTTGTGAGAAGAAGAATCCGCCGTCATGGACGGAGGGTTAACGATCACTTTAATATCGGTTGCGATGTTTGTGGGCTGTTTTGCACTCGGATTCATCCCACTGTTGTTCAGACTTTCTGAGGTAAGTGTTTCTTTTATTATCTTTATTTTGTTTTACTTTTCTTTTTTTTTAATTGATAATGTTGTTTTATGTTCTCATGAATGAGCAACATTGCTTTTTGACGTCTGAAAAAAATCGCTCCAGCTTGCTGTGTCAGTCCCACAGATCAGCTGAAATCATGTGTCAATCCACAGAAAAGCCTGCAGTTTGTCTCCATCCTCGGGGCAGGACTCTTGTGCGGGACAGCACTAGCCATCACCATCCCTGAGGGAGTGGGCTTACTGGAGGAGTCATGGAGAGGTGAGCTGGGCGGACAAACATGAAACACAACCTTACCGTCCTGGATTTATTTGGACGCACCCCTTCCAACCCCCTTTTTTTCCCCTTGGTTGTCTTGCCAACTGATCACACATAAGCCTCCTCGTCCTCACCCGCCGCCTCTTGTTTCCAACCCATTGAGATGAGCGATGAAGCACACAGGGATGAAAGCGGGCTTTTAGCGGTCCACATGCTGCTCGGCCTTGTTGTCTTTTATGTTGATTTAATCAAAAGCTTTTTCCCGTCTTTCATCTTCTCTCTGCAGCATCATCCTCCTCCTCCTCTGATGTGCAGTCCGGTCTGAATGGCAGTGAGAAAAATAAAATTGTAACCTCCACAGAGAAAGGCCCTCCACCTCGGTTCCTCATTGGGGTGGCTCTAACTTTCGGGTTCACCTTCATGTTTGTAGTGGATCAGATCGCAAGTTACCTCTCCATTCGTGGCAAGTTGGCATTTTCATTTTGCTGAGTGTCAACAACATATCTCTGTATTTATCTCCACAACATGTGCAATGTCTCGTTTCAGACCGAACGACTCGTTTGCCCAACACTGTCGGCATCACAGCCACTTTGGGGCTGGTTATTCATGCTGCAGGTACTTATAGAGTGTTTACTCTACTATTTCTATTGACGTGTGTTTGTCCAAAGTACACAAGATCTTTCCAGGAATTTCTAGGCCACAAAGCGCTGGAGTTGTTCGTTTCCTCATGTGACTCAGCATGTGATTTCTTCACTGTTTGACTCTTCAATGTTATAAATGAACTACGTTTTCTGTAGCACAGCCTGGAGGCTTCAGCTCAGCTCAGATTGGGCGCAAAGAAGGATACATCAAACCAGACTCATCCATCGGTTTGATGTAATGTTTGTCCAGATTGTTGAGCCCATTAATACGATTTTTTTGTTTTGTTTTGTTTGTGTGTAGCCGACGGATTTGCTGTGGGTGCAGCTGTGGCCACGGGTCAAGTGACAGTGCAGGTTATAGTGTTTTTAGCTGTGATCCTACACAAGGTGAGCCTCCCTGACAGAACTTTGCAGTGACGTATATACTGTATGCAGTATATAAAGTATCACCAGACAACATGTAACAGAAATGACAATAAGACCTGATATGTCTTATCTCCTGTAGGCGCCTGCAGCTTTTGGTTTGGTCTCCTTTCTGATGCACACAGGCCTCGAAAAGAAGTACATTCAAGGACATTTACTGGCCTTTTCGGCAGCAGCACCGATACTTGCCATCACGACATACTTCATATTACATGCAGTAAGAAAGAACACATCAGCCGTGTTGTCTCTTAGTACAGACTTTCAGTTGGTGCTTCTGCATTGTTTGATTGGATGGGTTTGTGTCCACAGTCTGGCAGTTCATCTCAGAACCAGCTCAGTGCGACAGGTGTGGGAATGCTCTTCTCGGCAGGGACTTTCCTCTACGTGGCCACGGTGCATGTTCTCCCCGAGGTCAAGACGGGACAACCCCCCACTGACCTCCAGCGGCACACCGGAGCCGAGGGCCTCCATCAGCAGCACCTGGGGCTCCTGGAGAGCCTCACCCTGGTCCTCGGGGTCGGGCTCCCGATGGTGCTGGCTCTCGGGCTGCATGACGACTGAGAAGAAAACGTCTATGGGCTATTAAGTGAAGCGCAAAGGGCACAGTGCCGCTACACCTGAAAGGAAAACTCCTCGAGTTTACCTTTTTAAGCTGTGTTTCTGTTTCAGTGAAACTTGTCTTGAAGTCCAGCTATTGTTTGAGTATCAAAGTGGGTGTAAGGAATCTGATAGCTAATGCATTGTCCATGGTAGAATGAGTTCCCTGAATGTCAATAAAAGGGTATCATTTGTTGCCAAGTTTGAATTCAGTAAGCCTTCTCGTGGCCCTTTCATCGTGTCAATCTAAGGACACGGCGCGTTCAGTGCTGAAATCCCAGTGACTTGATACATTTGGAACAACCAAATAATCTGGAAGAGATCTACTTTGTTGAATAGAGCCCGGTTTTAAGTCTATCAATGTGCAGTGGTACAAGTGACCAAGCAACTGTGCAATAGTATTATCAGTACAACTGCCAAAGCCTCTGGGATGTGGGCTGCAACAATACGTAGGAAGCCCAGCGGCTCTTTAAATCTGTTAAATAATCCATGCCTCAGAGAAACCGGTGGCTGACAGGTGTTGTACATCAAGTAGGTACTTCCAACTGAATTTATGTCCATTTCATTTTAAGAATCCGGGTCATCTCTCCTTAAAAACATGTCTGCTCATGTTATGTTGGCTTATTCGACTGCTTAATGTCTCGCTCTTTTTGTTTTTTTTGTTGCAGTGGGAAACTGTTAACCAGGGTTAAATACGGATATGAAAACAAAAGGCCTTTTACACTTTAAAAGTATGATTTATTCATTAAGATGAAATAAAACATTTATAACAAAGTTATAAATACTCCATTTCTCATGGTCCAGAGCAGAAGTGACACATTTGAAATCGGGTGCCGGAGCAGTCGCAGCTGTTTCTATTCTACACTGACAAACGTCATTCAACTTGAGTCCATGAACTACTGTTTGTGCTTGAATCTTGTAATTCAACGCTTTGCTTAATCTGCCCTACTTTGAACAAAGAAAGTGTTTTTGAAAGTGCTTCTAGCGAGACATGAGGTTATGGTAAGACACTGCATAAAGTCAGAGGAGCAGAAATAACACTGGTGCTTAACACTAAGCAGAGTCTGGCCTCATTCAGTGCGCTGTAGCTTATCTCCTATTCAACCTCCCTAAAGTTTTCCCCAACTGTTATCTGCACTCCGCTGGCTGCTAATGGCTGCTCATATCACATTCAAAACACAGATGTCAGCCTTCAAGCAGGCTACAAGTTAACCCTTAATTCTGTGGTAATTTCTGCTCCATCCTGGAAAAATAAATATGGCAGGAGATCCAAAGATAACTCGCAAGGGATACAAGATGATTCACAGGATACAAAGGAGAGAGAAAAAAACATTTCTACAAAGCGAAATGAAGTTTATTCTATCAGACGTTTGAGTTTTTAATAGAATATTTTGTTATATCAAAAAGTTTAAAGCAGTCTGGTTGAATTGTTCACAGCTCATTTACATAATGCAGCCTGACAACAAGACATCGCTTAATTTCATGCGTTCGCAATAAAATTAAAATAACTGCTACAAAGCACTGCTTCAGTGTTCAGTATCCTGATGGGAGGTCACCACAAAGTCAGACAGAACTCCACTGTTTCATTCTCAACTTGTTGACATATAAATGTCATCAACTTATGAAATTGAAAATATATGACACAATCTCTCACTCTGCAGCATAAGAAAGTGAAACTGTGGCTTTGTGAGTCATTACACCACTAAAACCACAGCTCTGACACAATAATTGCATGTTCCGGGCCCCCCGTGCAGCAACGTTCATCATTCAGCAGCACACTGTTATAACACTGTATGGCACTGCCTGCTGCAGACGTCAGGATGGGAGTTGATCATTCCTTTCATAGCTTCATGCGGCTCATGGGGGCAGTCAGCTGAGCCTCCAGAGCCATCTGGTCAAAGGTTCGCCTGTGCGTCTGCTGTCTCACTCTGTCCCTCATGTGAAAGGAGGCCCGAGCCAGCCGGTGCGCCTCCTCCTGTATCTGCTCCCGCTGTCTCCGCAGTCTCTCCCTCCTCCAGTCCCTCGTGAAGATGCAGCTCTCCCGGGCCCTCCTCGCGGCCTCCTCCTCCCTCTGCATCTTCTCCCTCAGCCTCTGGTGGCACAGCTGCCTGCGCGTGTTGTGCCGGCGCGCCTCCTGACCTCTGCTCCTCTGCTGGGCCGATGCGTGCAGGGCGGCTCTCTCCGTGCGGCGCTGGCTCAGCTGGACCAGGATCCGATTGTGTGTGAGCTGCTGGTGGCTCTGCAGCTCGGCCCTCTGCTGCGCTCTCCGAACCTGCTCCTCCTCCCGGGCCGCCCGCTCCTGCAGCTCCCTCAGCCGCGCCTCCAGGGCCTGGGCGCGTTTCTCGCGCGAGTGTCGCAGCTTCTCCTCGAGCGCGCTCCTCACCTGTGCCTCCTCTTCCACCGCCTGTTGCTCTACCTGCTGTTTCAGCAGGACGTGACGTAGCAGCTCCCTACGATTTAACTCCTGCAGCCTCCTCCTCTCCTCCCTTTCCCGCGACACTTTGCTCCTCCTGGCCCTCTGCTCCTTCTCCGCCGCCACCTGTCGCTCCCTCTCTCGCTCCCTTTTCTCCACCTCCTCCCTTTCCCTCAGTAGCTTCTCCTGGTAGCGTTTCCGGCCGCCCGCCTCTCTCCGTGCAGCCTCGATCTTTTCTCTGCATTGGCCCTCCACCTCCTCTCTCAGCCTCCTCCAGCGGTCTTCTTGCAGCAGCACCTCCTGCTCCAGCTGTCCCGCTTTCTCTTCCTCCCGACGCTCCCTCAGCCCCCTGCGGGCCTCCAGCTCCTCGTGCCAGCGTCGCATACTCTGCCTCAGTTTCCTCCTCCTCTGTTTGTCCGCCTCGGCCCGCAGGGCCTCCTCGTGCCTGCGGGCCGCCTGTCGCTCCTGTTCCTCCTGCTGACAGAGCTGCAGGCAGGTCTGTTCCTCCTGGTACTTCACCAGCATGAGAGCCGCTATCTTGCGGTCTCTCTCTGATACTGTGACGCACATCTTCTTTTGAATGTCCCGGGTGAGCCTGTCCAGTTTCATCTCGGTGGCTGGGGTGTGTCTGAGGTCTCCCAGACTGAAGCTGCAGACCGTGCTCCTGTCTCTGTTAGAACAGGAGGACCTGCTGGCAGGTTTCCCCTTAAAGCACAGCTCCGCATACGGGATGGACCCCGCTGTCTCTCTGTCCCCTTTGTGGCCCTTCAGTTTGGTGCCAGGCGCCACTTCCGAGTCTGACACTCTGTCACTGCCTGATGGCCACCTGTCGCCCGCCGCCCGGATAATCCTCCGCCTCTCCTCTCGGCACATTTGTAAAAGCTTCAGTCTCTCCCTTTCGTACGATTCGTGCATGACTTTCATCGCCTGAAAGGGCACGCCATGCTGCTCAGCAATGAAGTCATTCAGCGACTTGATCAGGAGTTCCACGGGTTTGATACCGAGTCGCGTGCAGGACTCCAGCGAGCGGGGACTCGTTAAGATGTGCCGACTCCTCTCCGCTGCGGCCGAGTCAAAGTTGTTCAGGTCTAAACGAGGCACGGGAGACGTGGACCTCAGCTCCCCCATTACAAAGCAACGAAATTACCTCGATGCCAGTTTTCGAGTGTTAAAACATTGCTTCTGGTCCCGCGTGCTCATCCACAAAGTGCATTCGTTCTGCTTTCCAGCACGGAGAGGTCATGGAGGGATTAGCTGCAGACGAGCTGAGCTTATTTGCATCTCACTGTCTCCAACCTCAGCTGTAACAGAGGGAGAGATCGAGGGTTGACAGTTTTACTCTCACTATTTACTATTTAAAGACGGCTTTATTAAATCATAGCATATTGGAGATCAGGGAAATGGTTGTCCTTGTTTTTGCGGGCAGCCAAAAAGCCTTTGACTTGCAATGATTTAACATTTAAGTAGGATTAATACATTATACTTTACCACTTAAAACACCAGCATGTAGCGTACTATTAAAATTAACGTTAGTAAAATAATAGTATGATATAGGCGAACAGGGCAATACAATGGCAAATAACGGGAAGCCTAAAACAAAAGCCAGTGACGTTCAATCATAAAAGACCCCATTAAAAGAGAAGTTTTGCAACTTTTATTAGGCTAATGTTTTAAGCCTTAACTACACCGTAATTTATATGCAATTATTACTTCAAGCTAAAATGATCAAATACATATATGTGAAACGTTGTAGGCCTAATTTAAGTAAACATGTTTCAACGTATTTGTTTTAAATATATAACAAATTGAAATGTAAAAACAAAAACACTAAGCACTGTAAACTTGAAACCATAAAGATAAATCCGCTAACAGCCGAAGACGCTTGAATTATTAGCGCGCCACCTGCCGGTGAGTGACCCGGATGAGCATCTCGTTGTTTTACCACCGAGCAGAGGCGGGTGTTGTTTACGATTACTGAAGTTAGGTCCATATTCGTCAAGCGTTCGCTAATCTGAAATTTAGAGGGAGAGCATTTTATTTGAAACCTCAACAAGGTTGGTTTATTAAAAAATAAATAAAAACGTGTCAATTGTGGATCTTGTTTGTAAAAATAAAAAAAGGCAATATTACAAATTAATTTCTAAAAGTAGGCCTGGTGCTTGATAATTGCTTTAAATGCTAATCTTGAAACGTGGCAATATAATGAGAATGTTCACCAACGGTCATATTATTTATTCCTTTTAATTTGATTTGAAATTGAAGGTTTGAATACATTTTATGAATTCCAATTGATGTATGCATTTCCTTTGTTCCATGTTTTTGTTGGGAGGAAGTAGCTTATTTTTTAAAATTATTTAGCATTATTACTACTATTATTATTATTATTAAAATATAATTTTTCATTTGATTACAAGTTTTAATTTCAGTTTCCGTTCTCAGATACGGAAGTACCAATACGAAACTAACTTCGTCATCGTCTAGACTGCTGAAACGCTCCAGGAACGCCTTCTGTTGCCACACAGGTACATATGTTCAAGTTATCGTCAGAAAAATGGATATATCCAACTAGTTTAACAATAACTAAAGCATGCAATGCGTTTACTTTTAGTGTGACCTTTGCTAGGGCAGAAGCGATAAATATATTCACGTTAACGTGCAGCTACGTTGTTAACACAACTGATTGTGCTAGCTAACATTAGCTAACGTTTGCTAAAACCAAAGGTGCACTGAAATAACTAAAACGAGATGACAGTCTGTCTAGTACTTCCGTGTTTACGTTTGTCGCTTCTGGTTTTGCTGATAGCCGAACATGGTTTGTGTTTTTAAATATATTTTCGCTTTCGTTTGGTAACCATGCATTTACCTATTTGCAGTTACACCAATGGTGTGACTTTTTGAGATACAATGAAACGCTGTTTGTAAGTAACGTTAGTTAGTTAACAGCTAACGTTACTATGATTATAGTTTCCATTTAGCACTTAACGGTATGCAGTACGACATCGGTGCATGATATCAACCACATCGACGACTTGTATTTAATGTAACACAAAGACTGTATAAAATAAGCTATACAACTTGGCCTAGCCTCCTCGTTGACGGGATAGAGTAGCGGATTGTTATCTTGGCTTTCCTGGCGTCTTTGGCTAAACTTTACGGAAACCGATTATGTTGGCTGTCGCAAAATAACTTGAATCCGATTGTCTTCATACTCTATTCTTCTAAATGTTTGGCCAGAAGGAAGTTAACTAAACTATTACAAACACAGACATACTTTGTTTAGAGTGATACTGGTCCTGTTGTGTTTTACGTTAGCGTGTTTTCCTCTCACAACACACAGCTCGTCCACTAACCGACTAACGTCAAAGATGAAGAGGGCCAAAGCAGGTGGTGATGAAGAAGCTACGCGGCAGAATGGCTCTGCTGGCCGAAGGAAAGGAGAACAACAACAACAACAACAGCAAAGTGACAGGGACGATGGTGACTGTGATTTAGGCACAGCTGACATGCCAGACGAGGACAATGACCCGGGACTCAGGAGAGAGATACGGAGCAAGTACAGAGACCTCATCAACTCAGTGCAACGTAAGTAAGACTGACCGGCAGAGGACATTCATGTTGTTTAACTTTATTTGTTGAGACGTCTTTGATGCATTTCTTTCCTGTGTGTTTCCCTCCAGAGAACAGGGAAGATATGCTGAGACCCTCCAACAACAAGCTCACAGAAGTCCTAGAAGAGGCTAACAAACTATTTAAAGATGGTAGGTGTGATTGAAACCACAGAAATGTTGAATTTCTCAATGTCTCATCCCACAGTCCAAACACATTCAGGTTTGGTTAATTGGCGAACTCTTAAGTTGCCTGTTTGCAAATGTAACACTACAGTATATGTAAATGAGGAATTCAAAGTCCAGAGTAACAATTCATACCTGACTCAGGAGTCATCGTCAACACGCAGCCCTACATTGTGCTCAGTGTGCTCTCCCTGTGTTCCCTGGCAGTCCGGCAGGCGAGAGAAGCAGCTCTGGATGCCCAGCTCCTTGTTGTGGCCACAGATCTGGGAAAGGAGAAAGCCAGCCAACTGTTCGCCGAGGGCACTGCTTTTGATCCCACTGCTTTTTCCGAGCATCTTGTGAGTGACTTTATTGTTTATGCTATTATAAGCACATACATACACAAGATGTTGGTTGGTTCCTTGCACCACTAAGGTATACCAGTAAGTAGAGCTAGATCGATAAATCGACCTGGCCAGCGTTCATTCTGTACAGTATTTCATACTTCAGTTTCAATAAGTCTCGTCCTTTGGTTGAAAAACTGAACATGCTTGCCGTCATTGTTTCGTTTAAATTTGGGGAGACAGATTTTTCCCCTGAATTAGTCCGATACGTCAATGAGGAGCAGTCAAATAAATATATAGAACAGTGTGACCTCTATTGAATGCACTTTTAAGACCACAGAAAGATATCATTCTAGCTTTATTGTTATAACTACATGTACAGATGGTCTGAAGTCAGTGTTCTGTACCACTTGCTATAGAAAAGTCTCACTTAAAAATGTGCATTTTCTGTTCCTGTTCTGGACAAAGACGGGACTCTGACAGGCTTTAACTTTAACACAGTGCGTTATTGTACAACACAGAGGGAGACTTGGCAAAAGAAAGGAGAAAAAACGTTGAAGAAAATACGACTTATTAAGCAACACGATTAACTTGTAACTATAAGCGATGTAGAAAATCGGAATCGTTTTTCAATGTGAGCACCAAGTAGCAGTGGTCATGTGGAGATCTCTCTTCTTCTCGGACAGCTGTCCTTCATGGGTCTCAACCGACTAGAAGACGGGGAGGACGAGCAGCAGAACGGAGGGGCAGCTGACGGCTACCTGCCCCAGGACGCTTGGCACAGACTGGCCAGGAGAGCAGAGTGCTGTGTCCGGGCAGCACCCGCCTTCCACTACATGTAAGTGCCTTTAAACAGGTTTATTATAGTTGTTTTTATTTATAGGCTATTATTGCATTTTACCTGGTTAATTACGGTCCTTCTGCACTATTTTCTGTCTCTGACATTTTCATTCCCGTGGGACTCGTTTCATCAGGATGGGTTCGTTCCATGCAGAGCCGCCTCCTCCGAAGCAAAGGATAGAACGGCAAAGGAAGGCCCCCAGCAAGGAAGCCAAGAGGATAATGCCTACTCAGGTAGCTGCACGTACACCAACGTTGCTGCACTTGAAAACAAAACAAAAAAAATGCAATCATTTATTGCACTAAATGTAGTTCTTTATCTACGGGCGACCGTGGCTCACTGGGTAGAGAGGGTCGTCCGGTAATCCGGTCGGCGGTTCGTGTGTTCGTAGAGGTTTTTACCACAGGTTCAAACTCAGCTCTGTTTCATAATAAGAAATCTAAGATACCCTTGAATGTAAATGTAGCAGCCTTTCATCAACCAACGAAAGTGACAAATTCGGCCAATAATCTTTCAAAAGGCATCTTGTCTGAGAGGGTTTTCATGTTCCCGATGCTTACTGCATTGTGTTACTGTTGTCTGTCAGCTGAAGAGAATGGAAGGCTCTCACCAAGAAGCAACCGAGAAAGAGGTGGAGAGGATCCTGGGATACCTCAAAAGTTATTTCCAAGATGATCGTGAGTTGAAAGCCGAGCTCACGGACATTAACATTTCATCATTGTTGTGTTATTATTATTATTATTATTTGCTCATGTATCTCTGTTTCTATCGCAGCTACGTCGCCAATATCTTACTACGAATTTGTGATCGACCCCAAATCATTTTCCCGGACAGTGGAGAACATTTTTCACACGTCCTTTCTCGTCAGGGTGAGCTGCCTTTACTTATGTTTGTTTAAATTGAGCTTTTCTGCCCTCTAGTGACTGTTAACAGGTGTGGCAACGTTGTGTGTGTGTTTCAGGATGGGTTGGCACGGATGTACATGGATAACGCTAAATTGCCTTGTATAGGTGAGAAGATGTAACATTTTGTTGTATAATTCGGACCAGGGAATAAACAGAGAAAATGTTTTTAGGCCAATTACTTTACCGCTGTTGTGTGTTTTTGTGTCTCAGCACCTGTGGAGGAGGGAGAGGTGGAAGCTGGAGGATCATTCAGCCGTAAACAATGCATCGTCTCTATCAGTCCCAAAATGTGGAAGGTTAGCAAGTTAAGACTTAATCGAGCAACGATACAAGACCCACATTTATAAAAAAATCTTTGATCATGATTTTAATGTTCCAACTGTCCCCCCCCCCCCCCCCCCCCCCAGGAGCTTATAGACGCCTTTGACATCACGGACACAATGATTCCTCTTCCAAACACAGACTGAGTGATGGACCCCGCCACTTTTCGTTAGCTGAAACCGAACGTTGTTTTTAGGTGTGTTAATGCTTTTTTTAAATGTCTAAATAATTCAGACAAATTGTTCAAAATTTTCAAAGGCCAATTTTCAGTAAAGGTCACTCTTATAAACACATATCATAGTTGCACTATGATATGTTGCACATTTTGTTTTAATTTCTACTTTTTACTGTTTTTAGAAGTTTGAATAATAAAAACAGAAATAAGAGAATTTTGGTATTGGTGTTGTTTTCATTTATTTATGGAATGTGAATGAATGCTATATTCTGTTTGAATGATATTTGGGTTGGTAAAAGCTGGGCTAACTGGTCAACCTCATGCATTAAAGGTGCTCAATATGAAATTCAGAGCACATCTATTGCCGACACACGGCTCAACATACGACTGAGCCGGCGGCTCGCAGCTAACAGTGCTGACAGAGCCAACAGTATTTAGCTGGAGGGGAATCGGAGGGTGGGTGCTACACTTCCGCATCGACGCCTTCGGATGGGAAGGTGTTGTCAGCTGTTAATGCCTCACCAGCGCAGTGCAGCGCGTCAGCCATGAGCTAACCAGTGGGGCACGCTCACATGCACTAAAACGCAACGCCCAGGCGGACTGGCTTTGTAAACAAAGCACAGAGAAACTCAGATTATAACGCACATAAGGGAAAATGACTTCATTCCCATAAAGTCCATGAGCTAGATATGCAACTGGTTACAATGGGTCACATGGAGAGATTGCTTCACTTTAAGAGTCCACAAGCCTAAAGGTCAGGGAACCACTGCCTGACTTTGATTTGATTTGAGAATGAATGAACATAAACTAGCTCTGGCCCGGTTGGGACGATGTTTCCTAGCTACCGTATATGCTGCTTTTCAATCAACTTATTCTGTCCAGGTGTAGGCTTTCTATTTGTGTATAGTGCAGTGCTGATGTGCAGATCATTTGCCAGCATTTTCATCATTTTTTAAACAATTTGAAAGTCCCCAAAAATGAAGACCTTTAATCCTGTTCCTCCCTTAATTGTGTAATTTTTCGTTTCCAAGAAAGACACCACCGTAGATGGTTGCTATCTTGGGATCAGGCATTGTCAGGATCCATGTTTCTGTTGATTGTACAAATATGTAAAGGTAGGTAGTGTGGATAAGCAAAAGAAAAGAATCCCCGCTGCTCTGTTTTGTTAGAGTTAACTTGATTTAGTTGGATGAACACACTGATATCATCGTGCCTTCTCATCATGATGATATACCACCATCTCCTGGCTCTATTAAAGGGACAGACGCCCTTTATGCTGCCTCCTCATCTCTTCCTCTCTGCCTCTCTGAGCATTTCTTTCCCTCCAAAGCGGTGCTTCAGTCACACCCGTGCAGTGATGTGAGGCTAAGCAGCATATGAGGCTGGAAAGAGAAGCTCCCTTTTTTTCACGCTCGTTTTACTGAGTTCCTTATGTAATGTAGATTTTATATAACAATGGCTTGAAAATATATGTCACAGGCGCACCACGGTCTATGCAGTGCCGAGCACTTATTAGTCACTGAGGCACACACTCGTACAGACACAGGAGCGTGCACACGCTCACTCAGCAGCTCCAGCAGAGATCTGCCTTTCCTGGCGATGCTCAGTCTTGACTGATAACGATGCAGTTCTGCAGGAAAGTGCTCTGCAAGCCATGTAGTGCCAGAGTCACTTCACCAGAGGAGGACATGGAATACAAGATGGGGAGCTGCATCGGAATCTCACGAAGACAGGTAAAACGGGAGGAGAGGGAGGATGCTGAGCAGAGGCGCTCTGCAGTGAAGAGTCAATGCCCTTTTTCTGGTCAACAGCTGAGTCTTTACTCAGGCAGAGAGAGAGACTCAAGTGGTGGAGGAGGGGCGACGTCAGCAAGGAAAAGGAGCTGCGGAGACGGCAAGGAAGGGAGGAGCTGAGTATAAACAGTGAGAGGGTGATGCTGATGGTAGTGGAGGAAGATGGGAGGCAGGTTGACAAGCGAATGGATAGCGTGCATGTGTTGGATTTATTCAGGCAAAAGACTGGATGACAGTTGAGATAGGAGAAATCTGAAACGGAGCAAGTGTGTTTGAAGTAAGCTCGTTAGCAACAGAGCTGATCAAACCGGTGCTATTTATAGGGATGATATTGTGCCTGCTGTGTCCCAGACTGGGCACTCAGCTGAAGATGGCCTGTGATGAAGGCAGATAAGACAGGATCCTAAATATATTCCAAACCCTCTGGTGTTCAGATATGTCAATTTGGCTCCTGTTTGCATGGTTGCTTTGCTATTCTTGCCATTGGTCGTCTTGTTGGAGCAGGTTTGCAGTAGTGTTTTAACTCTTGTCAGTCATACATGGCAGTCTCTGCCAAATGGACAGATGAGAGGCACTGAAACAGCATCACCCCATCCTTCTGTCCATAGCAGGCCTGTTTGGTCACAGTGTTGCCTTTAGAACTAGCGTCCCCTCCAGCTGACTGCCAGGCCTCCTGAGCTTGTCAGAGCAGGTGATCTCCCCCCCCCCCCCCCCCCCCCCACACACACACACACTACCACCCTAAGCAGACATGGCTTCCCCAGCTCCAGTTCGGTCTCCTCCCCTCAGTCCTGTCCCCTCTTCTGTCCCTGTCCTGTGTCCACCCTCCGTCCTCTCCTCCCACTCAGCGTGCAATACAAAAATAGCAACAGACCGGGTCTCCTCAGTGGAGAGGACAGAAACAAACATTGGCCTTGAGTTGGACAGTAAACACAGAGTGGATTTGGGTTTGTCAAAAGCTTCACACGGTGTGTGGAAGAGTCTCTTGTTTGCAGTGGTGAGTAGTTGATGAGTTGCAGCAATGGTACACATTTTTGAATTATTTGTTTGGTTTGTAGTTGTCAACAATATATGAAAATAGAGCAGCACGAGGTAAAGAGTGGGGAGTGCGAAGGCTTTTATTGAAATGTGTGTCTTGGTTTCGCTGTTGTTATCATCTGGTTTGATGATGTACGCTGATTTCAATGTATGTGGCCCTGGTCAGGGTTGAAGAACTTGGTTTAAACCACAACTTTATCTACTGTACTCTATGTTTACCTGCTTTCCTCGGTCTCTTACCTTGCTGAATTATATTATGCGTGCTATCTGAGAAATACTATAATGGATTCTGAACAACGTTTGACCAACTTTTGAACAGGTTGTTTTCCTGCTGGTTTTCTTGTGCCATGTGGAGGGATCAGTTACAGGGCAGGAAACGGTAACCTCATACTGTAGGTGTCTAAGCAAAGACATACGGTGCTCATCCAAACCCAAGAGCTTAAACGTTGGCTCATGTTGAGTGACTGACAGGCCAAGATGAGGTGAGAAGAGACCAGGCAGCAGTCGAATCACATGATTTGCCCCGGTGCCCCCTATGCTGCCAGAAAGCCCTGAAACACGGCCGCCAGCTAAAGGGCACACACGTCCACAGCTTGAAGACTGAAATTACACCCCATTCACACAAATAGAAAGCAGGGAGAAGAGTTGCCACACCACAGAATAGGTGAGAATTAAGATGTAAGGGGAAATCCAGATATTTAATTTCCCCATGGGATTTTTGGGGAAATGAAGTGTGCACAAGACTGGAATAAAGTCTAGCAACAGTGGACAGGGCAGACATCTATTTATAAAGTCTTGCATATTCAGGTCAGTGCTTCCTGACTATACACCGTACAGTCCCCGCAGTCATATATGAGGAATGCACAAACAACATTTCTGTCGGCACGAGTGTTTACTGCTCAGCTGCAGTTCATACAACAAAGAAATAAGCAAGAAAGATGATTGTCAGAGAATATTTGACAGGAGCTATGAAAGTGATTCTACCTGTATTTGATATAAAATATGTCCACGGCTAAAAACTTTTGTCCTCTTCTTCCAATAATTCAAATATCTTTGCAAAGCCTTTCTAAAACATACTGTTTATGTCGTGATTACAGATTAGAGATGCTCCGGAATGATTTCAATAGCCTTGACTTCGTCAACAGGCTGAACCCTGCTGGAAGCCACAGTCTGTTATTTACCACACGAGGATTAACTTACTGAGCCTCAGTCACTGTGTCAGTATGCTACAGTCACTCAGTCGCAGCACACTGCATGTCAAGGTGTTTTTACTCTGGGAGGCAATGCCATTTGTTTGAGGTAATCCAGACCAGAGGGGGCCTGCTGGTCATAGTAGATGTACCATTAAAGTAATCTCTAGAAATCATTTTTATAATTACAAGATGCTGTGAGGAAGCTGTTTCTGATTATAAACCCACATCAGCAGAGGTAAAGCCTGCACTTTGGTCTGGGAGGGAGGTCTTGCATCCCAGGTCCCTAATCTCTAAAACAACACACTCAACCATTCTCCCTCCCTGCTGGTTCAACCTCGTACCAGAGACCTCTAATCCTGTGCAGCAGGAGTCTGTGACTACTGAGGGACCACAGATCCCCTGTTCAGTCTGCGTCTCTCTGGGAATAGTCGTACTATGATGGTCCTTCTGTGCCGGTGTCTTTCAGCCAGCTGATGTGAGAGGCTGTCGGTCGGGCCAGTTGTGGCCCTGCAGCTGGCTGAGCCATGGGGAACGAGAGCAGCACAACTAAAGCGTTGGTAAGGGCGAGCTCGCCGGATTTGGATGGCTGGGATTGCTCCTTGCTGCCCCCGTGCTGCTGTACATGCCTCGGGCTCTAACAATAACAATACTAACAATACTAATACTGGCTCACATGATTACTAACGGTTGGCTTCAGTAAAACACATGGGACGTCCTGGGAGCTGTGTACGTTCCCATGCTTAATTGAGGCTTGTCTAATAAGCATTTAGATAACACGCTTTGCTCCAGTTAACTGTTGTAAAGCAGAGGTAAACATAAATATTAGATGTTTATGCCGTCTGTGTCTACTGCTACACACCTGGATACTTCTAAACTTGCTTTCTTGCTGATAATGAAATCCATGATCCCTAGTGTGCATGCAGTGCTATTGCTGGATTAGCTTGTTTTAAGAATCAATTTTTTTGTGTATTTATGTACTTGGTAGTTTAAAAAAAAGACAGCAATAGAGAAACAGTAATTTCCACATGTGACAGGACTTCAGCGGTGGAATTCGGGATTATCTTAATCGGATTATTTAAATCATATGTCTCATGAGCTACAGACTCTACAGACCATGTGCTGGACCTCATTAGATGTGAATGCAGAGTGAGGCTTAGCATTGCTACTTTTGCCTTAAAAACAATAGTGATCTGTTTTCAGTGATTACTGCTGTATACTGTAATGTAGGTTTGAACTTTTTCACTCCCTATTATAGCCAGAAGAGGGCGCTCCAGACAATGTTCTTCTGTTTCCACCACAGGGAAATCAAAATGACTCTCTACAGGTATAAAATGTGTGTGTGTGTGTGTGTGTGTGAGAGAGAGAGAGAGAGAGAGAGAGAGAGAGAGAGAGAGCTTTATAACATTTTAGTGGGTGAGATATCTTCATGCATCTTTTCACAATAAACATTAAAATCTTAGAAATTATGATTTTGTTATGGCTCTCAATAGTGCCCCACTTTTCCTCCCTGTGTGCTGTGGATATTTTTTTATACTCAAAATCAGAAAGTGTGTCCTTTATCTTATCTTCTAAAGGGCACAGACACAACTGTGCCTGTTTATTACAACTTGCATCACGAAAAGCAAAGCAATCATACTAGAGTGCTTACTGTTAAAGTGGCATTTTGGGAAACGTAAACAGATTTCAAACTCTTTATACCTTTCACATGTATGTCAGTATCCCTTCAGGCGACACATTTGTTTGTCCATACAGGGTGTGCTGCAATAAGGTCATTAGTTGAGGTCTATTTGTATTCAAATGTGCTTGACTTTTCCATCCTCCGGAGGCTTGTGGCTCCTTGAGATTGCAAATCTCTGTGACCTGGTTGTTTGTTTTGTAGATTTGTTTTTAAAGAAAGGCCTCCAAAAATACACAGAAGATAATATTGTTGTTGGCTTAATATCAAGTGAATAGCCACATGAGACACTTACAGCTGAAAACATTCAGTGTGCTGACAGATGTTTGTGCATTTGTGTTCGTTACCCAAGAGGAACACATGGTGTTTAAATGGCAGGGGAGGGGGTGCTAATTAAGTGTCAAGGTGAAAGTGCTGTCATGTCCATGTGTACTGATGATGTCATTCCTTACCAACACCCAGAGGTCAAAGTTGGATGAAGTGGCAGCTTTTGTAATGCAGTAGGATGTTGTGTGCCTCTGTGTGTGTGTGTGTGTGTGTGTGTGTATGTATGTAACCAAAGCTGCTTGGAGTGTAACCTGATCCGCTCTCAGGGGGTCACTGCAGGCCCGACCCTTGGCCTGATTCCTGGCATTCACCTGCAGAGGCACGGTCAGTCAGTCAATGCAACGAGCCAGAAGACACAGCAGCAATAGAAGGGAGGAGGAGGAGGAAGCCGGAGCAGAGGTGGATAGGGAAGGACGGAAGAAAGAAAAGAGGGAAGGGGGAGACCGAGGAGGAGGGAAGAGAGAGTTTACAGTAGAAGGGGAGGAGAATGCTCGGCACTCTCCCCGTGACCAGCCCAGTCAAGTTAGTACCAGCAAGCTGTGTTTGTCTGCGTAGCGTCTCTTGACTCCACACGCGCTGCGAGATTTAACAGGGGAGCGGCAGCAGAGGAGAGCACAGGAGTGTGGAAAGGAGGAGGAGGAAGTCAGCTGAGTCAGTACAGGAGAGCAGAGTGAGCGTCAGCAGCATGTGTTGCAGCATGTTTGTGTCGCCCCTACAACGCACAGAGCTCTGCAGAGGCTGCCTGTACACAGTGAGCAAGGTAGAAGGGTAGCGGAGGAGCTGCACCGCACCGCACCGCACTGTAGAGTCACCTTCAAGCACAGCGGAGCACACTGCCGGGTAAGTGCAACACAGGGATAGAACTTGAGAGAGAGAGAGAGAGAGAGAGAGAGAGAGAGAGAGAGAGAGAGAGAGAGAGAGAGAGAGAGAGAGAGAGAGAGAGAGAGAGAGAGAGAGAGAGTGTTGAAATCTATTACTAAAGGTAAATGTGTCTGTTTGCGCCCGAGACGCGCAAGCGAGGGCGTGGTTTGTGCTTTAGCACCGCCCCCTCCATGTTTACAATAGTCATGTGTTAAGCATTAAAGTTGAGTCAGCACATGGGCACTTACGGATTGAATTAACTGTAAGTAGAACTTAATGGCTGTTGGACAAGTAGCAGTTTCCAGGCAACATCAGCTTGCTTTCTGTTTTGTTCCTGCGGGTTAATTAATAACAGACAGGGCTTTCTGTGTGGGGGTCAGGCTAACTAACACAAGGGCTCTGCTTTTCCATCTCACTGGGCTTCCCCTTCTTTATTCAGGGGCCAGTCATATTGCGAATGAGTGTTGTGAGTAGCTGTAAACTTGGACATGCTATGCCCCCTGGTGCTGTCCCTTGTTATTCTGTTTTCGCTGTTCTGAGTTGATATCAGTGATCTGTTTCCGTTTTGACTTTATCTTTTCTTGATGGCAAGGTGAGAAAGTTCAGGCAGGAAACCCAAGACATGTCAACATGCAGACATCTACTGATTAAATCTACATGCTGTTGTCTGTAAGCACGGCTGTTAAGGTGTGGAATAATTGGTTTTTTTATTACCCTATTATGTAACAGTAATACAGAAAGTGACAGCAGCATGGAGATCACAGGCATTCAGAGCGGGTTCAGTGTCTTTCACTCTCTTGTTCTTTAATGTTTCATGTTGTTTTGCAACTTTTTAGCAGGAGTAGTCTAAATAAAGTACGCTTAAAAATAACCTAATATTGCTTGAGCTGGGCACACACAGTGAAGAGAGCAGCTACATAATTGGCCAACATTCTTTAAAATTAGTTTTAAAGGCCTGGAGGAGTCAAAGTTTTAACTTTTTTTTATTATTGTGTTTGTGTAAGCAAAATTCATGTTTGTGATCCTCCATCTGTGCTGTACGTGTCACACAAAGGATACTCTTTGTAGTGGTTGAACAGGTGAGAGCCTCCCCAGTACACACAGCGTCACTTGTTAACCCGTCTCCAGTATCCACATCCACTAAGGGGAGAGGTGGCATTTTGTATTCTATCCTGAAGGAGGAGTTTAACTTGTGATTATAATTTTTTTATTCAATCAATGTAATGCAAATTTGGCTACATTACTACATTAATGGAATAATAATGTAAATGAGTGAGAATGCAAGTGTACAACAGGTATATACTAAATGTACATATACTTGTCTCCAAAAAGAGTTAATCACCTTCTTCTGCGTGCAGCCACGCTGTCTACTACTGGTTCATAAATAATGAACGAACGGATTCAATTCTGAATCTCAGCTGATACTCAGCGGAGAGCATTACCTCAGTAGTGTTTCATCCTTCTGTACTCGCACGTTAAATCAACTCGCATTGTAATTTGCTTAAAAACAGGACCTCTCTGTAAGAAACCGCTCACATGTTCCAGACGTACTGAGTGTTTGTTTGCACCTGCACACCTCAGTTTATATCTGACTGGGGGAAATAATGGAAACTTTCCCTGCTGTACACTGAGGCGGCCTGTGTGGGAAAAATTCCACAGTTGAGTGTTGTGTGTTGTGAGGTCAGTGTTGCTGCAATGCGATGCCACAGCCAAGTGTTGTGGTGTGAGGCTGTGGTGAGGCTGTGTGATTCTGTCTGTCAAGCAGTGGGACAGACAGAAAAGGCCAAGTGCTCCATGTATTGGCTACACGCAAGATTTCAAGCCAGATTTTAAGTCACGTATTAAAGGCAGGCTTTTCCTCTACATCTTAATTATTTACTGATAAAGGTAAGAATGAAAGACACTTATTGTATCTTTAAAAAATGCTCTAGACAATGATTAAACCACATGATTGTACTTGTTGTACCAGCAGGACTGGTTTGTCTTTAATAGTGTTACTTGCTGGGTAAAATGTTTTATTGTATCATACTTCCTTGTAAGTGCAAAGCACCAGACTGTAATGAAATAAGTAGTTCCTTTTTTTCTGTAAGAATAGTTATGTGAGGCTCAAGAGTGCACTGTAAACAAAGCTGCAGAGAGCCTGGTTAAATTCTAGGCTATAATGCTGGAAATAATGCTTTAATCACAGTAATAGTATCAGAAAAGCAAGTTGAGAAACAACAATAGAGGCTCCAGTCAATATGACGTTTGCATTACTACACAAGCAACACTACTTAATTGTTCAACACATGGGTGGAGTTATTTGTTGGTTGATGTGTGTTGGCTTTGAGCATTGAATCTGTTGGTGTTCCCATGTTTGCACGCAACATGCTCACACTTTAATACACACTCTGTCATGTATAGCGCAGCAGAGACTCAAGCGTGTAGCCCACTACATTCATGTTCTGCTGTCCCGCAGGCCGAAGCTCACGCTGAGAGTTTGACCCGGAGGGACGACAGGGCGCTTCTGACAGAAGCCTCGACCAGCCAGCTGAGTCTGCTGTCTGGACCAGACCTCACAGTCATCACCGGAGTGGAGGAGAGCAGAGGTGCATCTGGAGACCAGGACGAGCTTGAGTTTCCACATGACCTGCTGCCCAGTCTAGACTTCAGCAGTGAGTTCAACATCTGGGAGTCCTCGTTGGGGTAAGTTGAGTGGTTACACACACACACACACACACACACACACACACACACACACATACACACACGTACAATTATGCAGGTAATTGCTTTCACAGTCTCTCTCATAATGTCAAGACGAAACCGTGACGTGTTATCACAAAAAGGAGAAAGACAAGTTCTCGCTTGGCTTTTGGTGGCTGTTACAGTTCGGAGGAAATATGAATCTGGGTGAGAGGCAACCAATGACCCTGGATAGGGTGCCAGTAAATTGCAGGGCTAACACATGCAGACAATGTGATTAGCTTTAGATTCTACAGGCATTGAAAAGTCTCAACTTTACTTTTGATCAAACTTGCCTACACACAGGAAGTAGTTTATCATACGTAGTGTTGATATTAGCAAGGTTTTTACAGAAGGTAAAAAAAATACAATATAGTGATTAAATACACCAGCCTTCACTAAACTAAACTATTACTATTGTATTACTGCAGAATAATGTATTGGATACTTATCTTACTTGCTTTATTGCCTTAAGGGAACAGCTTTGTACCAGTTATTCAAGCAAGGTGAAAGCTAATCAAATGTCTTTGTACATGTGTGGTGTGGGTTTGTGTTAGCAGAGCTCAGACTAGCTCAGGTGAGAGGAAATGTGAGCAGGTGAACCCCCTGCTGGCGGGCCTGCAGCACCACATTGAAGTCAGTCGACCACTGGTGGTTCTAGATACAAGGTACCACGTCGAGTCAGCATGATTGGGGAGAACCGGGCATGTGCTGTGGGAGTGTGATCAGCAGGGAGGATAAAGAGTAAAACCAGGGAGCATGGAGTGAAACGAACCTGTGATGGACATCGCCTGTTTGGGTGTTGCCTGTCTAAGCAGGCTTGGCTTGAGGTGTAGTCATTTGTTTTCATGCTTGGGTGAACTATCTGCAGACTGACTTAATGTTCTGTTTCAAGTGTTGCCTGGTATTCTGCTTTTGTCTGAGCGCTGAGGTTAATTGCACTAATTGTCTGAGGCTTTAATGTGTTCTGACAACCCAACTTCTGGCGCTAGTATAACTAATTCATTATTGCTTGATTTGAATGTGTATGACTATGAGTTTAATATAAGGGTAACACAGTAACGAAGTAAATGCCGACAGATGATCATGAAGTAATGAGGGACTATTTAGTAACTACTATGATGTACCACTTGACTTGGGGGCGCGCAAAAAGAGTAACTCATAATAGAAGTTATAAGTAGTCTTTACAAGTCTTTACAAAGTCTTAAGTAAATAAGTACTGTGCAAAACATTCACTGGATAGATTAAAATTCTCAAACTGCAGAAAGTACAAATAGAGAAGCCAAACAATGTAGAGTTACAGGACATACACGGTGTAAAAATGTAATACTGCCAGACGCACCTGGTCCAGTCCACTTCAGGTAGATACGGCAGGCAACAGCTTGTTGCACAGCAAAACCTTCCAGCTGCAAACAGTTTAGTCGAATATGCTGCTCCTCCCTTTCGGTAAGAAGTGCCAGGTGAACAAGATGCAGGCTTGAGCAGCTGGTTGGTGAGGTGAGTAACATGTTGTCAGGGCTTTTGTGTCTACAAGCCTTTATGCTGAGACCGTATTAACCACTTACATGCAGTGACGCTTAGTGGCATTATTTCTCACTTTATTTATTCACATCTCAACATGAATAATGACTATAGTGGTGGCTGCGTTCATTAAAGAAATAGATAAGGACTTGGTTTTGTGGGGGGGTGGGAAGATTTCAAGATACATGCTGATGACATGAGTAGGAGTAGCCAAACTTAACATTAAATAATGATGGTGGATCTATACACTCAGTGAGGCTCAAGGATTAAGATGGTCCCACAGCATTGTTCCTGTGCTGCCAGCTAATGGCGTAGCAGTGACTCAGCAGTTACAACTGACTGGCAAAAAGGGTTATAATTGTTAAAGCCATTATATTCCAAGCACTCCAACATGATGACGCTTGCTCTGCACTTCAGGGAGTGTTCAGCAGGGCAATGTCACTGCTTTGATGTCTTTTGACAGACAGTATATTATGAGGCAGTATTTGTTTTGGTGAATAAGCGCGAGCATGTGTAAGGTTGTTTGTATGGTGACAGGATTTGTGACCATCCCTTTCTTACGGTAATGATAATTAGGCTGTAATGTAGCATGTAGCATTTACAGTTACAGCATAGAGTTGAGTGTCCATTACAGCGATCAGAATGATGTCATAGGCAGGCAGTATTGCTCAGTATACATAATCACTGTACACAACGGCTGTGACTAGAACAAAGACATTCCTTCCTGGTTACTAATGTACAGTATATGGATGCACCTTGGTTCTTAGTAGTTGCTACTAGTAGTACTAGGTTCATACTTTAAAGGTAAGCATGAAAAATATAGGCATATACATCCTTGTTAAGCTTTTGGTACAATTAGAAAATCAGGCAGTCACATCAAAATAAGGAAATTATAATTAAAGGATTGTTGAAAATCGCTATGCACAGGACAATTGCATAGGTAGTGTAACACCTAAATTAACCACGCTTTGGTGTGTATGAACAGACCTGCATGTTCAATAACAAGCATATGCTCAGAGACAGTTGATATTATTTATTTTAGGGGAATGTACATCACAGAATAGGCTTCCTGTGTGTTGTGTGTGCATATCGTGGAGTGCTGTGTCTGAGCATGGGCTCTGCCAATAGCAGCGCTTTGTGGCATCGTGGAATGACCAGCTGTCTGCCAGCAAGACTCTTAACTGTGTCACCCTACCCTTGCCTCAGGCCTCATGACAGCGACCCAGTTCTCACAGATGCTCAGCCTTCACTTCGGCCAGCTGCCGCACCTTACCCGGTTGTCCGACCCGTGGCCCCTCCCCTATCGGTGCTCCTAGACCAGGAACTCCAAGAGGCCTTCCAGGAATGTGAAGAACAAATGGCCTCACTGGGCATACTTAATGCCAGAGGAACCCCCAGCACCACGTCTGAGACAGTTAACGATGTAGGGAAGAAAACTGGAGAAGGGATGGTTAATAAATCCAATGAGTCATCGTCACTGCCTCCAATCGCAGTCCAGCCAGGACATAGCAACGGTGTCCATGGAAACAAGAGTACACACGGAGACAGTGAGGCAGCAAACAGTCAGACGGATACAGTTGTGTTTAGTTTCAGGAATTACATATTGGGCACTGGGAATAGTGCCACGGCAGCAAAGACAGAGAGTGAAATAAAAGAAAAACAGAGCCTGGATAAATGTCCAGAGATGAAGACAAAAAAAGAAATTAAGATAGAGGAGCAGGAAAAGGAAACATCCGCACGTACACAATTAGAAACAACTACAGATTTATTTAAAGATCTTGTGTTCTCTGAGCAGAGAGACAATTTTAGAAAGGAACATGTCAATTCTAATGCAGCCATTGAGGAACATGGCACTCTAGATTGTAATACAGTGATTAGGGAGAAAGGTACAGAGGTAATAACAGAGATTATAGATATAAAGAAAGAGAATTGTGCTGATGAGTCCAGTATTAACGTTTGTATAGTTGAAACAGGAGAGACAGATGATTCAGTCAATAAAACACCAGAGTGCAGTAAAGATGCATTATCAGAGACGACTGCAGGAGCAAACAATTACAGAGAGGGAGATCAGGAGTCAAACACAGACAAATGGATGAACGTATGTGACAAACAGGCCGGGCAGGAGAAAAAGGCAAAGAAGAAAGAAAAAAAGAAACAAAGGAAAAAGAAAAAGATAGAAGAGAAGTACGCAGAACAGAAACAGAAAGCAAAGACAGTAGTACAACCTGAAAATGATTTACAGGCGGTGTTTCTCAAGAATGCAGGAAATCACACAGATTCAACAGCAAATGTCGAATCAGTGACGCAGGCAGACGCTCCGACTGTGATTTGTGGGGAGCAGCCTGATAATGGGTTTGACTGCAAGCAACAGCTGAGTCCCGGGGGAAAGCACAGCCCCAGCCCCCCACTATCATCCTCTCATAGCAGGCAAGATCATCTTACTGACTCGGTCTGTTCACCTGCGTCCAACCAGAGGCCTCATCATTCAGATAACCACAACCATACGGACGCCCCATGTGGCATTAATCACAGCTCAGATGAAAGCCCACAGCGGAAGCAACATGTAACCGGAGGTGTCATCGACAACCAAAATACACCCATGACATATGTCCAAACTGCAGTTATCAATCCAGCTGTTTGTCCTGATGAGAGATCAGATGCACAAACACAGGAGGCTAAAGTTACCTCAGAAGCAGCGCTACTCACACATGAGAATCACAGCCCACTCTCCAACACCCGAACTTGTGTGGGAGCGAGCGGCGTGGAGAGAGCCCTTGAAGAGTCTTTAGTGGTGGTTGCTGCGTTGCCACTGGCAACACCCACGATGCCAGAAGTGATAGAAAGCAAGGGAGAGGGAGAAAGCGAGAGGCGTGATTCACTGGTGAGAGTAGCTACTGTAGCAATCGCAGAGAGTGAGAAAGCAGTAGGAGAGAAAGAACTGGGAGGAATAGAAAAAGGACTCCTGGACAGCCTTCCTCAGCTCGCATTAATCTGTTCACAGGGCAAATGCTCACTTGCATTCACAGCCAAAGAGGGAGAGGCTGCATCTGAGGAAAACAGCAGCAGCAAAATGCCACACAACTCGGCTGAGACTGAAATGAAGGGACCGAGAGAGACAACCGTCCGCAGTGCAGACACAGAGATACCAGCTGATGAGGGAGACAAAGAAAGAGAGGCTCTCCGTTTAGAAGCCTATATCAATACTACTCCCTTTGGGCTACTCACTGGTCCTGATTGTCAGGATCACGGCGCTGCGGGATTGGAGGGAGGAGGAGGAGGAGGAGGAGGAGGAGGAGGAGAGGAGGTGGGAGAGAAAGGAGGGCTGGCCAGAGAGCACAGTTCATTCAGCCAGCCAGAAGGCTATGCTAGCGGGGTGTCATCAGCTGGGACTGAGACGCATCCGCCCACCGATGTTGCCGAGTCACAGCTGAGGTCGCAGAGCTGGAGTGAGCCGATTGCTGCCATCTCTGGGAGTATCTGCACTGAACAGGACCGTCTCTCTCAGCCCTGCCAGGAGCAGCATGGAGCAGCAATTTTACCTCTCCTCACTCACCCTGAACGGAGCTCCAGCAATACAAACGGAGGGGTAAGGGCTGATCTCAAACAGAATTTGATTGCAGAGCAAGCCCTGTCTTTGTTACACGCTTGTGAGGAGTCATCCATCACAGAGACAGAGAGAATCTGCAGCCAAGTCTTCTTGCCTTTAATCACACCTCAGCATCTGACTACTTCACAACAAATCCCAGCCGAGCGACGAGCGAGCAGCAATCAACAGGTCCAGCCTGAGAGTAGCACAACAGAAACCAGGACAGCCGAAAGTGCAGCTGAGTTCCAAACCCAGAACCAGAGCAAAAGAGGTGCTATGTCTGTTGTGGGTGTGTACGTATGTGACAGCAGTAGAGGCAACAGTAGAGGCAACAACAGAGTTCACTTCGCGGACACTGTGAAACAAGAAGGCAGTTCCTCTGTGGATCTCAGGGACATGTCGGTGTCGGCTATGGGCTGCGCCTCTTTGCCTCCGCTGACTGTATATGAGAGCTTGCACCATCCTGTGGTTGAGGCCAGCTACACCTTCCCAGACTTTCTTGGCTTGAAAAAGCCAGAAATCCCTACAAATGCAGCTCGTGCCACAGATGAACCAGCAAAACAGAGCTCAGCCGACTTTCCAAAGCCACAGAAAGATGTCCATTTGGATGAAGGAGGTACAGGGACTAAAGTTACCAAGGAGAAGATTAACATCGATCCGTCAGGTCACGACAACTTGAAGACAAACACTGTGGATTTACAGTCAGTGGGCGAGGCCCGCTCAAAACAGCCCCCATGTGCTACTGAGAAGAATCAGACCGGTGACCTTTCACAAACAGCAGAAAGAGCCACCTCTGAGGCTGATCATTCAACAGTTGAACAGGTGTCAGCGAAGGGGACAAAGCAATCAGAGGCGGAAACAGAAAAGGGTGCTGTAAATCTGTGTTTGTCGACTGAGAAAGAGATAGATAAGATACATGCTGAGCCTCAGGAGTCACCTTTAATTAGTGATGAAGGTAACCAACATCCTCTCTCCTCATGTTCTGTGCGTCCAGCTAATGATGTCACCTGCAAGCCTTTAAGTGATGTCTCTGCTGAGTTAGCTGGTGGGCAGCTCTCTACAAACCTTGAGTCCTGTTCAAAAACTGAAACTGTGACCATGACCTGCACAGCCTCTCTTCAAACAAAGCCTAGTGACCCCAGTTATCAGCCTCCCACCCAATTGGATCAAACACCTCCTCATGAACTAGTTACCACAGATACCATGACGCCCACAGTTCACTCTGCTGATCTGACAAAGGATGAATCAGCGACTTCAGAAGTGACAGTCTCTGACCAGTCAATTCCTGTTATCGAGCAATGTTCCAGTGACTCTTCTTTAGTGCTGCGACGTCCTGGCCCGATGTTGAGTCACTTGGAGTTCATTACCGACTGTGATATCTCTCTTCCTGAGCACACAGATAACTGCGGCGCTGATGGTGACAGCACCAAAGTCGAGGGAGAGGTTGATGGCAACAAGAGCAGGGAAATGACACAAATGTCTTTAGCACAGGATCTGGAGCACGGTGATGTCAGCGTTAAAGCAGATGAGACTTGTTCGAAACTGGAGGACGAAAATTATATTATGGAATCTGTCGCTGAACTTGAGAATTCTGCAGCTAACAATGTAAATATGCCATTTCCTCAAGACGGAAATCTGTCTCCTCCTCAGCCACCTGGTGCAGAGGATGTACTGGCAAAGGGTGGGTCCGATAATGTAATTCCTCTATCTCACACTAAGCCAGGCTCTATTGGCATTAAACCTGATATTTTCGATGCCTCCATTACAGATGATCTCATTAATATCAGCTGCCGACGCAGCTCTGACCTGCCTACCAAAGAGGCTTATGATGACATTAAAGAAAACGATATGAACGAGAAACTGGGAGATCAGACCTCTGTGCTGTTTGCAGAGGAAAAGAAAAGAATTGAGGAGGCGACAATAGATAATCAAAAGGAAACAGCAGACAGCAGCAAGCTGCAGACAGGAAAGACAGGCAAAGTACCACAATGGTGTAATGAGCCAGATAAAGAGGCTGTAGAGGAAATTAAAGACCTGCAGCCACCACATGAACATAAAGTTCAAATGACTGAATCAACAGCAATGGACATTAAGGATGAAGGAGAAAGAAAGAGTGGCATTGCATCTAAAAGCCAGACAGAGACTTCTTGCTTACCTCCCGCAAAACCTGCAGGGTCACCTGGGGATGGACTAAGTGCTGATGTAGAGTCTGGTGTTGAACCTCACACTGTTTACGACCTGAGTTTGCGCCAAACCCCGACAGCAACACTGGAATGCAGCTCCGACAGGGAAACAGGACTAGATTTGAGTGCAGCTCTTGGCCAATCACAGTCCACACCAGAGCCAAACTGTTTTGCTCAGCAACAGGAGCAACAGCGGTGGCGTCTGGGATCCAGACATCCCACAGAGGAATTATCAGGTGGCTGCCTAGAGCGGGGAGAAAAGACTAACAGTCAGGTCGGGCAGATCCAAGCACTAGCTTTAGGGGTGAAAGGGGTGGTAGAGGGAGGAGACAGCTCTGTTTTGAGTTTGTGTCAGTCAGGAAACAAGGATGAGTTGACATGTGATGACAGCAGTGGCAATGAACGAGCAACGGGCTCAGAGAAAGCCAAGGGAGAGGGAGCTCAATCTGCAGCAGCGGTTGACAGGGTTTATGTGCCGTCTCACCCTGCCAGTGATTTTAATGAGAGTGGAAGGACGGCTGAGAGAAATGCCTCGGCTGACATGGGGAGAGTAACAGCTTGCTCTCATGTAGGTGAGATAAGACAGCGGGTGGATGAGAATGAACGCGCCGCGTCAGGGGTAGTTGGGTCAGATTCAGACACTGTGTGTGCGAGTGATCTGGTTTGTAAAGGTCAGCAAAAAGGCAATCTATCAGCTGCCTGTCAAGACCAACATGAAAAACCAGAGACCTCAAAGAACACTGCTGTATCTGTTGAGTCAGCATCACAGGAACCTGAGACATCACCTATCCAAACGTCTGTTTCATCAAAGTTCAGCACAGACAGTCAAGGCATTCATACAGCAGTTATTACAGGTGAAAACCAGGCTGGAGAAATTCAGACAAACCTATTCAGTACTCTGGTTGGGCAAGCAGGATCTCTGGAAAAGGATTTCAGTGCTGCCCCGGCTGTGAAAAGCAACAGTGGTGAAACTGAGGAGTGTGAAATTCAGGATGCAGTGTGCGAGCCTCACGAGCTCCAAAGCTCCAATAAAACGACAGCCACACAAAGCAGCCCAGGAGTACAAACACCCATAAAAGGCCCTGATGTAGAGGAGATCACAAAGGAAGATAAAGCAGCTTTGGACAAAGAGAAAGCAGGCAGCCAGGGGAAGGGACAAATTGAGATAATAGCGAGGAACAATGAAGCAATGACAAAGCAAGAGGTCATGAGTCAAACTGGGAGTGCTAAAGACAGTGGCTCCTTTGGTCTTTCTAAGGCATCAGAAAATGACAATTCCCCCTGTGAAGGAAGATCAGTTGGAAAAGCTCCTGTTGAACAAGGGTCTGTGAACACAGAGGCTGCCGATGTGTCAGAGAGTCCTGCTCCTGGACTAACAGCCGGAAAACCAGAAACAAACTGGATACAAGCTCTAAAAGAAGCTGCACACCTTTCTCAGAGTAAACAAGAGACCTCAAGGTAAACACAAGAGCATGCGTCTGTGTTTGAAATGATCATATAAGAAAAATGAAAAATAATTTGAGATTAGAGGAGTATACATGAGACTTCACGCTGATAAAACTATGTTGATGGCAAAAAAATGCTGTGCAACCACACGCGTCTGAAAGGTCAGTGGAGGTCATCATGGGCCTGACCTTAATGTGTCACACAAAGTAGCATGTTAGCATTCTGTCACATATCATCTGTTCAATTACATCACGGAGAGAAAGACACATGTGTAGTCCGATTTAGGTTTGTTGACAGCTAAAGAATTAGCTAGAAAATGTACATTTATTTGGATTTTTCCATGGGTTGTATATCTGTGATGTTCAGCCTATCTACCAGGTATTTTGTACGCATATATTGCTGTAGTTTATTTCCAATTTAGCATTCCAGTAACACCACGTCCAGGACTTGTTTGGAGTGATATTACAGATAGCTGTGTGATAATGAATATAAATGAAGAAGGTAAACACAGAGCTGCACTTTGTTTTGACTTGAGCTCGGGTCAGATGACTGTGCCTTTTGAAGTCTAATGGAAGTAATGCAGCCCTTTATATTCAAAGGATGACATCAGCTGTGACATCGGCCCTGCTCTCCAGGGCAAGAATGAGCCTTTTCTCACAGTGCTGAACACAATGCAACAATACACAAACACACAAACATGTACTTCTGCACACACATACACACTTGTGGCAACACAAGCCCCTGTAACCACACATTTGTCATTTGTCAGTCAATCCTCGTTCATGTGCTGTAAACTAAACAACAAATTCCCCAACCCCCTTCTCTTGCATTGTTTTTCCAGACCCCTCCCATCTCTGGAGTCTCCTCAACTAGAGTTTTTTACTCCAACTGAAGAAATAGCTGCCCCTCTGAGACAAGAGGAGATCCGACCACCAGACCGAGCAGCAGAGAAGACAACAGAGATACCACCTCTGAATCTTGTGAAGAAGCCTGTGGATTTTCCTGAACCTTTAAAGAAGACAGCAGAGCTCCTAGAACCAACACGGAGCACGAAAGTAGAGTTCCCAGAAAAAGCGGATAAAGTAGAGCTACCAGAACCAACAGAGCAGACAGTAGAGCTCCCAGAAGAAGCGGAGAAAGTAGAGCTCCAAAAACCAAGTCAGCAGACAGTAGAGCTCCCAGAAGAAGCGAAGAAAGTAGAGCTCCAAAAACCAACAGAGCAGACAGTAGAGCTCCCAGAAGAAGCAGAGAAAGTAGAGCTCCAAAAACCAACAGAGCAGACAGTAGAGCTCCCAGAAGAAGCGGAGAAAGTAGAGCTCCAAAAACCAACAGAGCAGACAGTAGAGCTCCCAGAAGAAGCAGAGAAAGTAGAGCTCCAAAAACCAACTCAGCAGACAGTAGAGCTCCCAGAAGAAGCGGAGAAAGTAGAGCTCCAAAAACCAACAGAGCAGACAGTAGAGCCCCCAGAAGAAGCAGAGAAAGTAGAGCTCCAAAAACCAACTCAGCAGACAGTAGAGCTCCCAGAAGAAGCGGAGAATGTAGAGCTCCAAAAACCAACACAGCAGACAGTAGAGCCCCCAGAACCAACACAGACCACAAACGTAGAGCTCCCAGAAACAACCAAGAAAGAAGAAGAGCTCCTAGAACCAACAGAAAACCCAGAAGAGCTCCCAGAACCAACACAAATTGAAGTAGAGATCCCAGAACCAACAAAGACATCAACAGAGCTCCCAGAACCAGAGAAGAGGCTGAGCCGTGAGCTGCCGGAGGAGCTAGGGGAAAGACCTGTAGAGGTCCTACCTGAGGAGCCATTTAAAGTGCCAGCTGAGGAAACTGCAGAGACAGAAACAGTCCAGGACACTGCTGAGGAGCTGCAGGACAGCGGGTGAGTGACTGCCTTTGTAAAATCACAAGATTGATACATAATCAATCACAGGAGTGTTTCCTGAAAATCTTTCTTTTAAAACTCCACTCATTGTCCCACTGTAGAGTTTACAGTGAAAGCCTCCTTCGCCAATTGTGAGTAATATGGAGTAATGTTTCCCCATGAGGCTGTTGCTCTTTTAGAGCTCAGTCAGAGTCTGGATTAAAAATACATGTCCTAGTAATCCTCAATCGACTAAAATCTCAGGATTATAGCCTTTTACCATGAAGACCAACAGGTTTAAGGGGAGAATGGTAATTTTGTGGTTGACATGGGCTTCCAACAGCAAACCACACATCAGAAGGATTTGTATATGACCTTTTAATGATAGTTTCTTCTAAACCTTATCATAACATTTCCATTGCAGTGGTATATAAGAGACATTGTATTGCAGCTAATTTATTTGTGAAAAGGGAGAATGGCAAGGTGACACATGCTTTACAGCTCAGCAGTGCTGCCTGTCACACATTTAAAATGGATTTCCATGCGCTTGGAGATTCCCCTTGATGGGTTTGTTTGATTTTAGACACCGCGAGGACGTCTGGTAGGTTGTTGCTGTCTGCAGCGGTTTTACAGTGGATTGAACAAGAAGACAGAGTCTTACAGATTTGTATGTGTTGGTGACACGGCAATAAACCGTTTATGTTGTTAAAACTCTTGACTTAGTTAAATAGACATAGTAAACCAATGTGTCTTGTGTCGGCCGTGTGCATTCAGTATTTATTTTAGCATTTTAACAACTCCGGCTTGACTGACTTTCCATGTATGTCATTGTTTTACTGAAAGACTTCATATGTCACCAGAATGTTCATTGTGCATCTACGGGTTTGTTTTTCCAGTTTATTTACTATGTGAGGAGTGGCTTTTTGATATATTGCAATTCAGTAAAATGATAGCTGCTCTATTGCTGCATTTATTTTCTCAGCTTCTTCAGTTATCTCTCTTAGTTGTCACTCTCTCCTGCCGTGTGCTGCATGCCCAGGAGCCATCCCACATGCCAGAGTAGCACTTGCTGCTTGTCAGTCACAACACTTGCCTCATCACTGCTGTTGGAGACATAAAGGTTTGTTCAGAGTAGGAGGGAGGAGGAGTGACAGAGCTATTTCCACTATAGGTTTCATCCATAGATAAAGTTACACTTGCGTACGTGTGCCAGAGACAGAAATGTGACTGCATGGTCAATGATGTCTTTGTGTGTGTGTGTGTGTGTGTGTGTGTGTGTGTGTACATATGTTTTTTCCCCCCGCCCCGAGAGGCTGTCCTAGCTGTCAGTCCCGCTCAGTCTGTGCGGCTTTGTGAACTGAAGCCTGTAGTGGGAGGAATTTAGGCAGGCACTCAACCCCACTGAAGTCATTTGCACAGACCAGACAGAGTGGAACAAAAGCCATAGTTCAGAGAAACACTTGAGCATGTGCTGCGGCGTGAGTGTGTGGGACAGAGTCGGTCAGACCCACAGACAGAGGAAAGAAGGACTGGGACGTACATGCTTTGGCTCTGGTGTTTTGGAGTTCAGCAGTCGCTCGGCAGAAGTCATTTCCATCACTTACTTGTAGTTTGCTCTGAATGTTTGATGGATTCCTCCCTGGCCGAGATCTGGGTGACTTGACAAGAAGTAGGTTCCCTATTTATTCTGTCTGTGTCTACTGTAAGTGTTTGGGTTTAAGTCCCTCCAGGTTGATGCAACAGATGGTCTGTAGGTAACTCGTGCTAATGACACTCTGTCTCTGCTGACCTCACCGGATGGGAGGAGGGGAGGGACAAATAGAAACTGAAGGGGCAGAAGGCGGAAAATAAGGAACAAAGTTGCGAAATGAACGGTGTACTTGGAAAAAGAAAAGTTACATGTTAGAGCATGTCGTGCTCCCCTGAGGCTGCATGATTTGAGGTTGGAGAGACCTCACAGTAGTAGTATAACTAGTGTTTAGATATGGTCTGTGAGTTTTCCAAACATCTTGCTGGCATGGTAGACTTTTGAAATAAGCAGCTAATACATTATTTGGGGCCTCTAGCAGGAAAGGGCCACTGACTGATCTGCTGTATGACGTCAGGCATTCAAGTGCTGTAGTCATTTTTTTTTTTTTATATTGTGCAACTAGGTTTAATATAATGTAGTACAATCTTTTGTAAAGCCATTTTTACTCATGAAATGCTGAGAATGACCGGAGTAAAAAGGAAGGAGGATGTGCTGTAGCCCACACTGTGCTGTAAATAGACTAGTTGCCATGGCGATTGAAGGTTGAAGTGCCTTTTTGCATTAATAAGGTAGAAAATCACACCACGTCCGTCATTCAATCAAGTAAGTAAGTAATAATTCGATCTCTGTAGTCCCAGAAGGGAATTGGTTGATTATTTATTCATGAAGTATGTGTTGTTGAGTGTACAGTAGGCCTACGAGTGTGTGTGTGTGTGCCTGGACAGTATGAGGTAGCTGCTGGCTGTACGACAGGAATGGTCCTCCCATTGTTACCACGTAAAAAAGAACATGTTTCCAAGTACTTTCAGCTGGTTTTATTTACAACTCTCTGTTTATCGTTAAGCACCCTGCCCGGACTTTCGTGTCCAGCTGTTTCCCGTAGATTACGCTGAATGTGTGTGTGGAGGTTGGAGAACCAGTTTTTTTTAATCTGGACTGTGATAGAAAATGACTACTATATATATCGCTGGACTGGCCTTGTAAATTCTGGAATCAAGAACTGCTTATGAGGTGACTTTGAGCACACTGCTGAATTATTAACAATAAAAAAACTATTGGACAGCCTCCAGGTGTTAATGCCAACAGTAAAACTACATGGGCGTGAAGAAGTGTGTTGCTAAAGAATAGCATATGTGCTCTGTCTAACTTCTTGCATTCACATTGTAATGATAATAAATCATCTCCATCATATCTGGAATAAGAAGACGTTGGAAAGCTCCGGCTGTTAACCTGAGTGGGTCAGCTGCCATTATCTCCACATAAAAGCCATCGAACCAGTAAATACTTCACACTTGTGTCCAGCAGCAGTGAGCCTTATGACAGTTTGCTCGGACTATGTTGTGCTTTGGTTGTTTCTATTTCCAGGCTGCATGTGCCAAGTTGGCCACAGATGCTGACATATGTATAGCTTTGGCCCGCTGGTGTAAGTCACTGACTGAGGATTTGTTACGAGAGGAATGGGACCAAATAAAAATTCATATATGGATTTGCAGGACATTTCGTCTTCTTGTAGACATCCTGTATCAATTACAAAGTTCTGTCCTATAATGGCAACCAGATTTGTGTTAGACGCAAACTGTGACTTGCTACGCCCTTAAGAAAAGCACACGCCCTCATTAAATGTTATTAAGTTCTGACTTTACTGGAGAGAGGGAGATGTTGAATAACAGAGCTCAGTTTCAGTCCGACATGAGCTGGAAAAGGACGTTCGGATAGTGCTGCTCAGCAGACAGCTGACTTGATGCTTGAGTTCTGTAAATGTGCTTTGGTTGATGGAGGTATGGTGAAGCTCTCCTTTGCAGAAGAGGCTACTGGGGTATTTTTAGAGCCAAACAGGAGGCATGCCCCAAGTGGGGAACAGCTGCATGGGCGTCAGATTAGGGAGCCTACCACTCCTGATAAGATGGGCCTGGATCGGGGCCAAATCCACTCCACCAGGTGGCCATTGATGACAAGGCCAGACGTCCTCAAGTAGAGCAAGTAGAGCAAGCAAGGGAAACATGGATTATCATGTAAGGGGACTAATGAGAGGAGTTACAGTTTGTTCTAATTTAAAATTAGGATGGTTGTGGTGAGCATTTTAGGTCCAGACGAGTGCTCCATCTTTCTCCACTTTGAGGTAAGTTTCCGTCATGGTTCATTTTTCTGGAGGCAAGTGAAGTATGTCCTCGGAGTGCTTTCCGAATCGCAGCTCTTGGCCTTCTTGTGTCTGGTCTGTATGTTGATGTTTTGTGCTCCCTCCCCCGCAGGTCCTCCCTCGCTGAGCAGGCAGTGAGAGGCGACCGTGTCCCTGCCTCTCCCCCACCTCCTACCTCCGAATACCACCTCGTGCCTGCCATCCCTGCTCACCTCCAAGACACCACAGAATTTCCCACTCCTCCTTCTACACCCCCGGAGAGGCACACTCCTGAAGCTCTACCAACCCCACCTGCATCTCCCTGCTTTCCTCCTCCTCCTCCTCCTCTTCCTGCCCCCACCTCCCCTCCAGTACCCCCTGCTTCCCAGTGTGAGGACCACTTCCCTGCTTCTGCACCCTGCCACCCTCCTTTAAGGTATGCACATGAACATCACTGTTTCTGAACCACCTCATTGGGTCATTTCTCATGCCACTGTGAAGTTCATAATCACAGTAGATTTGTCCAGTGCTGACACTAGTCCCTTTAGCCTGCTTGATGAAAAGTAGCCATGTCTTATCCTTTTAACCCCAGTTTCAGGTCAAATTACAGCATTAAATCGAGATCTGGCACACTGAACTACCTCGTAGATGTTGATTTTCAGAGCTCCTGAACTGAGAGAGAAACTGCTGGAAATGTACTCGTCCAAGCCGTTTCCTTTTTCTAACTTAAAGGGATGGTTCAACATTTTCGGAAATATGGTTATTCTATTTTAAAATCTTTTTTTTGCAGAGAGTACAGTGAAAAGATTGACATGGTAAATGTGTAGCTGGAGCAGGCATGTAGTTATCTTAGCTTAGCATAAAGACAGGGGGAAACAGCTAGTCGGGCTCTGTCCAAAGGTAACACAATCTGTCCAGCCACACCTCTATGTGCTGGACTATTTCCTGGCTGGTTGCAGTAACACTTGGAGTCTCTGCCGGGTTGCCTGATGACGGTACCCTGCCAAGAAATAGTACGCCACATAAACCCCCAAAAACTGTTAATTTAAATTGAAAATGTTCAGATGAAACAAACAAGATATCATGTGTTAAATATTGAGTTTTAGAGGGCCAGGTAGATGGATATTTGGACAGAACCAGGCTAGCTGTTTCCTCCTGTTTACAGTCATTGTGCTAAGCTAAGCTAATCAGCTGCTGTCTCATGCTTCATATTTACCATACCGACGTGAGAGTGGTATCAATCTCCTCCTCTAACTGTCGGCAAGAAGGCGAACAATTCCTTGAATGCTTAACTATTCCTGTAAGGAATCGTGAAATAGAATTGTGAGAGCGCTGACTATATACTGATATGTCACATACAGCGTTATTACCATTTTCTAAGTGAACTCCAGAGCAACTCTCTCGTCTTCTATTTCGGCAACCAGTTTTACCACCTCATAAAATTACACATTAGCATTGCCATGCACGTCGACCACATGAACTCATAGGAAACAGGATTTGCAAATGTATGAACTTAGTGGTCATGGAAACTAAAATGTATACTGTATAATTGTGGCTTGTTAATGGTGGATATAGCAAAGGCATCAGGGTGAAATATTTATATGTTGATCTTTTAAACATTACAGGATAAAGTAGAGCACTTACACACCATGCTTTTTCACATTAAGGCTTATAATAACCACTTGACATATCATGGCTGATTTCTTGCCATTTAAGCTGCACCCTATTAATGGCACGAAGCTACAAAAGACAATGATTTTCATTCATACTGATTACATTTAAATGCTCCTCATTATTTTGCTATCAGCACAGCTGATACTTCACATTTATCTGCAATTATTCCTGGTTTTGCAAATGATTTCATAAACTTACTGTATATTATAAGAGGTAATGACATCACTCAGCCACTTTAATAGTGCACTGTTACTTACAACCAGCAGAGGGTGTTTTCTCCTCACAGAGCCCAGTGTTCATGGTCCACTGCCTGCCTGTTTCTGCACTCTGCTGTCTGAATGCTGCAGGTATATGACAGCAACACAGGGAGACACACCAGCTCAACACTCTGTATTGTTTTCTGTGTAGAATTATACCTATTTACTTGTGACTTGATACTTTTTGTCTTTTTAAAAGACTCCCTTGCTCATAGAGGACCAGAATTTTGAGGGGGCGAGGATAGAATAGTGTTGTTATATTATTTACGATATCTGAGAGTTCTGTTGGGTAACAGTAGAGAGGAGAGAGGCGTGCTGAAGACACACAGAGGTGCGACTATGCCAACATGTGTGCAGGTATAAACTATACATTTAATCTGGTATATTAGTGGTATTAGTTAGTCTGGGAGATAATGGCCTTTCTTTTTACCTTTTACCGTTTACTTTGATGACAGAAAGTGAAGGAATTGCCACAGAATCTCAAAAATCAGTTTTAAGAAGATCTACTGTAAATGCAGATGGATGAAGTCTGAGCGTGGATGTTTTGTAGACACAGCCTCAGGGAATTGATCCCTCGGGTGATTGTTTATGGGAGCAATGCAGCCTTTTCTTGGCATGTGAGAAACAACGCTTTGCTCAGCAGGAGGATCGGAGGGATCAGATCAGCAACCAGCGTCCTGTCACAGATATCTAAAACCAGGATCCTCCAAAACACGTATTTGAACTCCATGTCACTGTCACAGTGTATTTTTAGTTTGATATTTTGTTATGACCCACTGAGTCCAAACCTATAATTTGCTGTGGAAGGGTGGTCCTTCCTGAGGTTTGTTGTATATTTTCTTGCTTAGGGTTGTTTGAATAGTTTTTCTGGGTCCTTGAGCTTAGCAGTGCCAAATTAAGGGGTAAATTGTGTGTTTTCCTTGTTTAATTTAAGCCTTTGGCAATCTTTGAGACTATACCTGTATTTAAGGTACATCTTAACAATGACCTCCTTCATAAGTCACGCTTATCATATCTAATTCTGACTTGGTTTTGTTTAAACACAAACAAAACCCATTTCAGGGGTTACATTTTGTTCTACTAACATGCTTAAACTGAATAAGGTTTTGCCAAGTCTTCACACTAAGATTCAACGAACGGCCATGAAACCACGAATTGTTCTGCACCATCGCAGTCTGCTTAGAAGCATACACTATTTCCATTCAAAACCCCTTGCAGGATTGTGGTGACCCTGATTCCTCTTGAGCGTTGTTATGAATCTTTCAGCAAAAACTGCCACAGCCATATCTTCCAGTGCCTGAGTTTGTTGAATTTTTTATTTCTTCATTTTCTTTGGTCTACAGTTGAAACAGCAGTGCAGGGCCAGGCTCTTAAGAGGACTTTAATGTCAGTCATTCTATAGAATAGGAACTTGTACTTCTCACATGATTGTCTGCCCCAGATGCATCTTTGAACTGGTATGGGGGTAGGGATGGCAAGAGCAATCAATATTTTTGCTTTAGCAGGGGTCTTTATTGGGAGCTGTGAGTGGGCATCACATTTACTTGTCCCCTCAGGCTGTAAAACATCGACCAACAGGCTCATCCGAGACTAGAATCCCGTCAATATTCTTTGTGAACATCAGTTAATGGACTTCATGTTTACATGCAAACGCTCAACTTTTCAAATGTGGTGTTAGGTTGGACATGAACACTGGGTTTTGTGTGATACGTTGAAATGGAGATTCTTTCTTTTTAGTCTTTGTAGGCTGAGGTACGACACCTGAAACCTGATGACAGCAAGTTTGTGTGACTCCAAGTGCTTCAGGCTGGAGTCGCTATTGTAGCGAGCTCTCATTTCCTCACTTTCCCATGGGTGTACAATAGATTTATTCTTCTCATATTTCCAACGCCTCTCTTTCCCATTGCTCCTTGAAAAGCAATGGGAGATTTGCAGAAACTGTTCCTACTCTCATTTCCATCCCACAAGACACATTCCCTGTGTCTGTCACACACGTCTAAAAGAAAAGGGAACGGCTAGACAAAATACAATTATTGCTCTTCCAGTCTTTGATGCGATTCAATGTTTGATGAGAGTGCCAGTAAATTAGATCACCAACCCAGCCTGCTGTCCAGGGATTTAAAGTCATAGACTGTATTCACTTAGAAATGTATGTCCCTTCCTCTTCAGCAAATAATGACACATCTGGATTAAGCTTCTATAATTCAAATCTATATCTTCAACATTTTGAGTGTGATAATGTTTGTTTGATGGGGAGTTCGATTTTGGTCTCTTTTTTTGGTCTCATAATGCCTGTTTTGTCAATGTGTGCTGGTACACAGTTGCTGGTGGAGTGGCTTGAATGAAAGGGAATATAATAGGGTCAGACTTGAATAGTACACACACATACTATTTTCTCATGGTCTATTGTTTACCTCAGGCATCACTCTGGTTGGCCACGCTGAGTGTTGGAAGCATCCATTGTGTGAAAAGGAGGCACAAAAATGACATTTTCACTGTGCACTGAGAAAGGCGTGAGGTACGGTTGCTGTGGGAGAGAGGAAGAAGGGGGTCGACAGAGAGAAAGGGAAAGCGCCTGTTAATCAGCGGGGTTGTTCTGGGGGGTCTGCTATTGTTCGGCTCCCCTGCATAGTCGCGGTAGCAGACGAGAAAAAGCTGCTTGTATTTTTAAAGGCGCAGGAGGCTGGAGTCAGGGGAGAGAGTGGAGGAGAGAAGGGGGAGGTGGCAGGGAGAGCAACAACACAGCTCAGCGATATCAGCAGCCAAAAAGAGAAGAGGCACCTCAGACACTCATGCAAGACCGCAAGACAACAGGATTGTTATTTCATCCTATTTGTGTTGGATTATTCTCTTCGTGCAATTTCTACTCTTGGAGATTTTATTCCCCCTGGTGTTTATACCGCCAGATGAGAAAGTGGAATATTCTGTGAGCAGCAGAGGCTCAGGGATGCGGTACATAAAGTGAGGAGCCCTTACTCATCCGCTGCTTTGCTCCTGATGCGAGCGGGACTCGCTCATCCTCTGCACTGCAGCACAGTAAGCTCAGCCGGTGCTCACCTCCTCCGACACAGACTGCCTGCCTCCTCTGTAAGGATCAGACTAAAAGAAGAGGGAGTTTTGGAAAAGGAGGTGGCGGGAGCAGGTGGATGTGGAGGGTGGCTGGAGAACAGGAGCCAGGCAGGGGGGTGGGGTGGGGGGGCAGAGCTAGCCGAGGATGGGAGCCAACGAGTCCATGGAGCAAGGAGAGACCCCCTGTCCCTCTCAAGAACACATGTAAGTTTGACTTAACTTGCATTCCTACTCAGTGTCTGGAAATGTTCAGTGGTGTGATCAAAATCAAGAAAATCGCCGTATTTAAAAAGCTGAGGGTCTAGAGAGCAGCTCCAACTGCTTCTTTTATTTATTCATGGCTTTAAACAGTTCCTCCATGCAGCATACATGTTCATTGTGGATGCACGGTGATTTATTATGCAGAAAGCAATCACCTTTGAATAATATTATGGGCATGGTTGCCCGTGTTTGGCGTTATTTACTGTTGCAGGATGAAGCCTGACAAGACAAACATCTCAGTGAGACATTGTGTTCCGTTACTTCACACAGGGTTTTGCTTTCCTTCACTCTATCCTTCTTCCATGCGCACCGTCATAAAACCTTCTCAGACTGTAAAATACAATGTGACCAACTGAGCATGTCGTCATTGTTGTTGTTTGCTTTTGTGATGTAAAGAGGGATGGAAGAATCGGAGCACGTGTGCAGGCACATGTGCTCCAGCGTGCCTCGACTGTATGCGGATGAAACATGAAAGTTCTCCTGGTGAGCCTGTGGGAACCAGAACTAGGCAATGAGTGCAGTAGGTGCCGCCGGGAGGCTGGTGGGGTGATGTTTTGTTCTGTGTGAGGGAGGACGAGACTGCCACGCTGGGAGCATGAGCTGGAGACGGGTGTTGAAATAGAGCACGCTGTGTGGGGGTGGAGGGAGATAACTCAGTGGATGAGAGCAAGAGAGAGAGAGAGTTAGAGGGAGAGAGATGTAGCAAGAGTGCTCCACTTTGCTGTGTTTTATTTATATCTCAGACACACTACTGCACAGGGGAGGAAGAATCAGGGGAAACAGGGGAGGGATAAGGGAAATAGAGTGACTGCATGTGTGTGTGGGTTGTCTGTAACGTAGAAATTAATGATTTATAGCATAATACATAAGTCATTTTTTTAATTTCAAAGCTCTGCTAAATTCAGACCTCAGCGGACTGAATGTTTTTCCAAGAATATCAGCAGCAAAGTTCAGGCTGAATTAAAGCACTGTGTCCACAGGCTTTTAGGCTTTTAGGCTTTTACTGAGTTCATGGGAATCTAAAATGAGGGTCCAGTTTGTTTGTGTCTGCACTGATGGTGGGTTGGTATACGACTAAATGAACCTATGGCATCTGATCTCATCTTCAAAATGGAGAGATATTTGAACCCCCTCCTCACCGGTGCTCTGACTCACAGACCTGGCCTGTTGTATTTTCATGTGCCATCTGCTGCTTGTCAAAGTCTCAGATTAGGCTGGATGAGGTATTACACGGAGAGATTATCTTAGTCTGACACTCTTTTTTTCTCCTCAGTGGCTTCTTTGTTTTGAGACTGAGTGGATTTCTTTGATGAAGGGATACAAGAGATGAGAGTTGACGTCAGTCTGGATGAGAGACATCTGCACTGTTTTTATGACCTGTCGAAAGGTACAGAGTGATTCTCCATATGAATCATTTGCGGAAAACAAAAGCAGATTTCTGCTCTTTTTCCCCGTTACAAAGCATCTACAGGTTTCTCCCTGCTCGCCACATCACATCTATGTCCGAAGAGGCTCTTATAAAACGCAAATAGTTTGTTGTGATGTTTCACAGGGTGTTTAGTGCCTATGATGTAATACATTATATCCAGACACTCATTCATCAGAAGGATAAAAGCACAGGAGCTCCCTCTGTTGGTCTCTTTATTTCTACCTCATAGGAGTGACTGTATACTGTGTATACGATATAGGAGAGACTCATAGTACAACTCCATATTTTATTATTTTTACCCTCTGACAAAACATAGCAAAACAAGACATTTACGGTTATTAACATACAATCAAAGTACATGCTGTGAAATATTTACTTCCTAATGGCATGTGAAAATGTACATTTTATGATCAAATCTAATTTAACTTGTACATTTTATTAATTAATCATTGCTTTGTCACTGACATTTGGCAAAGCAACGCGTGTGACATCTTCATATATACATTAAACTTCCACGTCGCCCATTTTCATGCCTCACAGACAGGCACTACTGATTCTTTAATGCCCAAAAGGCCAGCAGCAGATCAAAAATCAACTTGATATTGAAAGCACCTAAACAGCAGAGACGGATCGCTAAATGAGGAGAAGAAAACAAAGGGATGATTAATTGTAGTGATGTAGCGGAAGGTGAGGGAAAGCAAGGGAATTACAGGTAAAGGATTGAATGGAAAGAAATAGATGATAGTTGAGTCCAGGGTTTAGAGGAGTTAGATAGTCGAGAGACGATGGAGGGGGTGTGCGGCAGCTAATCCATTGAGGCTAATCACACAGCTGCTTGGAGACCAGCAGCCTGCCTCCATTCATCTATCCCTTTACTTTTACATCAGCTTTCATCAAATCACAGTTGAGTCTTTATCACTCTGAAATTCTGACATCAGATTTAGCATATTTTGCAAAGAGCAAATAAGTGCCAACATCTTCAAACCTTTTGTAGGCGATGTGCATATATAGGACAGACAGGTGGTGTTGGGTTTACATGTCGGTGTAACCGAGGTTCCTCCTCTCCCCTGGGGCGGGCGATGGCTCTCCCTCCAGCGCTGTGAAAGCTGTTTCGGCAGGTCGAGTGGGATTTTGCTGGAAGCAGAGACTCTGTGAGAGAGAGTGTGGCTGCCTGATATGGAGCGTCTCCCTGCCTCACGCTGCAGAGCTTCTGTCTCCAGGCAGTCATCTCAGCCTGTGAGAGGCTGCTATTAACTGCTGCTCCCTTTGTTTCTATTGGCCCCCATACCGTGACTACTCGCCCGCACGCTGCTTATCCCCTTACTATGTTTTATCTGCAACCGAGTCACATAAGAGCTGCTAAAAATATGACTGTATTAACACAGAAGACATTCCTAGATTGATTTGTATTTACGCTACTCATTTCTTTAATTACAGCTCTCATTTCAATGTATAATTATATAGAGAATATATATAGTCTATTAGATGCCAATTGTTAAAATTTGAATACAGATAATCAATATGAACCATTCTGCAAGGAACAGCTGAGTAGAATAAAAATCAGTTTATGGTCTGTGAACAGAATAATGCTGATGCAGCAGCTGCTTGCCTCATGAATCTGCAGCATGCCTTAATTTATTTTCTATATCATGCGCTGGACCTCACTGGTTAGGTAATCCTCAGTTGTGTGTGTGTGTGTTGGACTGTGTGCCTGCCGCCATCTTTACTTCCAACGTGGAGCATATGGCGGGAGCAACCTCCTGTTACCATAGCAACACAGTGTTTGCAGTCAAATGAAAAATGTCCTCTGCAAGGACATGAACGGATCAATGAAATGAGCCCTAATCACCTTATTATCCTACTGTCTTCAGTTTTATTTCCATCTGTCCTCAAAGGAGCAGCTTTTATCTACTAAAACAAAACAAAGGCATTATCTGACATCTGACATTATGATCCAGATGGATCTCCAGGCAGACCAGTCTCACCCTGCTGGGACACACTGGGCCCTCACAGAGATTACAGCTCTGGCTCCTTACTTTGCCATGTGCTGTCTTGTTTTTGCATCATTCCACCCTCCAAAGAATTGGATGTTTTTTTAAAGGATTTCGAGCGGGGGATCTAATATATGACATTGTAATAAACAGGCAGTAAATATAATTTTATACCATGTTGGAGCTTGTGTAGCCTGATGTATTGTTTGGATTTGTCAGTGGAGCAAATTGCAGCGCAAGCAGAATATGTTACTCTTGCCATATTGTTGGCTTACAGGAACCTCCATCTCTGCTGTGGTGTGACCCCAGGGATAGTGAACGTATTGCAAATGACAGCAAAATAATTTTATTACCAGCCTCCTCTATAAACAGTGTTGTCCCAGCTCTGTATTTTGGTTGCATCGGGCATATTGATGACTAGATGGTGTGTCAGGCCCCCCATGTCTTTCATACTACAGGTTTTTATTTGATCCATGTCTGCGTGTGTGTGACAAAGGACCCCCATATAATGCTCAATTGCTCTAGCAAAGCCCTGAGCTGAATCCCTATGGATTAGCTGGATCAATATAGCGTAGGGACATGGAGGTGTCATTTAACTTGTCTCTTGTCCTGTCTATGCTCTTGTATTTGTGCGTTACTGTTAAAGAGGTATAGGGGTCCACAATGATGGCAGCTTCCTCTAACCATTGCCTTTTTCATATTGTTTATTCCAAAATACTCATTTAATTGTTTCAGATATCAGTAGCTATCAAAAGATATGTTTCTTCAGTTTCTGTGTCTGTGAAAATGTGTCGAGCACAATCTGTGTGTGTGTGTGTGTGTGTGTGTGTGTGTGTGTGTGTGTGTGTGTGTGTGTGTGTGTGTGTAAGCAGCTTCTTGCCTCAAAAATCTGCAGCATGCCTTAGTTAGTTTTCTATATCATGCAACACTTCACTGGACCTCACTAGTTAGGCAATCCCCAGTTGTGTGTGTTGGACTGTGTGCCGCCATCTTTACTTCCAACGTGGAACTTATTGCGGGAGCAACCTCCTGTTACCATAGCAACACAGTGTTTGCAAAATATACGTTTCTTCAGTTTCTGTGCGTCTGTGAAAGTGACCTGGGTTTGTCCAGCACAATCTGAGTGTGTGTTTGCAATGACCAAAATGAATTAAGCAAATGTAAAAACTTACATTTGCTTAATTAATTTTGAATTTAAATTTAGGCAGAAAAAGGACACACAAAGGATATGAGTATCAAATGCACTGGTGGTATATGTAATGAGCAAGCTTCATTAGAGCAGGTTTGACTGGTGGGCAACATCCTTTTCTTCCGTGTGGATACAACAACATGGTTCTGGAGCAAGAGACAGAGAGGGGTAGAGGGAGGGAGGCTGAGAGAGAGAGAGAGAGAGAGAGAGAGAGAGAGAGAGAGAGAGAGAGAAAAGGGGGGAGAGAGAGAGACAGAATATACAGTTTGCAGGCGGTGGGCTTCTGCAGCCAGTCTCCTTTAGACTGGGAGGCATCTTTATCTACTGGGGAGGAGTGGAGACAGACTGATGTGGCTACAGATGACAAAGAGGAACGTGAAAGGACTGTGATTGTAGATTGAAAACAAAGAGATATTAGACCGTAGAGTAAAAGAGACGGAGGGAAGGTTGGATCCGGTGGTCTCAGTCGTCATCTCGGGAAGAGGCTGTGGGTGTCTACCTGTGTGTCCGGCAGTAGCATCGTGGTGCGAAGAGGTGTAGCCCACCGACAGCCATGGCAGTCAGTACGTGGCAGGCTCTGTCGCCACTGCAGTGGGCTCGCTGGGGCTGGGACACACTGCTGGGAGGAGCAGGAGACGGGGACAGCCCGGGCTCGGATCCGGCTTTGGGGCTCTTCCGGAGTCTGTCCTGGGGCTCACGTCATGACAGCATGATCAGTTCTGCCACGGAACCGTTCAGACAGAGGTGAGACAGGAGGACCTTAGTAGTCAGTTTTATCTGGTGAGCTTCGCTTTGTGTGTGTGTGTGTGTGTGTGTGTGTGTGTATATATTTGTTTGTTGCTGAGGAAAACCAATCAATATGTCTTTTGCGCAGGATGATAACATTGTAATTTTCATTTACAGCCTATTGTCATGTAGAAATTGGTAATTTCTCCAGTTTTGGACTGAGTGTGCGGCTCAGTGTTCCCCTCAGTCTCTCCCTATCTATTTCATATCTGTGATGTAGATCTTGAGGTGGTCTTGTGTGAGTATGGGTGTTGCATGTGTGTGTTAAGGTGATCCTGTGTCCCAGATGTGTTATTATCTGTCGCCTCACTGCAGATTCAGCGTTTTCATTTGTAGCCATAAAAGTCCACAAGAAATGAAAACCGAAACACACACTAGCCTGAAGGCCTTTTTTGTTTTAACACATACACACTGCTGGAAATTGCACCTGCTGCCCTCACGACCTGAAGCACTAAAGAACAGTATCGGAACTGCTTTCTTGGGAGAAAGATGTATCATTCGTGATGTCCGCTGTCTGAAGGAGAGAAGTTTAGCTCACCGTCACATGGCGTCAATAATCCAGATACAGTCACTAGAGTTCAAGTGATGTCAGTCTGATGTATGCTCATCTTTTGTTATAGGAGTTCAGACTCTGATGGAGCGTTTGAGACCCCTGAAGCCACAACCCCAGTGAAGGCTCTTTCTCCCATAGATCCCCCAACCCAGCAACTAACGTCCGATGACAAAGGTAGGGTAAGAAAATCATGCCCTGATGTGCGTATGATGCTGTGTTACACCGTCATCAAAAAAAAAAAAAAAAACAGGTGTAAGAAAGTCTTGCTGCGCCATCTAGTGGAATAAAGCAGTGGACCAATCTGTTTGCTGAGACAAGCATCTTGGGCTTTGGGATATCTAGGAAAGGCTGACCAATCGGCTCAGTCTTTCTCTCTCTCTCATGTGGTTAATTGTTGTTAATTTCTATCCAACTGAGAGACTCTTATTAAATTATTTATTGCACATTCATCTCTATAACTGGATGTGTCAGAAGCCAGCAGCAGCTTTTATCTCCATGCAGGCTGTCACGTTCACACCTGCATCTCAACCATGAACCAGTTCAATTTTATTTCAGTTTGATTTTATGCCTTTTTTAGCAGCTAAAACCTCTTTACGTTACATCTCTCCATCTTTTGCAGTAGCAGACACATCAGTGAGTCATCCTGCCTCGGAATTGTCTTCCGCTGATGCCACACGTCGTTCCCCGTCCATTATTTTTGATGAGGACAAGCCCATTGCAGCTAGTGGCCAATACAACATCGAGATTACTGGAGATTCAACAAGTCACAATCTGACCCGCTCACTCAGCCTCCAGGGAGGAGAACTAGACAGTGCTAGTCTGTTGGACGGTTCCTCAGTGGAAGGCTTCCGTCCACATTCTGAATCCTTCAGCGTAGGCACCGAGAGTGCTCCAGGGACACTCCACAGGCCCAAGAAAGTCCATCCTGGGTCTGTGAAGAAGAAGCCTGTTCTCAGACAGAACTCCAACCCAGAGAGTCCGAAGCCAGCCTCATCCATCAGCACCCCTGAGAGCAAGAAGCGCGCAAAGCCTCGAACTGCCAGCCCTCTCCAGCCTCAGGAGGAAGCAGAGTGGGGATCTTCAACCCCCAGCCCTGGAGGAACCCTCCGCAGAACCAGGAAGAGCCGAGTGGAGACTCCTCCTCCCCTGCCGGAGGAGACCAACCACACCAGCCAAGAGGAGAGCCTTGTCATCCCTGCCTTACCCTTGTGCCAGGAGGATACCCCTCTTGCGAGTAGTCCAACAGGCGGAGACGAATCCCCCATCCCCCCTAGTACCTCCTACAATTGGGATCCAGATAATTTTGAGAGCATCGATCCTTTCAGCACTGGAGGGAGTAAAATTGCCAATTCCCCTATTCTGGGTCGTAAAGGCCCCGTGTGTGCCCCCATTGCTACCCCTCCAGAGAGTCCCTCTGTCTCTTCTGTAGAGCCGTGTCCCCCAGCTCCTCTTCAAGAGCCAATCAGCAACCCTGAAGAGCAACCCATCATCCCCAAGCGTCAGTCAGTAAGGCTGGAGTTTGACTACTCTGAGGAGGGCAGTGAGGCGTCACACCAGGCCTCCCCCCCACCCAAGAGAGTGGGCAAGAAGCCCGGTGCGAAGATGCCTCTGAGGAAACCAAAGCTGGGGCTGAAGAAGGCCCCTCAAGTGCAGACGGAGCAGCTGGACAACCATCCCCCAGCAACCCACAATGGCAACGAGGAGAAAATCCCTGCTACTACAGACTCTTACAAGTTGGAACCTGACAAGTGGGATGAACCCAACTTCAATCCATTTACTTCTAAGAAAGGCATCGCCATCTCCCCCAAACTGTCCCGGCCGTCTTATTCCTTCGACACCAATAACGTTGATGACTCTGAGGACCCTTTCAAATCCTCTAATAAGATGGCCAACTCCCCTCCTAAGGCCTCTGCCTTCTTCGAACTGTCATCCAATGACTATGACAATGAAAATGACAACGACAACATTGGGGAACTGGAGGACCAAAATCAGAACAAACCTGGCAAGAAGAAGAAAACTCCTATCAAATCGTAAGTTCACAGTCTATTACCACCGGGCCCGCACATTTACGGGAGAGTCCATACTCACTTACAGAACATTGTATTCATGTGAAGGAATGTAAGCGTCTCTGTTTGTGAGGTTAGTCTGTGTTTGTATGTGATCCTCTTGTCTATTATGCCAGTGTCCTCTGTCTGTCTCTCTGTCACCTGTGTCTGTGTATTCTCATATGTCACAGGAAGTCCAGGGGTGTGTCTTCTCTATGTTGTCCGTTGTAAGTACAGGGACAACGCAACCATCCATCCCTCTGACTCTTAATTCCACGTGGCTCCTTTTATAGCAGCATGTTGCCCTGTTGTCCCTCTTCCTATTAACAGAAACATCACAATCCCTTGTGCCCACTATTCCATGTAAATCTTTTCAATCCTGTTTATTTTAACAGGACATACTTGTTTTCATATTTTTCTTGTAACTTTATATTATGTACAGTACAATCATGCCTATGAAATGGCAATTGAAAAACGTCATAGTACAATTAGAATAGCCATACTTGGTCTATTATCTAATTGCTTATATATGAGTTTACATGTTCAAAGAGCATTCAAACATCATTAATGAGTTACTACTCACACAACAATATACTCATTCAGCCTAGTACTATACAGCAGAGTGCACAAAAGTGCAGTGTTACATTACGGATGGGTGTGGTCAGCAGCGTAAAAGGCTTGAATCCTTCCAATAGAGGTCAGCGCAACAGTGTTCGATGAGGTGCTGTCGAATGACAAACTTTACACATTGCGATGGGTTATTGAGTTTGTTGTGTTGCTGCCAGGCTTTACAACATTTCGAACAGATTCTATAATTTACTATCAGCTCTTTCTCCAAACCAAAAGTTAATATTGGAACAAATTCTGTTTCATGGTAAAATGTCCCATTACGTTTTTTCTCCTGTAGCTGACAAAATATCTTTTTTTGTCATAGAAATGTGTTAACTGTCACGTGTCCAGTCTGCTAGTCTGTACCAAAGAAGGTGCTTGTGCTCCCTCTTGTGTTCATTTTTGGCTATTGTTGAAAAAGCTAAAACTATATAATCATTTTTCTAGATATACATATTTTCGGGGGGGGGGGATTATTGTCCCATTTATATTAATTACTAATTAATTCTGTTAAGAATTTTAACCATAAAATACTGGGCCAAAAACAGACCTTCTCTGCTCAGATGTATTAGATTATAGTTAGATTATAGTTTTAATTAGGATCATGCATTCTGTTGTAAATTGCTATACAAGGACTTCCACTCCTTTAAAATTTGATAATCTATGTTTTGGGGATCTATAAATTGAAAACTAAAGTCACAAAAGTAAAAGGCACTAACAGTTAATCTACAGTTAATAGATTATGCATCAATGTCCTAACTAACCTGTTATATTACCAAACACATTCCTCTCTAGGATCTGTGTTATTATCTATTTGTGTGGAAAGTAAACTATTCATAACATAACATTCAAGTACTACCATTACTGACCCTCGTCAGGAACATTTCACTGTTCTGTTCATTACACCCTCACAAAGACTACAGTAAGTGGTACTGTAACGCAATGCAAATTATGTTTTCATTTTAGGAAAAAAGCAGATGTACCCAACCAGGTTTACATTTCAGTATTTGCGGCTATACACACATCTGAGATATGACGCTAGTACACAATACTTGGTGTTAGACAGTGACAGACAGATCTAATAAAGTTGTGTACTGAAGGCGCTGAGTGACTCTTGATCTTGACGATTGATGGTTTTTCTTTTTTCTCAGTCTTACTTTCAGAGTGAAAAGGTCGCCAAAGAAATCCCCATTGTCTGACCCATCCCAGGTGCGTACCTAATGCTTCATACCTGTACATCTCTCTGTACACTTGAGTCTCTCGCTGTTGTCTGCCTGTATTTCTCCCTCTTCCCTCCGATTCTGTCATTGGCACCTTCTTCGTGCTGTAGGATCTTACGCCCACAGATGAAACTCCTTCCCTCCGCCCACAGGACGACCACGCCACAGACGAGGAGAAGCTGGCCTCCTCCACCAGTCACAAGTGGGCCGCCCTGCACGACATGGATGCGGATTTGAACTCTGACCAGCAAGACTTCCCTCAGCCATGCGACCTCACTTCCTTTGTTAATGAGAACAGTCTTCCTCCCCAGACTCCAGGTGAGGCTCAGCTGTCTGACTCTCCTGGATTCCTCTTTGTGCCCCAGGGCCACATGTGTCCAAATAAGTGCTGACAGAGATCAAAGCATACCGCAGACATGCGGCGCTCAAAGGACATTCAAAGCTTATGTTTGGATAAACCGTCATGCACAGCAACCATCCCCTTTACTCTTCATTCATCCAGCAATGTTATTGATTTTTGTTGTGGCAGTGAAATAAGCCTGTTCTCTACTGCACTCTGACCTACAGAAGAGCCTCCTTTTCCCAGGGGCTGTGTGGCTCAACCCATCTGGGTCAGAGATGAAATAATCAACAGACAGTCCTGCTTCAGCCTCTAACCTCATCAGTACAGAGCTCAACACTGGCTGAAATGTCCCTCCATTTCTTCTTCTGCCTCTAAAACTTTGTTTTGTCTTTCTGTGTTAGTGCAAGACTATGAAATTGAGTACATGGAGAAGCTTGGCTCCGCTTCGCCCGTGAGTATTTGATCGAATGTTTGCTGCTTTCTTTATTAACACTGGTTTGTTTTATATACGTGATTTAAAATTAGAATTCAGAAAGCTTATGTTTTATTCTCTTGTGTGTCTTGTAGCCACTGTCTGTGAAGAAGCCGTCTTTGTACTTGAAGTTGGACTCAGTATCTGACAGCTTAACCAAGAATACGTGTGCACATGGATCTGAGCCCAGCTCCCCCTACACAGGGTACAACACACTTCTACTGCTCTACTGCATGTTTATTTCCGTGTATTTATTGTGTAGTATTTGATTACATTGTATGTTCACTGTGTAATGTAGTAAGTCTTACAATGCAATTGTCAGTGCTTTACTGCTACAGTATACTATCTACATTGCTAATTGTGAACCAGAATGATTTGGATTGCATAACGCATACAGTTCAGCTGCTCCACTCATCCATCATATACAGTAAATGACATGCCTTGTCCCTCTCTCTCCCTCCCTTTCTCCTCTCTGTCTCCCACACTGAGCAGGAGTTTCGAGGAGATGGAGGCCCAGATAACAGCGGGTTTGAAGGCACCGGTGCTGAGCTCCCGGCCTGGTCCCGAGGGCTCCGCTGGGGACAAGGGCAGGAAGAGAGAGAGCGATGCACTCAGCCGAACACAGAGCACGGAGAGGGATGAGCAGGTGAGCCGAGCGCTTGTGTAAATAGTCAAACTCATTTAGCAGTTATCGCATACGTTGTCATTGCTGGGTCTTGTCACCATCACGTGAGGAGAATTTGTGAGCTTTGATTTTGTAGAACTTACACCATGTCATTGTTTCGTCACGAGGGGGGAGAGTGCCACACTGCACTTGCTTTATTAGAAGGCCGTGACTTGGCCTTCCAACATGAGCGCCATCAGTCATGGTGATTCTCATTAAAGCCTTGTCACTGATGACACATAGCCAGTCTGCCACACTAGCTTCCCAGCTTGAACTTAGTGACACAGCTCCCGATGCCGCCACTCAAAACACTCAGCGCTTTGCTTTGCCATGCTGACCCCTGCCCTCCTACCTACTCCTCCCGGTGCCCCTGTAGTCCCCTTACCAGGGCCCTGTGGAGGCCCCTGCTCCAGTCCCGGCCATGCCTCTGTTAGACAGGCTGTCTGAGTGTGACGACCTCCTGCAGTACCTGGAGCCTGACCTGGCTGAGACCAACCCCACCGCATTCGCCCAAAAACTACAGGTGTGTTGACAGACTAGACGTGACCCCTCTTGATGAACCTTACATCTGGTGGCCCATTTGTGACCCTTATATGTGTTTGTGTGTCTTTTTCACGTTATTCTCACTTTGCCACCTAACTACATCCTGTCTTTTCATTTCCCCATTTCTCACGTCCTATGCCTCAGTTGCAGTTTTTAGCTTACTGTGGAAAATAGATCGATGGTGTGTGAAATGTAGCAGCAGCAAGTGTGTGCGCTCAACTCAAGTTTTTATATGTTTTCCCTTTGCTCTCTCATCCTTGGGCCGCAAACCCCCTTCCTTACCCCTGAAATCCATCAATCCCCCACCCCCCCATGTGTGCGGCCCAGGAGGAGCTGGTGCTTGCTGCCCTGAGGATAGAGGCTCTGCAGGTAGCCAAAACCATCTCTCAGTGCCCCTCCCTCTCCACTGTAACCCCCCAGGTACTGCGCTGAGACCTGCACCTGCTGTATGCAAGTGTGTGTGTGTGTGTGTGTGTGTGTAGGAGGAAAGATGCATCTCTTGAATGAGTGATTATAGAAGAGCAGGTGTGTGTGAAATGCACGTGTGCGTGGCTGTAGTGTGCGTGCATGAGTGTGTCTCAGCCTGCCTCCCCCTCCCCCTAATCACACCATTCTGAGTGTGACTGTGAGCTCATGGCCTTATCAACATGGTGGCTGCACCGCTACATTCGCAGTCCTCTTCAACAATCCCCCACATATGAAATCTTTAACATGGCTTAACGTGTAAAGCTCCCACCCCGACTAGCAGCGAGCTCTTCCAGGTTGTCTCCTCAGCGACACAGAGTGCTGTGCCTTCTTCGTCCCTTTGCCTTTATTATGCATGTTGGGCAACATGCATGTTGCGTGTTCATGAGAAGCTTACATGAGCATGAATGTGACTGGGAATGTCTCACACTAGATTATATCAGCCGCTGAGGAGTTATGAGAATATAACTCTCCCAGATGTATTTGTTGATGCTTTGCTGTCATCACCCCAAAATCCCAGTCACATTCTTGTGTTGTGATTCGGTCCTTTTCCCAGACTAACAGCACTAACAAACAGATACATCAGGTAGGTGACAGTATCAAGTTTAGCTGGAATCTTAGGTAGAACTTTGTGATTTTGCTGGTTGAAGGGCTTGTGCTGAAACAGCACATGCCTTCATACAGTAGAAGAAGAGTGCGATCTTTTGCTTGATCAGTGGTGAATCTACATTTTACGGTCAGTGGAAAAACTCTGGTAAGAGTTGGAGCAGGACAGGCGCTTCTATCCCTCCATGTCTCATGCTGTTGTCCCACACATTTTACAGTCTCGACTCAAGAAACCCAGCACTCGGCGGTGGAATATCAACGGTTCACCCTTACTCAAAGTAAGAGTAACATATACCCCTGTGGTCTGTCTTGGCCTTGATCCAACTACAGTGCAGTCCAAGTATTTGGCCATAAACACATTTTTCTTTGTTTTTGGCTTAGAGCACCAGCACACTAGATTTAAAGTAACTATGAGAGTTAAGGGCTGATGGTGAATGAAGGTGTTCATATCCGCATTGGTTAAGAGTGTAGGAATCACAGCCCTTTAATAAATAGTACCTCCAATTTTGTACAGTGCAGAAAATAATAGGGCTCCTTCAGTGCTGTTAACCCAATTTGAATGTAAATGCCTTTTAATTAACGCTCAGCCCTATACTCACTTAGTGCTGGAGTACAGAAGCAAAACAATTGTCCATATGGCTACAGACTGCACTGTAAACTCTAACTCCCGTAGACCCCAGAAATCCAGAAGTCTGAGATCTTTTTCCAGGTCTCACTACATTTTAGCCTACCATAGCTGTACGTTGTCCCTGTAAGCCAATTTGTCTGAGTTGTGTTTTCTGCAGTCATATCTAGTATCTCTCTTGTAGTAGTCTACTAATGGCTTCTTTTTCTGTATGACGTAGCTTTTGTCTTGTGTCTTCAGTTGTCCCTTTTTTGTTCACATTAAGTAGTTTTCCCTTAGGTCTACATTAAGTGTTTTAAAATGTTTGCAGTTGACTTGACATGTGATCCAGGATGATCTGGTAAAGGAGTTTTGTACAAGACTAAATTAGCAGCAGGGCAAAGCGGGCAACTGTCCCGGGGATGGTTGTTTGTGTGTGTGTTACTTTGTGGTAATTTCATTCATTACAAATGTTTGCAGTAACATCAGGCTACAACCTCCTGGTCTGAAAAGTGAAGCTAATGTGGAAGTGCCTTACACTTGCATTCTTTCTAATTGCCACTAGGGGGCGACTCATCGGTTTGAAAGAAAGTCAGATTTTATGGAAGTCTATGAGAAAATGACCATTTTTCTTACTTGATTTATCACCTCACTGCGTGATATTTATTGAGGAAATTATAGTCCCATTTAGAGTAAAATAGACAAAAAGTAGGGCATGCTTTAGGGCGTGGCTACCTTGTGATTGACAGGGAGCCATCACAGTGTTGTCTGGTCTGGGAGTTGTCTGCGTTTTTGTCTTAGACCTTAAACTCTTTCATACTGTGTTTTCAGTTTATACAAGTTTATTGTAACTGTTTTGGTCGCCATAAAATGTCTTGTTCAGCGGTCGGTTGTATTTAGCTCCTCCCTCTCGTGTCACTTCAGGTTGTAAAAGACCAAGATGGCTTCAAAACAGCAGTCCACAAACCAATGGGTGACGTGACGGTAGCTACATCCACTACATTCTATGGGCAATATGCACTACTGAGGGACAATTAGTAATTGTGCCCAAAAGTGGCTTTTGCATTTTTACCCAGTCTTGTGGGCCTTGCGTTTCATCAAATTAGTAATACACATGTACAGACATACAGCAAACCTGGGGAAGATAGTATTCTAGTGTAGAAATTGTGGTTATTTTGATGGATTGGGGCATTTCAGTTTAGGTTGTGGTCAATAGGAGCCTCAACCCCCTAAAGTACATTTATTCAGCGTAACGGATGTTGCTTTATTATACTTCATTGCAATTTATGTTACTGGCATTTTTATTGGTTTTATTAGGATTGTCTCTTTAAAACAGACCTTTAAATAGAAGTTACTGTGAGTCATGCCAGCACCTGGTTTTGGCAGATTTTCTTTAAATTTCTGTTTAAACCTCACTGAAGTGAAAGGGTAATCCCAATCAGCACCTGACTAAAAGCAAAAGAGGTCCATGGTAACCTGAACTTGACCGGTCTTTACCTTCAGTGGAACAATGGAATTACTGCTCTAGCCAGACCAAACACTCTCTTTTCAGCATATTAGCGGATCTCAGGCTTCTTGTCCCCCCGTGAGCCCCGACCACTTCATCAAATCCTCCCGTAATCCGTCTCTCCCAAGGATGACTAAATCCATTTCAGGGCAGAGTTTTAAGGGAACAAAAATGGTGCTAGAACAAGGATTGTTTTTACATTTTGATATGATGAATTTTGTGAGGAGTTGGTGTTGGTAGAGTCATAGGTTGCAATGGTCTCATAAACACATGCATACATACTTTGTTTTGTAGTGTCTCTCAGTACACCTCAACACTGTATCCAAATTTAAAGTCTTTCTAGCGATACATCCTGGGAATTTCCTGGTTCACCTCAAATTTAAGTATTTGTAAAGTAATTGGGGCATTGCTGTAACAGTTCACACTATGATTCTAGCCACAACAGGCGAGACCAGTATGTTGAAATATGCCTTAACATGAGACTAACATCTATTTCCCATGCTGCCCAGTCCGCTACCTTATCCTCCCTCTCCTGTATATGATGCAGCCCTTGCTGTATCAACTGCTGCCCTCCTTCCTGTGTACCTTGCCTGGACCCAATCACATTCAAGCTGCTGACCGCTCAGCTGGGGGCAGCATCAGCCAAATCACTTGGCTAATACTGTGGCAATGAAGACTGTTTCATCCAATCATGTGGCAGCTGACCAAGTCTTCAGGAGCATCACCAGCCAATCTCATCTATATATTGATTTTTGTAGTGTTTTACATTTTGATGTAGTTTAAAGCTGCCTTGCGGTTTGATTCAGGAATGCGTGTGGCCCCGACAGTGAGGGTTTCCCATCTTTGGCTCAGTCTGGTTTGTAACTGGTTATGTTTCCTTTCCTCTCCCGCCTCTCCTTTGGCTCCTGTGAGCAGCACAGAGACGTGTCTTCTCCAGGAGAGAGCGGCGTGTCCAAGAACTCACTGTACGCCAGGACCACCGACAGCTACATCGAAGGGGAGAGTCCCCACCTGCCCAGAGGACTGGACCACTCGCTGGGAATCGCACGAGAGGAGGTGCGCCCAAGACTCTTTCTTTTCATCCTACAAGTCAGAAATGCTGTCAATGCATTAATTCAACATCACACACCTAACTGTTTTGTCACCCTCCTCAGATCGTGACAAAGGAGAAAGAAGTGCTGGAGTGGCAGAGGAAGTATGAAGACAGCCGACAGGAAGTGGTGGAGATGAGGTAGGAAGTAGCACCTTGGGTTGCCATCACTTACATCACTGTGAGGTCCCACCCATACACTACAGGAAGGACTTAACACCTCCCTGTGTTTCTGATCGGTGGTACTGTGTCAGGATGCTTAGTGTCTTGTTGTCAGACTCCGCCTATCACCGTTTAACCTATCAATTGGTTTATCTTGCTTTAAGTGTAAAACAAAGTCACAGCTAATGCAGAATGGAGATCCAGTTAAAGAAGTCCATCTGAGTCCTACTATCAGCATGAGTGTTATAGATGATTATGATATATGTAAATGATACATGAGGACATTTTCTCGGGGCTTTAGGTGTCATTTGGATTATACACCACCAATATCTTGAAACTGTGATTAACTACACTCATATTTACGTCTACAGATGAGCAATATATATCCGACAAATATAGGTTCAAGGAGATGGCGATGTGAGGCCTTTTTCTCTGTCAGCAGGTGGTGGGTGTGTGGGTCCAGCTGGCCCCAGCTCAGTTAGTGTGGATAAGACAGAGCTTACTTCATTTGACTGATTGGGCTCAGGATAAGGAGGGGCTAAGAGGCTAAGGGGGAGGCATGGCTAATCAATCCTCTTACCTCTGGCAACCTGCTTTTGCTAAAACAAGGCTTCCTATTGGGCCCTGCTGCTCTTTGGCTTGGAGTGTGGGGGAACGTCTAGCTTTAAGACTCAGATGGAAACTGGACATAGTGCAAATAGATAAAAGATATAAAGCTAAGGATAGTTTAGGGCGCTTAAAACTCTTCAGTCACTCAATAATCCTATTATCTAAAGTTGCAGGCTGGATAACGGTGTCGTTTACCTGAATTCTAAGAAAATATCTTATTGCACATTTTACACTTAAGTTGCACTTTTTAATATCAGATGTTACCAGCATATGAATGCAATATCAAAATTATGACAGAAAGCACAAATCAGAAGTACCAGATCCACATCTGTCTTTCAAATATCCAACCAGGTCAATATGTGTTTTATTTAAACATCCTGCCAACAAACAGACATTTTCGTTGGTGTCCGGGTTCAAATGTACGGGTTGGACACAATTATATTGTTTTAGAGATTTGCATACTTTGAAATAGTTTGTCATGCTAATACAACCCTTTCCATATACTGATAATCCACAATTTTTCATCCATAGGAGGATTGTTGCAGAGTATGAGAAGACGATTGCACAGATGATAGGTGAGTTCAGTGTTAAATACAGGTGCTCAGTTGCTAACAAAAACCTTACTGGACCCTCTGTCTTTTCAGTACACGTGCAATTTATTTCAAACCAATTACTTTTGTTCCCCAACCTCTGACACTACTTTTTGCTACGCTTGTTTATTTGCAAACTGAGCAGTATATACTGTATTTGTGTGCCTTACTCTATTGCCACAGATTTCAGATAATTAAGTACACTTTTTATTCTCTCACTCAAGCTAGCTTTGCCATGTGCTTGCTTTCATGTTTGAGTAATATGAACTGAATCCTGACGTCTTTGGAGGGGAAATGCTCACCTTTAGCCCACGTGTGTCCAGTTTCTCTGAACTCATTAAATCACGCTGCAGGTTCCCTCTCTGCATTAGTCCTGCTCTCACCTTCTTCGCCACCTGATGATTTGACGTCCTCTGGTGTCTAATTTCTTACTCTCATTCAAAGCACTGTCACAAAAAGGAACAATCTGTCTCTGCCCGTGTCTAACACTCGGCTCTCTCACTTGCCTTGCCCTCCCAGCTTGACTTAACACAGTCCATTCTTTTCTGTTCTGCTCCCATCTTTGCTCCCCTTACTATTTGATAACCCTGACAGGCATGCCAGGTGAGTAACGCGGAATTCTCCTTCACTTGTTTGTGTCAGCTCACATCTGTTTACCCCTGTCCGTCAGAGAAGGGAGCAGATGTGCTCACTTTCTTCACCTCATCCAGTGACATTTGTTTGTCCATTTTGTTGCATTTCATCCTGTATGTTGAGATTCTATTCTTTTTTTGAATGGGTAACAAGAGTCATTCGACATTTACTTCATGTAATCCTTCAGTTGCTGATATTAAATACAGCATACACATGTACATATGAATACTGAGAACCTTTACATGCACACCTGCACTGTAGCAGAAGTCATTCCTGCAGAATTAGTGCGTTAAGCAGGTTGGTCATGTCTAAGCTAGTGACAGGAAAGGAAAGGGAAAGCTGGGACGGGGCTGAAATACTTCGTAAGATGAAGGACCTGGAAGCCAAAATGCCAGTTCTGTTTTTATGGTTTACAGGCGTCTTTGATTCTCCCATTGTTAAGTGTTTTTGTTTGCATGCTTACTCGTATAGTGTAGTATAAAAGGCTGCTAAATCACACAAACCCACAAATTCATTTTAATAATATATTGTCAGAAAATCAAGTGTTTGTTTGTACGTATGTGTGTCTGTATACGTGCCCGGTACAGCAGACTCTTCAGTACATACCGACTGGTGATCTGATCTGCAGTATATTTGTGTGTGTCCATCAGAGGATGACCAGAAAGAGAAGTCTCTCTCCCACCACACCATCCAGCAGCTCATCATGGAGAAGGACCAGGCCTTGGCCGACCTCAACTCCGTGGAAAAGTCTCTGGCCGACCTCTTCCGCCGTTACGAGAAGATGAAAGATGTACTGGAGGGCTTCCGCAAGGTGACTGACACACATTATTCACAACTAATGAATCTTTTCAGCATAACCGGCCTTGTAAGTCATCTGAAAATTTGCTTGACAAATCCTTATGGCAAGTAATTCAAATACTTCCCACTCCCTTCAGAATGAAGAGGTTCTGAAGAAATGCGCTCAGGAGTATCTGTCCAGGGTCCGCAAGGAGGAACAGCGCTATCAAGCCCTGAAGATTCACGCAGAGGAGAAACTAGACAGGTGGGTCTCATTATTGGGAGTTTATTCCACCATGACAGTGTTATTTCCCCCAATGGGAAATACACCAACTACACAATAATAATGCAGAGCTAAAATATGTTGAGATATAGGCAAATGCTGTTCCTATTGATTTCTAGAGATTCATACTGTATTGGCTTGAGGTGACTTGATTCTCATTGTATCACTTGTGTGTTTCCAGGGCCAATGGAGACATAGCTCATGTGCGGGCCAAGTCCAAGCAGGAGCAGGCCGCCCACCAGGCCAGTCTGAGGAAGGAGCAGATGAAGGTGGAATCTCTGGAGCGCACTTTGGAGCAAAAGGTCAGTCTGAATTCCTCAGTCCCGCGGTGTAAAGGGATGTGAAATCATTCAAAAATATCCATGCGGACAAGTATATCAATTATTTAAAATGTTTTGCAATTGTTTTACAGAACAAAGAGATCGAGGAGTTGACAAAGATCTGTGATGAGCTGATCGCCAAGATGGGCAGGAGTTAGCGATCACACCACACCCAGGCCAAATCTCACAGAGAAGAGGAGTGGTTGCGGGAAGACACAAACAAATGTGTTACACTCTTCAAAGGACTGATGGACATTTAAGGCCAAAATGGTCTCGGGGGTTAAATTTCAAACTGACTTTGTGTATACAGGATCCACAGGAACGACTTCCCCCTAATCACTCTGTACATTTTTGATGTGTCCGTGTATCGTACTGTATCAGGGGTCTGATTTAAAGTTTAAGAAAATGTATCATATCACTAATGAGTGTGTCTGTGCGTGTGTGATAGTGGGAAAGCGAGAGCATTGTTTGTCGGTTAAATTATCTATAATGATGTTGCCATGAAAGCCACTGAGGGAGAAGACTGTTGACCCGTTCCTGTTGTTGTCTCCTCTTGATACAAGAGAAAATATAAGACTTTGAAAAAGAGTAACAAGAGATTTAGATTAATTTATAAAATTGTGCATACACCACTAAGAGAACACAAACTATCACAATATAGCTTACTGCATGATGGAGAGAAAGGAGAACTTGTAATGTTATGTGTTTGTATATACTGTAGGAAATTCCAAGTATGAAAAAGATTCCTCTGCATTTTTGATAGTTACTCTGTCATCCTCGGCACGCTTCCCTCATGTGACCTTGTAGATATTTGTCATACTTGTCATAGCTTTCTCGATGAAAATTGTGCGACTATTTTTTGGGATTTTATTTTGATATAAAGCGAACTAATTGTGACCTTATTCAGTCATGACAGGAGTAATTTAATTTTGGATGGATATGTCCTAGTTCTGCTGTGGTCGTTGTGTCACACTGAGGAATAACTTTTCTGCACAGCTGCTGTACAGCATCTGCTTACAACGTGCAATAAAAGATGGCAATATAGCACACTGTATCAGTTTAGTTGATCTGGCATGACCAATACATCAGGATTATGTTGTGATCATGGTTTTCTGATATTGTTTTAGGGTTTCTTTTCTCTTACTTTAGATCTGTGATTCTCAATCAGGGGTAAGATGGTATGTGGAAAAAACTGAAATTGTGGTAATATATATTAAAATCCTATTATTTATATACATACATTTGTATTTAGGGGGGAAATACACTTAGAATAGCATTAGAAATTGCTGTGAGGCTGATCGTAAACACATTTATTGCCATAATAACCAATAAACTACCAGCTACAAAATCCCAGCTGCACGGGAGTTTGAAATAGATCACTGAAAGTAAAAGATAGATTTGTTAAAATCCAATTTCTTCCACTTAAAGTGTCAGTAGTATAAATGCAAACCTCCAGACCATGCCTAAACATCAACCGTTCAAGGATCACACTGTCTCATATGAAAATAATACTATACCACTTGTAAATAACAAATAGTGTTGAATAACATCCAGTTTGAAAGAACATATTTAGAACATGACGAGTGGAGTCACTGAACTTGAACAGTACTTGACTTTACCTGACAGAGCTGTGCAGTGTTCAATAAGTTCAATGAGACAGAAGACAGACAACCTAAAATTATTTACTGCAATTCTTGGAACTGAAATGGTAGAATATGTGATTTGTAACTTTTAATACGAAGTTAATCTTTCCAAATGTCCAACTGAAGTAGATGGAACATTTCATACAAAGTACATTAAGGCATCTACATCAGCAAAATGTGTCCGAATACTGATCGCATGCTGGCACTTGTACGTCACAGGACAACTAGCTTCCTGTGGCAAATTAGCCTGGCACTGAAGGAACCAAATGGACATCTGTAGGGACACAATGCCAGTAAAAGTTCAAAGATCAAACTGGACATGTGGAGACAGGGACAATAGAGGGAGGAGCCAGACTCGGGATGGGTGTGGCCACAGCACAGTGGTGAATGGTGCAGTGACGAATCCTTCTGCCCATCCAGGCAGAAGAAGCAACTATTGACACTCAACACAGAGCTGTGGGCCCTAGTGGAGGGGCTGCTAATCCCCTAGTCAGTACAGGAGGGGTATCAGCTCATCTCATAGCAGATTAAGCTCAGGGTGCTTTAGGAGCAAACAAACTGCTTTTTAGTGTGTGATCAAGACGACCGAGGACCACCAGCACCATGAGAGCTGTCCAGTACTGTCCGCTGCTCCTGCTTTCTTTAGTCCTGCTAGCGACCAACAGTAAGGACTATAGTTTTTTATTGTTTTCTATCTTCACCTCATCCTTCCTCCCCTTTAGATGTCCCCTCTACCTTCTGTCCACCTTTCATTGCTTGGTGTCTACCTTCAGGTACTAGTGTGCATTTGCTTTTTTTATATGTATTTCTGTAATCTCCTGAGAGGCAGGGACCCATTGAGTGAATATCTGTCCAAAGTAGCTTTGCTCTCAGACATCAGGACAGGTTATGTTGGATACAACAACACTGCAATTATCTTTATTTTTTCGAAATGTCCTTGCATGTTTTGAAAAAACAACATTATGTCAGCTTTGCTAGTTGCTGTTTTTCTGGTAATTTTCCTGAGTTTTGCTTTCGGTGTGTCATCTTCCTCTGTAACTAGCATGCAAGCCCCACAACTAATCTCTTAATAGGCCTGGAGGCTAATACTTATAGCATGTGTGTGGAGCGTCTGCGCTGTGGAGATAGATTGGGGTCAAGTGCGAACAGCAAGGGGGCATTTATATGTCATGTCAACATACAGAGGGGCACACAGGAAGCAAAGAAAAAAGATCAACCGCTCAAAATACATTTTGGTTTGCTGTTGTTTTTATTGCTTTACTCTTAAAGTTGCGCTTTTATCTGTAAAAGGGCTAAAACTCTGATATTTTAGCAATATATTACTTATTACTGTTTCTGATTAAGTTGATTTGCTGGCTTGTGTAGACAATTTCACCTCACTGGTCTTTACCTGAACTGACACAACACTTTGAGCGTCTGATCAACTTTTCTGTCCTTCGGATAACCGGATGATAACAGACAAGTCTGGTGTTGAAGGAGGTTATTTTGATGGCCAAGACAAGAGATGTGCTGCTACAGAGAATGTTTGAAGTCATGATGATTCCTATAAGCCCAGCTTGGTTTGATCCTCTTAGGAAGCAGCATTAAAGTCTGTTTCTGAAGGGCCCTTTTACAATTTAGGAGAAGGATGGGGGTTTTCAAAAGGAAGCGTTCAACTGCTATTTCAAAGGTCAGCTCGTTCTCAAATAAGCGATCCCTCCTCTGGAGAGCTTTAGAAAGACATTTGCGTGCTTTATGTGCTGAAGTGGGCCCCTGAAGCTTTAGCTGAAGTTTAGAAAAATGTGTTTTTAAATCTGAGAGCACTTGTTCAATTCTTTGCTTGATTTAGGGACAACTTGTGTGAAGGAAGTGATTAATTAGTGCTCTCTTTTCACTTTACTCTCATTGTGCCCGTGGGACAACGTCATAGATCAGAGTCGCCTGTGTGACACTGCATGATCTTAACTAACAATGGACCGGAATCTATGATAAATGTGAACGAGTTATCTGGATAATGCCGTAATGCAATGCCAGAGAAGCTGCAGCTGGCTGTCTTCAAAATGTTTTTCTGAAAGGACAAAAATTGCAGCAGTGACATTGGCAGACTATTCATGCCTTGAAGAAAGTCAAAACATCCGACACAGGGCTTTTAAAAAAAATTGTTTTCTTTGAGATATTTGGTGAAAAATCAGATTAGGCATCAGTATTTTCCCTCAACATGCCATGATGTTTTATTGTACTGCTTTAGTAATAAGCATGCACTGTAGCAATATTTCCTTTGTGTGTCCTCCAGGTGGGGCTCTGCAATGTTATACCTGTATGGGCTCCAATAACGACGACTGCAACCGGCAAGGCTCCAAATCTTGTCCCAGCTACTCTGATGCCTGCGCTGTGGTACTGGGCCATGACAGTGAGTCCAACAGTGACAGTGTAGTAGCCTTTCTATTACTAGTTTTCTTTCTACCGACAATAAAGATACACAAAGCTCTATTTGTATCTGTGTGTGAGGATATGTGCGTGCGTGTTTGATGGAGGACAGGCTGCTGTCTGGAGACACATCCCAGCCAGCAGGGGGTCCGGGGCTTTGAAATGAAGAGCCTTGCTGCCTCTACTCGATCACTATCCTTAATTAGGACACCATGTGTTCATGTCACCGAGACCATTCCTCTTCACAAATTTAACTTAACTCTGTAATTTAATCCTGCATTCGATTTTCACATAAAATGTACCTTATTAATCATTACAAAATGAGAAGAGAGACCATCATCCTGTCTGTAAATGACACATTGTAGATGCTACAGTTTTCCCAGATTAAATTCTGGTGTCAGACACGTGGTAGTGTGTACTTGACACCCATAAACAAAGGGAGAAAATCAAAATCAAATCATAAATTGTATATTGGTTGGTCAGTGTAAAGCAGCTGCTACACCAGTGACTTCTATTTCTGTCTGTTTCTTTTGTCAGGTGGGGTGATGAAGTCGTGCTCCTACAAGTCTTTCTGCAGTCAGGCCAACAGCCAGGGCTACAGAGCACCGGGTGTCAGAGTTCACTGCTGCTACGGTGATGACTGCAATGTGACCAGCTTTGCCTCCCGGCTGCCAAGACTCAACTACCTGCTGCTGTTTCTGCCTCTGTTGTTCCACTGTTTTTTTAAGTAGACATACGGCTCAAAGTCACGATGCCAACAAGAATCCATCTGCAAAACAAATGACAACTAGTGTTGTTCTCATTTACTCCAAAAAATGCCAAATAACCCTGCCTGATTTTACACTATACACGCTGTACTACAATTCCAATCTGCTTTGATTTACCATATTAATCCAAACAGAAGCCTTTACATTAAGGAGTTACTGTACATGGAAGAGCTTGAGGTGCTAAATGTTACTGCGTGGATTATACACACGTTGTTGGATTAACTCCATTACGCAGTACTCAAGCGTCTTTTAATAAATTTCACTTAGCTAATAACTAGAGGATTCTAAGGGAAGTGCTGGAATATCAGGCAGAGATAATTAATTTTTTGCCTCCCATATTTAAAGAGGAACAGATGCTGTTCATCAGTTTCCCCACTCTGTTCACTACAGGGTGAAACGAACAAAACTGTCTCTCTGTGTCTTACTAATCACCTTTCAAGTTACGCTTTACTGCATCCGTCTTCTTTTTCACCTAAACCTACAAGTCCAAGTATCTCAGCATTACTCGTGTTGCAGAAGATGATGCTGTGGCTAAATACGGCACAAGGAGTTCAATCTAATGGTGTGCCGTTACATCATTAGTCTTCGAACCTGTCAATCACATATCTGACAAGCTGTGCGGGATATTTTGGAAGGCAGTGAGAAAACACTTCTCACACTCCACGTAAGCCTTTAACATGCACTGGTTAAGGTGTTACACAGAGGAGGTTAATCCACTGCGTTTGAAGTCACTGAAAGAATTACTTTATGAACAGAGTTTGGAAGATGGCCTGAGGCTACTGTATATATTGTATAGAAAATTAAATTTAAAAAATGAATAATGTCTCTTTGGTGACATATTCTGTTTATTGTGTCATTTTCTTGGAACTCATGTTAAGAAATGTTTTTTTTCGGTTTAACATTTATTATAATAATGCTTAAGTGAGGAGATACAGTATAACAAGTTCTAGCAATCTGCACATTAAAATCTTTTGTGGATTCTTTTATTTCTATACGTTTCTCATTACGTATGAAAATAACATTCCAATTTAATCTAATTTAAAGGAACTATGGATGCCCATGTAGCATATTGTCCAGAAATATTCTACCACTGAATGGCACAACAGCTAATACTGGATCTACAGACCAATTGATAACAAATGTTGACATTCAGAATTCAATGCAAATGCAAACACATGTAAACGTCTCTCTGTTACTGCCTCTGTGTAATAGTTTCTGTCCCAACATGACAATGTCCATAAAACAAGCTGAAATCTGATTGTGTGAGATTATTTCACCTCATCTTTTGCCAGCAGCATGACGATATTTGCTGGTCCACCACTTCTCACCATATTCTTACAGCTATTGGATGAACTGCCTAACTGCAGGGGTGGAAGCAACAAATTACACATTTGACATTTGCTTTAACAAAGTCCTTTTTACATTTTAAAGTATTTTTTAAATACTTAAAGGAACATTTTCTGTCTTCTCTACATTTGAAGTAACACTCGTTACAGATAATAATGACATTCATATATGATATTTATATCATTAGGCCCATTGCATTTCGGTATAAGTAATAAAAAAAGGGTTTTATGTACATTCATTAATCCTGGCACCAACCGGCCAGCACGCTAAGTGATCCAAATCAAACGCACCCAACAGGTGAGCGCGGGGTATCGGTATCGCGCTAAATGGTGAAATGCTAACGGTGCGGTGCGGAGCTTTCTGCAGCACAACATGTTTGAAAACTACGAGGAGCGCAGTGAGACGGAGCGGCTCGAGCTGGTTGCACGGGGACAGCGAGGCCGAGAGTGAACGAACCAGCAGAGAAGGTGAAGCGTGCAAAATGAGTTCAGACAGGTGAGTAACGTAACGCTGTGTGCGCGTGTGTGCAGCTACCCGGTGTGGGACATCTCTGCAGTCTCTCCTTTGCTTTCATTGGGTGCGTTTTTTGGCTGCTGAAGTTTATTGTTTATCTGTGTAGTCTGCTTTGGCGATGATTTATTTCTGCTGTCAATTCAAAGAAGTGGCAGGTTATTGACTATGTTGCTTAATAATTAGTGCACCTGTCTGTTGTGTTCATACACTTTTTGTATTAATCGTTGGTCTGTTTTTTAACTGTTTTAAGTTGTCTGATTAATTATAATAAGGCCAAGCCTTAGCTAAGGAGGGTCGTTGTATAATTGATAATCAGAACGGCTGCAAATGTGACATCTCTAGTCAAGGAATACATTATTGGTTTGGACATAATGGCTCCATGGTGTGATGTGTATAAAGCTTGTATGGTAAAATGTTAATGTCTTCTTTAATTTAATATGTATATGTCATATATTGGCCCTCCCTCACCCCTTTATAAAAAATGAAACGCAGCAATTTACTCACAGTAGCCTGTAATTTAATTAAGTGACCTTTCTTTTTTTTTTAAACGTTTATCCGAGTACATTTCTACACAAGTACTTTTACTTTTACTTGAGCAAAGTATTTTAAAGGAAAGGTACTTCTACTTGTGATTTTGTGATTTTGCGTAAAAAAACCCCAAAAAACTATTGGATGGATTGCGATGAAACTTGCACTGCTTACTTTTCTTTTCACTTTTAGTTCATACTGCAGCTGCCTTTACGAAGTACGTACTGTTGCATGTAGTATGCATTCAATTGACCCTTCGCTGAGCCCTGCCCCTCGCTGCTACTCCGTCAAGCTGTCAGAGCTTTCATGGAGCCTAAACTGTCACTAACTGCACTCCCTGAAGAAATATTATCAAATTTTTGCAAAAAGACTTTTCAGAGAGAAGCAGACACAAGGGTCTACAATATGCGTTTGAAAGATCTATCCAAAAAACTGATTAAAAAGATAAAGATAGAAGCTAAAGCCTTACAGATCACAATGTACTAATGAACAACACAGTTCCTGTAAAGCTGGATAAGCCTTTATTCAGGGTTACAATCAATAGGCATTGTATAGACACACACACGCACCCACCTTTTTAAATGTGCAAACCTAAATCTAACAGCTGGGAAACAACAGCTGCTCTCAGGCTGAACCAGGTTAACGTATTATGATCATACTTGGAGTGACATCTGTTGCACTGATGATATTCACTGCTCACAGAGAAGCTAGACACCTTTGTGAACTGGGTTTGAAGATGCATAAACAGCCAATGTAATAAATGTGAATAGAGAGACTCACAACATTAAATAACATATGGAATATGATGTCTGTACGTTAAGCTAAACGACATTAGCACGGATTTTAACAGAGTGGGGTGTTGGTAACATGAGAGCTTATAAAAGTCTCAAATAATGGATAAGAATTCACAATTCCGTGCATAAAATCACGCTCTCTGTGCGAGTGTGTTGACCTACGCTGCTACCTACCAGTAGCAGCGTCTTCCCAGCATTTATGCTCTTGTAGTTCACACAGCCTCCACCGCGAGGCAGTCTAGCCACACTTTTGACCTCAGCAGATGCTGTCAAATCTATAAGACTGTTGCAATTCATACTGACCAACCACGCCTCATGGGTACCGCTGAGATTGGCTTGAGTCAACAGTGATAATAATTGCACTGTTTTATTGCTGTCTGCCGGGGTTTGTACTTTATTTAAAAATGTGGAAACTCTCTCCTTCTTGCTTTGACTGACTCTCTCTTTCGGTTCCCTCTTCGTCCTGCTGCTCTCTCCGTTTGAGAGGCAGGTGTGAGAGTGTGAACGGACTGCCCTGGAGGGGGATAGGCACTGACCCCAAACTGTGAGTCTCCAGGCCCGTTCAGCCGGAGCCTGTTCTGGGTGCTCACTTCCTCAGACAGCAAAAAGAGAATGGCCCCATGTCGGCCCCCGTCAGCTTTATTTGAAAGGCTCCTTTCACATTAATTAGGGTGGAAGGGGAAAGTTTTCATAAACCTGAAGGGCTGACGGAGGGTCGACGGGTCAAGGTGCTGCTGACGTGTAGGGGGGATGTCGGAAGTTTGTCTTTTGGGGCTCACAGTTCAATTCAGACTGTTCAACAGTGTTAGTCATGACTCATTTAAGTGGGACTGTTTGTGCACTATGCATTTTCCCTGCTGCTTGACTGTTGTCTCGTTTGAAATGCTGCCCGCACCTCTCACCAGTACACATAGAAAGTTTATAATTTGATGGAGGTTTTCAAAATTGGAAACAGCAGTCGCTGTATTCCCCCCATGTGTACGTCATCTCAGCTAAAACTGAAGGTCATCGCCATGGCAACATTGCTGTTAAAATTGGAGTAGGTTTAATCCCAATCCTCTGGCACCCGAAGACATTATCACCGCAAATCCCACCGTCGGTCATCAAAGGGATGAGCTGGCTGCCCTTTAAGGGAGTAAAGTAAACTTAAGTGAACCAGACAGGTTTCACTCCATGTGAATGCCACTGAATGCCCCGCACGCTGACATATCTGGGGTTATTCTTGGTTTATTCGTGTTTGTTTTGCTGTTATCAGAGAGCCTTTATGAATTGTTGTTGTGTGTGCTCCTGAAAGATTGACGTGCTTCTGAGAAACTCGCCTTCTGTCACAAACCGCCATGCTTCCATCGTTCTGCTTTGTGATTGTCTGTTAAGGCCTTCATTGCATTTTCCTTATTATATTTGTTTGCCTGGTGTATTGATTGCGTGACCTGTTTGTAATGACAGCCGGCTGCAGCAGAACTGATTAGACTGGTCAATACAAGAGGTAAAAAAAAAAAATCATACACTTGTTTTTTAGGAAGGCGGTTGGGTTTTTCAGTAATGATCACTTTTTGTTTGTGCTCAAATCCTGTCTGAGTAAATTGGGACACTGACATCAGGCGGATGGCATTGGTTGGAGACTCTTAAACAGGGAAATTTACTTTTCGTGGAATCCAGGTCCGGCCCACATAAGCAAACTTGATCATCTGTGCTCAACCAAGTGACAGCCATTATAACTGACTCGGATGGACATGATGACCAGTGGTTGCAAATGCAAATGAACGCACCCGCAGTGAAAATAACACTCTGCTCAACATCAAATGCTTGCGCTATTATGAGGAGGGAACATAAGCGCTCGGGGGGGCGGGGGGGGGGGAATGAGAGCGTGTGATACGTTGGCTCTGTTTACAAGCTCTCGGGTCCTGGCTGGTCGGCACAGGTTCACCCAACGGTCACCGGTTCTGAGGTCTCCGGGTCTCGGGTCTTTTTGAAAAAGATCCGTGAAGCAGAATTAAAGTGATCTACCTCCGGACGGAGGACCATAAGGGCTTTCGGTCTTTGAAACAGGGAGGAGGAGAGATACAGAGAGCTAGAGTGGGGGGGGAGGGACTAAAAGAGGGAGGCGGGGGGGAAAAGGAGAAGAAGAATTATGTGTAATGAGTGTGTTCCCCCGCCTTGGCTACTTTGAAATGTGACTAAATGACTCCCCTTCTGTGAGGCCAGTCCCTGGTTTGAGCCACCGAGAGAACCTGAAGCTGACAGGAAACACAGTGCATGGACTCGGAAAGGTGTTCAGCATGTTTAGACATTCGGATAATATTTCCTCTAATAAACCTGGTCAGGAAATGTAAAACACAGTGATTAGCATGGAAGTGATGTGCTTGAGATGAAAGAAAATGTATCCTGTCGATTCAATTTAATCCCTACGACGTGCGTTTCTGTCAGTGAAAAAGTTTCTTTGTTCTTTGCCTTCAATTTCTGCAGTCATTTCCTCAGTTCCAAGTTGAACCATAGGCTTTTCTAATGTCTAACATAGAGGTTAAGTGTATACAAGATGACTATCGTTGAACCTATAAATATTATCTTTTTAAACACCACCCTGCAAACAGATTTCATGAGCTATATGAGCAATTTTCCTCAACATATTTCAGATGTCATAGCTATTCATTAGTTGATGAATTACAAGTAAACATGCATATGTTTACTAAGCCAATATGCAGCATCGAGCATCTCCACCATATGTTCTGCAGTTTTCACCTCCTCCCCAGTCTCCTCTCTTGAGAAGACTGTGTTTGCACCATTTCTGTGTCAACTATAGCTGTGATACAGGCTGTCTATTTTTGCTATCCCCCACAGGACGAACAAAGGAGCAGGATTATCTAGAGAGAGGGCTCTTGTGATGAGCTTTTTGTAGAATTACCACAGTTCTGCTAATTCGGTGCATCTAAAAGGAGGAACAAGTCATGCTTCCATATGCACAGGCTCTTAGTTTTTAATTGGGAGAAACGCGAGCATTACAAGTCGTCATGACAAAAACACAGAGGGTCGACAAATATCACGGAGCACTGCGGAGAGGGAAGGGGCTGTGCTGAGTTTGGAGGCTTTACTGCGTTGAATGAGTGTAGAGGGAAAGGAGGATAACACAAGAGAGGAGAGGAAAGCAGACCTTGGAGCCAAAACCAAATCACATCAGTAACAACTGCGCCCCGGGGTGAGGGCAGGCTCAGTCAACCGTACCATGCAACTGGGATAATTAGTTTTGGAAAGGAATATCAACTGATATAATTGAGCATTCTCCGCTAATGAAGATCTTCTGTGTTGTCACTGGCGAGGCGCTAATTGATGGGAGAGGGATGGGGTGGGTGCAGGGAGCGGGTGAAGGGCTGTGCAGGATATGATGGTGGAAGTGCTGCCTGCGCTGGGAAATAAAAAAGTTTTTCAGGTTCGTTGATCTCTATTTTACCGGTCTTATTAAGGAGTCAGTGACTTACTGTATGCTTTTAATAGCACAAAGGCCTGTTTCTGTGTGTGTGCGTGTGAGAGTGACGGGCTCATCCGCAGCCGTACGCTGTGTTCCCTCTAAAGCTTTGCTAGGACTTGAAAGAAAACTTGCCATAGCGTTTAGACAGATAAGAGTGGTACAGACGAGATTAGGAGGCTAAAAAACAAAACAAATACAGGAGTCCACAGGATGGGGGTGGAGGGAGTTTAGGGGTTGCACAGGTCGTGTTGGGAGCTTCGATCGAGGGAAACAGAGAGTCGAGGATTTGCGGAGGGAGGGCTGTGAGGAGGGGTCATGGTGGAATCAGTTGAGGGAATAATAGGAAAGCAAATTGGTTTTGACAAGTTTGGGGAGCTGGAAGTAATGCGGTCCTTTTTAAAGGGGAGATGAGGGAATATCCAGCAAAGCTATGAGATAATCAGGGCTACCATTCAGGAGCGGGGTGAGGCGAGGGACCCGAGCCAGAGCACGGGGCCTGCTGATGACCCCGACGGGCCCGAGGAACAGGGTCGGCTCTAATGTGCCGGCCTACAGGTGGCGACAGGCTGAAAGCGGAGTTGAACATTTAGAGGAAAGTGAAAGTTGTGTTGAAGCTTTCACAGTTTCTGTGATCTTTATCATATGACACACTTGAATAACCTTCTGATAGCCGTCAGTCTTCTAAGAAACGGTCTTCAAAGCCTTTCAGGAGATGATATTTGTATTGATTTAAATATATTTTCACATCATGAATAAATCAAACAAAGACTAAGAATGAATAATGCTTTTGATGAAGATGTTTAAGACATCCTTGTTAACTTGGAGACCGACAGGCAGGCAGACAGATGCAGACACAGTAAAGAAGACGTGCACAGTAACACAGACAGATATTCAGACAGACAGAAATGCAGACGGACGATACCGATCAACTATTCCCTGTCACTCATCTCCATAAACGGGCATCGTCCCCAACAGCGGGCTGCCTGCCAGATCGGCTCCACTGGCAGCCAGTTGCACAGACGGCTCACAGCAGCCAGCGCGGAGACAGACTGACGCAGGGCATCCAGCTAAGGTGTTTGAACACAAACGGAGGATTAACAGAGTTCTGGGCACGAAGGTGACGGTAAATAGAACACCAAACAGGCCCGCTCCACAGGACAGCAGGTCCAAACAGAAACATGATTGTACAGTCATTTCAAATTAATGTTGGTGTGTAATGGAAGTCAGTTTGCCAGAGCCGATTTTAATATGGAGAGCAGAAGTGAATCCATGCAGTTAAGACGGTGCAGGGAATATTGTGCTTCATCCAGTGAGAAGGGAAAAGCAGAGGATGATCTTTTGTTGGGCTGAAATTGAAAATCCCTCATAGTGTCAACATGGAAGTAAACGGTTGAGATAAAGTCAAATATTCTCCCCGCGCCTGCTGACACCTGCATGGCTTGATCTCTCTTTTCAGATAACATCACATATTTACAGCAAGAGAAACACACGCACACAGGTCTGATGCAGGAGTGCTGCCTCAACCCATCAACCCCTACGTGTCTGATTCAGAATGCAATTTGCTGCTGTTGTCAACCTTGACAACACAAACACGCATAACTGTATGCGCCCCCACACATACCTCCTTAAAGCGTGATGTCAAAGATTTTCATTGAAATAAGTGTCCGAGTATTCACTATCGCTGACTGAGTTAACACAATGGTGATTGAGTTCATGGCTTACTGATGGAAGCCATTGCATTTGCAGCATTATGAACTGGGCGTTATTCCCAGGACAAATCTCAATTGGTGCTCAATTATTGACACATTTTCAATCACCCATCAGTGGATGGTCCGCCAGAGATGGTGGGCGGGGCTAACGCAACAGACTCGCTCTTCAACTGGCTTGTGTGTGAAGAGACGTACTGATTTATTTATTTTTGGTCCCTGCTAGCAATGGGAGTAAATGGGTTACTATGGTCGAACAAACAAACAAAAAAGCAATGACGACAACACCCGAAGAAACAGAAACAAATTCAACTTTTGGAAGGAGGTAAACGGTCAAGGAATTGGGAAGTGAGATACAAAAACACACCTGCAATTAACGCTGATCGTCGTTGGTGGTTCTTTGGGTCTTTATTTTGTGCATTTAATAAAACAGAACAAAAGAGAAGAGATATACAATAGCATAAGAAAATGCCCAGGTGGCTATGAAAAGAAACCCACCTTTGGTGCCGCCAAAGAGAACGAAGCAAAGGTCTTCAAGATGGTAACTTAAACCTCCTGCTCCATCGTCTTCCAGATATCAGTTGTCAAAAGTGTTTGTCTTAACCCGCATGGATCACCAGATTTATGAGGTCTGCTGCATTCGGACAGTTCATACAGATAAGTCGAAAGTCAGAAACAATTAACCAGATAGTGCAAAATGTGTTTTATCTCATCTCGGGCTACTGCTAACCGCTTAATACATTATCATTTGGTTGTATTTCCAAAGGTAAAGCTCATAGTTAGCGTAGGATATTGTAAGGAGCAGCGATAGCTCGACTCGGCAGTCAGGAGATGTTTGCTCCTCACTTTCGGCGCACCAGCCTCATTCTCCGTGTTTTCCATGTGACTTCATATCCCTTCACATTAGTGCAGTCCGCCGCAAAGTAGCTGCAAGAATCAGCACGCGGTCAACTGTGGCAGGGGGAAAAAGAAGGGAAGAAAGAGAAAATATTTAAGGCCTTGCTCCCTCTGTCAGCTTTCACCTCCTTTCCCTCCTTGTTCTTGTTTTCACAGCCCTTAATCCTGGCGGCTCCAACGCGGAGCGGTCACAGGTTTTGACAGCAGACTGTAATGACCTAAGCTGTTCTCTGTGGGGGGTTGAGGAGGGTTGTTGGGGTGGGTGGTTGAGGAGGGATAAAGGAATGTTTAATGAGAGGTTACTTGGCGTTTATTTTAAGGTGTAATGCAGTTTCTCATCTCGGCCCCCAGGGGCTGAGCAGTTACAGACAATATGTATACGGAACCTGTTTGGAAATGGGTTTGTTCTGGGAATACTCTCAATAAATCAAATGATCCACCAGAGAGTACATAATTAATGTTTTAATAATGTACAAGTCATCATCTGGTTGCACGGAATGCAACCAGCAGATCTGCTGTGCGTAATTGTGGCTTGTTGACAGTGTGCAACATCATTCCAGTTGGAGACTGCAGCGGGGAGCGCCACGCTGGCTCTCTATACACTTATCTTAAAAAAGAAAGGTGGGAATGATTTAATTCATTTGAGGAAAATAATTACATCTCATGTGCACATTGTTGGGATGAACATTTAAGAACAAGTTGTACTGAAATCTTCACAGTTTGTCTTCACCATATGAAACATTTGAAACCTTGTTTCATAAAAAAACTGCCCTTCAAACATTTCAGATGAATTTTGTTCTCATTTTCAGTCATGAATAAACACTTAAATAAAGACGAGTTTAAAACATTGTGAACTCAGACGGACACAAAGATTTAAGTGAGTGTTAATATCAAACATATTGCTTTAGATTGAGTTTTCTTATTCTGTTTGAGTAAATTGTGTAAACACAGTAGTAAAAAGTGTTGACCAAGATGCTTATCTTTTATGCCACAAACTATTAGCTGAAATTATTATAACTTAAAGTATTTGGTTCACAAAATGACTCAGCCTTTAATACATTATCATGTCAGTATTCACCTTTGTGGTTTCGGCTGATATTACACAGTGAATCTATTTATGACACTTGTTTGCATCGGAGAGTTGAAACATTTAAACACAATCAAACTTTCATGTCGTATCCCATTTATGATCACAAAACAATAATATTACAATAATAATAATAATATACTGTCATTCTCTCTCCAATATTTTAGCTACAGGAATTCAATTTATCACAACATAACATCTTTATTAAGACTAATTGATTTAATACATGTGAATTATCAAATCACCTGGAACGTTACTTTGTCACATGCCCGCCCGAACCTGTCACATTTTTTTTAGTAAGCTCAGTCGAAATACCAGACCAGCGGTTCATTGCTATGCAAACAATACTGGAATCGAATTCTACAAATAGTATAATTCTAGTAACATTAGTGTAACCTGATCTTTATCTGCAACTTTGCATAAATAGTGGGTTTGAACGGAATCAATTGAATATACTGTACATGCAAAAATTAAGTAAATAAATAAAAATGCTGATTTAGATTTTATTTCCAACGTTGACCGTATTTAAAGAAGAGAAGGCCCCGTTTCACCAACCACATAGGAACATATAATTATACCACAGGTTGTAATGTGGAATAAAAAAAGTTGCACCTCTGTTCACACTTCAATCAGTGATGTGACAGCAGGTCAGCTGTAATTGCAACACACCTACTGAGAGATGTGGCTAGAAGAACAGCACGTTAGCAATCTACAGAGAGCAGTGCAGCCGCAGCTTTGTGCTCCGTGGGATTTAATGATGGTTTAACTTTTAAATTACTCACCAAGAACATTTTTCTCTCCCACTAGTTAGTTATTTTTTTCTCTCCATGTGACACTGATGTTGCAGTAAAATACAATAAGTCCAAAGTGGCGCATGGCACATGGTTGGAGCAGCACAAAACGTATCCAAAAAACACATTTTCTAATTCAACAATATACTTCACAATGAGTAATTCAAATTTAGAATTTTGAGTACATTTTATAGCTGCTCAATCAATATTTGTATACCACCAGTGGCTCACATGAATATAGGAAATGCAAAAGGAGCCGCTGGTAGTGAGGAACCTACAGAATTATCAGCTGCCTCAGCAGTTCAGCCCACTGCATGCTCCCTGTGTGCGTTGAATAGAAATACGAAAGGTGGCATTAGAAATCAGTCAAATCATACTGTTCTATTTTAAAATAGGACTATTCAGACATTTTTTTAAATTGAACATAGTCACATAGCCTCAAATGTGGCCATAACATATCATTGAATTATGTGTTCATTTACATTTTTGAACTTTTTTTTTTTCTTCAAAATTAAATCTTAATTAATGTGTCAAATTTGACACTCGGGTACTAAGCTTTGAATGAAATGTCACTGCATTGCTGACATGGAGCTTTAGCTTCGAGCAAATGATTGATTCATGCCTTTTTAAAGTGGGTGCTTTTTGTATGATGCACTGATTCCAAATTTGGACCTTTTGTCTGCGGAATGAGCAGTTTCAGAGACGTTGACAGCTGCTGGCAATCTGGAGACACTCGTAATCACCAGTGATTATTTAGGTTTAGTCCTGTTTGATTGTGTGAGGGACTGATAAAACACAAGTTACTATTAGGCCAACTAAACAAAACAATAGATAAGTTTTACTTTCAGTTCAGTTGCCCATTCGAAAATACAATACAATATGTTGGTACGCCTGTATGTTTTACCTAACTGGCTGCGTGCTGATCTACTGCTGGCAATACACTAACTATAGCTACCTCATACAACTCCACTTCAATCAAATCCAAAATTATTTGAATGCAGGACTTTTAAGGAATATTGTTCAATAATAGAACTGATACTGAAGCACAAAACTGTAGATCGTCTTCCACCACTGACGAGCTAATTTGCTGAATTCCCCCTTCAGAAATCTCCTTGCTGCTGTTTTTTTTGTGTTTATGCATTTGATCGGCAAGCTTCTGTAAATTATTTGTTTACTATCTCCTGTAGACTAGCTTTGGCCCGTCACTGATGGTCAAGCTAAAATAAATTGGGGTGAAATTTGGCAAACTGGGGAGCAGGAATGTGTAGTACAGTTTTATAACCGACCCCAACAACAAAATGCTGACTACCGAGACAATAAGTGATGACTTTTGATGCATATTTCATATAAGTGCAAAGAGTTCTAAATGAAGTGTAGAGCAAATATTTCAATTTGAGATTTAGTTTTGTTCACCTTCAAAAAATGTGTTCTTTCCTCCTTTTGATGTAATTGCTTTCTGCCTCGCAGCCCCACTGAAATATAATGTTTAAAGCAATACCGCTGGCTTTTCTTCCATAGTATGCTAACGTGAAGGCACCATGATTCAGCCCCAGACCAATACATCTTTGCATGACTTCATCCAGACGGTAAAAAATATGAGAATCTTTATCAGGTCTTTGTTTATCATTTTCCTCAGTTGCATCTTTTACTCCTTCCTCTGTTTCACAAATCCCATCTCATTAGTTTCCATCCCTTCACAGGACGACTGTCCGTCTCACCTCCTTCTCATTAAGCCCCTATCTCACAATGCAAAGTATAGCACTCCGTGGCCCTGATGTTGAAATTATAAAGACCTATTCCCTCGGGACTGAAACCAGTCAAGTCCCAATATGAGATAGAGAATGGTGGACTTAACCCTGTCCCCTCTTATATACCAATCAAGTAGATAAATAAAGATTTAATTAAGAAATGCTCCTCAATGGGGTTATGGGGCTTGGGGTAGGTGATTGAATGGGAGGGGGATATGAAAGGCACAAGAGGCAATACTTCACCTATGGCGTAAAGCACAATAAAGGGATATTTATTACATATCTGAGAGCCCACAGGCTATTGAACATCACAGACAATATAGGCCATTCACGATGGAAAAACTCCATTAAAAAGAAAGAACTATTACAGCTTAGTCATTACAAAAATATATTAAATAATCAATTATTTTGCATTTGATCACCTCTCCCAAAGAGCACAATGCATCTCATAGGTGAGGCATCAAGATTAATTGCTGTGGAAATTAATTTGGAGACTAACTCATCATAAGCGAAATAAAATCTTTGCTTTATCAGGATGAGTCAGAGCTGCAGTGTTTGTTGTGCGGATGTCCTCTCTTTGCCGCTGCTCCTACTCTGTGGGCAGAAAGGCAGAATCCAATCCGTTTTAAGCTTGCTATTAATTTGGGTGTTTGGAAATGCCTGGATGAAAAATTCATCTGTCAGTCATGCACATTTAATGAAAAATGCAAAAAATCTAAAAACATTTTCTCATTTGTTCAACTGGTAAAAATAAGACACAGAAATGTAGGAAACATCTGGCTGATATTCATCCAACTACAGTTATACCACTTTACCACAAATATAGTGAAGTTATATTTGAATTGTTACATAACGGTTGCTACCTATTGAGACACTCACTCATCACAGCTGGTGAGCCTGGGCTTAACGGGGAAAAATGGATTCAAGCAGACATCGAGCTCTTGCTGTTGCTCTGCTGTGGGATGAGGAGAAAATATATATAGTTCATCGTAATTAAAAACCTTTCGTCTGCATCTGCCGTTGTCTGTTCCTACCACATCTACTGGCATCAACACAGGAAAGCAGTGGTTAAGTAGTAGAGCCTGCTGATTGGCTGCCTGGGCCAAGTGTGACATTGACGAGCGGCCTGGCACTAAAAAGTTGCAAATATTTTAACTTTTATGGGCGTCAAAAAAAAAAAGAAACTGCATGCACCACAGGAAAAACAATGGTTTTGTGGGCGACACATTTCTAGTGACGCGTCTCTGATCGGGTCCTTGTGACTCTCCAGACATCTTCTGCAAAACAATATCCACGTATAACATCACTTGATCAGACCTACAATAACCTTATTTTCTCCATGAAACACTGTCAGGATTAAGAGACTTATTTATTTTATCCAACTCCGTGAGGGTTCACATGGCAACCATCCATCTTATCAAGACTTAATGGTCGACGCCGCCAACCTCTCTGCCATTTTACTGTACTTGCCATAAGTAGAGGCTTTCTGCTCTAATGTGCTTGGTGATTACAGGGCCTGTGCAGTTGGAAAGATGTAGGTCTGTTCTACTGATTTAACTATTGTCTACAGCTCTGAATTGCAACAGGAAAAAAGTGCTGTTTTCTAAGTGCTGTGTGTTTTCCTTCCAGAAAATACAGAATATAGAGGACATGCATGTCAGAAATCTGATCTGTTATGGATCGATCTATGTATCCCAGGTGAGAATAACTTCTTCTATCATCATCATCACACATCCAAACGTTGTCGCCTATTTCCAATCTGCCAGCTATTGGAAACTATGCCCTGAGCGAAGCCAGAGGTGACGATACAAAGCAAGTGAAATGGTGTTGCCACTCACACCTCATACACCGCCCGTGTGTCTGTTCTCGCTCTATCTCTCTTCATATCACACACACACACACACACACACACACACACACACACACACACACACACACACACACACACACCATCATCACCACCATGCATTCAGTCACTAAAATGAGTATTGTGTGGTCAGGTCTCACTGCTGTGTGTCACACAGTTTATGGGCCTGCTCGCTTTTAAGTGGCCTTTTAAGATGTTCTGCTGAGCCATTAGTAGCACTCCACCATAAAACTACACCATTTAGAGAGCTGAATCGCTGAGTTGTGCCTGTGCCCTGAAAGACTGGCGTTGCTCGTAGGACTAAAAGTAGGTCTGTCCCTTTGTGAAGTGAGTTTGAGCCTCTGCATGCACACTTGTTTCTGCATGTGCTGTGTATCTATGCCTATGAGTGTGTAATAGATACAGTGGGATATTTTAAATTGATATATTTAAGAGCAGAGGAAGTGAACAAATGGCCTGGTCGGCCTTTGCCTGAGGTAGCTATGGACCTCCATATGTAGCATGCCCATCTCCTGGCCCTCACTCCCCGCATCATCTCCACCAGGGGCCCCTGGGGTCCAACTGACCCACCTCCATCCTCCACTCTTTGTCCCTCCATCTCCGTCCGCAGCCACGCTACAAGTAGCACACTCCCGCCCGAGGCCACAGCTGACTTTCTCTACAGTTTGCCATGATACAGCAAGCAGCGCAGACAAGTCCTCTCCGTTCCCTTTAGAGAGGGGAGTGTGCTAAGGTTGACCGATTTAACAGCTGCTGGCTAACACACAGAAAGTAATTTGTTAGATTTTAATTGATCGCTCCATTTCCACCTCTAGACTCTACACAACTCTATCCGCTGTATGAGCGCGGCTGAACAACAGATGCTGTCTGTCGTACGGAGGCAGGAGAAAAAAACAAACATCGAGGTAGTAGGGAAGCAGAATGAGATGAGATGAGACACTGTGTACATTGTAGTCCTGTGTGGCTTCATAACATCCAGGGCCCGCAAGTATGATCTTGTTTATTATGCAATAATATAACTGATGTTGAATAGCTAGCAACAAAAGGCTTCAATGTTAAAAACTAAGGATAAAACGATGAAAACGGCAGATTATGGTTTTCACTTACCCTACACTTAAGTTGATCTAATTCATGTGTAATGCAATCTTACTTTAGTTCTATTCACTGACATTGAAGGGACATTTCTTTCAGGGACTGAGGAAGTGCCCTTGCTAACCCCTTCCGAGACATTTTCTCCCTTTTTTCATTTTCACCTCCTTGCCAGGACCATGCTCTTTTATCTCGAGGCATTACCTAGACTTGCAGCCTGCAGCGGAGTTCTCACTCCCCATATGTACCAACAGCTACACCTGCTCCCGGCTCTCTAGACCCTTGGGGAGATGGTGGGGTGCAGCACTGGCTAACTCAAGCTGGGCTGACCATGTGACGACAAGACCAGGGCCATACCTGTGGTCCGTGCACCTCAGAGCCAAGTGAAACGCAATCAATTCGCGTCAAAGCAATCAGCCACCGGCCCCAGGCACAATTCTCACCCGCTGAGCGGGGAGGCGGCGAACGCTTTCCACACCTCGCTCCAGCCTGTCACTGTGACCTCAGTCAACATGTACCGCCATACACCTACATATTATCATCAGCGCTGGCTCGCACATGAGTGCCTGCCGACCAACCAACCAACAATACACACTCGATGGGAGGCTCCTGCTCCATGTACATTAGTGGCAGAGAGCAAGTAGCTAATTATAAAACCACTCTGGGTGCCTGCTTGTTCCTCGGCATTGCTGCTGTGCTGCTCCATGCAGAGTGGGGAAAATGAGCCTGTCAACTCAGTCCCAAGTTGCTGTGATGAGTGCAAATGAGGTATGGCCCTGGAAGCCTCTTGGGGAGCTCCATGAGGGGAGGTGGCGCTGGAGGGTGTGTAAAGACACACGCGCACACACACACACACACACACACACACACACACAGGCTCTGATTTGTAAGCTGTCAGGCAAAGTGGGTCAATATGTGACAAACAAGAGGGACTTTCAGATCCTCGTGCCAGCCTGCACAGTGTGATTGACCAATGGGTCTGTGGCACACCGGGGCTGGGTTCAGACACCCAAATGCCCACTGATCATCTGGTAGTTTTAGGCTGCAAACAAATATTGTCCGCTCTTCATATAGACTGTCTGATATGAGCATTCCTTCCGAATGCCTCCGTTGTGCTGCACACTGTTTGGGGGACCTGAAACAAAAGAAAGCAGCACTTTCTTTATCCGAGTTCCTGCGTCAACGGTGCTTGTGTAACGATGTCATTATGGAAGCACACGGGAAGTCACAGCATTGTCCACGGAAGTCCGGTGGAAGTGCAGTTACTCAAGTATTGTACTTTTTGTACTGTACAGTACAATTTAAGGTACTTGTCCTTTGCGTGAGTATTCTATTTTCTTCTACTGTATACTTCAACTCCAGTACATTTGAGAGGCAAATATTGTACTTTTTTAACATAATCAACGAATAAATTATGATGTATTATTGTAAATTAAACTACCATGCAGTGTATAGTTAAAATGAGCTCCACCTTCACCAGCTGCAAGGAATGTACACATTAATGCATCAAAAGAAACATTACACATTATTTTTAGTAACTCCACTGTGTGTACTTGAACCAATTCTTGTAGTTTGAACCCGACTACGCTTGCGGCATCATCTACGGCAATTTTGTTTATATTGCTACGGTTCCCTTCTAGACACAACTTCGGTGTAGAAAGCTATTCCATAAGCACCTTTTATCATTTTGAAAAGTAAAATCCAACTCAAATCTCAAATCAAATTCTGCTCATCATTTCATTAGCACTGTCTCACCACCACATTCCCCTGGAGAGCATCTCATGGATGGGAGGGCTGGACTGTACTGACACTCGTGATTAACTGTTGAGAGCACCGCAGCTGATCATCAGCATCATCAGTTATATAAATCCGGATAACATCAAATGGCATTAAATAATTGCAGCACAGAGCGTCGGTAGTTTTCAATAATATCTTCTAATACTGTGCATATATCCCCAAGTACAATATAAGTTTTCATCTAGTTTTTGTGTGTGAAATTGCTGCAGTGAGTGCAACTGTGCCGTCAGGCGTACAAAGAGACATTCTAGAGACCTTGCGGTGACTGCCACACACTCTGCTTTCTCCAGTGACCTCACCTGCCACATCTTTGTTCTCTTGATCGGGTGGTGCAGATGATATATGATGATTACTTACCGCATCCCCTACTCTCTCTCACGATGTCGTTCTATCATTTTTCTATGTATTGTCCAGTTGTGCTTGGATGTTTTTGTCTGCTCAAATTTCAACCAAGCATTTACAAAGAGGCCATGTCCGAACGCGACAGTAGCGAAAACAACTTCTAAATAACATACATTTCCTTTTTTCCTTAGTTACAGTTGGTTTTCCCACCTGATGCAAACCTTACCCTAGAACACATGATCCGTGCTCGAGACCACTTTTTCAAGAGGACTCGGGCACGGATTGACCAACCATGCCCGAGTTCGGTACACAGTATTCACACTAATCAAACGAACAGGACTTTGGGCCCAGGCCCCTGATATGAAAGCACCCTAACTGACGGCAGTGTCTGAGCTCATTTCACACAGACTGCTCACACACTCGCCTGCCATGATCACAGCCTCACATGTGCGCAGAACAACCGGCTTTGATTCCACACTGCTTTCATTTATCCTCTCTTTTCTTACCTTTCTCTTTTCATCTGCATTCCTCCACTCCCTCCCTCTGATGAGGTATTATTAGCGGCTGCTCAGATTTGTTTTTCTTCCGTTTTGTGATTGACAGCCAAGGTGTTACCTTCCCCTCATTTGCATATTATGCCGTTTACTCTCTATTCCTGCCACTAATGGTGGTGATTCCCAGACTGCCATTCCTGAATTAGTATGCTCCAGCCTGGGAGTCAGGGCTGCTAATCAGAAGCTGTGGTGAGAGAAGGATGGCTTCAAATTACATCCTTCAGAGTCAACAGGAGGTACACATGAAAGTGCGACATCCTGCCGTTTTTCTCCAAGCTGAGGAAGTTTGCAGATCGACAGTGACAGCACCCCGCTTACCTCTGAGACACCGACGAGCGCATCTCCAATTAAAAGCCTCCTATGATTTCCTCTATTAATAATAAATGCTTCTGAGCTCCACGTATCTTTTGATTGGTATGTGTCTGTGAGGCATTTTAGTACATGCACACATTAGCGTGAGCAGCATGTTTTCTCGCCATTGTGTGTGTGTGTGCATTCCTCCCAGGAGAGTGTCCATGTGCTGTCCCCTTTCCGTGTACATTCACTGCAGTGTTACGTTTCATGTGGTCTCCACCTCCTTTCCGTGGCGGTGGTTACTTCATAATCACGACTGAAAAGCCATAACGCGCCTCTCTGGAAACTGAAGATGCCACATTGGATTTCAAGAGGAAATCTGAAGAGGTGCCTCTCTTCTCACTGCTGAGGTAGATGCCAGGAAGCTAGAGACAGTTTTCCTGGAAAAATGTGTTGCAGCAAACACCGTCTGTCCCTGTGACTTCTGCACAAACATTGGTCCTGTTCCAGAACACCAGGAGTGCTGCTACTCTTTAGTAAAAGCATGACTTGGCTTTTATCACCACGATTAAAGATATGGTACATACAATAGGTGGAAGCGCACTCCTCATCATAATAACCATCATTGAAGAGACACTGATGTCTAAGTGGAGGGCAAGCCTTTTTTCAGGGTAATTTGCAAAAATGCAGGGAGCCAATGAGGTGGATAGAAACTTTCCCATAAATAAGTCTAGAAAATGTTTTCGCAGAGGACAATGAGGCCGTCTGGTGAGGGCATGACTTCAAAATGAGTCATCCACCTGGTTGCTCTGTTTCTCATTTAAATGAACACAGTCAATCACAGTGGTCTATCGTCGCTAGGCTGGAGCTAATGCATCCTGATAGCTGGTTTATTTACATCTCATATCACTACTTCACAGCCCGTTGTATTCAAATGTCTTTCACTCACTGCTGCAGCGTTCATTCCACCTCTCCGTTCTGCAGATTCAACTGATTTTGCTAATGCCTCCAGGACTTAATCAATATGCATGACTTAAGGTGTCAGTTATCAACACACGAGTGGTTTTTCAGGAAACATTATCCTCCTTCGGCTCCTGCTTTGTACCTGAATAATGTCGTCTATGGATGGTCGGTGAGAGCATGTGGTGGGTAATCAACAGACATTCACTGTGGCATGTCATGGTAACAGAGGATGTCATCCCAGAGGTACAGGGAGAAAAGATGACCATAGCATGTTGTAGTGACAAACACTTGTGATGAATGGCCTGGGTATGACCTTGGAGGTCTTTCTCTCTTTACCCTTCTCCTCCTCTCCTCTCATTTGACAACCCGTTTTATTCCGACTCTCCGGTCACGTTTCTCTGAACCGGCCAGTGGAAAAATATCCTTTCCTCACGCAATTTGTGTCACTTTACCGCTGTGTATGTATCCACTGGAATTTCCACTTCTTTTACTTTAAATCAGATGAGCACCATACTTAATTAACACCTGAACAATAACAACCACAGCTCAGTGCGGTGCACAGACACGCTTTTCATCAGTAACGCAAACAAATCTCTAACCCAGAAAAAAAATAGACTTCCACAAACATCCACTCTCGGTTTTTCTCAGAGATGCAGAAATGTGACTTCCCAGACCTCAAATACAGGCGGATGTTTCGAGAGGAGTCTATACCAGACCATGTGTATATAGTCCATGGACAGATTTAATCCTGAGTGTCACTGCTGATCTGTGTCAATAGGAAAACACTCTTAGCTGTGTGATGCCACAGTCAGTAGGACCTTTGTCTATGTCGGGCCAGACCAGGCTAGTCAAACTGCCATATGTGTAAATTAGGCATAGTTGTATTGCACAAACAGAGGATACTGAAGCAACTGCACAGAGGCAACATGAGGGATGTTGCTGTTTGCTTAGCAGACATGTTTTAACTCTACAGATTAAGATGTTTGCAGAGAAAGATTCCAAAGTTTAGAAACTGACAGGCTAAAAATTCATCTTCATGGTTAGATTAAAAATCGCCTTTCCACTAATGACAACTGTCAACGACTCACTGACGACGCCGTGCTTAAATCATTCGCTAGGAAAGTGAGCATGAGGTTTCCATGGTTCTGTTATGGCAGGTATAGTGATGCAAATGCACACAGACATGCACAAACAGACACATTTGCAGTAATGAAAAGGGGAAGGAGATGGCACTTAATACACATTCACAAACTGGAGCCTTTTTACCAGCCTTGACAGTGTTTTTACCTTTTGAGTCGGTGTGTTCGTCAGGGATGGGACAATATTGGATTTTATCGTGGATTGTTATAAAAGAAACATTTACAATAAATTGTAATGAATTTCCATTATCAGGATAATTGTGAATATCCTCACATGAGGGACTTTAAGAAGCTGTATAGCTCGCTATCATGGTAAAGAAATAGAGCCTGATAAAATACAAGAATTATCATGGAAGCAAAAACAGTCCTGGAGAAACCTACTGTAGTGGGAACTACCATAGAAGTGGTTTTGAGCACTTTGCTCGGTGTTGCAAGATGGGTGTATAGCGCCGTAAATGCGTGGGTAGGAAGTGGGGAACTGGTTCAATTTGGCACCACGGCCGGTGTGATCCCGTAGCAAGATGGTCTTTAGATGATTTTATAATTACTGTTTGGCAAGTTGTAATGAGTTTCCCATTTCAAATTAATCATTGAAAAGGTAATTACTTGTAACTCATTATATTACTTTTCCTGCTTTGTCAAAGCTTCTATTGAACAAGTTTAACACTCTCACATAAAATATTCTGCATTTATTATGTGTGGAAATAGAAAACAGCCCCAGTGACAATACTTTAAATGTAGTGGCAGTGCCAGAAAATGTTCAATAGGGTGGCCAGGATGGTACCAGTGATGAGGCGCAAAAATCACTAATAAATGAACATAAAGATGCATCTAACTAGAAAATATGTTGATTTTTTTTAGGCACGTACAACACTTAACTACATTATTTGGAACTCCGGCAGTCGTGGTATAGATCAAATGATATTCAGTGTATCCAACTTTTTTTTTCTAATTCTTGGAGGTTAGCTTACGGTATGATGCTCAGCAGAACTATAAACTATATCACTGTATCATCAGGGATACACAGATACATAATTAAAAGGAGTTTTTGAATCCGTCTGATGGCATTAAAACCAATACATATAATCAACACATAAAACCAATAATTGTTGGTTCTGAATAAATGTTAAATCTCAAAAAGCTGCAGAGACGGGCCTTCCACACAATCTTTCTTCCAGCATGGCTGCCTGTAACCATTGGTAACCACTTTCAAAGGAAATTGCAGAGTAGGTAATCTCTTTTTAAAAAATTTCTTGGAACATGGAGGATAAACGGGCATTCTGTGAATGGCCTCTATTGTGTACATATGAGTTGAAATCTTTTCTATTTACGTCTCAACTTTTACATTTGAGGAGGAGGAGGAGGAGGAAGAGGAAAACCCTCTGACCTGGCCCGCTGGGCTAGCACTGAAAAATAACATTTCACTTATTCATTGTCAAAACTCTATAATGCCAACATTATACTTATTACAAAATCAATAATGTATTTGTATTTGGATCCACTTGTCTCAAACTAATAATATTCTTTTTTGAATCCGTCTGCAGCCATAACGGTCGCACATTCATCTTACAACAGATGTATTCTGCAATTATTGTGGTCTGTAGCAAAGCGAATCAGACAATAATCAAAGTTCAGCAAGTAATCTAGGACAGGGTAGAATATTCTGGCTCAAACAGTTTCCTTGGTGTGTTCAGGGTGCTAACCTTATGGGGACATTACACTATGTCCATCGAGCCTTCTTCTCTGTTGTGTCATTCTTTTTGGAATAGGTTCTGTGTTCTGTGTTCGGCAATCTTTAAGACATCTTTCCAGAGTCATTCGAAGTAGGATTCATCCCTGTAATCTCAAACATTGCACAAGGGCTTCAACTGCATCCACAGCTGAACCTAAATCAAGAGATGACTGTCAGAGAGACATTTTACATCACTAAAAACCTTCGTGCATGTCATCAAAAGTCCGATGAGCTGCAAGTCAATGTGAGCGAGCAGGCCCCGTGCATCAACCGTTCTATCTCCGCTGTTTTCTGCAGCTATTTCCTCAAGGACACGGATAATAGCAGTCTATTAAGTACAGTATGGTGAGCCATATGCCGGCAAGCCCAACTTGTTACACTATGTTTTTGAAGCTCTCTGGGTCCTCTGTCATGCCACTTGGTGTGAACATAAGAGCCCGATATACAGTAAGTACATATAGTCTCTGCAAAAACTTAAAGAAGCATTCAGCTTGTGGAACTGCTTCGACTGTGTCAACAAGAAGATGATTAAGGCTATGGGCATTACAATGGCCGTAAAAGGGCTGCTATGTCGCGACCTTACTACGAAGTTGAATGCCAGAGTGCTTGCCACTCATGACAGGAGCGCCATCGGAAGCTTTCCCAGCCAGGTTAATGCAGTGCCATATCTCTCAAGAACCTGGATCATTTTTTCTGTCAGTTCTGCAACATTGAGGTTTTTCTGCAGCTTCAAAGTGCCAGAAGCTTTCTTTTGCAGCTACTCTGTATTAATACCTAAGCAGTGAGGAGATCTGTTCCTTCTTATTTGTGTCTTTAGTTTCATCTTCCATAAGAACAATGACCTCACTTTCTTGATCTCATTTATGATTGCGGAGCATTCCATTTTCAAGCCTCCACAATTTCATTCTGCATCTGGTGGCTTGTGTATTTTGCATTGCGAGCTTCTTCTTTTTAACAAATGGGTCATGGTTGCCAATCGCATCCAATACAGCCAAAGTTTCCCCTGTTGTCTCCATCTCTTGTCTTCCTATGAGCCTCTTGTGATATATTTTTGGGTTGCAGTTAAAAGTCAGACTTCAGCTACACTTTTTGTGTTGGTACGATTTCCCTGTATCTGCTTACTGTGTCCCCTAGTTAAGGTGCTCATTAAAGATGCATTACCTTGTCCTCCTCTCTCAAATTCCTTCTAAGCCATTTCATTGGTGTGAGCCTCTCCCTTTGCCTGTACAGCAAACCCTCCATCTCTGAACGTTGCCTTTTTTTCCAGTTCTAATATCCCAAGGCTGAAGTAAACACCGAGTCTGTGTTGAGGAGGCCAAAGTGCCTGCATGCGTAGCAGTACACAGAGTCCTGGCTCGGTGACTACTCGAGCCATGAGTGTATAATGTACCACAAGGCTTAAAGTGTATTCACTCGTCGCTTTAAGGTGCTGATTTCCAAAAGGTGCTATTATGCATTTGTTCTAAATGATCTGTTCATCATATAAATCAGGTATACTCAACTTGCAAAATGACAGGAGGCCATGGGCCAGTTGATAAATATATATTTTTTTAAATATTTATATTTCAAATATTTATCGATGGAATTATTAAACATTAAAGGCCCATAACTCGTTTTTAACTTGGCACATTGATTGACACTAGGCCTACACTGTATATGATGGATAAATCCAATATTTTACTGCATTTAATAGCTGTAACATGCATTTCAGGACATCCAGCTTTTCCTCCCTTGGCACGTTTTTGGGATAAACATGCTCTATTCGTCTATTTTGATGCTTTTTATGCACTCTGGCACCTTATTTACATTAAAAGCACATACTAATTTAATTTCATTGTGAATTAGAAAATGGTCAGAAGGCACCCTGTCTGATATTCATAGAACACACTAGTGGACGTCAGAGAAGCTAACACTGCAGCGGCAGAGTATGTGTGAGAGAGGTGGTACACCTGGAAGTCCACTTGAGCCAGTGCTCTTCTTTCTTGCTCTCTGAGTCTGCCTGTTCGTTTTCCATCTCACCCTGTCTGTCACTCTCCCGGCCTCAGCTGGCTTCTTCTTGCTGCTCTTATTGAATGATATATCTGCTGTCCGTCTCTTGATTTTTTATTTTTTTTCCTGAAATAAAACACCTATGCAAATCGCAGACTATAGCAACCTTACCATCATTATAACAAGTCCTAGCAAAGTTAACTAAATAAAAAATATGTTTGCCTACTCGATTTATAAAGCCATGACAGATGTCTCTGTAGTGAAAACCAGCTCATTAGGATTTATTTCAGTGTAGCCAATTTAATCATGCAATAGGTTAAATCTTGCAGCAAATGTGTGTTAGTGTGTTTGCTATAATGTTTTTTTCATTATCTAAAACAAAATCCCCCTAGCTAATGCTAACAGTTTGCTATTTGTTCCTCCTGCCATGCCACTGGCTCTACACTTAGCTAAATAGATACAGTCAAGGATGGAATAATTCAATTATTAATTAAATGAAATCTTCCTTCTGATATTATTAGCTTATCTGTAATTAATGGTTGGTTTACTAGTCTTGCCAGTTGCAAAAACGCCCTCCAACTCTAAACAAAACCTTGGTGATTCCTGATTCACAATACTAGTCCCTAGCTAACAAGTCGCAGACCAGTCTGTCCGTCATCATTCAATCAATAGTTTTTCTCCCCCAATGCATCAAATACCACAGCTCAGACGTGGAGGAGCACTGACCGAGCTGCGGTATTTGATGCATTGGGAGTGAGAACGAGATGCCATCAAACGATAAAACACTTAGCAAGCAGATCTCCAAATTGTTGAAGCAAGAGCGCATTACTGGGATTAGTAAGTAATTGCAATGTTTTCACCAAATCTCAAATTGCAATTGCTTACACTTCTCGTTACAGATAATCACATAGCCGTTAAATTGCCTCTCCCACGGTTTCTCGCCTTTTCCCTTTTCAGGTATTTTCTGCTTTCCTCATCTCGAGCTGCATCTGTGTGTTTTTGGTCACTTCCTTGATGGTATTGTATTGTGCAGTGGAATCATTAATTGAATGGAAAAAAAATCCACATCAACACTGTTGATTGAAACGGCAAGTTAGTACTCATAGCAACTGAGCAGCAGACGATGTAACGGCACATTACGATTTTTCCAGAAGTCTGTATTTGACCACAACATTAGAACAGTGTGAGCAGGATGTAGATAACTGTGCCTGAGAATGAAAGCAGCTGCAATTTTGCACAAATTGATATAATTATACAAGGAAAAAGGTCTATTGTGCAAGAGGCAAACAGTATACCTACAGTATGAGTACCAAATGCATCAGGTTCAAACTCCAATGTCAGGAGAACACTGAATATATTTTGTCCACCAATAGCTTGAGGGGAAGCAAATTATAAATTACAACATTTAATATATAATAGTATATTAAGTATATATAATAAAATATCTCCTGGATTGTACTAAATTTCAGAAATGGATACCGAGGATAGTATCTCGGACATACTTACCCTGTATGGCTTTCCTTAAACTTACACAGACTCCCACTATTTGCCTCTTCATGGTGCAAAGAGAAAATGACAGCGCTGTATACTTTTCTTCCATAACATAAGAAAGAAAATCATCACTAAGACATAAGAACACCAGAGGTGAAATGACAGTGTTTTCAGTGTTAAAACATATGAATACTTTACCACATATGTAGGCTATAATTGGTTAACTGAGCCTTCGCAACGCTGCTGGGTTCCCACAAGCCACAAAAGATGAATTTAATTAATTAAATTTCTTAATTAGCTCAATTGTTCTCCCTGTGCTGACACAGTAAAGTGTAAATGTCAAAAAAATCAAGGGTTTAGATTAATCGCATGCTTTTCTGTAGCGTTCAATAAAATGTTTTGGAAAAACATAATTGCATTAACATAATTATAATCTCAACTTTATATATATATATATATATATATATATATATATATATATATATATATACAAATATGGTAACTAAACAACAAAACACAATTGCATGCCCCTTAAAGAAACAGTGGATTTAGGGGATCTATTGGCAGAACTGGAATATAATATTGATCAGTATGTTTTCCTTAATGTATAATCGGCTGAAATTAAGAATAGTTGTGTCTTAGAATGAGCCGTTTATATCTACATACGGAGCGGGTCGTCTTCACAGCTCCGGCTGCCAATTAACTCAAATAACTACCACTGAGTGGCACTGAGGCACCAATACACCAGCACAAATGCATCATGCACATCACGGTTTGAGAATCTAAAATGAAATTATTTTAAATTCAAATACAAGAACAGCATCCTTTATTTTCATTAGAGCTTTACTTTCTCTAAAAAACTTCTGGTAACATTTAGAGGCTGCAGATTGAGATCATTAACTACGCAGAAATTCAGAGCTACTCTACCTCTGCGGTGACTTTAATCATTTCAGTGGCCGTCGGACAAACCTTGATATCTGCAGAACTCGGTGTTGAGAAAGCTTGCTGTGAATTTGGTATGACAGCATGTAGTATAATAGAAGTGTCTGCTCTTGTGGCTCTTGTTAGATGAAGAATGGTCCCCCTCCACACAGAGCCCTTTGCCATATGTTTTTTGTCTGCAGGAGAGTAGTGTGATATGACCTTTAATGGCTGGCAGGCCAGAGGAGAACACAGGACTTATAAGAAATGGCAGATCTGCAGTTGACCTTTAAGAAACCCTCATATTGCATTAAGACCCTTTGATCACTTGGATTATCCACTGCAGTCTGGGACCTCACTGGATCATTTGACCAGCCAGCCTGTGACAAGGTGCTAAGAAAGAGGAAATTACACATGAAAAGGACACAGACTTTCGTCTAAAAGCATAATTTGTAGCCTATATTAGGGAGGATATGTATGTTTCTTAGACTATGTAAAACTCATCATTTTAAACCTAAATAATCACAAAGACATACAACACCAGTCACGTCAGCAACATGTAAAGCATTTGCCAATTTCCGGGTGAACGGACAGTTCTCAGGAGTACAGAGGTTTTTCTTGTCTTTGTTGTCATGAGTCAGTTGAAGTTGTGTTGGGCGAACAGATGATCCAGTCTGATCACACTATATGAGATGAGCTGAATGGATCAGAGTCGCAGAGAATATAATAGACTATTCTGTTTAAGAAAAGGTCACTCTCAGTGACGTTTATGTCAACCACTCAACTTTCAAGTAACTGAATCTATTGAATTTGAAATCTGCCTAGTCTCCTTATATCAGAAGAAAATATGTCAATCCTGTCAGACGGCTCCAGTTGCCGGGTTTAACGCGTACATTTTTCTTTTTTCATGTTCAGAAAAATATAGTAATCTGAGCTCTATGGAGAGGAAATTTCTTTTTTAAACTTGTAATAGCTTTTAGTGTATTGGGATGGTCAAGTATCTTTTCAACAAATAGATCTAATTGGGGGAAAAAAAATTAAGATTTGTTCACGAGTTCATTATCCATTCAGTGATTATTCAACAACCAAGATCTTCAGCTTCCTGATGACCTGACACATGGGCTGTTGGTCATTTAAACTTTTACTATCACGTTATCACATTTTGCAACAAAACTCTTGATATGCCTTTCTAATGTCCTAAAACAAATCAGTTGCATCACCAGCTAGCTGCTAATGGTTCTCTTGTCCATTTAGTGCTGGACTCTCTATTAACACTTAGCTCAATATTTTAACCTCTTTCAGTAATTAGTATTATATTGTATCTTACTTAGTCTAGTGTTTCTTTGACATTAACTAGAGGTGCCAGACACACGGGTGCTATGATATGAATCTGAAGCTAATTATGGGAATCCCTGGAGATGTTAGCAGTTGTTTTTAAACCAGGTGCGACATCTTCCATCTCATCTCAACCTGCCAAACCGCTGCCAAAGCTATTGCAACCAGCATAGCTTTGAAGCGGAGTCAGTCAGGTGTTCATAACTATAGCCTTAAGGGACATCAGTAAGCTTGGGGAGACCCCTTTGATACAGCCCCTTCACTCTCAACTCCACCCGTCATTAATATCTAAATCACTGCTGTCCCATATGGACGAGGTAATTGACTCTGTGATTTAAAGGCAACCTGACCACCTGAATTCTCTGCATGCGTCTCGGAGATAAAACATGTAAGATTGTTCTGTTAATCTGTTCACAGACCTCTTCCCTCGCACCGTAGAAATCCTGTGACCCGTCAGCAATTCTAGATTACCGTAATGTGAAAATCTTCCCATCTGCCATAATTACCATGTTACAAAGAGCTGTCTTAAATTACACCAGGCATAGTGTGTGTGTGTGTGTGTGTGTGTGTGTGTGTGTGTGTGTGTGTGTGTGTGTGTGTGTGTGTGTGTGTGTGTGTGTGTGTGTGTGTGTGTGTGTGTGTGTGTGTGTGTGTGTGTGTGTGTGTGTGTGTGTGTGTGTGTGTGTGTGTGTGTGTGTGTGTGTGTGTGTGTGTGTGTGTTCGTGCTCACAGACATATGTATGAGATGCACACAATGCTGATTTGGCAAAGATGGGTTTAAAATACACAACAAAAAAACCACAAAAGCAACCCTTGGGCTAATAAAGCCAATTTGTGAAAATATCACTTCTTGAATACTGGTCTATTTGTGACAGATGGATAATTGGCTGATTCGCACTTGTTCATTTCATTATGGGGAGGAAATCAGGTTTGTCAAATATGATGTGTTAAAAGACACATTTTAAAGTTAAGAAAAATCCTACGTCTCCTAACTAATCCTGTTTAATTTTAATAAATAACGATTATTCTGCAGCTCAATGCCTGCTATTAGAAAGTCCCTGTCTATCGTTCGTCTTCCCCCAATTATTTATGTGCTCCCTGTTTAATTGCAGGTTTGGGAAATGCCCAGTGCGTGTGGCAAGTGGCATATTCTGACCTGGACAGAAAATTACAGCCATTCAAAGGCAATGAATTTCAATCACCTTTCTTGTCCGCTCTCTAGATTGGCTCTGTGTCAAACTGTCATTAGGCTCGCCCAAACATTTCAGAAAACGTGTGTGTTGACATCATTCATGTGGACTCGATTAATCAATCATTTAATACGAGGTAAAATAGAACAGGAGCACAGATACAAAATGTGGAGACACGCACATTAGCCACGTATCTCATATGTGATCCTAAATCAGATTTCTTTTGCAATGGAAATAGAATTTATTGAATTCTACTTCTCTCTAGATTGACAGTCGTCACAATTATGCGCTGTGAATCCATTCACATCACAATCCCACCAGTCCAGGCTCTGACTCTTCATCGTCTCACACCTCGGTATAAGTAGCAAAAAGCCATGATTAAAACTTTGCTCTCTTTCTCCTTGTGCTCGCGAACATCTGCTCACAAATTAGCTGGCTTCCACTGCACATCAACTTATGATTGAAAGCATAATCACAGACTTTAGTTGCCTCCTTGTTTACTTCCGATGGCCGATGGAAATGTCAATAGTTATGCAGTTATAACCAAAGTGTTGGACAAATTAAAACTGACCAGATATTGAAGGAAGTCCGGGGGTCTTTATTAAATTAGCATTAGGAGTTATTAGCATTCATTTTCTGGGAACCCTACATGTCTGCACCAAAGTTCATGACAATCCATCCAATGATTGTCGGAATATTTTACTAAAAGCCCAAATGTTTAACCCCTTGGTGGGGCTAAAGGTGCTACCAGAGCATGGCTTAAAAGTTTGAAAATGAATTTTGTACAGTAGCTGTTAGGAAAAGTGTTTAGCTCATCTTTTTAGTTTATTTTTCCATATTCCATACAGTCAATTGTTTGTCTAATGACGTGACATCATATATATTTCCAGCAGCTACAACACAGTTACATAAACAGAAAATAATTAGATTATCTAAAACAATAAAACATATTTTTGATAGACCCATAATTATGTACCAGTGTATAAGAATCATAAAAGGATAAATCTGTTGTATAAAGAAATGGATGATAGTATCTTCACTTGATAGTATTGGATGCTAAAAACACGACCCTCAAGACATGCTGTGTTTTTATCAAGGTAAAGTTACTTTTGCTTGACTCGATGCTTTGCCCTTACTGTGCTAGCTTCATCACCCTGGTCGTTTTTATTCCTACATAAACCTGCAGTGCAAACTTCCATAGCTAAATGCTGCAATCTAGGTTTGAAAATAGTCCTAGTTTTATCTTTTCTAAAAGAAAGAAGGGAATTACAACTTGAAATATGAGTTTCTCCTTCATTAAGATGTTAGAGATTTAGTAGAGAGCAGGATTTAAAAAGCTGTCATCTTAATTTCCATGACAACGCAGTGTTGTCTTTTAGTGTCCTAAATCTGTGGTCAACTCTCATTGTGTACAGCATGTTGCATTATGCATTAAACAAAGAATCCGCAGCAACCGAGGACTCTTCTACCACTTAGCTTGACACTTTTGGGCCATTGTGCATCCACTCAGGTGGGTGTCAAGCCTCAGGAAGAAAATGACAGTCTAGCAGCTTCAAGCTTGTGTTGTTTGTGCTGACCCCCCACCTGTGAGATTCTGCCAAACACGACAGAATAAAGCTGCCTCTAAGCTCTTAAGATATGTCCCTCCTGCTCACAGATCTGTCTGGAGAGAATGACCCTCTGTGCACAGTGGGCAGTAAAGCCAGGAGGAAATATCTGCCTTGACTGTTAATGACACTGCTTACATAAATCGCCTATGGAGCGCTGTATTTTTCTCCTTCACTCTCTCGTTCGATGTTGCTCTTCGTCTTCTCTTCTTTTTTTTGTGCCCCCGCTCACCTGAGTCCTTGTCTATGTGCAATACACCACAAAAATGTGTTTCCACAAAAGATGTACTGTTGACCCCTGTTGACTTTTTGCTGTTTGCCGTTCCTTACAATTACACCGGGTCTGTCTCCAGACAAATCGAATGGGCCAGCTTGTCTCTCTGACTGTGTGCTGCGCTGACCGATCAATGGGCATCACAGTTAATACCCTCTCTCGTTTTTGTCGAGTTGTGGAATGTTTATTGCTGATGGACACACCCATCGGCTGTTCTTCTCTTCGCCAGATCAAGGCTTTGCTCCCCCTGGGGACGGCCTGTCGATCCCAGGCTGTTCAAAGTGATCTGAGTCACTGTCCACAAAATCAATAGTTTTCTCCTGCTCCCACTCCTTCTCTGTTTACTACTTCCTTACAGCTCTGTACAAAGTTGTCTTGTACGTCTTAATGGAAAGAACATTGTTTGGATCAATTAATCAAATAATCAATGGGCTCTGGGGAGCAGGCAGGATAGAGTACCAGGGAGGAACATGGGACTCAAGGGTCGGGTTCTGTGTCTGGAGAGTCCTCAGGTTGGCAGGTCGTTAGAGATAACAAGATCATTATTGACAAACAGAAAAAAAGAGGGTATTCTTCTTTAACAAAGCAAAAAATAAATACATCTGGAGTTGTCTTGTCTAAATAGCTTGACAAAGAAAAGAAAAGAACATGGACACACGCAAAACATTTATTCATACTCCAAAGACTGACGCTATCATTTTTTGTTGAAACAACAGCACTTAGTTGCACTGCCAAGTTTCATTATATCTGACAAATCATCTTTCCAGGATTCTAATTATATTTTTGAAGGATAATCCACTAGCTTGTGTTATGTTGTAACAAAGCAACCCCACAAACAAACAAACACACACACACACACACACACACACACACACACACACACACACACACACACACACACACACACACGTGCAGTTATCTGTTTAGGACGGGACCAGAGAGGCTGAGGCTGGGAGAAACATAACGGCCTGTACGAAAGTGATACCAAACTTAAATGTGCAGAGGTGGCGTGACCTCTCCTCTTCCTTGTGGCCCGGCAGCAAGAGATCTGCAGCCGCACAGTAACCCTCACAACAGAAGCTGGATTTCTTCACTGAAAAAAACACTGAAAGCCATTTGTGCTGCTCTTAATCTCATTTTGTCGAATGCCTGCATGCCTGCAGAGGTTCACAGAGTTGATTATGTTAAATGGGTGTTTGATATGTAACTTGTTGCAAAGTGTCTTTTCTGTAGTTTTCAGTCATCGACTATGTTAACTAGTGCACGAGCTGGACTACATGTATGTGTTGTAGAGGTAGCAGTGTAGGGTTCCTGGTGTTAAGTATATACACTGCTAATTAAAAACAACACCTTTCTTGTGAAATCTTAACCTCTGTAGTTGAAAATCCAATGTTATAATTAGAAAACATCCAGAATCAAGATAAATTAATTATATAGCAGCGTGAAGAATCTTTTTTTTATTGGATTTCTATTTGGAAATTGCATCAGGCACCACCTGTGCAAAACAATAATTGATGTGACCACTGTCTCCGTGTGTGTTTATAACGGAAAGGACTAACCAGGTGACCTTTCCAGTGCAACTATCTTTAATAAAGCACTAATAAAGAGCCCCATTAGGAACTAAAAGCCTCCAAATCAATATGTCCACACATTCAGGTCTTTGGTGAAACACTCGGTAGTCCTCACAGGGGGCCAGTGACAGCTCAACAGAGAAAAGGCAAGCTATTTTTACTCCGAGGAAAGAAAGTATTGTCTTACAGGGAAACTGCCAGCAAACTTAAAGTATACTTGAGCACTGCGGCTAAGACTATCAAAATGCATCTGGAAACTGGGGCGAACTCGGATAAAAAGAGTGTTTTGAATTTCTACAAAACAGTTTCTGTAATCATCAGATTCAAATAGTTTTTCTTTACTCTGGGGATCAAGGATATTCTCAGTAATTTTTGTGGCCATTTACCCATTAAAGTCGATATTAGTTGTAAATATTTTTTGGTATAGGTGGAAGCTTTCACCTGATAGTTATGATGACGGAGAAAAGGTTCACAAATAAACACATTTTCTTGTATTTCTGAATATTCACAGTATATTCCCAGAAATCAGGTCATGTGTTGTTGAGATATTGTAGGCTGCTATGTTGGATGGATGGACAGACCAAAGCAACAACAAGAAAATACCCCTTTTCCATCATTGGTGCAAATTTTTGTGACCCAGCACACATCCATAATAATTTATGGATGTGTGGACAACTCTTTAAATGTGCACACAAATTTACAAATGTGAATAAGATGTGTTCATGTGTAAAATAATCTGCAAATATATGTATTCCAAAGAGTGAATATAAATGTTATGAATGAGTGAAAACTTCCTTGTTGTAAGAACATGTTCATTTCTTATAATTGTTGTCATAAGCGGTATAGCCTAGCTAAGATAACATTTTAACATTTTTCTCTAAACATGTACCATTGGCTTAGCTATCTTAGGTATATGTCTCCCCGAGCAGAATGAAACACCAACAAGCGAACACACACCAGTTATCTGAAAAGAACCAAAGAGGTCCATGATCATTGACACCTTTACTTGCTTTCTCATTTTTGACAATAGAATCATCATCATGTTAATTATCTCAACACTGGAAGTGAGGCATCAGATGTACGAGTTAGTTATTTGCAGCACCCCTTCCTTGTTTTGCACTGTGTATTGCAGATTACATTAAATTAATAGAGGTGCTGCAGTGTTGAGGGCTGGATTTAAAAAGTCTTATAAATCCGAGAGGGTTGACAACAACACAAGACCCCTATGTCCTTATTAGAAGGAAGTAAGGACCGCTAATGCATCAGATTAAAGAAACCAGTGGAGCGTGCAAATGCTCAGGGATTTAAGGCACATACTGAACTTTACTCTGCAAAAACACATTATACCTCTGCAAACAAACAGCGAAAACATCATTGACATCAGCCTTTCCCACTGGATTTTCCGTAGCAATTCTTTCATCTCTTTATTGGGCTTGCACATCTGAACAACTTCATTCGTAGAGTGGAAGGGGAATCCATCTATGGTGTTTTGGATGTGAAAAAGCAATATTGCTCATGCAGCTTACCTTGCCGCTACCTTTTTCCACATTAAAACATTACTCACGCTGAAAAAAGCAGCTTAGAGAAATTAAATCACCATGTGTCCTGACAGCTCAATAGATTTGCGTCTCCACTTGGATACACAAGAAGACGCGATTAATCCTCTGCTGTTTGGGCACAGCACAGAACTCTAAATCACAGTAATTACTATCATCCATGCCAATTTTCAGATGACAAAAGAAATCTAAAAAAATAAATAAATAAAGTCAAGTAATTACACAACACGCCCATCATGCACACAAGTTTTCAGTGTCGGCGTCATTTTTAGAAGTGCACAGGCTTTGGTATGAGCCGCTCTGCAGGGCCTACTAGTGTCTGTGATATGTTAAGGTGTATGATTTTCTGGTGTGCATGAGTTTCTTGTGTGTGTGTGTGTGTGTGTGTGTGGCGAGTGTACGTCCCTTAGTGACATTCTCAGTGTCAGTGTTGTAGTCACTCTGGCTACAGGCATCCTGTTGCTGCGGTGGATTTACTGGCAACATGCCCCCCTCCCTCCCAGCTCTTTAATTACCCTGGCCTATTGATCCACCCAGGGACACGGCTCTCTGGAGCTGAAGCCGGGTCTGCACCAGTTAATGACTGATTATTCCTCCATGGGCCCTTGGGAGCAGGCAGGCAGCGTGGGGGACAGAAGGAGCCTGAGAGCAACGGGCCTGTTCTGTTCTGCAACACCATTCGCACTTTTCACCGGCTCACCTCATTGCAGAACTGGCTCAAAATAGCATTTTATAACCTCTGCCTCTGCCAGCTTGATGATTCCACCAATGAGGACAATAGACAGTTTAGACAATCACAACAATTTATTTGGGATATATTTGTTTTGATAACTCGTCATAACTGCCCCAGTGTGGGAGAAACTTTTGAATTATTTGTAATTACCTCCTTTGGTAAAGTTATCGTATCATATAATAGATGTAATGGTCTACAATGTAGTGAGGGGCATCAGAATTATGCTACTAATTAAGTAAAATAAGGTGGTAATCACTCTGTAGCTGCAGTCCTGCAGGGAGACAAGCGAGACAAAAAGTAATTGAAGCTAATGATGAGAGGCGAGCATGTGAAAGGCAGGAGAGATGTTTGTGAGACGGAGAGGTGAGGATGGAAATTTAAAGAGTCCTACGAGGCCATCATGTTAATTTTCTTTTCCCCGATAATCATCTCACACTGTGTTCTCACCCCGACACCTTCGTCATACTTGTCACCTTCCTCTTCCACTTTATGCTCGGCAGTAATCACGGCCTCCCCTGTATGTTTGCTTACTTGCCCCTTTTCTTCTTTAAATTAAAGGATTGGAGAATCGAATCGGAGTTGTTGAGTAGTCGATGGGGCTCTCCGTCACTTTGAAACATGTCTTCAGAGGAGACACTTGTTGGATGAAGTTGGCGTTCTACCTTTTTCCCGCTGGAAGAAGAACAGCCATCTGTATCCGGCAACTTCATCTCCCCCCCCCCCCCCCCCGAGAGATAACCTGAGGGGAAATTAGGTAGTGTTCATGAGGAGTGATCTTTACCCATAACTCCTCTGAGACTGACTCATGAGTCATATTTCACAGCAGAAGAAAGAGTAAGTGACATACCAGCGTTGGAGGAACGGGGGTGGGACGAGCCTGTGAGCTAACGGTTGAAAAATATGCAGCTGATAGCTGTACTATCATCTCAGTTTTTCCTTACACAAAAGTCAGGAGAATTCCAATTTCTGTTCACCTAAAACCCTTACCGGCCAGTCAATCACAAAGGCTAAAACAACCAGACAGACAGGCTCACAGACGGTTTTATTCATACCGACAATGTAGAGTCTCCAACACACCTGCATGATTTTGGATCGTGAGATGAAATCTGAGCACAGAAAGCAGCAAGATATCATCAAGCTATTGGTCCTCCTTGCTGAGAGGAGACAGTGCTGCTATATGTAAGAGGGATCAGATGCCACAATGATGGTCTCATGGGTTTTAGATAGCGTCAAGACGTCAAAGTTAAGAGGTCAGCCGCTCCATCCATCCATCCATGCATGCGTCTCTCTTTGAGGCATTTCTACTTCATTGTGGTGATAGTTTTGTTCGTTCCATGCTGGAAAATGAACGGATGAATGCGAGTGTGAACATCGGAGCGTTCGTTTGGCTAGCTGCAGTACTTGCTGACTTTGTTCGATGCTGCCCTTGTTTGTGTCGCCTCTTCTTGCCTGTGACTAAGAGGCAAAAGTAAAGCAGGCATAGCAGCCCGGTGGTACAAACAAAAAGGAGAACATTTTGCAAACGCATGCATATGATTAATGTTCCCACACATATCATCCATCCCTGCCTCCCGTGGCTGTATGCTATATTACCCAAAAACAAAGGCCTCAAAAGATGGAGCACTCTGTAGAGGAAATACATCTTTGAGCTGTACACTGAGGGAATATTAGATATTAGAGTAAAGAATTAACAAGCTTTAATAATTACTTAAACACATTTACAACTTTTTCATTTAGTCATCATGCATAAGGCTATGAAGCGCATGTTCTTTTCATCAGCCCGCACAGTTTACCAGTGCATTGGGTAGCAATGTGAATTGTGTGATAAGCAAAAACACTGGTTTGCTTTGCTGCTAATTGTTGATTACAAAATATTTACTGCTGTGTTAATACTGTTTGTTTGCTTCCATGTCTATGAATTTGTAATTATTGTGCGCTGTTCCTAATCATCATTAGCCACAAACAACAATAGAGATTAAATAATTGGCTGTCTAATCTTGCCTTTGTTCTCTATCTCTTACTCTCTCTTTTTCAATCCCACGCTTTTGTACTTGCACACTCTCTTCTCTTTGCCCCCTGATTATATGAAATGTTAATCAAAACTATTCATCTACCATCAATTCAGCCGACTAATATAGATGTTAATTCTTACAACTCCCTTAATGTGGTAACAGCTTCGTTTATCTGTTAAAGGAAAGTGGGAAAATAAGAGTCGCTAAATGAAACTGCTGTAGGCCTTGACTCTTAAAGTCTGTTTGCAAGCACAGAAAACATTTCCGTGTGTTTGTATGCATTTGTAGACAAATAAGTGTGATGGCAACATTCTGCCGACATTCAACATAATAATTTAAATTTAATGCAAAAATAAATCACTCATTGTCATCAGAATAGTTAAAACACGCAAATGAAAAATAAGCGACACGGGATCATACAGAAACTTCAACACTAAATGGTTTCTTTTACAACATCACAGTCTATGTAAAATTATGAAATACAACAATGAACAATATTCATTCGAGCTATAAAAGCCGAACCCATGGAGCTCTAGTTTGAGCTCTCACAGGGAAAACAATAGTGTAGTATGTGTCTGTCTGTCTGTGACTGCCTCTCTCTCCCTCCACTGTGACCTGTGGGGGAAGAGACAGTCTGTGCAGATGGATGGGCTTTTAACAATGCTGTGTGTCTGCAGTCTGAGTGATGTGCAGCTTGACAGTGTCTGCAGGCGACCTTACTGAGGCTAACTGGACTGGCCTTGGCCGCAGCACATGTCAGTGCTCACTGACAGCTGTCAGCCTACCAGGGCGTAAAGTAGAGATCCTGCGTTACTTTGTTTGTAGTTGATCTTTTCTCTTTTTTTTTCTTCCTGAAAACGAGTTGTATCAATCATCACGTTTATTGCACTAACATACTTCTCACTTTGTCACATTCCTTTGACACGCTTTCTTTCACTTATTTCTCTAATTAAAGAAAGTAAACTTTCTTTGTTTACACATGAAAGAAGGCACGCATCGTAGAACGGTCTGTGCTCCCTGCACATTCAGTCATCTGGCCGTCTGACAAATCTGCACCTGTGCCGCTGTCATCAACATGACGACTACAGTGGCCAACCGGTGGATTCAAACTGAGTCTGTACTGACCCGACTGAACTGTTGTAACGTTTCCTGACCGTAGTTTCTGGTCAAGCGGCAACTGTTATACAAAGCACCTATAACGAGCTACATACGTAACAGTGTGGGCAATGAGGTGGCAGACTCCTAGGCCTATGGAGAAAAATCTCAATCTGAATCTGTTTTTTTTCCAATTAGGTTTTCACAGTTTCAGTTTAAAATGATTGCAAAAAATATATTTTAGGGGATGTGCAAAGGTTCACAATATTAAGAATAAAAAAAATGGAGACACTCAAAATTAGACATGTTTCTTTGATGGCATTTCTTTTTTTATTTGCTAAACATCTTGAACATGTCTACCATTTTCTAGATTGGACAATTGATCCTAAATACAATGCCCACACAGTCTGTAGATGGCTATTAATAATTTTTGGATGGCATCGTTCCTCTATACCTTTACTTCTCTGTTGATAGACTCCACATCTAAACACTCTCTCCCAGTCACACCATTGGTCCCATAGCTCTGAAACAGCAGTGCCAGCAGATAAACGTCTTAACGGCAGCTCCGCAAGGAACTAAACAAGAACCGTAAGATAACCATGAGTTGTGACCAAAAGGACCACGAGTACTCTTCCTAAAGGATGTGCTATACATTTAATTGCAAATGCATACTAAATAACAGAATACATGAATAAATGATGAACATAAATGCCTCTTGTCACTTCACTGTCACACATACACGTATCAATGTCCAATGATCACACCATGTCTTTACTTGAATAGAGCCGTTTGGGTACGTTCTTTACAAGATTACAGCATAAAGATTTACATGTCAGGAGGACGTAACACAGAGATGATTAATAGATTATATACATGGATACATAGAATGGATAGAATAATATAAATACTACATGAATAACTAAATGATAAGTTCAAAGACTAAGATGAGTCATACTACAGTCGGTTAGCAGTAACAGCTAGTAGCAGTAAATTAGCAGTACATGCTACTTTACAGTAAACATGATTGAATAACTAGTAGCCTGACACAGCGGACTAAATTGTTAATTAAAAAAAAGAGATTCAAACCTCCACAATAATTGTATGTGTCAAGGGAAAACATGCCAACATGATGCTGGTCAGAAAAGAGGAAAATGCGCACATGGCTTGACACTCACTAACAACGGTAGACAAACACTTATGACCACAGTATTAAGTAAACACACCTGTGACACTGTCTACAATAACTGTACGTTGTGAATTCGCAAAGCTGGTATTTTTTTCCAAGGCTGCTGTTGGAAAGCACACTGTATCCAATGATGACCTGCGGTAATTCTGGACCCTGAGCAATATTATCCAATGAGTCGTCTTTCACCCTCTTTAGGTTCTGAGGAAAGTTAAACGCGAACTGCTTTCAACCCACAATGTCTGTTGCCGACTGTTAAACATGGCAGCAGAGCTGTAATAGTAGCGGCAGCCATCTACTGGGGGCCATTAGGTCTGATGATTGCTCTGCATGATTGCATAACAGTCAAAAGAATATGAAGCTATTTTACAGAACCAAGTGCACCCTGGTGATGTTCCCATATAGATGATAATGCCACAATGCATGCTGCTAAATAAATTAAAAAGTGGTTTAATGAACACCAGGAAGAAGTCACACATATTTTAATTGAAACCATCAAAACATAATTAGACCTGTATGATTTTCCTTTAAAGGAGCAGTTTGTGAAGTATTTTCACTCCCTTCCTCCCTCAAATACGGAAACCCTGTTGTTGTTGAAGAATGGTTTAATATTGCATCATGCAAAGTATAGGTCGCCGTATGACACAACTTCAAGGATGTTCATAAGATGCTCTACCTTTCTTAGGCTAGCTGCCCTCCTTAAAAGGTACTCTACTTTCAGTCTGGTGTTTCATTTATTCCTTTTTTAACCTTCGATATGTCAGAGGCATGTTGCATGTTTAAGTCTGTTATTGAGTGATGGCAGCTTATTCTACAAACAGTCTTCCTATACTCCCACAGTCTGCATCTGCCCCCAGAGTCTAAATATGAGTAGGTACCTGTCTACTATAGGTGCATGATTTATGATGGTGAAGTCTCATTTGTGCTCTCTATGCAGAACAGGTGCGCTTTGTTTGCAGCGCCATACTTCCCTGGACTTGTCTTTTGGCTATAGTTTCCCTTATTTTCCATTGCGCTGCCAGTCTGCCTATGGAAAGCTGCAAGTCATCGAGCCGATTCATACATCTGTCTCTCTCTGGAAGTAGGCTCGGGCTTATCATGTGCAAGAACTCTCTGGTTCATCTTTAGCCTGTGAGTGCTACTCCAAACTTCTTTTTATTCTTACATTACTCACTCGAACCTGTATCTTTATGGACAAATGTTTGTAAGTGATAAAAAAAAGAATTGAGCACATCTGAAAGCTAAATGCATGTCTCAGTAATAGCAGTAGCGCAGTTCTCCTGCTGTTTCCATTTGAAAGTGAATTACTTGTCAAAAAACAGCCAACTAATGAGGAGTCTGAAGCACACGGTCTGACTGCTGCTATCAATCACTTCCAGCCAGATGTCTTGGTGGATGGAGCCATAGCAGGAATAAGAGGTGCCATTATTTGTCTCAGTTTAAATTTTACAGCTTTATGGTATACACCTACATTTCTATGCTAGTTATTTCCTAAATTTCTATTTTTAAAGGCTGGCGTTATTCAGTATTTTTGTTATTGTCAGCAAAACCCATGAAAACAGCCAAAGAACAATGTGTTAGTCAATATATTTTCCAACTTCCCCACCCTGTCTGTGGCACTCAGCCCGAAGTCCATTTGTTTCTACTGAAGACCTTAATATTTAAATATTGCGTCACTCATATATTGTTTCATCTCATTTCTTGAAACAGCTGGGTACTCTAGTTTTTAGAAAATGTCACTCAAACTGGAGCAAATTGTGCAGTTTTTTGAGGACCATTGCCAGCCGCAGATTAAAACACATTTGAGACTTTAGTGAGTATTTACAGCAGCAGGTTGGTGTGCGTGGGATTGAGTCAAAGTGCCCATGTTAATAGTAAAAAAGGAACATGTTGCCAAGTGGAACAGTGTGACTCATTTGTGTTTTTAATAGTTTTAACAACATTGGAACTCTATGGCACGGATAAATAAGCTGTATTAAGCTGTGGCTGTTCAGACAAAGCTTGTTAATATGATCAATATATTGTTGGTTTTGGTCTTGCCCAGGAATTAAAAAAAATAAATACAAATGGAGTATTGTGTTATTTTTTTAAATGAATGTCAAAGATATTACATGGGGTTGCATGCCTGTCCTGAACACCCAGGGGTTAACTCCTAGCACAGTGAATTTTAAATGTTGTTTTAATATCACATATGACTCGAGAACGCTATCACAACACTGCCATCCAGACACCCGAGGCTGCTCTGAAATATGGGGCTATGTTTTTGGAGGTCTCTGCTGCCGTGTTGCAGGGGGCGTGGGCCCTACCATGGCAGCACTGCCTCTTAACAGGAACTTATCATGTTCAGACAAAGTACTGCTGACCGGCAGTTCAGGGTTTAGCAGCAGCCTTGCTGTGTGCCATGTCTTCCCCTGGGGTATTTCATCAATGCCTCCCATAGAGACACCCAGCGCCTCACAGCCAGTACCATAATGTAATGATGGCACACACTGCTCTCGGATTGGCTGCTAGGAGGCTTAGGTGAGCTTGCCAAGGTCCAAGATAGAGCAGCGTGGGCGCAGTGTAGGGTCTGGAGGGGGAGGGGGGTGATGTTGGGAGTGGGCATAATTAGACTGTTGGGAGCCATGGTGATAATGGCCATGCTCGGAGCAGGGGAGCACAGGGAAAGCACTTTAATTGAGATATAAAAGACTTGGTTCCAAGGGCACTTCGCAAGAAAAGAGATGCCAGCTTCTGTACAAATGCTTGCTCAGTATAAACAATGATGCACGGCCCTTTGCTCTGTATTTAGAACACTGTTTACAAGACAGTAGATAATTACTTCCTAATTGGTGGAAACAACAAATGCTAACTTTCTTAATGTTTCGAGAGGAGATTGAAGCAAACGTCGTCCATCAGAGGTTGTTTGCATAAGCTCATTTGCCTTTGTAAGCCTAATGATTGTTGCCAATTGTGCATGACAACACTTTGAAAACCTGCTCTGGATTTGACTGAGAAAGTCATAAATGTGTCTGGTGAATGAGCACTAAAGGTGCACCCATCAGTGGTAATATCCCTGTGTTTTCTACTGTAGGAGTGTGTTGAGGTGGCAGATGGGCTGTGCTTGTGACAGCAGGACAGTGGGTGGGGGTGTGGCACAAATAAAGATGCACGTACTTCCTATCCCTCTTCCTACAGACTGCAGTCCATGACAATGAGCCATGACATGATGGAGGAAACTAAGTAAAGGTACATGTGCAAGTTCAGTTAATGTGTAATTCAAATACATCCAAATCAAATGATTCTGCAAATACTAATGACAAATATTTGCTTGCTCAGTTCAAGCTTTTTGCATTTGTCTTTAGGTTGAGTGAAAACAATGATTACTATGTCCCTGTTCAGCATTTTCCACCAGTGCTGTTTTGTTTTTCGGCATTTTCATGCAAATGTTGTCTTGTCCTGCCTGGGCACAGCTTCTGGTAATCAAAGTCTAATGTTACTTAATTCCTGAAATGAATGCATGTGGTGTACTGGATTCCAGCTTAACTTCATTTGGATATGAAAACACAGCAGACAAATGCAGCTGAATATGATGTTAGCCGACAGACATTTACATGGAGTGCACATGTTGCTTAGATACAAACATGGAGCTTTTGTGATGTTTCCTAGCTAATATCAAACGATCTAATCTCATAGGTATTCTCTGTTTCATTGTTCGCCTGCCTTTCTCACTTCCTCTACACACACACACACACACATACACATACACACACACACACACACACACTCTGTGAACACCTCTAAAACGCACGCCCATTTAAACATGCATTAACACTTGTAATCACAAGCTCTCTCTCCAAGACACATGCGCACACACTTACCCTCACTTTTCTCTGAGTCACTTTGGTTCAGGACTTTGTTGTTCCATTGATTGAACAAGGCCATCGATAGCTTTTAAATATAGCTGCCTGTCTGAAGAGGAGCTATGGAGCATGAACAGCGGCACCTCAAAAGATTTCCTGCTAATACTCTCCTTCCCCAGGTACAGAAGGCGCTTTGCTATTATTTCCAACCTTTTGCCTTTGCCGATTTCTCTCTGTTCTGAGGTTGAGAGGGTTTTTGTCGCCACACGAACACAGAGCCACCAAGACACCTCGCAAAGTCAAGGTAGAAATGTTTCCATGGTACCCGGCTCAAGGTCATCTGGACAACAATATGAAATTAGCCCTCCTGGGTCTGCACCTCCTCTGACACCTCCACTTACGAGTCCCATTTTGCCACCAGTGCTCTTTCACATCTCTGCTCCACTCCTACACAGGAGAATGGGGTTGACTGGATGGATTTTTCCAGTGGGATCTGGCTGAGCAGAAGAGTTGGCACCTGCAGGGGGAAGAGAAGAGGAGGGGTTGGTGGTGGCTGAGGTGGGCAGAGTAGTCTGAAGCTTGAAGGAGAGTGGAGCAGCTTGGCAGTGGTCGCTGCACGGGTCTCCCAGGTTTGGTCTAATGGCCCCACTTGGCACAACCTACTGCTGGTGGTCAGATGGCCCGCTCCACTACGAGGCGAAAAGGCCAGGGGCAGGCTTTAACATTCACTTCAGCCGGTCTTTGTCAAAGACTCTCAATGACTTTCCAAAAAGAGCCAAATGGGAATTTAATAGAGGGGGGAGAGGAGTGTGCAGTAGAGGAAAAAAGGGTGAAATAAAAGCCAGTCTGAAGTGCGGAGGTGCAAAGGAGCAGCATATGTCGTTTTAATGTTCTCATTACAGACCTTCTTTTCTCTCCCCAATGCCCTCAGAAGGGTCCTTCCATTTACAACAGGCTCCAAAATGACAAAGGGGCCTGCTTTTGTGTGGGCGGCAGAAGGGAGCATTTAAAACTTTCAACAGCAGCATCAGTAACCAGCGTTGTGGCCAAGGATGCAGAATGAAACAAAAGGAGATAAGCAGCAGGGAAGTCTTAAACCAGTCGGATGAAACAAAAATAGTCCACGCCATGTCTCAAACTGTGCTTCTTAGTGCATTTGAGACATCTGATGTTTTGCCTGGCAGGCACTGTTTATCTCAATGTGGCAGACCGGTGTTCAAGATGGAGACATTACCCCGTGACAACCAACGCCTGGCTGCCCCCCTCTTCTGCCTCAGGACCCCCATCAGTCCCACATCCCTGGAGTACAAGGCTGATAATTGTTAGAATTCCCAGCAGGCAATGATGGTGGTTTAATCTAGTGCGGGTGTAATCCTCGTGCCCTATCTGGTACAGAAAGGCCCTTACCACACCTGCAGCACCTCAGAGCTTTTGCAAAGAACCGCAGGAGGGAGAAGGCTTTCAAGTAAGACGGGAGTGTGAATCCACTTTGTGCGCACATGTTTTTGAGTGAGCCAACAAGAGGAAGAGAATAAAATATGGCGATAAATGTAGTCTCAACAGAAAAAGGAGGCACTGGAAATATGTGGAATCGCTAGAAATGAGGATACATATTTTGCCGAAGGATATTGGAGATGGGATGTGACCTGTGTTAACTCCATATTCCAGCCAGATTGGAGCCAAGCCTCCCCCGGCTCTGCCCTAAAGGCTGGATAAATGTTTGCTTTTGTGTGCTCAGTGGACAGAATTATTTTGGATATCACCAGATAACGAATGCAGTTTTTCCCTAATCTATGTCAAATATTCATGACTTTTTGTGCGCGTGGGGCAGGGCCCCACACTGTGTTGATGAAGTTACTGCTGGCATGGAAATCACACATGCGTCACTTGGATACACATGCATACACAGTCCCCTCAATCAGCATGTCTATTTCCTCCTTCAGTCAAATTCCGTGAGCGTTAACAAGCATGAGGGAACACATCTCCTCTCCCCTTAAGGTCCTTCTACAACAGCACTGTATATTCTATTCAAATGAGGTTTCACAGCCCGCAATTTGCTATCTATTACAACCTGTTTTTTCTTGTTGACCTTCAAATCTCCTGCGGAGACCCTGCACTGTTATGTGTCTGTGTGAGCAGGCATTAGTTGGACTCTTTCCTGGATCCTGCTTTTCTAATGAGGGATATCAGCACTTTGGCACAGCATACTGGCAGCATGCATAAAAATGGATGGGGACGGGGTGCAGCTCGACAGAACTATCCCACAGTCTTGGTCCAAGAAAATGGTGCCCAGAAGGATTGGGTTGCATTATCAAATTTTATAATATGCCCATTATTTTCTCAGTTATATTTAATCCAAAAGCACCTTTGGGATTCTGGTTATTTGTAGATAATGGAGGGCTACATTGTTTGCAGAGAGGTATTTTTCCGATGTCACGTTATGCTTTAGGTTTTTCTGTTCATTCTTTTTTTTCTCCCTGTGTGTTAGTCGGTGCAGCATTTTCACAAAAAGTCTCTCTTGGTTTCGGACATCATCACATCTAGAATAGAGGTGCCTTTGAATGGACATGTGGTCACATTGTTCATGGTGAAAGGAACACAGTATCATTCCTCCAAGGAGATACAAAGGGATAATACACCCATGGGGGATGTTTTCAGGGGTGCTATAGACTCATTATCTCGTCACGTATCATAAAAAAAGACAGCAAAGGCCGGCATCAGGGGGCCTCTGCAAGTGTGTGTGTCCATACTCCGCTGGCTCTTCCTCAGTCAGACGCGGCAGCAGCCTCCCTCGCCTCACATAACGAGAGAAGGCTTTGGACGTACACCTTGGTGAGCAGTATTGATTGTCTCCCCAGCACCTTCTGCTGAGAGGTCTCATTCTGTCTGTCACACTCCCACACAAGTGAGGTGCAAACACACACACACACACACACACATAAACACAAACAAACCTACACACACATAAACACAAACAAACCTACACATACATAGGCACACACAGTCAAGCACACATGCGAACACATAACTTGGACAGCATATGCCACCCTGGAGGGCTCTGCTGTTTGACATTTTGCTCACCAGGTGCTCAATTAAAGTGGGATTCTCGTTAATGCCTCAAACACTAGATTCTGTCAGCGAATAATCACTCTGCGGACTCCCACTCTCTGTCCTGCATGACTTTGTGACTTTCTGGCAGGCCTCGCTGGTGCCCAATCTTTGTCAACACTGAGCTGGGGGGGCCGTAAAACACTGAGGCTTTACTGGTCTCTGCCACTCAGAGCGAGCGCAAAATATCCCCCCCCCGTTAAATAGGAAAGAATGAAGATGGAAAGTTTACCACCCGTCTTCTCTCACTCTCATTTCATTGGTCATGCGTCTGTGCATATGCGTAGGGCTGCTCTCAACTGACGACAAGTGAATCACTGGGAATATTATTTTTTTATTAAATCCTCATATGACCATTGAGCTCCGTTATAGCTTTCCCTCTGCAGCAGCATAACCTCTCAAATTAAGATTTTACTGCCTTTGTGGCCTCATAATTCCAAAGCACGTACTGCTGAATAAGTATGAAACACACACACCGCTCCCATTTTCTGATTTGCATTTATCTAATGTGCGTCGACTTAATCAAGCAAAGAAAAAGAATTAACACCTTTCTGAACCACTATATAAAGGTACAACGTAAACATGTGCATGCAGATCCAAACACGTGTGGGGGAAAAGCGTTGATTGACCAACCTGCCAGGCAATTATTGTCGGTTGACCTCCTAACCAAAATGTGTTTCTGATTATCATGCTTCAGAGCGTCTGTTGTCAAGGAAGCCGTGTTTTAAATTGTTTAGACAGCACCTTCCACAGTCCACAGGGGACTGTTCTCAATCAGGCGAAAATGTAATCTAAGCTACAAACTAATGAAAAATGTTTTTTTTAATGCTTTTTTCCTATTTGAATCTGATTACAGAATTCTAATTATTAAAAGCTAAGGGAATGAAAAGATGATTTGCATTTAACCAGACCACTCCAGGACTGAAAGATGTCATATCCAGATTCTTATGCTGAACACTTCCCCAACTGTGAACTGGTTATTGAATTTTTCACAAGTCTGTGTAAATGTCTAAACAACGGTGTGATAAAAGTGAATGAGATACGACTCAATCAAGGAATGAAACGGATGGCTCCGTCTTTATTCTTTCCGAGGTAATTTATTCCCAGTGTAAAGGGTTCCGGGGCGTTGGATCCACAGCATGAGCAAAAATGTCAGTGTCCAGACAGGCAGTGATTGAGCTTTGTTAGATGAAGATAACCCCGGTAAAGTCTGTTTGTCCACGAGATTATCATCCACACACACACGCGCTTCCTGGGGATAAACACAGCCATGACGGCGTTCTAATAATGTTTCACCTTTATCAGGAAGCACAAATGTGCACTTTGTGTCTGTTTGCTTTCCGAAGCAGAAGTCATACCGCAAACGAAGACAAACATCAAGTGGTGCAGTAAATTGGAAATTCTTTTTCCCCTGTATCTAAATCCTTTGAATTCTCCAGGTCCCCAAAGTAATTAGAGTCTCAGGCGATTGGGGCTCATAGGGATGCCCAGAGTCCCTCTACTCAAATAGAGGGAATGCCCTATGCCTGGCCATAGGAAAATGATGTCCCAGCCCTTCTCCATCAATTACCCCCTCACACCTCAAATTTATATTAGGTGCTACACTGTGCTCGCTGCAGCACAAATGTGCGGCCATGCACTTGCCTTCAGGCTCTGAGGCTTTCAACCAGCTCAACAAAATGCATCGTTGTGTATTTTAGTATCAACCATCAACCTCACTTTGCAGGGAGTTTATATTCATAAGCACTATTACCGTGTGCACATGCAGGTGATAACCCTCAGCTGTAAACTCAGTGCAGGTGATTCGTCCAGACTGGGAAGACAGTAGCAACAACCAGGATATACCCACAGGGTGAATGTTATCTGCTGGGCAGTAGGCGGGTGTTTAACAGCACCCCGATAGCCTTGCCTCACCTGGCCTGAGGCACAGTATCAAACTCCCTGTCAAAGAAAGATGAAGTCAACACAGGCAGTCTGACTGAGGTTAATGGCACTAAAAGCGAGGGCCAGGACTTCTATTATGGACTAGTGCCTTATCAGACTCAAGCCTGTCAATCACCTGGTTTACCTGCTATCCTTCTGACTGAGTCTTCAATTAAGAATGACAAGTGTGTACAAAGGAACTCTATATCTGTGAAGTGCAGCTGACTATTTTTCACTTTTTTTTGACAATCATACAGATGCAGTGGTGCAGAACAAAGCTGACAGATGGACACATGTCTGTCATGCCAACATTGTCTGAGAAAAAAATGTAATGATTAATTCTAAAAAATAACAATAACCCTAAAGAGTTAAAAGCGTTCTCTTTTAGCACCTTTTAATATGTCTTAGGAGTCAGTGTTCTCTATTTGGGCCCGAGCCACTTCACACCTCTCTTCAGCACGATGTTACTCCACAGATCACCCTGTTATTAACTCATTGTTACTTCCTTTTGGTCTCTTACACCCTCATGCCTCATATTATCTCCAGCTGCTTTTCTTTCTATAAGAAAAAGCTCAATGTACATTCAAGTGGAACACAAGCATATTTACTTCATTCCACCTCTTTCATCCCTCCTCCAATCTCTATACCCACCCCTCACTCCTTTGCCTCTTTGTTCTTGTTTTCAATTCTTCCCTGGCCCTATCCCTCTTTTCCTATTTTTTCCTGTCAATGGACTGATTTCTTTTTATCCAGGAGCGCAGCAGATTAACAGATATTGTATCATGGCCAAGACAGGCAAAGCCCCTCTCTGTCCCTGACATCTAATTAATGGTAATCCTTTAATCTGCTGCTTGTAGTGCAGACCCCTTGGTCGCTGTCCCATTTGCAGCAACAGAAGCGAGTCTGAAGACGGGACAGAGATGTAGTGGGCAGAGAGTGGGTTTGCTCTGTCAGCAGGTCGAACTACTGGGCTGCTTTGGACAAAGACACATGAAACACAATGAGAACGATGTCTTTTACATTTCTAGGGATTAGTCGTATTTCATTTGTGCTGTACAACTCAGTACCTGTCTGTCCCAGCTGGAGAGAGACATTTTGCATTATATACCATGCTAAGTAAATGGAATTTTGCATCTTATACCGAACACTGTTCAAACCTGTGTGAGCGCACATCCTAAGCTCTATAGCATTGGCTGTGCATGGATGACATCTGTATTTACGGCATCATCCTTGCACGGTAGTCACAGATGTAATTAACAACAGGGGCGAGGGAAGCAAATCCTCCCATCTTAATTAACTTAATTAATAGATATAAATAATCACCTTCAGCCTGTCTTCATTTGTTAAGCAATAAAACCGGGTATTAAAACTTCATCTTGGTTCTGTCATAAACAATATGCAGCCTCTCTCTCTGACGGTGACACCACAGATGGTGTTTGGAAGTCATCTAACAAATTTGTAGGGTAGTTTTAATGCGGCGGCGCTGTCTTGGACTTCCGAAAAAAGATGCTGCAGCTCTCTACAGCCGAGTTCCTGTGACAAACGTTTGTATAACCAGACACAATGAGTAATCAGCTACAGAGAAGCATCTTACCAAAATAAATATATAACACTTACCATCTGCATTGCATTGTTCATTTGCTGGAACACAGTTTTGCTTGTAGGTGTTTGCTCATTATCCGCCAGGTTTGATTAATCAATTAACACCAAAAGTTAACGACCTGTACGAGGGCAACTTTTAGTATTCATGCCAAGTCCGACCACAGTGTCTTTCCTGGCAGAGATGCAAAGGTGGTGGACCATATCCAAGGGCAAACACAGAAAGGACTGTAGCACCTTCTACATGCACGCTGCAGCCATTTCCCCAACAAATACACACACGTATCCAGACGTAAAGAACGGTCTGTAAGTGTCTGTATGCACAAACGCACTTACCGGCATGCACAACAGGCATGCCTGCACACACACACACACACACACACACACACACACACACACACACACACACACACACAGCAACAGAGAGGGTAAAGATACCCGTAGACAGAGCTGTGATTAATGCATGAGGCACGGGGCCCTGCTGTAGTAGGTGTCTGTGTCTTAATCACTCTCTCAGTGTGTTTCATTAGCTCCTGATGGTCTCTGATGACTGGACTTGGCCCTGGGTGTCCCGGCGTCTCTAGTGGTGCTGTCACCCTAACGGGTCAGCTCCGGAGGTGCAATCGATCCCTCCCCTCCTTAAACCACCTCCTCCTCCTCCTCCTCCTCCTCCTGCCGGGAGCCCAGCCACAGATTGGCAGGTGTGTCTGTCAGGTTATTAAATATATGATGCTGATGAGCACAGCCTGCTCATGAATTCATTAACCTACATTTGAAGGATAATTCAGGCACCAGTCGCCTGCCATATGTGCTCTGATTGCTGGATTCTTTCCCACTGTTGGGATTTAGTGCAAGTCGATGGGCAGTTTAATAACACATGCAGATGTCCTCCGGTGTTTCTTTATTCTTACTACTAGTCTCTCATCCTCATCTCATCTGGGAATGCTGAACTTATGATGCACTCTTAAGTTGCTGCACTCGCTTCATGTAATATACTGTAAATCCCTACAAACATAATAAAGCCGTGCTTCCAATTATACAGCACGGCTGAGATTCCTCCACAGCTCTTGTCCATTATCTTGTTATATAATAGGAGTAAAACATGACTGCTAATCTGCTTGATGTGCATAACTTGTGAAGATAATCGTTTTGAGAAGGAGGAATACAAAATTATTTTTTTGTCACATTTCATTCCACCTGAGAAGGCTTCCTCCTTGTGTAATATCTCTTCCTCTTCTCTGCTTGATTGTAAACATGGTACCTGAGGACTGCGGAGGCTGTGTCAGCTAAAACACACATGGACCTGAAGGCGATGCTGTGCCGCTTAGCCACCGAAAGACTTAGGCTATTTCGCAATCTGGAAAAAAACAGACAGAAATGCCGATCTGTTGCCGTTTCATTCAAATTTGTCTACATTATGTGCGTAATTGCCGCGTTAGGGTATGTTGTGGGCTATTACCTCCTGTTCTAAATGCTGTTGCAGAGATTGTTGCTGAGGCAGGCAGTGCAGTGTTGGGGCTTGGCGTTGGCACAAGGGCAGCAAAGTTTGCCAACTCTTTCGCTCTCACCGCTCTCCCAGTGCATTGTGGGGAATGCGAGCTGCCAGAGCAGGGGTGGAGGAGAGGGGAAGCCGCCATCTGGGGCTACGGGAGGCTCTCTGGACCCTGATGCTTCCAACATGTTTCAAATTAACACCGTGCTGCACCCAGCTCTGCCCTCATCCCTTCCAACCAGAATAAGGCACGGCCACACGCACTACCATTCATCTTTACTCTGGACCTGGACATTTTTTTGAACAAATAGTAAATACACACTGTAGTGTAGTGTGTTTTTCTGGTTATATCAATACCCCAAAAGAGTAGATATTTTCATTGGATTATGACATGAAGATAGAGTAGACGGACCAGTTCCTTACAGTCTGTGTGAAGATTTCTCACTAAGGTTGAATGATTACAGCAAGATAAGATGTAATAAAGCCTGAGAGCATTATTTAGCTTTTCCAGAGTGTTTAGGGTCTTAGCGGTCCTCACGGAGCTTCGTCACCCCTGTTCAGGTCAGCTCTCACCTTATTATTTGTTGTCCTATCCTCCTGACCTCTGCCAGCACATCCTGGTCAAATGTATTTGATACATTTATCACAACTCTTGTTGAGTCAGTGGTGAAACAAGCTGATGTGGCATCAAGAAATTTGTATCGGGATGTGTGAGACGCCAATTTGATGTCTAGTGAGCACCTCCATATTAGCTAATGCTACTTTCTTGTTTTGGTGCTAGCCCTTTAAATGTCATTTAAGACGGATCAAGACACAAGACCAGTCCAGTATCCCTAAAAATTACATTTATATGGAACGATTCTGCACCTCAGAATTTACAAACAATGCCACTGTTCAGTACCAGTGCAGGATGTGGTGTGTCTTTTATTTTAAAAAGTGGAAGGGTTTGGAGGGCCATGGTGTGTAGCGGATGAGTGTATCTTACTTTCTTGCAGGAGACCAAAGTTTGAGTCCCATCACGCAGCAGCAACTAAGAGCTTTTGTTTCTAACCATAACCATATTTCCCCAACCTTAACCATACCCTAACCTTAAAGTGACTAATCCATATTTCTGTGTTACGAATTGATCAGATGACTTGTATGTGAAATGAGTCACTCGCAGTAATGAACCCACAGAGAATTATGACACAATTCTGCTGTCTCCCCTCAGCTTTTCGTGGGAATTATAGCATTTTTGAGCTCATTGTTGTTGTTTTCTGGCCTGCAACTTAACCGTTTTGTTTCACTCTCACCGCTCTAATCAGTGTTGTTTCCAGATGCAGTGGGCAGCTGTTTTCAGAAGAGAAAAAGTTATAATAAACCCACTGTACGCTAGTTGCCCAGCACCAAACAGAAGACAGACAAAGTTAGCGACGAGGTGGTGTACATAGTGTTGTATTTAGAAGCTAAAGACCCTCATGACTTGAATTAGTGACAATATTGCAATTTCCATTTCTGCCTGAAATGAAAATAGGCATTCCCTAAATGAACTTTGTATAAGTGCCCAAAATATCCATTATTGCAGATTTAACTAAACCTTAAGCAGCATTTGCCACAACCACAATCTTTACCCAGTATGCACCATATCAAAGTTGCCATGCCGAGTTGCAGCGTGTGGAATTTTTGCACTGATCCACAGGTGGCAGTAATGCCTCAAGAAACTCTGCAGTGAATAAGAAAACTGCTAGCTAGTAAACAATGATGTCACCAATGGAGCTTTAAAAATGTTTCATGACAAAAGAAAATGCATTGCAAAGTTTTTGTTGGACTTCAAGGATATGAGTTTTTAACACTGAAAGCAAACATAACTTTTGTTTGTTTGCATCAAACCACAGCGCACCATCAGGAGGCATCCTTGGCGAGGGACACAAGTGGAAACTGCTTGATAAATAACAGTACAATGGTTGAAGACAAGTTTTTCTCAAGTGCTAATGTATTTTCTTCGTGTCAAGCTATAAGAGCACCTCAGGAAAACACAATACAAAGTACATACACATACAGGCTAGCGATTGTAGAAAGACAAAGATAATTGTCCTTGATTCAGATGCTTTAATTTAAATGTACAGAGCCAGCACTCTCGGCTGTTTTTGGCTCTGTTTCTGAAAACAAGTGAAAAAAGCAGATTTTAAAGACTAATAACATTCTTGAATGAAATAGCAGATAACTACAAAATGGTAATCGTGTTTATGAGCGTTACAAAGATAGAAGTATTGTATCTTAGAGCACAGCTAGATAGTGAGGGAGGATATAGGCTGGTGACACGGAGTCATTTTTAAATGTTCCACCCCACCACCTCCATGTGTCTCCTCCATCCTCTCGCCTCCCCCCATGCACTTCATGTTCTCCCCTGCCTTCCCAGCTCCCCCCCCCCCCCCCCCCCCCTTCTGTGCGCTCTCTGCTTCTTGGAGTCTCACCAATCCCTTGTGTTGTTTCACACCAGACTGTGTAGAACAGACTAAAAATATATGTTTGGTCCTGGCTGTCCCAAAAGGCAACTTTATAGAGAACAAAGGAGATAGCAGGGCAGATCAAATAACTCATGAAGAGAGAGAGAGAGAGAGAGAGAGAGAGAGAGAGAGAGAGAGAGAGAGAGAGAGAGAGGATGCTGCTAGTGGGGCTCTGTTGCCCTGCTGAAGAACATTATTACTGGATTATTGATTTACAGCACAAAATGGATGGAACATAAGTAGCGTTAAGCTCATTAATCCCTCTCTTGTCTCTTTCATGAAAATGGACTTGTTATCGGTGATTATTCTAATGGATTGTTATGATCGAACACTTACTGTGCAGCACGCCGGCTGCCTTGGCAAAAACACAGAGCGCAGGGACAGCAGAGGTGAGGTTTTGGGGACGTGCAGACAGGATGAGAGAGGCTGAGGCGAGGTACGGAGGTATCTGCTAAAATGAATGCACCGAAATAGAAGCTCAAAACATAGACAGTGGAATTGCTGACATTCTAGTGACATTTGGTGCGTCAGTGGCATTTCGCAAGACATACGAGCAGGTAGCCCAGTTCACATCACTCCTAGCATGAGATGAGAATGCACACCCTCTGAGACTTTCAAGCTGCCGCACAGAAGTGCTCATAAGCATATTTAAGATAACCTTTGTACTTTGCGCATACCGACAAAGTGATACCGACAAAGTGATCTTCATTGTTTTGATATGACTTTTCTTCTCTTATGAAGCTCAATGAGTAGTTTAATTTACAGCAATGAAAACTGTAAGACACCCCGACCTCAATCTTTGTCTTTGTGACTCTCCCTGCCTCCCTCCCTCTCTCTCCCCTCTCCAGGCTCCATGTACATCCATCAGGGGGTGCTCCAATGGAGCGCGGCAGGCCCGACGATTGTCCTCATAAATTGTGTGTGTGTCGGGGTGCAGAGGGGCTAAGTGAGCAGTAAATAACAAAGGGTCCTGCCGCCATCCGCTCACCATCGCAACGTTTCCGGCCACGCAAGATTACCCAGGATGCCCCTGGAGGGGTGTCCTCTTCCTCTCTGTGATGAGTGGACAAGTGGAAGGAGGAACACGCCTTCACCACCCAGCGTCTGACAGGGAAAAGGTGAGACACAGGAACCCTGCCGATTTAAATTGATGAGTGTCTTTATTTCACTGTAAAAAAAAAGAAAGAAGATGTTTGTCTCCCTCCTTCTGTAATAACAGATCGCTCGGCAGATATCTTTAACTGCCTCCATTCTTCACTGTCAGCCCCCTTTTCTCTCTTTTCCACTCACTTTCTCTTGCTCTCGTGTGCCCTTTTCGATTTTTCCTCTCTTGCCTATTCTCTGTCTCTCTATTGACTGCGCATTCACAACTGCCTCTGGTCACTTATTTCTACTCCGTATCCCTGTACTTTTCTCCTCACCCAATCTATTTTCTATTCCTGCTCTCTCCTGTGATTTTGTCCTAACTTCTGCTATAGTGCAACTCATGGTTGTCTTGTTCGCCATTCGTGGTTCTGTAGATAAAACTATTATTTTTGTTCTCACCCATTATCATGAAGCAGTACTTCATACCAAGTAATAACACTTTCTTCTGGTACATCTGTGACCACCAGCTGACTTTTTCTAAAACCTGATTCTTAACTTGCATTTTCCTCAGTGTTCTGCATGCTGTTACATTCACCTTGATACTCAGTATCACTCCTTCCATCTATCTTGGTCACTCATTCCTCTTTCTCTCCCACTTGCTAGATTTACACCTGGCAAACTAAAATATCCATCCTCAACAACACCTGCTTTTGTCTTTTAATTTCTCCATTTCCCATACGAGTACAGATTGTGACAGGTTTATTGTACATTCAGTGATTTTGGTGCAGCTGCTCCGTTTAGTTGAATGATATGTGGCTCTCATGTGAAGAAAGTTGGTGTTTGGTTTTGAGATAGTTGGCTTTGTTGAGAGAGATGCTCTTTGACTGTCCGCATCTCTCAGCTGGAGGATTTTTCTCTCCAAACGTTGACAGCTGTAAGAAAGAAGACAAATACGTTTGAAATGGGTTGTTCAGCCTATTTGCTGAGATATTCTTAACGCAGCTTATGTAAGGGCTGAGTTATACGTAACCCCTTTAAATGTCCCCTTCCCTCTTTCGGTTTGTGTACGGGAGAGAACATCATGTCAAGCTGCGTGCCGGAAACGTTAAACTGTCAGATTTTGGCATTGAGTTTGACAGGGTGCTCTCAATAGAGAGAGCAGCAGTTATCAGGGCATGTGGCCAACTGAATGAGAATGATTCGCTTCTCTCCCACACCTTCTTTGCCATGTGATACTGTAAGAAATCAAAATAATGAGACTGTGCTAATGAGAATACTTCTTTGCCATTGGACAGTGATAACATCTATAGATGCACTACATATCGCATATGGATCAATAAAGTATTTTAATCATTTGACGTGTAACCTTTTTAAGAATATTGATTTGTGCAGTGTTCTGCATGAGCGCTCAGTTTGGAGTGTATTGACTGTGGTGGTGTTGTGATATGGCGATGGAGGGCCTCGGGCTCCGGGCAGACGCTCTCAACGCCACAGTTATTGACCCTCTTGACCTTCTCCCTACAAAGACGATACGGGCATGTCTATAGTGGTCCCTATTGTATCAACACTGTAGTGATATACACAGAATCAGTTGGTCTACACTTATTAGAACCAAGAATACTTGAAATGTTTCTACCCAAAGCCACACAAATAGTGTTCCGAGTAGAGCTGTGTATCGAACCTCAATACTTTTTGAATATTAATTATTTTCCTCTAGTACCAAGAATCAAAAACTGTCAAGTAAGCACCTTTTTCGCTGAATACTTGGTCGGTTTCTTCTTTGTTATCATTTACATATTCTACAGCCTGTTTTATCTGAGTCATGGCCCCAGTGTTTTGACTGCATGCTCTACTTTATGTAGTTAACGTGCTTGTTGGCGTCACAAGTACACAATCCAAATATAAACCAAAGGGTCATTACACAACCCAAAAATTAAAAACTTGACAGGTTAGAACCTGCTATCACTTTCAAATTATCACTCAATTATCACTAGTAGATCTTTTTACACAGTGACTAACATTGCAGACAAAGCTCAATCTCAGTTGATGTTTTATAAAGTTGATTCATGTTTGTTTCATTTTGCTTTCTTGACTGTTATTTAACCAGATTATTTTAGCTTAGTTTAGCATGAAGCCTGGAAGGGGGAGACTTTCCATTGACTGCTTTAACCTGCAAGGGTCACGTGACGGGTGGGTTACACAGAGACGATACTATTTTTTATGTATTTACTTAAATGGCGTCAGCATTACTAATGCTACAGAATATGATGGATGTGAATATGAATGCATATGTGATATGAAAATGATGATTACAATATTTTTGAGAACCCTGCAGCCTCTGGTTTGTTATTTAGGATTTCATTGTGAATTTCCAGTAAAAACTAATACTACTTCCTACTTGTTATAATCATGATGTAATGAGGTACTGATACTACTTATTATACTCAGTTTAATGTACCACTTTAGCACAAAAAGGTTAGGTGATGCTAAGACAATCATGTAATGAGGGAGCATTTAGTAGTGTGATGCATCACTTGGGGTTGCACGAAAAGGGAAACTAATGATTAAGTAATTAGTAATAAATGAGTGGTTACTAGTCTGTGCTGCTCAGTATATTCAGAGTTAATCAGGAGCAACTCAAGAAGAAAGTGGTCGTTATTCAGATTCACAGATACTCGCAAGAATACAGAAAACTGGCGTCTTTGGCTGTGTCCGTCGGTCATGTGACCCTCACCTTGCAGGTTGTAACAGTCCGTGGCGGGAAGGAGGGGCAAACAGCTAAGCCTTGCTTCAAGCTCACAAATGCGTTGCTCTACTTGACTTTGCTCACTTTTAGTCCTTTTTTCTATGTCGTCTTTCACTTTGGATAGTACACCCTCAGTGTAGGTGGGATTCTCAGCTGATTGCTACAGTGATGCTGCGTGAAACTGTCATGACATTGTCTTCAACGCAACACTTGCTGAATCCTTTCATCTGCATCATGTTTTTTTATCTGGGTTGCTGTTGACTGTAGGTAGATTTAAAAAAATGGTAGGTTTGTGGAGGATGTCCTGTGTCACGCTAGTGATGGTTCTCTCTGACAAATCGGTGGTCTGCAGTATTTTAACTCCAACTTCTTGTATCTGCTCAGCTTGCTTGGAACCTCGACTGAGGTGGTACCACAAAAAACTACCGAATACTGTCCACAACTTTTGCTAATGGAAAACCAAAAAAGAGTGAGTGGAGTTGCTTTGGAAATGTGGCAAAAATTAACAAGTTACATTTTTATGAAATTAGTTTAAAGGTGCTGGTACATGAGCTTTTAGGACGTTTTGGAAAAAGCCAGCCTGTTGTCCAGTCTTTATGCTAATTTAAGATAATCGTCGTCAATATATTGAAGCTGTATTACACTATTGTGCATATTGAGTGAAATATTCAGACCAAAGCCGACATTTTAATGACTGTTATTTGAAATAGAAAATTGCAGATGTCTGATACATTATTACAGATACATTCCCCTGTAATTCATCGTGACATTTTTATATTTTTATAAAGTTCTGTGGGTTTGAATAGTGCGTGTCCACACAACATAAGGCTGAAATAATGGACCCACCATGAGGTCTATGGGGTTGAAGAGGCACAATGTCTGCTGTCTTCTTCTTCCTGTTTAAACTGTGCAGCTGTGAAACCACATAAAAATCCCTTGTAAGAGATGACCAGCTGGACTAGGTGGGATGGGTGAGCAATATCATATCTCTCTCTCTCTCTCTCTCTCTCTCTCTCTCTCTCTCTCTCTCTCTCTCTCTCTCTCTCTCTCTCTCTCTCTCTCTCTCTCTCTCTCTCTCTCTCTCTCTCTCTCTGTCCTCCTTCACGTTCTCCCTCTGTCCTCCTACTGCTGACTTGGGGCATCAGTGCAAAGGCAAAGCCTCCCTTGGCTAGAGGTGACCCCCTGGACCCTATTAACATCACACATGCTCGGAGTGGCCAAAACACACTCCCTAAATGAACCCGTCCTCTCCCCCTCAGCCACCGTCGTTGCCAGAGCCCACCGCTGGGTGAATTAGATTGCAGGCTTTTTAATACGGCTCTTAATGGTTTATAAATTGCACGTAATGATTCCTCCTTTCCTCTCTCTTGCGGTGCTTTTTATGGCCCCTTGGCTTTCCGAAGGAGTGGGTGGGATTTAATATATGGTGGAGGAGGCAGAATGAGGAGGTGAAACTAGCCCTGCATGGCTTTCTGCCTGCCCTTAACGCTTCCCCTGGCTACGGAAAAGGGAGTCTCTGAAATAATGCTGGACACTGATACTATCCGGCTGTAGCATATAACGGCTGGGACATGACAGGACTGCATGACGAAATGCTCACCAGAGGAGTGCAAATAATCAGGAGTGTTTTTTGGCGGACGGCAGAGAGTGTGATGGGAGGTCCGATTCGTGGGAGAGGCCACACCATAGGGAAAGACGAATATATGCACATCCCAACCAGGTGCAGAACCAACATGAACAAGGAGGTAGTAGCACACTCAAAATATCACCCCAGAGTAAATGTTAATGTACTTTTACACCTTGCCAGTGCAGTCCAGACGTTGCTTAAGCCTGAATAAAGTCTTCCAGTGGTACAAACTCATCATTCTTTGTGTACCTTCTCCTCAGTGATGTAACCAGCAATAAACTCCGTCCTGTGCAGAGATGGGACAGTGCACATGCTCCAGCTTTCTTTGCGGTTAAATATTCTTCTATTGCAGCATTTGAAAGGTCACTGTGTGCTGTTGGTACTGCTGTAACTCCACAGGAATGAAACATAAGGAACATAAAAAAAAAACATGACACAAAATGCACTGATCATAGTGCACCTTCAAGACGTGATACATTTAAAGAGACAGTTTACCCCAAAATCAAATATACATGTTGTTCCTTTTACCCATAGTGCTATTGATCAATCTAGATTGTTTTGGTTTGAGTTGCTTAGTTTTGGAGATATCGATTAAGAGATGTACCTTCTCTCAAACATAATGGGACGACATCGCACTTGGCTTGTGGTGCTCAAAGTGCCAAAAAATAATACATTTGAAAAACTAAACAGCGTTTTCTCTTTCCAGAAATCACGACCAGGTTACTCAATATAATCCTCAGACCTTGAGCAGTTCCTTGCAGAAATCTCTACGGCCAATAACTCCCAAATAATATCAATCATGTTTATTAAAATAGACACCTTTTTTTTAAACTCATCTCAACAGTTCTTTTCTTTGCTAGCCAACACTAGGCCTCCCAAACTGTCTAGAGACTGGTAATTAGAGCAGTGTGGGAGGGTTTCAATTCCTAATGCAGCACAATATGAACAGTGGCCAGCATAAACCCAGTGCCTTACTTGATGGTTCGTTGGCACTAACTGAAATATCCAATTAACTGACCCAAATGTCTGCAGGGAGTGTTTGTCTGAGAGTGTAGTGAGAATGCAATTAGGTTTTCCATCTTGAGTTTGGACGTCATCTGTGTAGTGACCAGCAGCAGCAGCGGCATCTTGTAGTAGGTCTAAGTGGTATGAAGGCAGTTTTTTTTCACTTCTCCACTCTGCCTCGGAGGAGGCGTAAAATGTGGCTCATTATGTTTTTCCAATGGTCCACCGGACATCAGAACTCAGGGAGCACCTGAGAGGAATCATTAACATTGTATGCAGTGAAGCTCTTAAGGTAGCAAGGCTCAGCTAGACTCCCTGTTACACAGCCATTGTCATCGTGAGGTGCAAGCTCATCCTATCCTAACATTGGTAACAAGGACTTCTATCCCCCTAAGAGTCTCTTAGAAAACAAAGAGCCAAGGGTAGAAAGAAAGATCTGCTATACTTCCTCTATCCAACTGAGAGCAGGTGCAGAAGCAATGCTCTATAACTGTCCCATGCTGGGCTTTAAAGAACAGTTCAAACAATTTAGTTTTTCAAAAAGGGACTCCTGCCTTACTTTCCCCAGCTTTCTGCGAATATGCAGCTATTCTAGCTGCCACCAGACCCCTGCTGAGGTGATACCGGCTCCAGAGACTGTAATTTGTTCATATAAAGACCCCTGTGTTTAAATACCCTGTTGGATGGCTGATAAGGTTAAAAAAAAAAAGAAATTCAATGGCAGTCTCATACTTGAGCTACCAGTACCATTTGTACAGGCATGGCAAAACTCGAATGAAGGGGAAGGAAAGAGAAGGATATAGCAATATAAAAAGTGGTTGTTGTTTCCTAAGGACAGACTATAGAGTAGGGAGTAGGGACAGACATAAACACACACGGGTACACACACACAGAAGCAGAAAGAGATAAGGAGTGGTGAAAAAAAATGCTGATCCATGGTCCCTGTCTGGGAAGGCAAAAACAGAACATTGATTCTGCAACATCCACAAATGAAAAATCCATGGGGGTAAGGAGCTCTTCGGCCTTGTGGCAGAGACAGGGCACCGGCGGTCAGGCTATCGGAGCTGACACCGAGCCGGGGCCTCTCACTGGGTGGCAGTGCAGTGCTGGATCAGCTGGACAACAGCCAAAACCAACCAAACCAGCGGCAAGCTTACTGAGAACGAGATAGAAAAAGCATGAAGTGAGTGCTTGTCTATTTGTTGGAATGAAATGATCAATGACGGGCAAAATACAACTAAAGCCACAAAGAAAGTTTGAGCCTGTTATTTTCTATTCCTATTTTGGTTGCCTGGCAGTTTGATCTCATTAATCCCTAAGTGCGCATCGGACCATTGTACCTAAAATTGAAGAGATATGGTCACTCCCTCTACCTGTAAAGAGCAGATAAAGAGGCTTTGCGTCTCTATCTTTGGTTCCATTTGAACTCCCTCTGTTAAACCAGGGGATGAAATTCAGGCTGGGGGATGGAGGTCCTTTTTTCTCATTACCACCCTCTGTTAGTACATGTACACACCACAGCAGCACTAATCTGTACCTCTGATATGCTAATCCCCCCCCCCCACACACACACACTTACACACTTTCTTTAGATGGCAGCCACACCTAAATGCAGAGAGGGGAAGGCGAGAGGAAGTCATTAAAGCATGCCCTGCAGGAGCCTGCCTGGGCCTGGGCTGGATGAGATGGGACGGCAGCAGAACATTGGGTGTGCATCTACTTAGGGGAGAGCAAAAGGGTCTATAGGGAGAGGCAGATCGGTTTAGTCTCTGGCTCTACTATGGTTCCCCCTGGGGTAGTCCCGGTCCCCAGCAGACAGGATAGCAATCAGACAATGCAGGGCGTGGAGCAAAAAAAAACATTGTTGTGTGTGTGTGTGTGTGTGTGTGTGTGTGTGTGTGTGTGTGTGTGTGTGTGTGTGTGTGTGTGTGTGTGTGTGTGTGTGTGTGTGTGTGTGTGTGTGTGTGTGTGTGTGTGTGTGTGTGTGTGTGTGTGTATTTGGGAGATTAAAGGTGACAGTCGTTGATTTGCTTAGACCTGCTCACCTGCCACAATCTGTCAGTAACCAAAGTTGCTCAGTGAAGCATACTGCACCTGTCAGGGAATGTGTGTCACGGCGTACACGTACTTTGTACTTTGTCAAAAGAGGTACTTGTGTTGTTCCTTTCCAGCTTCCGGAACGACAATCCTCCATCGGGTGTGTCATTTCCGGCATTACTATAACAAAAGCAATCATTATGCGTATGTGCGACTTCTAGCATGTTCATTTCAATTGATGGTTTTGCGGCACTTCAAAACCTACAGATTAACATGCTGTTATAAGTGTGTGTTTGTGCTCATGCACACACAGAGACATGTGTATTCCCATTTATATGGGGGAGAGAACAATTGGTGATATTGTTCGCAGTGTTCTTTTGTCCAAACTTCAAAAACTACAGATTAACATAATTCAAAAATATATAAATATACAGTATCTGTCTTCTGTGTTAGGGAGGAGAAAAGGAAGGGAAAATAAACAGGGACAGACAGACAGCATTTCTCCGCCTGAAGCATCTTAACTGATCATATATGTCTCCTATCAAAAGCTATGAGCTGTTTAATAGTTTGAATATAACCTCTTCATTTGTCACAGGCGATAATCACATTGTAACTCCGCTTTAATGGCGATGCGCAAAACCATAATGTGAAATCATACTGATTACTGTGTGTGCATATGTGCGTGCATGCGTGGGTGAGTGGGTGTATTTCTGTGAGACAAGGATCTCTGCACATCCCTTATTAAAGTTGGATATTATGACAACTCTGTTTTTTTACACATAGAGTATTTCTCATGTTTAAAGGCCCTCCGTGTTCTTTGCTCTTTTACTGGAACAAAGCAACTGTTTTCTGACTCTTGATCTAAGAGAGAATCCTGGGAGGTTCAAAATTGCAGTCATGAAGACAAAAGGGGAAAAAAAAGTGTTCTGATGAAAGCTATTCAATACATTCTAATGAGCTAACACGAGATGAGTGTTGCATTTGTATGCCCACTGCATTCACATCCGTACCTTCATTGTAAATAAATATGAGCAATCAGCTAAGAACGGCAATAAAGTGCCCATAAAGAGCTGCAAACAGTGAGAATGGGGGGGAATTGCATTTCTACACGGACAGACGGACAGGCAGACAGAGAGAAGATGGCAGAAGGAATTACAAAAGAGGAGCTACATCTTTCTTTTTTTTTTGAAGGTCAGGAAAAAAATACAAAGTTCATGGTATTTAGACCGTTTGAGCTCAACCCCAGTAACAAAGAGATAACAGCAGGCAGCAGTGGTGGTTCTGGAAGCAGAGAAAAAGGGAGTCAGAAAGAGGTTAAAAAGAAGTGTTGTATCCTCGGCTCCCTCAGCCTTGCGGCGTGGGGTCACCTCAGAGACTGGAGACTGAATTACCCAGCAGCCCCGGCCGCTCGCAGGATCAGGCGGACAAGGGGAGAGGACAAGAGGAGTTAATGAAGAAAAGAGACAGTTTGGGTCCCCCGAGGGCCTCTAGGCACCTGCCTGGCAAGCTCCCACCTCCCAACCTGCTCTGATTGGCTAATTATCAACATGGATTTAGCCCAGAGTCAAATCACTGATTGATTGGAGTGTTTTACATCTGTCTTTGGTCTCTCGCTGGCTCTCCTTCCCATCTCTCTCTCTCTCTCTCTCTGTGGAAACTATCCTTCGCTGGATTCCCGCTGCAGGGACTCACGCAGCACAGAGGCAGCTCAGTAGCAGCCGGTGACCGGTCCTACTGCACAATGTGGACACACAGCCTCAAATGTGGTGATTTTGTCTCTCAGCGGACACATAAGTCATTTGTTAAGTGCTCAAAAAGAAATCATTGAATCTACAGATAATTACTAATTACAGCCTACAAAGTGACAGAACATTTTTCAAACAGGAGCAAGGGAAGAAAGGTCGTGGCCTCACTCATATTGGGTCAACATAACTCCAGTAATAGATGTTATTTGTTACTGTGGAGGTGTGATTAAATAAGTGTTGCTCTGTTTACTTATATCCATTCATCAGCGATTAAGTAGCTGCTGGTCCGGTAGGAATCTCGTGCCTGGTTCATTAGACTTTACATTGAAAGCCAAAAGGAATTTATGCTGTGCAGCTTATGACTGTTAATGTGACTGCTGTTTCTCTGTAAAATTGCTTTGTCTTTCCCACTGATCCAAGGGAACTTGTTGCATTCAGCTTACTCATTCTATAGCTGATCAGGCTGACAGCATTTTCTCCTCCATTAGAATTCAAAGTAATTAATTCCTACAACATGAGCTGACATAGTTAAAATCAAAGCAGCCTAGAAAAAGAGATAAATAGAGGTTTAAATTTGGTTTTGCTGGATATTCAAGCTGTATTCAAATGTGTCACTATGTGGGAGTGCATAAGAAAAGCTTCGCTTTTGTTTCCTTATCTTATCCAGTTCGAACTGAGTGCATGAGATGTCGTGTTACTCCACTGAAAGAACAAGAGACAAAGAAGCAGCGAAAACAGGCTGAGCACATGTTGCTTGTAAAAGTATGCAAGTAAGCACGTCTCCCTATTTTTCCATGTGTCAGATCAGTCAGAATCCATTCTCTCTGCTGTGGGAGGAAACACAAGGGATGCAGGTGCTGGATGTTTCTCACAGTGTGATGGAAACACCTCGCTTGTTTACAACCCCAGCTGAGAGCTTTACTGAGAAATAAAAATCCTCAGTCCCAACCCGACATCACCGAAAAGAATGAAGAGAGGACTCCTTTGAGGGGGGCAGATTTAGCTCCATGGTTACAGTCCGCACAAATGTTCAGGATGTCTCCCTCTTTTTTGCTGCAGTGCATCCTGGGACAGGACATCTATAGCGGTCCCGGGGAGCTCCAGGGGAGGCTGGAGGATTAGTGCTGGCCTATCTCTTTAGAGCTGGGAATTAATTAAGTAATTATGAAAGCCAGGCGGGGGGATGAAATATGCATGAGTCCTGATTGGGACGTTTGAGATTGTGTAATCTAATTTCAACCGGCGGACCGTCCCTGTCAGCCAGGTAGAACACACGCTACACAGCCACACACACACACACACACACATGCATGTAGACACAGAACAATAAAGCTTTCAGGCCACACAAAAACATAACCAAAGATCACTCTCACTGTTGGTAGAATGGGTATATTGAGCGTCTCATTATGTTAATTAAAATGAGGTTATCTGTGTGGATTAATCACCATAATAATGAGGATTGAACAGCAGATTATGTCTTTACCTAATCCATATAATTGTATTTGTAGAGGCACAAGATTAATATGCTAGCATCCAATTCATAATGAAAATGATTGATTAAGCATGTGTTTCACTTTGTAATTCTTTTGGGATGTGAAAGGTGGAGTTTTGCTTTTGTCTCCAACACTGTTCTTTGTTGTTTTAGGTGTTTGTGGATTCCACTGGGCTGGTTCTCTACTGGGCTCTCTTTCTCTTTATTGATGGACTTAAAGGCCTGTTTGCAGCAAAGAGCTCTCCCCGTTCTCCTGAAAAATACTTCCTGCAGAAGACTCAAACGGAGTCGATACCGAACACGAGATCAGTAGCCACGAGACACGCCACAAGAAAGACCGACTCATTCTCAATACACATGTGCAGTAAAACCATACAATATAGATCTTAAGCTTAACCAAAAAACGTGCACACACACATACATGGCTCCTATTTCCTCTCAATCACCTGCAAGTCTATCGACCCAGGTGCATCCTCCTTCCTTTCATTTATTTTGCTTTTTTTTCCATGTATTGATTCACACATCGGTGTATTTGGAAAGCTGCATCACATAGTGCTGGAATATCATGTTCTAGCTTTCACCATTTGCTGTCCTTCTACATCCATGCAGTACTCTCCCAGTGTCAAAGCTTAACATTCAGGGTAACAACACTTCCCTTACTGTGCTTTAATTAAAAGAAGGCGAGGCTATTCATATAAATGTGGGGCTAACCTTAAAATAAAAAAAGGTGGGTAAATGAGCAAAGCTTTTAATGTTTCACCATATGCTCTAGTTCAGTGGAGCACTGCAGTGGGAACCTCCAGCATCTAAACTGGTCCCCGATGCTTGAACTCTGCTCAGAAAGCAGAACATAAAGCAGAGAGATGAGAGGATAGATACAGAGAGGGGAGCAGAGATGAAAGGCTGCGGTGTGCCCTCCAAAGGGAACGTGGGAGCCCGGGAGCACGCTTACTCACAGTGTTTGATTGTTCCTTTGTCTCTTTTCGTCGCAGAAGGAGCTGCTTTACAGCCCGATCACAGGAAATGTGACAGGAAAAGGACTGCCGGTCTGTTTCAAGTTTACATCCCTGCTGCTTTACACATTGTGGGACTACTTTCTCTGGGCATCTTTGAACTCTATAAGATTACACTACAAACGAGGTCAGAATTCAGAGAGATGGAGGTTTTGTCCAACTAACTACCACGGCCTCATGTAGAGGATGAGAGGAGCAGGTGTGTCTCCGGCCTCATGTGTCCACCTTTTCAACCCCTGTCTGTTCCCTATCAGCAGGTGTGATATACTTGCTCATTAATTTCATCTCGGGCTATGACCTCCCTTACATGTAGTGGTGCCTCATTTGTTCTTTTGTCTGTCTCCTCCGTCATTTCTTTACAGTTTATTTTTTATTTTTTTTCTTCAAAAACTAGGATTTAAGGATACATTTTCTGTCATTTTGGTGAGATAATATGTTATATCTCTTGCTACAGCATCTTCTCCTTGTGATTCTCACCATGCAGCATGAGAAGTGGCTCATATTTCATGCTTTTATTTTGATATTTATTTGTCAATACAATTCTGTGCTACCTGCACCGTGCACTTTTGTTAAAACATACTTTGTCATCAGCTACTGTAACAGAAAATCTGTAAACAGAGTAATGTTTCAGTCAAATCACTGGTTAAATATGTTTTAGTGGCTAAAACCTTTTTTTCTTTGACTCATCACAACAATATGACCTTATTCCATGCAGCGTAAGCTCCGCTGCCTGATCTGAGGCTTCTGTGGATTCAACCTCAACAGACTGCTTTGCATGGATTTGACTGGTATCCGCAGATGGATTTGCATTCCTTAAAAAGAAAAAAAGCACCTCAACTGCCGGAGCACAAAGGTCAGCGATAAAGAACATATACATGGAAACAAGATAAACTCATGATTGTTCTATTAGCCTCTGGTTACTCTGATAACCTGCCAATATATTGATTATCCCCATTTACTAAAGTCCAAAGCAGTTTGTGGAAAAGCCACTGCCCTCAGTGTACAATCTTCTTATATTCTTATCACTGTAAAAGCTATGGAATCTAAATTTAATTTAATAGAAAACATGACATTTATTATCATGTTCGAGTGTAAACATATTCATCAGAGATGTTACACACAGTCATTTAGTGCGGGAAAAGTGCTAGTATTTCCCTTCTAACCATTTTCCTTCTAGACAGTGTTGGCTGCCTCCCACCTCCAGAAACAAGGGGATATTGGTATGATTGGAGACCAAGTCCAGGCAAACAAAGCGCGCCCACACCTGAGCTTTTTATAGGCTAATAGGATGACCGCTGGCTGGCTGTACTGTGGGGTCAGCTCCTGTGTTATCCGTCCCTTGACTGCAGAAATCCAACCTATTATTATCAACTTGATTGGCCGTCTTGTCAGACACCTAATAATACTGTCCATTTAGTTTGCGTGAGGAATGGGGAAAAAAAACTCTGCTCTATTGGCTCTTCGCTGTCTTTATGCCTGGAAAGTTTAAATTGGAATATTAAATCATTTTGACTGGCTGATATTGTGCTCTAAGGCATGATGACATCCTGCTGTGGCGTATTGCATCATGGGACGTGACTGAGCCTTGTGCAGGCTAGACACACATGCGGTGAATCAAACAATGCATCGTGCATTTGTTAGAAAACAATTAACATTTCATTGCTGTGATATTTGAGCTGAGGCGATATTTCAGTTTTTTGTCACAATGTCTTGTCTTTTTTTGCACTGTGTGAAGAACTGCTTTTGTTTGTTTTTTATAGCTGCTGAGAAACCACTCAAATGTGTTCGGCGAAACTCAATTGTTTCATTTCAAATTCACCAAGATGAATCTGAATGTTATTGAAACCAGAAATGTACTGTCAGGCAGCCCTTACTCCAGCTATATTGAAAATGTATCAAGTTGTGACACGAGTGTAACTTAACAAATCAAACCATCATTTCTTTGTGAATATCACACCTCTAAATATCAAGCATTTTTGATGTAACATGGTAACTGTATTCTGCGTCGTCTCAATAACAATAATCTGTTTGCGCAATTATGTTAATCACAAATAACACACCAAGCCGACATGCTTATTTTGTCTCCACCCATTCTCGGAGGCAGGCAGAAGTGTAGTCGTGGCAACTCTTGAGTATAATTTAGCTGTCAGCGTTTCCCACCAGATCAAGGCTGGGATTAATAAAATGGGCCTCCTGGTTCCCTCCAGCCTATCCTCACCTTCTCCCTTTACATTGCCTTTGCAGCACATGCTTGTCTCGTAGTGTCTGCACCTTTAGACAGTTTCCTTATTCTCATTCTCTCCTTTTCGATATCGCTGTGTCTCCCTTTCCGCCTTCCCATCTACATGAACAGAGAATTTCTTTCTTTTGCTCCCTTTTCTCTCTTTACTTCTCTCTCTCTCTCTCTTGCTGCCTCTCTGGAGCTCCTGGTAAATGATGCATGGTAGACTCACAGCCGCTGAGCAATCATTAGCGAGGTGGTACAGGTGAACGGGAGCGATGGATGATGAAGAGAGGGAGGGATGGAGGGAGTAACAGAGGACAGCAAAAGTCATGTTTCCAACCCGGGGCGTTTCCCTATACCATCGCAAAACTAGTTGTTTGTGTAAAACGCTAGTCAGTGGCATTTCTTATGCCAGTGGTCATTAATCTAGACACATAAACACACTTGTGTGCATGCTCATACACGCAAGTACATACAGAAATTAAGCTATAATGTTGCTCTCACAGATAAAACACTGACTTATAGTGTCCTAAAGCCCTATGCTACCATAAAAAACAAGTCTGGACTGGACTAGAATAGGGACTGTGCTGAGCAGCCAATATTATGAAGTGTACATAATGCTTCCCTTGTGAAATATCATAACTCAACAATGCCCTGACGCCCCTCGTCATAAACAAAATTTCGGTTTATAGTTCATATCAGGGCTAATAAACTGAGACATTACCTGACAAAGCCCCATAGTGGGTATGAAACTCCCACATGTGAAGCTTACTGGAGGCAAGATTCAGAGCACGGGATGTGTTTTTCCCCTCCGATCAATCAACTAAATGTATTCCGTTTGATAGAAAATGACGGTAACATTGTGGTTTCTAATAGCTGATGATTTGATTGTCAGCTTCATAGCTGCCAGTGCTTCTACTTCCAACAGATTTTTATGTTTAATTAGTGTTTGCGCCCACTCTTCACTTCAGCTCAGTCTTATCAACACACAACACTTCCATTTACACACATCTTTCCCTCTCTCTGCTTCCAACAACTCGTACTGTATAAACACCATCACTGTTTTAGTTAGTTAGTGTGTCTCAGTAAGACAATAAGAATGTGCAAAATAGCGCACACACAGTGGATCACATGTGCCTGGTGAGATCAGTGGTGGTAAGTCTCTAAGCACAGAAGTACTTAGTACTTTTTGAGGTTCTTGGACATTAATTAAGTATTTTCCATTTTATGCTACTTTACACTTCTACTCCACTACTGTACATTTTAGAGGTAGATATTGTACTTTATACTCTACTTCATTTATGTAACAGCCATAGTTACTAGTTATTTTACAGAACGTCTTCATAAAAACACATGATAAGCCTACAAACTTACAATGTATTGTTAAAAAGTTGGGGCTTCTTGTCAGCCCTATGTCAGCCACATTTCAGATGCCTTTCAGATAAGTTGTTGGCAGTCCCATCAAAGAGACATTTCCCATATTTGTGTTTCTTCTTTCCTTTCTTACCCCATTAATCATCTCACGACCCCCAGTAAGTAGCAGTTCAATTTAACTCATCTCAACCGGCTACAACAGTAAAATGCTGCAGTTCGTCCCTTCAGGCCTACCTCCAAAGCCACTCCCCCAAAGATGAAGGTAAACGTATCGTAATGAACGTGAGATGTTATATGAAGGGACTTTTACCTGTCATGGAGTATTTTTGCAATGTGGTATTGATACTTTTATTAAAGCGAAGGATCTGAGTACTTCTTCCACCACTGGATGAGTTACAAATGATGTTCCAATGATCCATGTTTCTCAACTTGCATCCCTCATTCTCCACTGAAGGATCCCTCAGCTTTGCATATTACAGCTACAGCCCTGATCTAAAAAGACTGGAGATATGAAACATTTGTAATCTCCTCAGGAACTGGTCTATAAACTCTTGCACGAGTATTCAGTGCAAACGACCATCGTGTTACTCCTGTGTACGGCTGAGAGGAGAGCTCAATCTGATCGTGGTCAACAGAGAATAAACTTAGCATTAAGCTTCCTATCTTTCCTGAATATCAACAAATACAATTTGGATATGAAGGTAAATCCAACAGGGCAATTATCTGCAATTGACTGCAGTAAGATGTGTGCAGCTGATGAATTCTTTACTTAGAAATAAGCTTTTATGGTCCCATATGAAGAAGAGAGAACAGGTCTACATTTAATTAAGCTCTTTGTAGTTTAAATATACTTGGGTAAAAAGTTTTGATTTCAATTGGCACTGATAAAACTGATCTTTTTTTATATATATATAAATAAACAATTTTGTTTATTTAGTTTTGTTTGTCAAAGTGATGTTTCTGTATAGCGTGTTAGAGTTTTGATGCATATTAAAAGCAGCTTGCGAATAGACTCTTTCATTTTCTACATTGTTCTGTCAGATTAATTGTATTACATTTTTCGTCCCCTGAAGCAGAGGGAGAGCAGAGTTTCTAGGGCAACAATCAATGTAATTGTCCTAAGTCTGACACATGCAATCTGCTAGAAGCCCAAAGGCCCAGGTGTACCGAGGGATTACAATGGTGGAGGACAGGTGAAGTCAACGCACACTGACAGGGACACACAAACATACATCCATTCTGTCTGGTCATGTGTCATCATGCACCACTAAGTATTGGACAGGTCAGTTTTTAATAAAGAGTATACAGATTTAACAAGAAAGGTGCACTCTGCAGAGTGCAGTTCTCCGCCGGGCGTGTCCACTGTATTTTTGACTGAATGAATACAACCCACAATTGGCTAGCCCCCCGTCTAGACTGCAAGTGTATCAGACATGTTTTTACTTGAACATCTCACACTACAGATATGCGCTCCTATCCATGCAGAGGTCTGCACTTGCAGACTAGACTGGCGCGCGTCTCAGTTAGCTCATGGGCATAACTTAAATCGCTTCTGTAGTCTTCAAGTCTATTTTTACGATAATACTCGTGTTAATGTGAGGTTGATGGCCAATATAAAGAAAATAACTGTCTCTGGCCGCAGAGCAGCGGCTGAGCAGTGGCGATGTAGTCAGCTGTGTGTGTAGTTCTGTTAGCTTTCAGCTGATGGACTCAGCTGTGTATGGACTGGTAGTTTCTTTAGATGTTAGCCGACAGCCAAACACACCGTCCAAACCAATAAAAGCGAACACACAGTTTTTCCCCCACTGTATCTCTGGCTCCGGAGCAGCGGCCGAGCAACGCAATGCACTCACAAGCTGTGTGATCACTTAGCCGGCCCCCTACTGACAGGGGGCCGGCTAAGAGTAGTGAGTGAGCAGGAAGAAGTCAATCAATGGCAGTATCAAACAGGCAATAAAAGCTGTTTTGAGACGATGGCATTGCAACCAAGAGAGGTTGTTGAGCATGCAGGCATAAATGAGCGCCTAAAATATTATGCAGTTTGGTGCAGCAGTATGCGAGACTAGCCATGGACTAGTTCCATTTTACTACATAGGAAAACATACGAAAAAAAATGTTCTATATATTTTTATGTGGAGGATGATGTTAGGAGTCTCACAGCCAGAGGAAAGAAGCTGCTCTGAAATCTGGTGGTGCAGCAGCTGATACTTAAGATACTTAGTAAGGCTTGCCAGATGCCAGTAGGGTGAACAGGCTGTGGTTAGGTTGGTATTGTCTTTTAATATACTTTGAGATCTTCGGAGGCACCTTTTGTCACCAATATCACTGATGCTCAGTAGATGGGTACCAATGATGTTCAGGGCGGCTTTAATCACCCGCTGTAGATCCCTACTGTCCTGGAACGTGCACATCCCATGCCAGTTTGTAATGGTTCCTGTCGGGATGCTTTCTATTGCTCCTCTGTAAAAGTTAACAAAAACATGGCACAGGAATTTTGCCTTCTTACGTTTCCTTCATGCAGCCGTTTATGACTTTTTTTCACCAGGATGGAGATGTGTGATGACCATGTCAGGTTGTTTGTGATGCTTATTCCTAGGAACTTACCTAGGATGTGGATGTTTTTCTAAAATCAACAATCGGCTCCTTAGTTTTACTAATGTTGACCAGTAGGTTGCTCTCTGAGCACCACTCTGCAAGAGTTTTTAATTTTCTCTGTATATGAAGTCTCATTGTTTGTAATCCGGCCGATAATGATAGTGTCATCTGCAAAATTCATAACAGAGTTGTCTTTATGTCTGGGGTTGAAGCAGTGGGTGTAGAGTGTGAACAGGAGTTGGCTGAGCACACAGCCCTGAAGGGCTCCTGGTGTTCAACACCAGAGTGGAGGAGGTGTGGCTGCCAATCTGAACTGCCTGGGGTCTGTTTGAGGAAGTCTAATAACCAGTTGCAGAGTTAGGTACTCAAGCCCACAGTGCTGAGTCTACCAATCAGTTCAATTCATGGGGGAGATTGTGTTGCAGGCTGAGCTGAATTAAACAAAGAACATTCTTATGTAGGTGTTGTTGTTTTCAAGATGTCTGAGGGCTGAGTGGAGGGCAGTGGAGACGGCATCCTCTGTGGATCTGTTGGCTCTCCATGCAAACTGGTGAGGGTCCAGGCTGGCTGGGATGTTGTTTTTGATAGGGAGAACCAGTTTCTCAAAGCACTTCATCAGAATGGAGGTGAGTGCCATGTACAGTATGCTTCCTTGTCACCTGAACGAAAGGCATTTTTTTGGGGTTCTGGATAGTGCCCGCTCCTCTCCATTCATCCAGACTTTCTGGTTTGGGAATTGATTTTATAGTGTGTGATCACCACATCATCAACACATTTGCTAATATGCAATGTCACAGTTGATGTATATTATTCAATATTGATGTCATTCTCTTGGGTATTGCTGAACATATGCCGGTCTGTAGAACAGTCTTTTAGAGAGGCGGTAGCTTCATCTGTCTACATTTTTTTTTTTTTTTTATTCTGATGGTTTGGCCCGTTTAATCATCTGGCCCTATCAGTAGTTTTTCATTTAAATCAGTAGGCCCTAAAAATACTATTCCTGTAGTGCGAATACTATTCTTGTAATGCATATTTTTAATTTGCATCACAAAAACAATGGTGAGTTCTTTGGTCTGTCAACTTTAACTACGTTGGAGCACTAAGCATTATTGATAAAAACAGAGTCCGACTTACTGGAATCCTGCGTTCTGTCAGCGCGGTATGCAGTCCGCCCGTTATGCACATTTTCAGTGGGCCAATGCGTGCTTGTGACTGGGGCACCCGTTTGCCGGAAAGTATTAGACCAGTAGAGGACGGGGCCTGTGTCAGTTATAACCGAAACTTTCTGGATAGTTTTTATGATGTGATTTCGATGACCTGAAACTTTAAATAGATCCAAAGAAAATATCAGAGGACACCACTCTGAAATACTGAACAACCCCCAAGCCAAACTCTAATGATGGATATTATTCATTTTTCCACAGATGTTGTCTTCTTGGTCAGCGGAAAGCCTGCAGATTGGATGCTTAATTTTGCTTTATTCACTGCTACCAACTCTACTAAGCATGTTCTCCTCTGGTCTGCGAGAAATAATTAGTCTACTGGATAGGTCAACTTAATCATTCCTGAAAATAATATTCAATTATCTCCACAGCAACTTCTAGAGCATGTCTCCTATTTTTAGACCCCCTCTGTTTTACAGAGATAGGAAGTTTGATCCTTTTTATGTCAAGCCTGCACACAAAGCAACGGAGAGTCAGCAGTGCTAAACAGACCTCGGCGGACAAACTATTATGCCTTAATAATAGCTCTAGCTTTCTCATTGTCTCTTCCTCTGTGTGGTGCACCGCATATGAGTTCTATCCTACTCGATTATGGCTCTCCTTTCCCCACAGCTTTCCTCTACAGCTTTCCTTTGCATGCCCTTGAGGTAGATCTGCAATTAGTCTTAGCGACGGGCACAATAACGTAACGTTTTCATTATGGCAAGTTCAAAGTTAGGCTCATTCGAGATGAGCTAGGCCGGCGCAGAATCAATCACCAATGATTGCCTCCCAATGCATGCCAATTAGATTTGTGTCCAACTTGATCCCGACTTCCCCTGGCATGATGTGCGAAGGCAACGATATCCTCACGCGATCGAGGAGGCCATATATTTTAGAGCCAGGCGCCGCAGTTGCTCTCCACAGACTGCAAGACCCAAGGCATGGTCGGAAATGCCTGGCTGTAGCTTGATCAATGAGCTGATTGGCTCCTAGTTTCGACAACAAACACCACGTTTTGTAGAAAATAAGCCTAATTTCCTTTGAAGATTGTAAACTATTAGTCACATGTTGTATATGTATATGCAACTTCCTGTATATTCTCTGAGGGCTGGAGGGCTTGACCACAGCTTTTTGTCATCGCTCCCTGCTGCTGCCGCCTGATCTCATCCACTTTCCGCATTTCATCTCGACCAGGACTAGTGTCATCATCCCGGTAATAATTGTGGATATGTGTTGGAGGGAAGGAAGAGAGGGCAAATTGTCCAGAGCTTGTAAACTGTTACCATCCTGCATGACCTCATCGAGGTAGGCGATGTGTCAAGATAGCCAGTCGCATAAAAACTGTTGAATGAGCTCTTCACCCCAAAGTGCTCCATATACCAAAATAATCACTGCTAAGTGAGGCGATTAGAAAAAGATGGTGGATAATGTCACATAAGTATATACTCAATATACTCATTAATGCAGAGCACAGAGCTAGTGAATGAAGGAACAGAGCAGTGAAAGTGGCACAGAAACACCATCAAAAACTACGGTATGCACAGACATGCAAACAGAAAATGCATTTGTAGCTCCACGAAGCAAATCTGTCTCAAACACAACCTGCGAACCCCATTTCACGCATAACCCCTCTCACTCTCACCGTCTCTGTCAGTGTCTCTCTCTCGGTCCCCATCTCCTTCACTCTCCTCATACCTCTCTCACTCTCCGTCTCTCACCAGTCACAATAAAGACTTCGAGAATAAATAAATATACCAGAGTGTATATTCTGTGCTCCAGGAAACAGCATAATTGTCGTCGTCGTCGTCGGAGGAGGAGGAGGGAGAGGGAGGCATTGGGAGTCATCACTTGTCCAGGCAAATTATAACCTTTGAAGTTGGATTTAAGGAAAAGTACAGCGATGCTGTTCTGTTGCCAGATACTGTCACATTTTAGAAAATGGCCTCGCTTTAGGCTTAGCAGCATGCATGCATACATACTTGCTCTTCACCCCATGCCTTAAACTCTGGGCTTTGTTAGATTTTACTATTATGTATATATCTTATTTTATCTTTAGCGTATTACAATAAAGTGTTAATCCAATATACAAGTCATGCAAGGATAAACTGTCCCCTCATTGATCATCAATGTGACTCAGCAACAGAAGGTATGAATGTTAGACTCGGTATGAGCCAGAGAGTGATGCCACTCATGTAATGTTATGCTGTAAGTAATAGTCTGTGACATTTTATTGAAATAAATGACTTTTTGTCCTTTTTTATCATTAATTCAGTAAAACATATAGCAGGTGGGTGACAAACTAAAGAAAAAAACATCAAGTTTCCAGAGCGGCGTCAGTGCTCCTTGTCATATAATTCTCAAAGTCTCTGATCTCTATGTGAACACCATTCTTACAAAAGATATTCCCTCATTTGATGATTGTGGTGGAAAAAAAAAATCTCTCAGGCGTTCAACTGGTTTGACACTGGCCACTGTAACATATAATTCCCATCATTTCCATCTTCATTAAACCCTTCCACGGTATGGATGCATTTACACTTGTTATGCTCCCTTTCATTTATTTATCTCTTTTATTTATTTTATTTATATTTTCTTTTCATTTGAACATCAAATGCAGAGTTAATGAAGGCAAGTTGCTGTTCCAAACAATCAGTGTTGTGAAGGTTTCTCAAGCGCACAGGAAGTGACAGGTTTACAGCTACCAGAAGCATCAACAACGGTGAATTCTTTACAATAAATTAAAGAGTAAATTAGCTGTTGAGCAGTCAATGTTACTGCGGCTCCACAGACAAAGATGAGAAAGAATCTTAAACTTCAAAAACTCAAAGAGGATGCCACTGTTAAAAATGACAGGTGATCTCAGGAAAAAACTAAATAACAGCAGCCAAAGATTCTCTCAACATTCAAAATAAGACACCCGCTCTGCACATTGTGATTGGAATCTGAATTGAATTGTTGCTGCTTTATAACATGAACTATAAAAGCTGATTCAAAGCTAGAGCAATGCTCACCTCTTCAGCATGCCCCCCGTGGTATCCTCTCACCAATTAAACACTATCGGCACCATCTAGTTATACAGGAAACGAGTTAGATAATCAAGAGGGCTGCTGCTGAGGAGTCATTCTCATTGGCTCATGTATGAAAGGGTGCTCTCTTGCGGCCACCGGGAGTAAAATATGACCCCGGGATGCGGGAGAGATGGATTGACAGCAAGTAATATGCTCTCATAAAATCCTGCTGGACTTCTTTAATAGACTCAAGAAAGCTGCCCACTGACTATTCACATTAGGTAGGGCAGCAAATAAAGGACCTCATAGTCAACCTCATAGTCTGCAGTGTGACCATAGCCGCTGAATCCGGAGCGGTGCCGTGCGCTCTAGGGTCCGGGTTTTCTTTTTCTCCCCTCCCATCTATTTCCTCCTCGCATGCCACTAGTTTACCTTCACTTGTTCAGCCTTCACTCTGAGAGGAGGAGGAGGATGGTATGTGATTGGCCAGGCGGGGACTGGTAGTCCGGAGGCTGGCATTGTGCTCCACGTTGATCCCCGTGTTCTTGTTTACACCTTGCGGACGGGGACGAGGCAAGACTAAGACACCCAGGGTCCCCCCAGAACAGACTCAGGAGTCCAGTCAGCTGTGGACGCGGCATTCTGACAGCATCTCCCCGTGGTACTTATTTTGTATGGTCGCAAAATAAGTTTGTCTTCTGCTGGGAATCGGACTCTCTATCGCATGATTTAACCTCTCCAGTCAGAGCAGCAATGCGTCAAACTTTTTGGTGACTTTTGTGGCACCACTGCGCTTATCGCTCCCAGGCAAGCAGAGTAAGTGCAGCTTGGAAATGAAATCTACCAGGAATTTGTTTCTTAATATTTACGGGGTGTGATATCTACGGACCTTTTCAAAGTTTGATTACAGGCGGAAATGTTTTGAGCGTTGTAGTCTGTTTGCAACAGTCAAGAGTGAACTATTTACCAAAACAACCACATACATCAATTACTGGACTCTTTGGTGTTTCGCTCTTTCCTGTGGAATCTTTTTCAGGAGCAGAGACTTTGTTGGACAAGAGCCACTTTTGTCAGAAACACCGCAGGTAACGCTGTGTGGGAAACCCCGGGACGTTTCGCAACGGCGTATCCGGAAAAGATGCTCTCTGTTGGGATGAAGCGTGACCAAGGTCTCGGTCTTCTGGTTCTTCTCCTCTTGGTCGGGGGATATCTCGCGTCTGGCACTGGTGAGTTTAATCATTGCGAAATACGGAGTTGTTATTCAAAGATCTGTGTGTAATCATTGTGAAATACTGTAGGCTACACATGTGACATTGCGCAACATTGACAAAACACGCTCACATCTGTGCGCACGCACACACACACACACACGCACACACACAACTTCAGATTTCCGATTTGTGTCCAATCCCACAATTACCTTCATGCCCTGAATTTAAAAAAAGAGAATACAATCAAAAAACATGCATCGGACTCCAGAGTATAGCTACAACAATAAGAGTGCAGGGGTCTGGGGTCGACTGCTGACCAGCACTTCCTTTACCCCACAGCAAAGTCTTCAGCCTTACAGTACACCCGAGCTCAGAGCTCTCTTTTCTACTTGGAGCGGAAAAATAGAACTCCTCCGGTGCGCAGGGAGTAATTAAGGTTTTGCTCCATGCCTTCTTGGCCTCTCCAAAAAGAAAAGCCTTGTGAAAAGTAAGACGGAGCACTTAAAATGCTTCAGGGAAAGAGATTTTAAAAAACAAAAACATTTTCCCATTGCAAGATCTAAAAATGTACTCTAACTTGTTTTTAAGCTTGGGAGTACATGCTGTGTCTGAAATACTGAATGCTCCCATTGATCATAAACCATTGGCACTTTTTTAATCATTTATTATTAGACATAGTATTTCAGTCTGAGCCGAGCAGGCTTTGATCAGGGAAGAGCAGACTTCAATCAGTAGATTGCTCCGAGGTAATGCCCTCAAAGAGTGCAGCAGCTCTCATGGAGATGAAATCATTTGGTACACGGGGCCGGTCACTGTTGGTGAGCTGAAGTGGCAGGACCTGGACACCAAGGTGAAACTGCCTGTCTCCAGTGTTAGATGAATGATTTCACTCAGTGTGGCCTTGTGGTAGGCGAGCCTGGACTTTTCATCCCCTCCCTTTCCCAGAAAGGATTGAAATATAAGGCAGAAATCTGAGGGTTCATTGGATTGTGGATTAAGCTCGGTTTACAGTAGGAAAATAAAAGAACAATGCGGCCGACAATGACTACAGAATCCAAACAAGCTTTGCTAAAAGACCTCTCCAAAAATAAACCTGACTCAGGAAGTCCATTTTTTACTGAATGACAGCAGTAATCTTTTGGACTGTCTGTCCAGGACTGTGGCCATTTCTTTGAATGCCAATAAGACCCCCCCCACCCCCCCCGCCGTATACCTCCCAAGGTCCTCGTGTGTGTATTATTCCCTGAACAGGCGGAGCAGAAAAGCAGCTTACGTTTATTAAAATTGTGGACCGTTCTGAAATCCTTGCATGAGAAATGAGAAACGTTCATATAAACAGTTGGAGGTTGAGGATTGCGGTGAGGTCCTCTTAGGGGAGCAGAGCCTGGGAGGAGGGGGACAATAGCTCAGTGTGCCCCAGGAAAGTTTCTGTCTGGGAGAGAGGAAGACAGAGATATATTTAGGGAATGCATGATGGGACGGACAGATTGCATTTATCTTTTCCCCCACTGTGTGTATACCTTTCCTCTGCCGCCTCCCCTCAGATCTCTCCTGTCTCGGTCTCTGCCTGCATTGTGGATCTGCTGAGCTCACATTTCTGCTATGGTGCTCCTCTTTCTGTGTTGACATACACATTAATTACCCAGACTGCCAGGAACACTTGTCTGGAGTAACTTCCCTGCTGTCCGCTGCGTCTCTCTGTGTGTGTGTCATTATAAATGACTTCATCAGAATTGGAAAACCGACATACGGGAAGTGTGTTTACACCCTGCTTTTTGACGTCAGGATTAAATGAAGACGACAAGGTTCCCAGTAATCCCCGGGGGAGACCAGTGTTCAGACTGGGAGGTCAAGACAGGAGGAGAGCGAGGCTGAGAGTAGTGAAGAGGCAGTCGAATGTTCAGAGTTAGGCAGCGTAGCATGTCAGACACTCCCATAGAGGCTGGACGAATGGTGACACTCATCTAGGACGTGCTGTCTCATTCGCGTTAGGTGTGGGAGTCCTCTTGCTCTTGATAACAGTGCATCGGCTGAAAGAAGACTCTTTAATATTACATGTGAGCTAACTGCTCTACAGTTTGGTCTGACGAATTCTGCAATTTTCTGACGGCTAAAGTATGAATTTTAGATGCATCAAAAGAAAGGAATGTGACAACAAAGCTAACCTCGAACAGACACCAAAGTAGATTTGGCTTCAAAGATGCTCAACAGATTGAAATGTCAGATTAGATTAAAGTGTCTCTGAAACATGTAGTCATAACAAAAGTGCTGCCAGTTGCATCTACAGAGATTTGGACAGGTGGTAAGGCACCGTGATAAATAAACAGACCGACAGCTCTCTTTGGGCCAGGCCACAGGCCAGACCAGTTCCTCAGGCAAGTCCTGCTGGCAGACCAGACCAGGCCACATTCTGTCCCGGAGCAGTGCATTAGTTTTATGGTCGTCAGGCAGCAGGGGATGGGATCGCTGGCCAGCCGCTGCCCTCTCTGCTGTATTATTCATACGTGCAAAGTGGTCTTTGTTAATATTTAAAATGTGCTTATGATGCTCAAATTCTTGACATCAGAGACAGCAAATGAGAAAGAAGTGGGAGGGGAACAGCTGCTCAGCTCTCATTGGCATAACTGACCCGGATGGCTGCAGGGGGTAGGGAAGGCTTTTAGGGTACCAATAGGCATTTATAGATGATATAAAAGACTTGCAGTTTGAGCAAGTGTGCCAATTGCAGCCGAGGGCTGTTGCAGAGGATGTGTGTGGGAACCAAACAAGGAGAGGGGTTACGCAGGGTGATGTTATCATTTGATAGTTAAGAGGAAAAACAGAAAGAGGAGATGGAAGAGAAATGAATCTGCGACAGACACATTGAGATGGATTGATTTCAGGGCACGGCTTTTAAATATCCTTTATGAGAAAAGAGTGAAGAAGAAACCTCCGTAGCAGTGGCATTCAAGCGTCATTAAACCTCTGGCACGGGCCAGAGAATGAGGTGGAGTGTGGGTGGGAAGATATAGGTGGAAAAGAAGGAGAGAAAGGCAAGGGATGTGCAGCAGGACCAGTTTAAAGCTGGCATAGCAGACGAAGAGAGACGGATATTGTCGAGGAGGGAGGAAAGTGAAAAAGAGACACACAAATCCACTTGGGGGATGTTTTTATTAAGGCTCTTATCGATGGAGAGAGCTCACAGTATTAAGAGTGGACATGTTTAATGCTTTGCCAATACTGTGCATGTTAGACCGGACCATAAATCTGCAGCAAACAGCAAGGGCTCTGTAGGAGGCAAAATAGTGAGGTAAATGGAAGAAGCAGCTGACTATAAAGAATGGAAAGAGGAATTGGCAGCAGAAGAAAGTTTTGGAGCAGAGATTGGCAGACTTGAGATGAATGTGATTTTAGGCACAGGCTGTTATTTTCTTTTTCAAAGACAATATGTTCTCAAAGTATTTAGAATCTGGCGTAATAATGAGCTAATCAATATCGCTGAGCCTGCCAACTAATTCAAATTGTATGTTTATTTAAAAGGTGTACAAAATGATCATCAAGTAAAGCTGTTTAAATATTTCATGGATTCTGAAATATCCTTGGATTCTGGTTAAAAAATGTCTTGTTGAACTCACAGCAGATGGTCTCTAGCTGTGTATTCTTACATAGCACATTAATAAAATGCTTTAATGTTTCAATTTAATCCAAAAATGTAAAGCCAATGATGTTTGAAGTGTAAAACTCTTTTTGACAGAGCTGTTTAATAAACCAAGGTCAATCTAGTTTTTCAAAATGGTAATCACAAAATGTATTTTACTCTGTCGATGACTTTTGAAGGCGATATTTTCCAAATAAAACACAAAGATTTTGGCTCAGACCTTCAAATACCCAGAGAGTGCAGTAAAAAAAGTTAAGGCTGGAGTGAGAGAGGGGGTTGGATGGATAGATGGATGGATGTGCCGGGGGTGGAGGAAGGCGAGTTTCGGTGGCAGATGGGAGCTGAGTTGCTGCTGGGCCGGTAGAACAGGGTACCCCCTGCCCCTCCATCCTGCCCTGTGGGGGGGGATGTGGGGGGGGGGGGATGGGTGGGGCAGACAGGGAAACAGGAAGAAAACCTCTGTGGGGTTCCATTGTGCTTTAGATGAATAGGAGACTCCACAGAGCTTTTTCTGCCTCTTTGTGTGTGGTAAAGGGGGGCAGCAGCAGAACACACGCACACACACACACACACACACATTCAAAGCTCGTTCACTTCAACTTCAACAGGAGCTACACTTGCATGGGTGTGTGTGCTCATGATTCTTCAGATGTGTGTTACTTTTGCATGGCCACTCATGCATAGGTTAAGATCACACCTGCCTGTTGAAGCCTAAAAATCTCTGAATCTCATTACGATTGATATGCTAAGACATGCTCAGTGACATCTGACATCAAAAGGACACCACCCACACCCACCCACACACACATACTCCCACATATGCAAAACGGAGCCACATCCTCTGATGAAGAGGTAGCATTTATTTGTATGATGGTGGAAAACCCGCTGGGTCACTTGGGAGGAGTGAGAGAGTGAGTGCAGGAATTTTTATTTAAGATCTCAGCAGCACTCTGGGCATCGTGACCAATAGGATCAGGATTCACCACGGGGGGTCTTGCCAGATCCTGAGCAACCTCCTTACCCTAAGATCGACGCATACACAAACACATACACACACACACACACACACACATACACACACTTGGCAAAAGTGGCTGCTCTGAGGTCCATAGACCAGAAGCAGTGGCAGCACTTGATTGGCTGTGCTGTGGTCCAGTGCTCTGTGTGTGTCCTGGTCTAAAAAAGGGAGTTTTTTTCAGATCATGTAGATTCCCCTCATCTTCTTAGCAGAGGATTTTTTTTTTTTTGTCTTTGACAGGCAGTTGAGCCAAGTCCACTCAGGGCTTAGACCGCAGACAATCTGTTAATGCTTGTGTTTGTGTCTGTTTGTACCAGAGTGTGTCATGTGGGCTCAGCTAACCGGAGGTTGACTTTTAGCTAAAAGTGTGTTAAAATGTGTTGCATTAGGGAAGGCGATAGCAGTTAGTATTATTCTGACTTCCTTTTATGAATGTGGCATACAAAGCTACATCGCTCCACATCCAGATTAATAAATTGCCTTGTCCCCATTTCCCCTTCCCCTTCCTTCAGTCAAGTTGATAGTCTCATCAGGTGTATTTATAGCTTTATCGTCTCGAATATACCAACCTCTGTCATCCATATCTCTCTCACTCCATCATTTTTCCCCCAGCCAGCTCTCTGGCGGAGTTTGGGAACTCTTTAGAAGGCACTGTGAAGAATCCCATTTCTCTGAGTGTAACACTTATTAGGGTCCCATCTGCCCGCAGGGTACTTATGAATGTGGGGGGTGTTTGGATTGTAGTGGGTAGGTAAAGGGGGAAGAGGGGGGTCGGGGGGGAACGAAGGGAGCTTTGTCATGCCTGTGTTGTCAGTGGATGCGGGTGCCAATGGGGGCTTGTGCGAGGCAGGAGGGGGCTCCCTAACACTGCAGAGCACACAGCGAGCAGCTGGTGTGTCTAAAGTAGGGGAATGACACACAGACCTCCCCAGAGAGACGGCGTATTGAGCGTACGTGTGCATATCTCCGGCTGAGAGAGGGAACGGAAATGATCCTGCCTCCTTCTGTCTGTATGGCAGGCAGCTAGGCAACAGCAGGACTTTCAAACAACTTACAGATTTTTTTTTTTTCTTCTCCCTCGGGCTTTAAATCAAGGCGAATGATGTTTAATGAGTGTATTTGTTATTTGTGAGTGTGTGAAGGGTGGGGTGGGGTGGAGCGTGGGCTTGTGTGATTGGCTGCATGTCAGCAGTGTGCCGCTGTGTTATTTAATGTAGTGACTGTCGTAAAGCACCATGTTTATCTCTCAAGCTCATTGCCCCCGTCAGTAATGGAGCGGTGATTGGCCACTTCATCAGAGGTCAACAAGGGCACATCCAGACCTTCCCTTTCCTGGTTTCTCCTTTACTGCTCTTTCCCTGTTTTCCTTTCCTTGTCTCCTTTCCTTGTTTTTCTGCTCCTCCTCTCTTCGGCTTGAGCTTTAAATATTGGGCTTATGGAAAAGGTCTGCTTTGCAGTATCTGGCTTCATCCCCGAAACATATGACACATACAAGCACGCACGGTAGGGGCAATAATCCCTGTTTCTGCTCAGACACTCTTGGATCACAACCGTAGCAAAGAGAAGAGCGAAAGAATGAGATCTGCCCTCATCCACTCTTTAATTCCTCCACCCGTCTTCAGCTCCCGGACTTAATTCTTACTTTTCCTCCAGAGGCTTTGACTGGGAGCCTCCAAACACACAGTAAAGATTCTGTTCTCGCCTTGGATGCAGGTCTTAATCAAGGGCTGACAGGCGCCTCTTGGCTCGGGTTTGCCGTGAGTGTGTGTGTGTGTGTGTGTGTGTGTGTGTGCGATGGGCGCACGCTGATGGGAAGCCAGCCGTATTACTTAGGTATTACTCCCTTTTCTGCATGGGTCACAGTGGGGTCACACTCCCAATCTCAATCAGCACACAGCTTGCGCACACACCCATCTCTCTCTCGCGCTCTGGCAGGCGCTCTGATTGCACAGGAGGAAACCTGGTTTATCCTCCTGGTTCGCTGAGCCAGGTGTACGCGAAATACGCTACAAAATGCCACCAGGCGTGGGTCGCTGTAGAGTTGGGAATCGTTTTAAATGGGCGCCATGTGTGAAGTAGCGAGCGAGGCCTGGTCTAATGTGGCAGATGTACCTGCAAGTAATTAAGGTTAGATTTAAGTGTATGAGATCACACACGCATCAAGTGCGTCAGCGGGTGTGTGTGTCTCAAGCCTCTTACCTGCTGCTGACCAGATGGGCTCAACAGCTGACCTCACGCTCACCTCTTCCCGCCACTCCGCTTAGATTAGCTGGTGTGCTGAGCTAAGGCACAGAGGCATTATAATGGCCACATCAGCACCGCAGCACCATATCCTGCACACACGCACACAAATACATCACATATGCAGCCCTCATTCTTCACGTAAGATATTTAGGATGACGATACGCTGTTTGTGTGTGTGTGTGTAGCTGGTTGGGCAGCGCCCGTGGCCTGCTGTTTATGGGGATTATGAAAGCAGATGGACAGCCATGCTGACTGGTGAAGCTTCATTAACTCTGGGTGTCTCTGCTCTGACTCTGCTCTTGCTCAGCTTCACTTGCCTCCAATGCATTCGGCAACAAGGGGTGGTGTGTGTGTTGATGTGCGTGTGTGTGTGTTGGTGCAGCAGGTAGAGAAAGACGCTCACACGTTTAAAGGAACGCCATACAAATGTTAATCGATCTACTGCATGTGAGCTTGAAGTTTCTGCTTGATTAGTTTACGTGGAAGCGATGCAGCGGATGCCACTTTATTGTTTTTGCGTCGTCTGACGTCATCATGGTAAACTACTCCCCGTGTTAAATCAATTTGTGTCAAAGGAAGGTCTATATACACGAAAAGCAGCATCAGAAACATGTTTCATGTAATCATACTAGTGCCGTCTGAGGAGTTATGATTTAGCATGATGCATTGTCTTCAGCAGAGGACCATTTCCATGGCATTTCGCTGTTCTACCGGGGGAGATGAATAGGTATAGTTATAGAGGGTCATTAAACACTGAGCGGTGTCTCTCCCTGTCTATAGCTTCAACCTTCACGCTGCAGCCAGCTCCTGCCCCCCTCTTCCACAACTTAATAAAAGAAACATGTATCACGCAGTGACAGAAAGACGTACCTGTGGAGAGCCAGACACACAGACAGACGGACGGACTGGCAGATTCCTAGGCAGATGGGTTGTTTGAAACCCTCAGAGACCTCGGCACAGACAGACAGTTAGACAGACAGACAGACAGACAGACAGACGAGTGGTGAGTCACAGAGTGTCATGCAACCCTGGTAGGGATGTGACCAGAAGAAATATGTTCGAAACAGTATGAATACAGTAACTAATGATTGTTTTCATTATTAATTCATATCTTGATTATTGTTAAATGTCAGGAAGATAGTGGAAAAGGCTCATTACAATTTCACAGAGCCTAAGGTGTTGTTATTAAATTGATTGTTTTGTCCAACCAACAGTCCAAAGCCAAAGATATTCAATGTGCGATGCATTCAAATATTAAAGCAAAAGTTTAACATTAGAGGAAATGAGCATAATTGCTGTTCCTTACTTTTCTGTTGATCAACTAATTCATAATCCAGTAAAACCCCTGGTATGGTATAGTACGACTCAATAGCAAAGATGCATTTTGTGTTATTGTGATGTCCTTGGTTTAATTTCTTGACTTTTGTCACATATCATCCCTTTTCCTCACATTACTCTCAATTGTATGATAAGCACCTTGCTGTTGTCAAACACCAGCTGTTGCCTAACTATTAAAAACATCACAAAGAACCCTTAGATTAACATCTAAACTTAGCCACAGAGGCACGGGGAGATAATTTACCTTACCTTTCTGGTGGTTTGCCCCCTGTGCCCTTTAATGCCTGTAATGGGCAAAAAAAATGTTTTACTTTGGAACAGCGAGAGATTGTAACTTCTCTGCTGCTCTCAAGCCCTTTGTGATGAGGTGAGGAAGTGTTTTTTCTTAAGGCTAGGAGACGATGAATGGCAGAACGAAATGGAACATTTACGTGTGCGTGTCAACGTCCACCCACGCCTCTGTCAGTACCAGGGTGTGTGTACATGCATGCATTTGCGGGCATGGTCTGGTGAGTGTGTGTGCTGAGATGCTGTCGCTCACGGCGTCGCCCCTCTTTATGTTCTCGTGAGTTTGAGTGACAGTTATACAGTGGTGTGGAGTGTGTAAATTTCCTTCCCTCTAAAGCGCTCAGCAGTGGGCCTTACATTAGCGCAACAATTTACACATCTGTCCTGAGGCGAAGAACGGGCAACTCTGAGAATAATGTGTGTGTGTGTGTGTGTGTGTGTGTGTGTGTGTGTGTGTGTGTGTGTGAGAGAGACTCTGTAAACAAGCGACAGAGGAGGTTTATTAAAACCCCTCCACCACTCACCATCCTTTTGTCCTTCTATTCTGTGTCCCTCACCTCCCTCCCCACCTCTTTCAGCCGGAGGAGCGATTACATGCCAATGTCTCTCTTGTCTTTCATCTCTCTCTCTGTGAAGACGAGAGGAATGAAGGTCTTCTGTGGCGTGTAATTATACAGAGGGATCCTGGATGAGGGTGTCTGTCTCCACAAACAAAACAAAAAGAAGCAACCCCCTCTCCCCCTAAATACCTCTTGATAGGGGGGGATCTAAAAAGAGACATTTAACTACCTTTGATCCACCGCAGGGCCCTTGTCTTTACCTGCCACTTATGGAGACCTAATAAGTACTATCACAAGTCTATTTATTTCATTAGAAGCACTGACACTAACATATGCGTGGCTCAGCTCCAGCCCCGTGGGAATGAAATACACAGCTCCTCCATTCATTTTAAGCACAGAGTCATAATCATGACACATTTACAGGCCGGTGTTCCAATCTTACCCATGAGTCATATTGCTGAATGATTATGGAAGGGCGGATTTTTATGGGCTTACATTGGTATTGGCTCAACCTCTAATTGGCCCAAAGCACATTTGCATTCTGGGAAGGTAATAATGGGGCTCTTTGGAGGCACTTTAAACGAGAAAGTCATTGCACTCTGACTTAATTCTCCTCATAGAAGTGCTGATGCCTCCAGATGGCTTTTTTTACTGTGTGAGTGTGATATGGCCATTTTGTGTGCATGATCATACACTTACCCAATACTTTGGGAATAGCTAACTTACTAGCAATGCCGCTGGTCTCTTGTTAACCATTTTCACATTATAATATTTGTATTGCTTTTACATTTTTTACTCGCAACAGAAGATAAATGCAAATAACGCTTGCTAATATGACATGCTTGCAGAAATACAAAATAGGTGTTGCGGCTAAGACGTCATTTGTCATGAATCTAGTGGACAAATAAGATTTTTTTCCTCTCATCCGTTAGCACCTCTTCTCTGTATCTAAATGTATGTTTGACTGTTGTGTTGAAGTAAGCAAGCAAAGGTCATACAGTGTGGTTTGACATTCTGCAAAGGTCACTGAGGTCAAGCAGCTCTCTGTTTGAGAGAAGGAGTCGGCCTGAATGTGTTTAACGTGTCTTTTTACTTGTGTAAATCCGCCCCCATTCAAAGGGACTTAACTGTTTCTCTGAACTCACTGGGAGATGAAGTGAGCGTTCTGGTGCAGCTCAAACGGACTTGGCGTCAGACAATAGACTGGGGTCTTCTATTGCACTTAGCTGAAGCTGCTGAATAGACTCTGAATAGACCCGGAGTGGTGCGGCCACGCAGCTGCTGGACAATAGCCTGCTCAGCAGAAAGGCAGCCGGTGACCTCGAGGTCTGCTCCGGCCCTGTCCACTCTGATCCCTCAACCCGCGCCACACAGAGTCGGCACCGGGAAAGCCACAGCAGAGATCCTGCAGTAACTCAAGCAAATCAACCAAAAATCTCAGTTCGTTAAGCTGCTGGTGACTGAATAAAATGAGCAGTGAAACATTCTGGGAGATGCATGAATTCGCTTTCTTGTCGAGAATCAGATGAGAAGATCACTCCCATATCTGTATGCTGAATTTGAAGCAAGAGCCTGCAGTGTTCAAAGTTTAGAAGATCCACCTATACCAACAACAACATTTTACTATCTAACACGTCATATCTCGCTTGTTTAATCCGTACACAAACAGAAATCCAATCACAAAAAGTTAGGGGTTTAAGTGCTAGAACTGTAATTTCCTGGCTGTTTATTTTGCCTTCCTTTTAATTCTGTCATCACTGTGAGATGATGACAAATTGTCAAACTATTTCTTTGATTTTTACTTCACAAAGTTCTGCACACTCTTTTAGGGGCAGAGAATGAGTGTGACACTGCTATATGAGCTAAAACCTTGCCCTGTACTTCGAGCCATACTGAAATCAGTGATGTTGAGGTACTTATTTAGCATTTGGCCGTGCAATGAGAATATTGACACTGCCCTGCTGTGCCCCTTTTTCAGAGAGACTGGTGGAAGGCAATGGTTTTAATGGGTCTTTATCTAACTGGGTGGTGATATGTTTGAATAAATCTGCATCCCATTTGGAAATTAATGCAATTTGGCTTTGTGAATGAAATGTTCAGGAATCCATGACACTGAGGGAATTTCTCTTTGTTTGAGCAGGTAATAGAAAGCATTTTATTCTACTTTAATAACTCAACTCTCTGAGCCTCAGACATACTCTCATTTCCCAAAATAAACATCATCATCACTCTTACACCCAAAATCAAACACAACTTTACACAAATCCCACCATCAGGAATAAAAGCATCCACACAGCCGCTGCAGCTCCCTGCATTTGATCACAAGCGACCTCCCCTCCTCCCCATTTGTGTTTATTCTGGGGATTATTCTGACCTAATCTCTTTAGAGCATAATTCAGATTATATTTTGTGTTATTATTATTGCTACGTCCATTCCCTACTATCCTGCTGGGACTTCCCGACTGTTGTAGAGCTCCTGTCTTTGGAAAATTGATTAAAACTGCTGACGACTGCCCTAGATAGCGCAGGATATGAAAATGGATGAAAACATAAAAGCAAACACAAATGATACAGTGCTGCATATTTTAAAAACATGTATTTTCTAATAGAACTGTGGGAGTACAGGCTCAGCACGGTGGCAGCCAATGTGAAAATCCCCCTTTCATGCATTTTATCCTGCATTGATCCTACATTAGAACAGCAACGGTATTCTAAATGATAAATGTTAAACAGTACACTGAAACTTAAGATTTGCCTTGGCCAACCAGTTAGAGATTGCTTTTGAATTCCAACACTCAGAAAGAGACCAAAAAAACACAGCTAATTACCTGCAGCAGACGTCTGTGTACGTGCAGAGCTGGGGGCTCCATCTGTGTTTGAGCTGCCATATTGTCCTGAAAGTTGCTCAACAATTTGATATTCAGATGTCATGTTTCGTCTGCATTTTCAAGATTGTGTTTGAACACCATCTGCCTTTTAGCCCAGTCTCTAAGCCTGGGAATCTGAACGAGATTACCCTTGAATAAATTGTAGTATATCTGTTAAAATTACAGTGAGTGCAGAAAAGAAAAATGCATTCCCTGCCATTCATTATGTTTGGAGCACGGAGGGTGTCATTTTCAGTGCTTTCCTCTCCCTCTTCCCTAAATATCACTTTATGAAAATGATGCAAGAGTAAAATATTGCTACATCTTTCAATAACATATCTCAAATGTCTCAATTTATTTCACCTTTGTGGCAATTGAGCCAAATGACAGTGAATCATCACATAATGTCTTCTCCTTTGTATGTCGTTCTTTCTTACATCATTTGTTTTCAACCTCATTACACGACAAATGTCTTTATAGGTAAATTTGCACCAAAAAAAAAAAAAAGAAGAAGTTTTGAATACATTTCTTTGCCACGGTAAGCACCTGCATTCACCTGTTCACTTACACAAAACATACACCAGGTCCCTCGGTGCCGGAAATACTGTACACAACCTGCACTTTACGTCCTTCCAGGGCTCCCTTTTGCTTGCTTGTTTTTCTCAATTAAGATAAATTATAGAATTGCATTGGGGACCTTTGCCAAGGAGGGCTTATTGTGATGTTACCCCGAGGCACACAGCCAATGAGTTGGAGAGAGAAACAGAGTGCTGTGGATATTTTGGTCTCCATGCCTCACACCCCTCAGATTCCTAATGGACCACACGATATGCAACTTTAGCAGAACGTATGAGAGCCTGGGCATGTGCGTAAGACGGAGAGACGAGGAAGTGGAGCTTGGGTTTATTGCTCATATGTGGAGGTGGAAGGAGATAAAGGAAGGGAGACAGGGGAGGTGCGGGGGCTGTGTTTGTGCTAGCTGTTGGGGACTTGAGAACAGGCCAGGCGGCAGTGTACTTTTCATTACTCTGTTCTCCTCCAGAGGCCCAGATGTGTGTCACAGCTCCTTCATTGGGCAGCAGAGCGCCAGATGATTAGATGAGCTGCACCTCAGTAAATGGATGGTATTGATCTCCACACCTTGTTATATGGACCATCTTAGAACATGATGTGTCTAAGACAAGATGGCATGATGAATCTCACACTGTCCAAAATTGCCTCTTCTGCTCAGCTGACTTTCTATCTTTTTCGTCGTCGCACTCCTTAAGTCGTACCTTCACCTCATCCCATCCACTTTGCTTCCCCGTGTTGTTCTGTTCCTCTCTCCTTTTTTATTTTCTCCTCTGACCGCTTTCAGTGTCTCCACAGCCATTAAAATGATTGGAGACTGCGTAATGTATATTAATGTGCCTGTACTTTTAGAGTAGTTTTGCTGTGCATGCTATAATATTTCATGGGGAGGAAAGAAAACACAGTAGCGCGCCTCTGTGTCGGGTAATTAAATTGAGATTGTTGTTTTTCGAGAAGCATGTGCAGAATAGCTGTGCTCTCTCTGGATCAAAGTTGGACCAGTGAGGAGCTTATCACAGGTGGAGGTGAGAGATCACAGTAAGGTGAGGCCACGCCAATGGCTGAGAGACCTTTCATAAGCATGTTTCAATAGTGTAGCACGAGGTATTAGTGCAGCAGAACCACGAAGGTGTTACAATGTCGAGCAGTGAAGCCTGGGATATGGAGCTAACAGAGGGCTTTGACCTCTGAGCTACCGATTAGCACTGTATAAATTTAAATGTTAGATGTTGATGTTATGAGGGCACTAGTGTGAGCTATCATTGCAGAAACCTCAACATGAATACTTAATGTTATTAACTAGCTTCGGTATGCTGTAGGGTTGATAAAGCAGTGGCGTCTGGAATAAATGAATAGTATTTGCAGAGAAGCTGGACACACAGAGTTTCATTTCATTCACATCAATCATTTGCTGTTTGCGTTTTGGTCTGGTGGTGGCATGTTAACTATTCAAAAAGCACCAGCATCATTGTTGTGCATATGATGTAGTTAACCGAGTAGCGTTGTATATCTCACATCTCCACCCAAACACCACTCACCTATATGCTCTCCTGCACGTCCTCTACACTCGCACACACTAAAAGCTGGTGCTTTGTTGTTGTGGAAAATGGAAGTTGTGAAGTCATTCATGCTGAATAGATTGTAAATTGTCGGGAAGATTATAAACACCTTTATGTTTTCAGGCTGCCATTGTGCTTCACAAATGACCCAAGTGACCGCAGCCATATGAGGGTCAAGCAGTTCTATTCTTACGGTTTCCAGCACAGTGTGGCCATCCAAGGCCTGCACTGCTGTTGCTCCATGGGACATCAGTATTAGGATGGCTGAGCCAAGAAATATCTCAGGGAAGATATGAGAAGGTTAAGGTTTCTTACTGTTACAACACCTCCATACTTTGAACTCTATACGATTGTGAATCTCTTACTATTCAAACCTGTTGATGCCACATTTTTGTGTCGACAATGGACCAGATGACCATGTGTAAGAGGTCGCTAATACTGGTCATCATCAGCCTCTGAGAATTAAACAGAAGCAGCAACGAAACAGCTGGGACAAAAATGAACAGGCCACAGCTAAATAAACGGTAAGCTAAGCTATTATATTAATTATTATTAAGTGCCGTGTGAATGCATTTTAACGTTCTTTTCAGTCGGCTATCTTTCAAACTGCTATCTAAAAGAAATTAATAATGTTAAGCGCAGTATTGCGGCTAATGTTGATTGTCAACCATCTAAATTTTCTTCAAAGTTATCACCAAAGAACTATCATTGCTATCCACTAGCTTCTCTTCTCAACCCAGACAATGGACAGTATTTTAGTGAATCCAGCTTCCGAATGAGTCGCTGCTCATCATTTAAGCGCACAGGTAGCTGTTTTTGAAGGTGGATAGAAGCATAAGCGCTGGAACTGTAAGACTCTTTGGATGAAAGTGTCCACCTCACATCCTAAATACTACATGAATGTGGAGCTGAGGAGAGCGTACTGTTTGGCAGCAGTTTATGCGCTAGGCCTACCTGTGATTCACTTGAATGTACTATGAGTCTTGGGATGGCGTCAGTGCTTTAAGCTCAGAATTCTCAAAACGATTATACAAAATTAATCTACGTGAAGCAGAATAATCCAGACTGCAAAATGGAGCGATGGGCCAATGTGTTGTCTGTATGCATGTGTGTGTGGTTTCAAAACCTAATACGTCATCTATACACAATTCCATAGATTGCCCTGTAAATCCCACACAAAATAAATTCTAATCAGATTATGTAGCGTCCCATATGCTGTTTGTGTGTGTGGATTCAGCCTACACACTGCTCCATTCCCTACCTTTCTTTTGTCTGTCAGCATGTATTATCTATCATAGTGATGGATTTTAAGCAGCGACTTGCTTCCATCTTGTCAGATTTAAGGCAAAGCGGCTAGTCAGATTCTGGGTGTGTACGTTTTGTTTATCCCTTTCACCCAGTTCTGTCTTTCCAGGTCTTTGCGTGTGAGTTCATTTATCTAGTCTCTAAGCAAAGCTCTTTCTTTGGTTTGTCATCGTCAATAATCAATACTGGTCCTATATGAATCCAGGTCATCTTGGCTCCTGTGGCTTCTCTGTCTCCCTGTCTCTCTCCCTCTCTGTCTTTATCAATCTCTGTCTCTCTCACTCCCTCTTTTCCTCTCTGCCTTGTACTCTCTCTCTGTCTTTGTCTTCTCCCCCTCTATTCCTGTCTCTTTTTTTCCTCTTCTGTCCTCACGTTCTGTCCTCTTCCTCCCGCTCTCCTCCTCTTGAAAAATGACTTTGCCCATCTGGACAGAGCCCTGCACGGCTGTTACACTATTAGTCTTCGTGTGGCACTGATTAAAAATAGAGCGGAGGACCGAGTCAGAATTAGTCAAGACTTTTCTTCCTCTCCAGCCTCCTCTTGTCTCCCCTATTCATACACTGAACCCTGTTGGCTCATGTTAGAAATGGATGTAAGATTGACGGTGAAAAGTTAGCAACAAAAATGGCCCAGTCTTCCCTTTTTGTGTGTGTGTGTGTGTGTGTGTGTGTGTGTGTGTGTGTGTGTGTGTGTGTGTGTGTGTGTGTGTGTGTGTGTGTGTGTGTGTGTGTGTGTGTGTGTGTGTGTGTGTGTGTGTGTGTGTGTGTGTGTGTGTGTGTGTGTGTGTGTGTGTGTGTGTGTGTGTGTGTGTGTGTGTGTGTGTGTGTGAGAAGCAGTGAGTGTTGTCAGTGAGTATATGTACCGCCTGCGGACCTCTTCGCTGGGTGCTGTCTCACGTCGAGCGGTGTGTTTGAGAGGCTTGTCGAGGTAAAGCTCCTGTCAGCGCTTGGCCGGAGGGAGTGTACTGATGAAAGGCCTCTTCATCATCCTAATGGGATACACAAACCTCTTAAACATCACTGCTGCCATGGCTTCAGCTGGGTGAAGCCGAAGAGAGAGGCAGAGAGAGCTGAGTGACGAGCCTGGCCACACACACACACACAAAGGACTGTACTGAAAACGTACACAAGTGCACAGGTCAGGAAGAAATGTATAGTGTGCACAAAACAATGCTTTTGGCAAAATTAGGAGTCGTGACTCTGGGCTGGCTCGGGTTTGTGAGAGGTTCAGTGGACCAGGGCCATCGGGATCTGGGACAGAGAGTTAATGCCCTGCTGTCCACAGGAGCCACGGCCATGTGCCCCCTCTCTCCACTGGCATAGATCCAGAGTAAGGACCAGAAATATGATAATTACACTTTTGATCATTTGATTTCAAGGCATTTTAATTTTACATGGAGGGGGAAAAAATGGCAACACAAGAAACAAAAAAAGGCGTCTTTTTACTAAACCTTTTGTAGGTTTATTGTATTTAATCACATCTACAAACATTCATACCTGGAAGCTGCCCAATAAACCCACAATCTGATTTGCTGTGCACGGAGTAGCTCCATTGAACCAGTTGGGTAATGAAACATGAGTAGGCCTGCTCTTTCACATTTCCCACCCAGATTTCGCCTCTTGTCTAGTCCAGGTACTAAAGCCAACTTATAAAACCTTCAGGCCATCATTGTCCCGATCCTTTTCAAGGGATTACTGTCAGTTTGTTCGTTCGTTGGCGCTACAATACTAGCATGCTAAACAAAGAAGGGGAACCTGGTAAACATGTTACCTGCTTAACATCAGCATGTTAGCATTGTCATTGTGAGCATGTTTACAAGCTGATGTTGGCATTTAGCTCAAAGCACTGCTAAGTATAGCTTCACAGAGTCGCTAGCAAGGCTGTAGACTCTTTTAGTCTTGTTAAATAAATGATAATGTGCTGGAGCCTACTAGATATCTGCGCACAACATGGATCTATCTCGGTCATTTCGCTACACCGCAAGCCCAAAAAGCTTTATCTTTATATTGTACTAACCTACAATATCTCACATTTTCTTTTGAAAACTTCTTGAATATGTCGGCACTAAACATGGAAAAAACTTTTGGGAGTTTTTCTGACATCCGAGGATTTCTTTGCTTGCCGATGCGATTTGACCCGGGCCAGAGGAGGACACATGGTCAGGGTGTGGATCAACGCACCAGCACGCTGCAGGGGGTGACACAAGGAGGAGAGTGGGAGAGGAGGAGGAGAAGAAGCCAGAGAGATTGGGGAAAGAGTCTCTCATCGTTATTGTCACAGTGTCACACACTCTGACCACTCAGTGTCGCCATCAGTCTGTGTTGGCCCTAGGCGTCTGGCGGGTGACACTCTGACTCTCCTTCCTTCCATCCATCTCTCCCTGTTGCAGCTTACGCACAAATATACAAGCACGTTTTCTCTCTCATTCACTGCCGCCTATTTTGTTTGTCGGTGCCGAGGGGATTTTTGTCATGCTCTCTTCATCACTGCACTCTATGACCGTCATTCCTGCCAGTCCAGACCTACTGGTCCAGGCCCGAGGCTTTGGGATGTCCTCTTTTCCATTCCAGCTCAGTCACCATCCTGTCCCCGGGTCAAGGACACGATTCCCAAAGCTGCGGTAAAGAGCAGTGGAAAAACTTTGACATCAGACAGCAACCAAAGCCTCATGAATGATTGATGCGCGAGTGCTGACTCATCACACAGGAGGAATAAACCAACATTTTGACCTAAAGCATAATAAGATTTACATCCGTAGAATCGCGCAGAGATGCACATGGGACTTCCAGGTTGCCGATAATGTTGCCAGTCCCTTTGTGCAATGCAGAGTTATCAGTTCTCACAGTTTCACAATCTGTTAGCAGCGGCAGATATGGAAAAGTTGTCCTGGCCTAAAGTCTGCGAGATGCGTGTGCTTTAGTTAATACTTTTATGTTTTGATGGTGCACTACGCTGAGATTACCTGTTAGTCAGTGCGTTGTGTTTTCACCTTCCTATCTCGAGCTGCACATTTCCTTCTGATGTTTTACTTCCTCTGGGTTTAGACTTTTTTTTTCTCTTGCTTGATGTTGCATTGGGAAAAAAAGTACCACAATAACTATTAGAAAATTGCAAAAGGAACCCCATTTTTTGAAAATGTATGGAATAGTGACATGCTGGGTAGATCCAAATTTGGTTCACTGAAACAAGAGGTTTGGATGGATATCGCTTCTTTTGCCTTTCCTCCTTTGGCCGGATTTGAGCAAGTATGTCCGAGTTGAGGCAGGGAGGGAAATTTATTTTGAGAGAATGATGAAGCGAGGTATAAAGGGAGTGAGGGGAAAAGATCAAAGCGATAAAACAACCATTAGCTTCTGCACAGGACTACTTTTGCTTACAAGACCCCGACATTCTGCATGGTGAGGAGATTGAATCTCACCTCTATCTTCTACCTCTCCATTTGTCCTCCTCTGCTATCGCCACATCACCTCTCGTCATCCATCTGCTCCAACATGGATTTTCAGCCTATTAGTGCCCTAATCTTTTCTGTTCCTTGTCTACCGCTGTCTCTCCTCGCTATCCGTCTCTTTCTATGTCTATTATTCTCATTTTTATTTAATAATATCCTGTTAAAATCATCTGTTTTTAAAGAGTCCCTGTTTACAATGTTATCCGAAACTTGTTTATTAATTTAACCCACAATTTGATATTATTGGCAATATTTAATCATTGGCAATCCTGAGGTAAGTTTTGCTAATCTTTTTGCTCGTAGCATTTTCTTTAAATAGTAAAGCGCTTGCATCATTTCAAACGTACTGAACGGCACATTTCGCAATTTGTTTTGGTCAAATTTATAAAGCTCACAAACCATATCTCTCTCTCTCTCTCTCTCTCTCCCTCACACACACACACCCACACACAGAGGCTAGTCTTCAGCATGTTGCTTGTTGTGTACTGCATATCTAGGGATTTCTCTGATGCAAGGGGACGCAATGTAGGAACAGAGTGACGCCAACCCAGCTGTGTTTGTGTGGGGTGTGATCGTATTTATTTTTTTCTCACTTTGTTTGTCCGTGTGTTGTCACCTCTGTCACACTGACTTGGTAACTAGTTACTTGTGAGCAGGGATGTCTGCATCAGCGTGTCGTGCGCTGTACACTTTGATGACAGGGAGGTCTGCTCATGTCTTGGTATATATACCATCCAACCCTCTGTTTCTATGTGTGAGTTGTATGAGAAGTCCTGTGCGTGGCCCGTCGATCCGCTGTCAATCCGGCTCATCTCCTCATCTGGTCATTAGCATGACAGAGGAGCTCTCCTGCCAAAGCAGTTAGTCACAAGAATCAGCCCCTGTCACAACACATTACAGCAGCAGGCATCTCTAATAGCACTGGCAGTCGTGGCAACCATAGCCAATGCCCACAGTACGCACACACACACACACACACTCACACACACTTGGACCAATCGAGGGTTGCACTTGATCTGCACCCAGGGGGTGTTTCTGTGTCTCTCTCCATCTCTTTCTCCCCTGCTCCTTCCATCCACATATTCTCCCTCCTTCCTTCCTTCCTTCCCATCTAGCTTGGCTACCCACTTACAGCCTTGTCATTAATCTCCCTCTTTTCCTCCCTCCTCCTCCCCCTCTCCCTCCATCATCACCTTACATTAGCGAGGTCACCTGTACTTGGCTCTCCTTCTCTCCCATTTTCTTGACCTTTCCCTGAAGTTCTCTCCCAGACTATCGCTGTTTCTGTCTCCCTGCCTCCTGCTCTATGTCTTTATAATGCTCGAAGAGATCAACGCTTCTCATTCCTTATCCATCCATCTCCACCGTGATGTTTTTGTTCTTTTGTTCTCCTGCTCTTTAAACCCACCCCCAGCACTCTCCTCCATCTTCATTATCACCCACTCAGGGTGTCTGATGTGATTTGTTCAGGAAGTTGGATCTGGCCATCTTCCTGTCACCAAGGACCGAGTTGTCATATGAAGTAATAAAATGTTGTGACACCTTTTGCTGATTCTTCTCACATCACAGTTCATGCCAGACTTAACATATTGACATGTGACGGTACCACAATGCATATTATATTATATATATTATATATTAATATATAAACTAAATTTATTCAAGCAACGGAGCATCTTGAAATTCTGTGAGCTTGACTGACAAACTGTAACTAAGTTCCCTGCTGAATATGTGCTTTAGCACAAATGAAAGGGTAGGCGGCACTCAGAATGTTGGTTGGTGCAACAATTGTTTTGTGTTTGGGTGAAGGATGTGTAATTTGACTGTCTGAGTGTCTCCAGTTTTACCCGAATCCCTAACTGACTTGTGTGGACCGACTGGTTTTGTTGAGGTTTGTGTATGTTTGAGGTCATGTGCGCAACCCCACCCTTACTTTGTTTGTGTCTTTCTGTGGGAGACAAAAAATAGGGTGAGAGTGACCAGGAATTCACCTGTAAGGCAGAAACTGTCAAGTCTTGTCTCAAGGAGTGGCCATCAATCCAGATTGAATGGCATTTGACAACCCCGCCCCCCGCCGTTTACACATACATATATATCTATACATATATAGAGATAGATATGCTCTATATGCATAATGCAGAATCCTGTCTCTTTTTTGGAAATTCAAAGAAAAGATTCATGATAGAATTCAATGTCTCTTAATAAGGCAAAAATGAAGGCACTATGTGCATGATGCCACGTCTGCTATTTGTCCTCTGAGTGGTCTCTAAGTGTCTAACAGTCTGTGTATGCTTGTGTGACTAGCAATCAGTTCGAGGAGCAATGAGAGAGGACAGAAGAGTGACCTGTTGAGGGGACAGGGAGGAGGAGTGTTGCGGAAGTTTGGAGAGAGGTGGATCAGAGGACAGAGGGGGGTGCGGTGAACTCGCCTGTAGCCCCGCCGAGGCAGAGCCGATGCAAGTACAGTGGGGTGTGGGGTGGGGGGGGGGGGGGGGGGGGGTGGGGGGTAGAGTGGGTAATTACAGGGGCCCAGAGAGGAGAGGCCTGTAATCAGCCTGCCCTCAGGAAGGAATGCAGCTCATCTTCTCATGTAATTACTGCCATTTAAACAGCCCCAGCTTCCAAACACTCATCCCACTGTACTGCTCACCTATTCACTATATGTACTTGCGCACACGCACAGACTCCCACACACACTGACTGTGTGTGTGAGACAATCGGTGACAGAGGACACATTTTCAACAAGACTTCCAAATGGAGGAATTGAGGTGTCAAAATAAAGAGCGATGGAGAAGCAGACTACAGACAATAGGTGTGTGTGTGTGTGTGTGTGTGTAGCTGCAGTGTGTGCACCATAGTTAATGGCTGTGCAGAATACGGGCCTCTAGAGGAGCCGGCTCCATGTGAATACCCACCATGGCAACCAGCCACTCTGGGTAGATCTGCGCAACTCTCATCAAGCAGCTGAGCAGTGGTGGAACAGACAAGCAGTGGCGCCTTGCACTCAACACATACACTTATGTCTACACACACGCACACAGAGTCTCATTCTACCATATGCGTTTGACCTCCAAGTAATAGTTGTGACATTGGTCTGTAATTTCGAGAGGATAATAGGAAAACAACGTTGTCTCACCCACTCTGTCTCCTCTCCCTCCCACCCTTCCTCTGTCTCCCTGTCTCCTCACCCCTCTCTTCCCCCCCCCCCCCCCCCCCCCCCCCCCTGATAGTGATTGATAGTGCCGCTTGTGTACGTCTGTGTTCCCATGCAGTAGGTGGTCGTCAGGGCACACACAAACAGCACAGGGCCACTTTTTGATGGACTATGATTAATGAGCTCTATGGGGGGTGGCGCCCCTAGCTGTGATAGAGCACACTTTCAGCCACGACATAGACCCCCCCCCCCCCGTCTATTCAAAAGCACCAGTAGCAGCAGTGGGATCACAGCTACAACACAAGCGCAAATCCTCTTAGCGTTCCCACTCTCGCAGTCACACTCTCCCACACATTCAAAAATACAGTCACAGAATCTCACTTAGAGGAGGCTGACACAGTGGGATATATTTAATCCATAGTCTATTACAATGTTACAAACACGCCCGCTCTTCCTCTCACACACACAAACACACACTTTGAATGTAGTGTGGGTCCATGTGAAACAGCCAGTTATCAGTAAAAAAAACACTGCTGACTGTCATTGGGCGTCATTTACTGCCTTATTTACCACATAGTTAGATAACGTGTTTGCGTGTGTGTGCGCGTGTGTTTGTGTGTGAGTATGTGAGTCGGTCTGTCGGTTTCCCCCCTGGGGTACCCTCCAACAGGGCTGATTAAGTGTCATTATATAACCAACCACCAAGGGCTTATGACAGAAGGTGAGTCCCTTTAAGAAAGGGGAGGTCACACTTCATTTACAATTAGTGGGTTGTAGGTCAACACACCTTGCAGCTAAGAGTGTGTGATACAAGCACATCTGTAAATGAGGTCTTGCAAACCAGTGCATTTGCTGTGTGAGCAGATGTGCGCATATACGTGCATTATCATGTCCTCATGCTTGCTCTACTCCTGCCACCCGGACATGCTGGATGGACAAGCGAAGCATTTCTGTCACTCTGCATCTCCATCACCTGCTCGGTCTTCTCCCTCTGCCAATCTGCTTTCCAGCCTCCTGTCACCCCTCTCTCTCTCTCTCTCTCTCTGTCTCTCTCTCTGTCTCTGTCTCTGTCTCACACTTACACACACACATAAATATACACCTTTTCTATCCCTCTTTCTTTCTCTGGCTCACACAGATCTTCCATCTTTCTTACTTGCATTTGCTTGCACTTGCGCCTTGATCTTTAAATGACATGCTCACCCTTGTATCCTGAGGAAAAGGGGAGGTTTTACACTACACAGAAATAACCACCCTGCAGACACCTTCAATCGCATGTTGTAACCAATCAAAGTCGTGACATTTCCTCATCTATGATGAACTTCCAACAAATTGCTGCTCACAAGCTCCTGTAACAATCATGATTATTTACGAATGTTATGTGATTCTAAGTTGACAGAATGTGGTTAATATATATATATTAAACAAATTTTGTTCTGTTGTGTCCAAAGTTAGTGTTGAGTTAACAAGTCAACAATTTCCCCTGATTGTCCAACAAAACAAGCCTCTCATAGCACACACTTAAGAAACATAGTGAAGTCAAAACAAGACCCCAAAAAGCTGATTTATTTTTCATGTTGTATATAGCAAATATTTTTAGAATATGACTTCATGCCTTATAAGGATCTATTTATATTGGGTTGTGTATTGACAAAGTATTCATTTGCACAGCACCACCAGGGGTGCTTGCTAGCTAATCACTCTTTTAAATAACAAAATAAATGTGGGATTTTTGAAATGCAGCAGTGGTTCTTCAAGAAAAAGATTCAAATGTGTAACTAGCTGTAAATTACACAATATATAATGTGTAAGTTCTGAGAAAGTCTTATGATGGAGGTAGCCAAGCTGCTTTCTCTTGTTTCCAGTGTTTGTTTTAAGCTAGGCTATGCTAACACATCTTGGACCTTTTGCTATGCAAGACACACAAGACAAAAATAGCATTGTTTTTTTTGATCTGACTCTTGGCAAAATGGCAAGTCAGTGTATTCCTCTAATATCAGCCCTTGCTTTTGATCTTCTAAAAGAAATAAAAAATAATACCTTGTGATTTTACTTGTTAGAGGGGTTAAATAACACAAAGAGCTACTGGCAGAAAAATAAGGTAAGCATCAAGGAGGACATGAAGAGGAATGTGTGTGCCTGAATGTGTGAGACATGAAGTCTGTTAGTTGGAGTCACCATGGTGAGTCTACAAAGAAACAGGCTGCAGAGCAGCGTGGAGCCGCCGCAGGTGCACAACTTGGTGGTAGTATTAAAATATCCAAACAAGAACTTTCAAAGCCAACGTGTGGAGGGCTTTATGAGCGAGCACACGGAGTTGGATCTGTGTCACTCTTAGCGGGACGTCAACTTCTGCTTCCTGCCTCCTGTTGCCTCACAGCAACCGTGATGAAATGAAAATGATGGCGTCTTTTAGTCGATAGTGAATCAACAACATTTCCTATTAAAAGATGACCAATCCCCCCCCCGTCTTGCTCAAAAGGGCTGGTTATACAGTAAGTGTTTGTACGAGTGTGTGTGTGTGTGTGTGTTCAGTCAGATGGGTTAACTGCATGAGTTCTCACACCTCGTCCGCCTTTGTTGATGTGAGAAGTGATGCTGTGTCGCTCCAACCTGCACTCATGTTGCCTCATGCAATGCCTGATGCCAACACATGCGCACACACACACACACCGAGACTGGCCCACTCACACATTCAGTGATTTTTCCATCCAACCCATCCTCCAAATCCAGACACTTGCTTTTTTCCAGTCTCCACGTCGCCTCACTTCATCATTTCCCTCCCCGATGTTTTTTTCTTTTCTCTATCCTCCTGGAGCGAGTAGTTTTCAGGCTGATGAGGATGAGGTCAGTCTGAATATCAATCACTCAATGTAATTGTCCTTTAAGGAAGGCAAGGAGAGACTGTCTCCCCCCATCCATCCCTGTCTCTTTCGACCTGCCTCTGCGTGCCATGTGTGACTCCACCTTAGGGCTTCCTTGCAAGAATGATGATAATGAGGTTGATAGGGTGAGGATGATGGATATGCTCAGCCCATCAATGCTACATAATGTCTGCTGATCACTCTATTTATTGGCCTTGTTTCCTCCATCACCAGCAGTGTTATCATATTTGACTATCTGTCCTCACAGCTGTTTGTCCTTAATGGGCTCAGCGAACTGGTTGAGCCTCATCACTGTGGGCTATAGTCTTTCTCTATGTGTGTGTGTTTGTGTTTAAGGCTGTAGGATGTCATTCGAAGTTTAGTGGAGCTGCACAAAGTGCTTTGAATCCAGCAGGGAGGAGGGAAGGAGGACTGGAGTCAGGGGAGGGCCAGAATAAAAGCACTCCAATGTCAGACACCAAACTGAAAAGCAGAAGGGAGGTGGTGTGACATTGTGCTGTTGTTTGTTTTGTTTTTGACCTTATAGGACACCTAAGAAAAGAAAGATTCCTGATCTTTCCAAACACAACCTGACCCAATGTCTCTTATAGTGTTGTTCTGTTGTTAGGCTGCTTCGAAGTATTCTTCTTCCGATGCTTTATTCTCTCTTTTCCCCCACTGAGTGCAGTGTTGGGATAGCGAAGGCACTGGAGAGGACAGTAATGACTAACTCTGTAAAGGTAATGATAAAGTACTGACACTCTAGATTCCACTTTGGCTAGAGGCGCTGGGGCCAAGAAAATTATGTGTGTGTGTGTGTGTGTGTGTGTGTGTGTGTGTGTGTGTGTGTGTGTGTGTGTGTGTGTGTGTGTGTGTGTGTGTGTGTGTGTGTGTGTGTGTGTGTGTGTGTGTGTGTGTGTGTGTGTGTGTGTGTGTGTGTGTGTGTGTGTGTGTGTGTGTGTGTGTGAGAAAAAAGAGAGGGTGGAGAAAGACAGAGGGCAGAAAGAACAAGTTTCCACGTCAGGTTGAGACAAAGACAGACATTGCTGTGATTCATTTTTCTTGCCACTTATTATGGCAGTCCAGTATTGTGTGCTCTGTTGTCTCCATCGTCTCCACTTGTCTCTTAGTGTCTCTTGACCCGTCTTTGGCCAGCCTTCCTGTTTTCCCATCTTGTCACCTCTATCCAGATTCCCTCTACCTCTCTCCTACGCTCTCCTGCCTTCTCGTGTGGCCTCGCACCTCCACTGTCACTCCGACTCTCATTTACATTGAACTGCAGCTCTGCACTCCGACACACAGTCACCGAAGGAGGGGACTCCTTCAGCTATACTATATATGAGTTTAGCATACATGAATAAGAGTGGGTGAGAATGTACTGTATAAGCATAGGTTGTCATCTGGTGTCTGGGTCTACGTGCGTGTGTTCCTGCGATCTTGTGCTCTGGAAAATAAGACCCAGAAGCCTGTGTTTGCTTTCTAGCCGTCTGCTGTCTGTCATTAGAGTAATAAAAGACTTGCTGTGATGCACGGCGAGGAGTTCTTGTCTTCCTCCATTCTGCACAAATTGCCGGCTGCTGAGCTCTGATGGATGTTTGTATGCTGGCCCAAAAACACAGGTTCCACTTTAAACCCCCAGCTCCATTATCCAAGAGAGAGACAGGGGGACAGAAAGAAGCTGTCTGTCTGTCTCCTATCTCTGTCATACAAAAGTGTTTTAATTAAACTGTGCCTCACTGCAGGCCCTAGGACACACACACACACACTGCATAGTGTGCAGGGCTCTCCTCCCATTCTGTCTCCATCTGAACCACTGTCTCTCTATGTTTGTCTGTCTCTGCTGCCGTTATTCCTCTGCCTTCCTCTCTCTCTCTCTCTCTCTCTCTCTCTCTCTCTCTCTCTCTCTCTCTCTCTCTCTCTCTCTCCGTCCCCCCTCTCATCGTGCCTGAAGAGTGACAGGCTGTGTTTTTCAGCCGATGTTTGAACACCGAACGATCAATGCCGGACAAAGGGAAAGAGCGGGGGTGAGGGGCGGGGAGGGGCAACACAATTGGTTATTGACTGTGAATTCAAAGTCTGAAATACTGGAGGCGACAGCTTAGTAAGAGGAGAGCAAGGAGATGTGGGGAGAGAAAACAGAGAGGAGAGGACTGTGAGAGACGCACAGTGATGTATGTGATTTATGTTCAGGGATAAGTATCACTTTGAGATGTGTTAGTTTTCTCTATCCACATTTGTTTGTCTTTACCTGCATGTTAAGTTATAGTATTGTACATGCTTATTTGTATGTGTGGACACCTCCCAGGGTGTAACCTGTAGGAGCAGCAACGTGTGTGTGTGTGTGTGTGTGTGTGTGTGTGTGTGTGTGTGTGTGTGTGTGTGTGTGTGTGTGTGTGTGTGTGTGTGTGTGTGTGTGTGTGTGTGTGTGTGTGTGTGTGTGTGTGTGTGTGTGTGTGTGTGTGTGTGTGTGTGTGTGTGTGTGTGTGTGTGTGTGTGAGAGAGATATTAAGTAAGTACATTTGAATTAGGGCTGTCCCCTTTTATTTGATTAGTGGACTCTATCTTGGTTGACTAAGATATTTTTTTTTGTCAATTAGTAATTTTTGAAAGCTTTTTCATGCTGAATGAATTATTTCCATGAAACTTCTTTTGCATGATTCTTTGTGTAGTAACTCATTTACAGATTAAAACGATCAGTCGACAAAATTGTTGTGTGTATCCAGTACTACCGTGACTTGTGTGGTGGAAAATAATCTTTTGAAATAAACGAGATGAGAAAACTCTTAAATATAAAAAAACATATTTATTGAACAGACACGAATAATAATTCAGCTGAATGGATAGAGCTCTTTCCCCACAGATGGTTCGGAGGTCTAACAACAAGGAATAGTTTAACGGAGTATATATTCAATTCAATTAATTTTTGTATTGCCCAAAATCACAAATTACAAATTTGCCTCAGAGGGCTTTACAATCTGTGCACATGTGACTTCCTCTGTCCCGGAACCCTCGCATCGGAACAGGAAAAACTCCCCCAAAAACTCCCTTAACAGGGAGAAAAGAGGAAGAGACCTGTGGGAGAGCAACAGAGGATAATGCACATTATTTCGTCGTCCCCCCCCCCCCCCCCCCCCCCTCCCTTCGCAGATGTCCTCCTACTCCTCTGTCTGCCGATGCGTCTACCATGGCCAGGTTCCCAGCCCTGGTATTGTTTTTGTGGGAAGAGGGTTAAGTGGTGAGATCAGGATAACACTACAGCAAGCCAGACATGAAAATACCTTCGATATGATAACATTTATAATTAGGTTTTAAATTAGTCTGGTTGGCCTCGTCTGCAAATATGCAGGTTTAAGCGATGCAAGTTATAACTATGGAGAAGTACATTTGCGAGTAAAAATAAGCAGATTAGGTAGATGAAAATAGTGCAAACATCATCTGTCATTTTGATTGGTTATATTATATCATTACTTATTAATATATGTACCAGTAATCATGTTTTTTTATATTTCTGATCACACTTACCCACCCATCCCCAGAAGTATTCCCTCTTTTACGATACAGCACTGGGGTCTAGGTGGGGTAAAACCTTGGAGTGGGGAGGGTTCAGTTTGGGGTCAGCGGTTCAGGAACAAATGTAGTTGGTGCAAGCCAGGTCCTTCCAGAAGAAGTCACTGGAGAAGAACAAGGATGTGTTTGCGGTAGAGACGGGATGGAGAGAGACAGATTAAGGATGACTGGTCCATCCTGGATGGCTGTTGGGCCTGGAGCAGCTGTTGCCCTTTCTGCCTGTCCTGTGGCCAGAGCACTACCCGGCAATGAGCTGTGCTGCTTCGGCTTTTTTTGTTCAGACCGGCCCTTTTGCGGTGGAGAATATTTGGGTCAAAAGATGGTCCCGTCCGTTTGTCTGAAGATGGTACAGCCTCTTGAATCCCACAACTCCCTGTTGGCTTTGGTTTGAATCACGCCACAACTTTCTCTCCCACTTCCTTCATGCTCAGTGTTCCTCTTTGCTTTCCCTTAATGTTTCAGACAGTCTGTCAAGGGGAAACAGTGGGATGGGGGTGGGGACGCGCTCCCTTTCTTAAAATAGGAGATGGTATCTTTCTAAGTAGTTTCTCTTGTTCCATGGTTGTGGAATAACTGATCAAGTTGGGCTTGATACATTTTGAAAACTGAACACTGCAAATGTATCTGCTTTAAGTCTCATTGTGGAAAAGTAGCCGCATTTGCCCTCCCACTTCTGTCTGGATTGTCTGAATGTAGAGAATACGATTTAAAAACTGTAGCACCACAAGTCATGCCCTCGAGTGTGTGTGTGTAAGTCAGGGGAGGAAAGTGCACTGGGCTGTACATCCCCATACCTTTAGGGCATCTACTGACTGGAGCCGAGCCTGTCAATCTTCTGCACTCTGCTTCTGTCTTCCATTCAATGCTTATTGAATTCAGCTCATTTTCGTAAGCGGAGCAAAGTTTTGTATTGGAAGGTGGGATCCATTAACAATTAGTAAGAACTTGTATTCCCCGAAAGGCAAAGTCAGAAAGTGATGATGAGATTTTGATAGTAGATGATGTTTAGACATTAAAATAATGGAACTTTTCTGGCATCTGTTTTTGAAACATACTTTAATGAAGTGTATAGTATAGTTTGTGTGCTATACATATCAGGTTCCAGGCAGACCATTATAGCTATACAGTGGTCAGGTTATTATTGTTCATGCCAGAGGCTATACTGTAATCCTGTCACGTGACACGATCTTCGCCAGTCTGCCAGTGCTTCAGTGTTTTGCTCAAACACACAAGGATAGAATTCAGTGGATGGACAAATGGAGTTATGGCACGGAGTAAGCTTGCGTCATATCGTCTGCCATCCTGCAGCCCTATATAAGGGTTAACAGCTGGAGATGTGATTTGTTTGACAATTCATGCCAAAAACAAGGTAGTACATAGCAACGTTATCAGTACACATACTTAAATCCATCTACTGTTGTGCAAACTAGTATCGTAGCCGATGACATTCCAGCATTGATATACTGCCTGGGATCTCTACCCATGATTATTCAAGAAACATGTCAGAGCGAAGAGGTCGGCAATATTGTGTCCTTCCTGCCAGGAGAAGCTCTTGGCAGCATGTGCTAGGAGGAATTTGTCACATTGAGGATGTCGGGGGATAATGTGCGATCAACAGGACCGGTCTGCGGAAGGTCAGCAGCTCTCATCCCCAGCTGAGAGGCATGGACTCTCCCAGAGAGACCGGAGCAGGAGGCCTGCATTGACCTGATTACTGGAAATACAAGGAGGCGAAAATGTCACCGTGCCATTCCATTTACAGTGCAAACTGTCCATTTACAGTGCAAACTGTCCATTTACAGTGCAAACTGTCAACACCTTGAAATACACTAAAATCGTTGCCTTAATGTATGCCATGAAACACTGGTGACAGATTTGTTGTTGAAAGCTGGATTGAGACAAGGTGTCATACACACATATAATATATTCTCTTCAGGTGTTTGGTGTTATTGATCCCTGAGGGATACATTTGTCATTTTGTTTATTTCTTACCCCCCTCAACAGTTAGGTCAAAGCACAGGGTCAGCCACAGAGCAGCCATCAAAATACTCATGAGGCTGCACTGCTCGAGTACGCCTCCAGCAGGCGGACACTATAAGTCAGGCCTTACCATTGCAATGCATCTAAATCATTTCTGTGTTCTGTGTTTTCAGAGAGCAGCGACTACAGCGAGGCCGAGGTTCTCCCCGACTCTTTCCCGTCGGCACCAGCAGAACCTCTCCCAGAATTCCTGCTGGAACCGGAGGACGCTTTCATCGTAAAGAACCGGCCAGTCCAGCTACGGTGCCGGGCATCACCGGCCACCCAGATCTACTTCAAATGTAACGGAGAATGGGTCAATCAAAACGATCACGTCACCAGAGAGAGCCTGGACCAGATCACGGGTAATTCACACACACACACACACACACACACACACACACACACACACCCATACAGATAAGTGTACTGTAAACACAACTACACAAACACACATAGTAATGTCCCCTTGTATTTCACAGACATAAACATCATACTCAATACAAACTTCATTTTCAACTACATAATCTATTAGTTCCCATAGGACTTTATGTGCACGTTAATTGCATTTGGCCTGCAGCCAATGCATTATTTATATGCGCCGTGAAAAATATGCCCCACTAATATCTCTCTCTCTCTCTGTCTCTCTCTGTCTCTCTCTCTCTCTCTCTCTCTCTCTCTGTCTCTCTGTCTCTGCCTGCTCAGGTCTGGTGGTGCGGGAGGTGGACATCTCGGTGTCGAGGACTCAGGTGGAGGAGCTGTTTGGGTTGGATGACTACTGGTGCCAGTGTGTGGCCTGGAGCTCCGCCGGAACCACCAAGAGCAACCGTGCCTACGTTCGCATTGCATGTCAGTACCGTGTGTGTGTGTGTGTGTGTGTGTGTGTGTGTGTGTGTGTGTGTGTGTGTGTGTGTGTGTGTGTGTGTGAAGAAGGGAGCTAGTAGAAGGCCAAGTGTTTCCGACTTTTTGCTTGTCAAATGTGTCAGCTTAAGTATATATGCAAATAAATTTGCTGTAGCTACCCATCTTAGTCCCTCGTGGAAATGGGTGGCATAGCGTGATTGACAGTGTGCATGTTTATGAGGGTATGAAGGGAAAAAAACAAGACACAGTGACAGAGGCTTTTTGAGGGATTTGCCTGGTGTGTGTGTGTGTGTGTGTGCGTGTGTGTGTGTGTGTGTGTGTTTTTGTGTGACAGCCTATGTCACAGGGTTTCACTGCTGTCACAGGGCAGCCTTCACTAACTGCTGACTACATCTGTGTCGCCCCCTGTAGACCTGAGGAAGAACTTTGAGCAGGAGCCACTGGGGAGGGAGGTGCGACTCGAACAGGAGGTGTTGCTTCAGTGTCGCCCCCCGGAAGGCATGCCCACCGCCGAGGTATAACTCTACCTCCTCCCCCCCACTCCCATTGCTTTTCTATCACTTCAGAGGTTACATTTGTGTTTATGATACTGAAGGGTAATAGTGCGAGATCATTTGTATTTTGAATAGCTCTGTATCTCCAGGGAGGCAAGAAAGCTGAGCTCTAAATAATAAGTTAGAGAGCAACATAAACATGATACAAAAGGCAGTATAGTAAAGGGCATTTGAGTTTGGGAGATTTAAGTCTATCCAGCGACGTGGATCAGTAATAATATGATGGTAAAAAGGCTGTGCTTAAATTCACATTGTGTCATGTTTTAACATTAAGCTGCTTTAACTGCCGCTATATCAAAACGTTTTATTTCTCTCATAAAACAGTAGTGCAACAATATATTAAAAAGAGAAAACAAGTTATAAATTTAGATTTTTATTATTCGAGTAAACATTTATGTTCTGCCAGGCTGAATTGTTCATTACAGTAGCTAAATAACTTGTTATTGTGTGACGTAAAAATAATTTTACCATGTGTTTTATGACAAAGTTATTGCGTGTGTTTGTTCGCTAGGATATTATGTCCATTAGTAAAGAGGATGTCTCAGAAATATATGTGAGTTTGGACAAAAGAAGCCTCAAATTATATTTTTCATCAACAAACCAAAAATGATCATATATTGACAGTGTTTTGCAGCATTGAAGCGTGTTGTGAAGGCTAAATACTGTATAGAGTTGTCTGAATGCTTCTGTGTGTGGTGTGCTGACTCATGTTTATGCATACACACCGTGTTGATTTGTACAATCATTTATATGGAGAGTTATCTGCCAAAAGAATTAAAAGAATCCATCATTCAAAATTGCTTTAACACGGAGGTTCGAGAGTGCAGACATTATTGATTTTTTAAGTTTTTCAACTAAAATGTGGGCTGCTGTGGTTACTTTTTCTATTTTCATTAATTTGATCACTTTGTCTCAATAGCCTGAGTATTTGTGTGCGTGCCTGCCTCTCTACAGGTGGACTGGTTGAAGAACGAGGATGTCATTGATCCATCGCAGGACTCCAACTTCCTGATCACCATCGATCATGATCTGATCATCAAACAGGCCAGACTCTCAGACACAGCCAACTACACCTGTGTGGCTCGTAACGTGGTGGCCAAAAGACGCAGCAGCACGGCTACTCTTATTGTTTATGGTAACGCACGCACGTTTTTCCTTCTCTTCCATTTTGGGGGGATTGGTTTATGAATCATGGCTCAACATAGTAATCAAAATCATCCACGATGCACTGTGTTAAGTGAAAATAAGTGACTTGCAAAATGAGATACTTTAGTAGCTCAAAATGTAAACATTAAATAACTGAATTAACTTTATGGATCTTGCACTTTTACATGAAAAAAATGAAATATAATTTGAAAACCACCATACTCTATCAACAGGAACTATTTTCTGTATATACAAAGCCTATAAAAGTGGTTGGTAGTTGGATAATGGATTGATGGGTTTATATCCTGATTATTATGTTAAAGATGACCAAGGTATTAACGGCCACACTTGCCTGTCTGTCTCTGTCAGTAAGCGGAGGCTGGTCTTCCTGGACCGAATGGTCAGAGTGTAACGCTCGGTGTGGGCGGGGCTGGCAGCGACGAACACGCAGCTGCACCAATCCGGCCCCTCTGAATGGAGGAGCCTTCTGTGAAGGCCCGCCCTTCCAGAGAGTGACCTGCACCACACTTTGCCCAGGTGACGATGACATACTCATCAGTATTATTGATAACATCTTCAGGCAAAGTAGTCAAGCACTGAAATATCAGGGAATTTCCAAAATGGGGTATTTTGCGAGTAAGTGCCGGGATGAATTTTCAAACTTTTAGAACATAAGATGCTGGAAAAACCAGGCTGTTGACCCCCACATTTTTTCAACGTAAAAACTATTTTTTCCAACAAGGACAGAATAACATTTGGTCATGTAGCTGCTTTGATTTCATCGTGAAAGAAATCAGGAACATCTGATTTCTGTTATCCAATTTACTGTCACACACCATTCTGCCACTTATTGCTGCAACCCGTGCGTCAGACCACCATGACCCCAAAGTGATTTAAAAACATACCATCGAATACATTTTGCAAATTACAAAATGATGCACTTCCAACCACTACATATGCATCGCGCCACATTATACAGTCATGCCCGATTCCCCTCTACCTGCAGTGATGGAAGTATTTAGCCGTTGGTTAGCTGTAAAATGACTCGCATCTCTGCTGTCTCATTCCAGTGGATGGAGGATGGACAGAGTGGGCAAAGTGGTCCGCCTGTGGGACAGAGTGCACCCACTGGCGCAGTCGCGAGTGCCAAGCCCCCCCACCTAGAAACGGAGGAAAGCACTGCAGTGGCAGCATGATGGAAAGCAAAAACTGCACTGAGGGGTTGTGTGCACGCAGTAAGTCACCTGAGCAATATGTTTGAACTGGGGTGGTTGTTAAATGTCAAAAGTTAGTAAATATTTGACATATATACATATATTCATTTGTGATATATCCTAATTCTTCAGTTTATGCAAATCTGCCACTGATTAACTAGGAACTTAGTTAATTAGTGCACATAGTTCAACTGTCTAATATCTAAAAGAAACCGGTATCTATAAGGCTCAACTCCCTAATGGCAAATTTGTTGCTTCAGGTGGTTGTTTTATTGATAATCGTGAGTGTTGCAGGCGGTGATATTTTTTGTCATAGCTCACAGTTTCATAAGGTGTATTGCATTTCAAAACTATTTTGTGTAGAACTGCATTCTCTAGGTGATTTGGCACTGCAGCATGGTGAAAGCGCCAATGATGTCGAGAGAGAGAGAGAGAGAGAGAGAGAGAGAAATGAAAAAACAAAACAGCTAAATCCAGACAGATGTTTATGAGTTTCATAAATTTTGGTTCACAAAGAGAGAAGTCAAGTGATCCACATCTAAAGAGCACAGATGGAGAGAGAGAGAGAGAAAGAGAGAAGAAGCAAGCGGAGGCTAACGGAGCACATGGAGTGGGATGCGAGCATGACACGACCAAGTCGAAGAATTAGCACAGGGAAGAGCATATGAGAGTGAGTTAGACTCACACTGACACCCAATGTGCAGCCCGTGAGGAGCTGAGAGGAATCCAGCTGACAGCGCATTAGAGTCTCTGAGACGCACATCGACAGAGGCAGTGAAATACATTCAAGTACACGCTTAAAAACATATACATGCAAAAAAAAAAAAAAAGCATGCAGACAACCCTTTTAAAAGCATGTGTAATGAGAGGAGGGGGGGGGGGGGGGGGGATCATTTGCACACAGTGCTTCAACTCTATCAGACATGCATGCAAGCCTTGACATAAACAGGCTTCTATGGAGCAGCCAGATTAGACAAATACACTGTCTGATTTGTCAGAGCTGAGCATTCTCAGGAGGCTGTCAGGAAAACATGCACTCAAGTGGCTCTGGAAGAGGGGGGGAATTGGGAAGCTGTTGGAAATCTGTAAATGCGTCACTTGGCTCACTGCAGGTTACTGACTTATTTACTTTCCCAGCACATTAATATCATTATTTTGCGGTCACGAATTGTCCTCATGACATCATGACTCTTTGCGCTCTGACCTTGCTTTAGTCAATCAAACAATGGCTGCTTCTAATGACTCACTCGTAGTCGATCCCTTTGAGGACCAGCGAAGTACCCCAGTCATAAATGTAAAATGCTCAGAGACGCCACAAACCATCGTCTCTGCTGCTTCCTGGTAGGTTTTAATTGCTGCTGAATGAATGTAAAAGTCGGAGGGAACCATTTGGTGTTTTGATGATCCTTGGGAGAGAAAGTTATTTGGTTTGAGATCTAGTAAGTGGCGAAAGACGGTTTTGACATTCATCAAACCACTCAGGGATGATTCAAATTGGTGGTTATTTCAGAAAAGATTGTTCCTGTCAGGATAGTTGATTTTTTTTTTTCATATGATGAAGGTGATAACATACCCTGTGGGGTGTATAAAGAGACTGTTTTAATCTGCATTTCCTCCCTCATGTACCATACAACACCAGCGTCCTTGTTCATTTTGAAGCCTGTCTTTAACTTTGTCACTCATCCAAATGATCCTAATCTCTTTCACAGTCATTTCGAATTGGCTTTTATTCTCTTTTTCTATATTATATAAACAATTATATTGAACTTCATTCCACAATGCCGCATATTGTCATGCATTTCAGGAAAAGGTTATTGTTTTTTAGATACAAAATATGTTTTCTTTCTTGCAGTACGCCTTTTATGTTTACATTTCTATTTTCATATTGATGAGCTATTGTTTACTTTCACGTTCCTGCTTTGTATTATGTTATTGTATCTTTCATTTGCATAGCAACTAGTCCATCCATTTTTATGTTCTTGTGTTTTTTTTCTTTTCTTCTTCACTTGTTTTTATTTCTCCTGTTCAAACAGATAAAAAGATTTCTATTGAACATGCAAGCCATCGTAAGTTCACCTTCCCATGACTTCATTCTTTCACTGTTTCATACCATATTGTTTGTGTTTGTACCATGTGTGTGTGTGTGTCTGTCTGTCCGTGTGCTAATACAGATGAGGAGTCCTAACATCTGTGTTAGCACGTGAAGCGGAGTGTGTGCAGCGTTTTGTCTATCCACACCTTGTCATCTCAGATTGAGTTCAGTGAAGACACACCTTACCTTCTTGTCAAGCCTTCTTATGAGTGTTGTAACCCCGTCTTGTCTTTTATGTTGACTAAGTGTAACATAGGTTTCTTAGCTGACTCCATGTTATCATGGTTACATAACTTTTTCTTTTTTTTTTACATTTTTGTTTTAACTTACTCTTGTTTGTTTGTTTACTATATTTTACTGCATATTTTCTATTTTTAAATGATGTCTTATACTCTTGCACTGTGTTTACTGCTATGCACTATTCACCTAGCCAAATTCCTTGTATGTGTAACGTACTTGGCAATAAACAGTTTCTAAAGCTGCTTCTGATCCTGATTTTGATTCTGATAGCAGTTCACTGAAACTGAACGGGAAACAAAGATACAATTACAGCAAAGATTAATAGTTGTTGGTGTAATTCAACAAATTGCCCCCAAAACAGTTAATCTGTCTCTAACCCAACATGTTAAAAAAAAATCTACAAGCTCTGTTCTGAAGGGAGCAAACTGACATGCCTCTAAACTGAACGCCATTAATCTGTAGGCTATGAGGTAGGAGCATAGCACTTGCTGGAGAAAAACAGTTGATTTATGTCTGACTTTCAGTTAATCTGTGATATAGTTTACATTTCGAACTGATGGTAATTCCTCTAGCTCAATGTGATGTGGGCTTAGGGGAGATGGCTGTCGGATTCGGTTCCATCGCGCCACGTGAGCACGGGAGCTCTCTTCTGCCAGCCCGTCTGCCTCCGGCTTTCCTCTCCTCCACCCTCTCTTCTACTCTCACTGCTGCTCTGTAGTGTCTGTTTCCTCCAACTTCTTCCTCCCTCTCTCCTGCTCTTTTAACATGGGCCTTTTCCTAAAGCACCGCCATCCTTATCTCCCCTCTCCTCATCACCACACTTATAATCCGTCTGTCCCCTCAACAAATCACAACCTTATCTTACTCCTTCCTATCTTTTTTGGCAAATTGCCTTTCCTCTAGCTCTCTCCTCCTCTGTTTATTCTGCCTCCTCTTCTTGTTCACTCTTCTTTTTTTTTGTCTCCCGCCAACCTTGGTCATTGTCTGCTCCTCTTTTCTGCTGGGGTGTGAATGGCTCATGTGTCTGAGTTGGGTATGACTCTGCTAGTGTTGGGCTGTGGTGGGCCTGCTGACCAGTCACAGCCAATCACTCAGCAGGAGAAAAGATAGGGAGCCCAACAGGGAGCAGGTGAAGTTGTGGCCAACCACCCATCCCCCACCAGTTCGATCCATGCAGACTTTAGTTGTCAGATGCACCCCCCTGCAGGCTAGGAGGAGCTGTTTATTATTGTTGCTTTCCTCAGTGATTCCTTTAGCAAAAAAAAAAGTAGCTTTAGCTAGAATCAAATTGAGCACCGGGTATATCCTAGCAGGCATACTGCCAGACTTATAGAATAGTTGTTTTTTTCAAGTCTATCTTAAAGCAACACACACACACACACACACAAGTATACTGAAAGAGTTATCAGTCACTGTGATTATTTCTCCTGTCCATACTGGCTGTGAAGTTATCCCCTCCCTATGAAACAGATGACGGACAAAATTCAAAGTCCTGTGTCTGTGTAAAAATGCATTTTAAAGTTCAACTGAAGCTAAAATGAGGCTTCAACAATCTGACTTAGTCAGTGAATATTTTCCAAGGATGTACCAATCCAACTTTTTCTCTCCTGATACCAATGGTCTCTTTCTCCCAACTTTTAAATTCATATACCCGACTGCATGGAACTCATTGGCTTCATTTGCATAAGGTAACGCGATGCAAGCCTAAATCAGTCAATGACTTGTAGAAACAGTGAATTTTATAATGACATTGACAAAGTAACTGTATTTAATGTGGATCGGTCACATCATGGCCCTAATGATACCTGATATACCTAAAAAGGATTCCTATTATTTTCTACAGTTACAGTTTTAGGGCTTAATTATCTCCTTTTTATTTCCCGGACAGTGTTTCCTTGCTGAGCCGTGATAGTTTGAAAGCAACACAGAAAAGGAATTAAGCACTAAAAATAGTGTAACTTAAGATATACATTGATTTGACGTCGGACTGCTGAAGCGTCACATTAGCGTCATCTAATTCTTATTTCATACAGAACGAGGACAGTGGATTTTGTCCCCCCTTCACTTATACTGGAATCATACTAAGGAGGATCTCTTTAAGCCCAGTGACCAATAACTACTTCAATGTACATATGTGAGAATGTCAGTATTGTTGACTCTTAAAAATAAAATTTCTACTAAGACTGCCCATGTAAAATAAATGGGCTGCAACCATTGATTGTAATCAGCGAACAATCTAATTGTTATATTTCAAGTAATCATGTAAAAAAAAAAAAAAAAGTCAGTATTGGTGTATTCAGAAGTGGTGTCACAGTTTCCCAAAGACCAACTCAAAATTCCAGTCGTTTCAGCACTTACTTAGACTACGATAACTTACTTACACTTCTTTCTGCTCCAACTGATATGTAGTAAATCAGATGATATATTCTGTGTAAATTGTGTTTTCTTCCCTCTTGTGTTTCCCTTTCATTTGTATCCGTTTGTTTCCACGTGTCCCTGTATGGTGTCTTGACCGTCTGCCTCTCTATCCCTCCTTCAGCGCTGCCCCCAGGTATGGGTGTCGCAGTCTATGCTGGTCTGGTGGGGGCCCTGCTGCTGTGTGTGATTCTGGTGTTATGCGTGGGAGTGCTCGCATATCGCCGCAGATGCCGCCATCTCCATGGAGACATCACCGATTCGTCGTCTGCTCTCACTGCCGCCTTCCACCCTGGCAACTACAAGCCTCCCAGACAGGGTGGGTTCAAACACACACACACACACACACACACACACACACTCTCTCGCACATACGCCATCCAGTACACGTTCACAAACAATTTCCTTCCTATCATTATGTTTGTTTCCCCAACTTTTCTTGTTTTTACTCATCTTCATTGAAGCACTTGTTCACAATTCAGTTCATTAACACACCGCTATTTATATCATCCCATAAATGAATTCTCTTTATACCATTATCTCCTCTCGCTTAGTCAATTCTCTATTCTTTTACTGCATTACATTTTTTTTTTTTTTACATTTCAAGCACTTGTCACGGTATCCCTTCCCTTGTTCTTGCCATTAAATATTAATTAGAAACATTAATCCATTTCACTCACTTTTAGCACTTTCCACCCAGCCTGTGTCATTTCTGTTGATAAGAGAACAGCTGCTCTCCTCTCCCGCGTCCGCAGATAACCCTCACCCTCTGCATCCCTCAGCTCCACCGGATCTGACAGCCACAGCGGGGGCTTTCCGTGGGCCGCTCTTCTCCCTGCAGCAGGGGGTCAATGACAGCCCCCACAAAATCCCCATGACCACCTCTCCCTTGCTGGACCCATTGCCAAGTCTCAAAATCAAGGTGTATAATGGCTCCACCCTTTCCTCGCTGAAGCTCCCCACGGACATGTGTTTAGGTGATGGGGAGATCCTCAGCCTGAAGTCAGTGGGCACTATGGGTAGAGAGCGAGATTACCACAGCCACACCCTCTCCAGAGAGCCTGGGCTGAGCACCAGCGCCACCCTGGGTAATCTGGGAGGACGCCTTACCATCCCCAACACAGGTAATATATATTGCCTGTAGCTATCACATGTCACTGGTTCACACCCAGTGTGTATGACCCATAGGATAAGATAAGTCATGACATCTTCTCCCTTAGGTGTGAGTCTGCTGATCCCCCCTGGCACAATACCCCAGGGGAAGTTCTATGAGATGTACCTTATTATCAACAAGTGGGACAAAACGACGTGAGTGCCCTTCATCTCCAATCCTCTATTTCATTCATCTCCTTCACAACCACAAGGCAGAACAGACCTCATGCTCACCTCAATCAGAATTTGTGTTTCCCATGCACGGCTCACCTACTGCGAATCACTTGAAGTTTGTTTGAAAGTTCTATCATTTTTTTTCTGAGGATAAAAAATGTATCAACTTCTACACTGAAAGTGGAGTATATTCATTTTTTTGCCAATTTTCTGGAAGTTCCACATTCAGTTTTTCTCATGTACGTCAATACCAGCATGTTCCAAACCGTGTCGTGGCCGTGATGTTCTTTTATAGATGTAGTGTGATGTTTTGGCAACTGTTGCAAACACCTGATGTTCTCCCTCTGTGTATGTGTATGTGTGTGTGTGTGTGTGTGTGTGTGTGTGTGTGTGTGTGTGTGTGTGCGTGTGACATTTACATTTACAGGCTACCCTCTGAGGGAAGTCAGACTGTACTAAGTCCCGTGGTGAGCTGTGGCCCATCCGGTATGCTGCTGAATCGTCCTGTGGTTCTTACTTTGCCGCACTGTGCCCAGCTAGACACACCTACACCTGACTGGTCCCTCACACTCAAGACACAGACTCACCAGGGGGCATGGGAGGTGAGACATCCTCCGACTGGAACAATATAACGGGCAGCTCGTTGGACGATGTTACATCATTGAACCCTACTTGCATCTGTTTTCAGGAGGTGCTGACAGTAGGAGAGGAGACTTTGTCGTCTCCGTGCTACTTGCAGCTGGAGGAGGAGTGTTGTCATGTTCTCATGGAGCAGCTGGGAACATACGGTCTTGTGGGCCAGTCCTGCCCTCCGCAGCCCGCCTGCAAACGCCTGCAGTTGGCACTGTTCGCCCCTCGAGCACCCTGCCTCTCCCTGGACTTCAGCCTTCGTATCTACTGCATCCATGACACCCCACATGCATTCAAGGTGCTGCTTGTGTGTTTGTCATTCTGTTAAAATGTCTGCATTTGTCTGGTCACCTCTCTCCTTTATTGTCCACTTTTCTTCTTCTTGCTTTTTTCCTTTTGTCACATTGCATTTCTGATTGTTAATTTCTTTGACGTGCGAGTCAATTTGGCATTACTGTACTTTTGGTGTGAGTATTATTAAGTGCTTTACTGGTCATTTATTTCAAGCTACAATAGACTAGATGTTTTAAAAAATGTAAATACATCTATCAAGTCAGCTTTAGTTGTAGCGTACAGCTAAAATAGAGCTTTGTTTGGTCGTAAAGAACATTTAACACACTTTTCCAAATATTCACAAAATAAAAATCAAAACAAAATTACCCATCCTATTTGCCCAAATCAAATTCTGGTATTACATTGAATCTTCCTTACCCACTAGAAACAACAACTCTAAATAGTACAGCACAATACAAACCCCCAAGTAAACAGCAAGTGCGCACTCCATCCAGAGAAATTTGGACTCGCTAACGCTAGATTTTTTTCCCTCTCTCAGTCCCTTATGTATAAAGTGTTCACACACCAGCCGGGGTAGTAAACATGAGCATGCTGTGTGCATTTTACTGGCATCACACTACATGATTTCTGGCTGATAAAGTTCAAACAGCTTTCAGACTGTTAGCTCTCACACATTTCCATTTGGAGACCTCAACTAAGAGAATGCACAATGCATTTTAATTAAGTATTTTTGAAAACCTGTTTTGAAATGTGTTAGACTGATGAACCCATGATGACATAAATGTGTTCCGAAGCCCTTCTTCTCTCTGCCTCTCTGCAGGAGGTGCTGGATTTGGAGAGGAGTCTGGGAGGAGTTTTGCTGGAGGATCCCAAGCCTCTGCTGTTCAAAGACAGCTATCACAACCTGCGCCTGTCCATCCACGACATCCCTCACACTCACTGGAGAAGCAAACTTCTGGCAAAGTATCAGGTAGATAACAGCCTGTTGATATGCATAGTGTCTATAGATTATGTTCATGCCTACAGAGCACAAGTCAGCAGCAGCTTGAATGATGTCGATCCTTAAAACTATTAATGAATTGTCAGTATCACTTCACGCCTAAGATTCACTAGTGAATGTGCTTCTTAAGAAGCACAGCTAGTCGACTAGTCACTTCTGTTGTAAACAAGCGCTACGCTGCATTCACAGCTGCAACGGGATTGCAGTCTGAACCTCCTCTGAAAAAAAGAAATGGAGAAATCTGATACTGGTCCTAATTTATGGACAGTTCGCTGAGGTAATAAATTGTCTTCTGGCAACCAGACCTAGTTGGTGGAAACACCCGATATCGATATAAAGCATATTGCGATTTCCTCGAATTGAAACTGTCTTCTTGATCTTTCCTGATTGTGCTGTTTAGGACAAAATAACTTGTATCACATTGGAGAGACCATGTTTTTTCAGCTTTCCTTCTTGACATTTGTCTGTGTTAACAGGAGATCCCATTCTATCACATCTGGAGCGGCAGTCAGAGACCCCTGCACTGCACCTTCAGCCTAGAGAGAGGAAGCCTGGCTGTGTCGCAGCTCACCTGTAAGATCTGTGTCCGACAGGTGGAAGGGGAGGGACAGATATTCCAGCTTCATACGGATATTCAGGAGGTAATGGTCACAGCTTAGATAATGCAAACGCAGATACAATTGCAATGAAAGCCACACCGTTTTGCCAAAAACAAAATACAGAGGTTGGTCTCAATGCTTCCCACCTTCTCTGTCGATCCAGACTCTACCCCCGCACTCACCGCTCCCCTCAGGAGGCACCTGCCTGCCTTCCTCTCAAGTGGGACCCTATGCCTTTCGCTTGCCTGACTCAATCCGCCAGAAGATCTGTGCCAGTTTGGATGCACCCAGTGCTCGAGGATGTGACTGGAGACTCCTGGCACGCAGTCTGGGCTTTGACAGGTCAGATCTGCCTCACATGTATGTGTGAAAGGCAGCTTGGTCATGCACGAGTCCAGTGTTGATACTCGGGGTCCTAGTTCCTACTGTCAAGTGATAACTCAGATTTGTGTATAAGAAGGCTTGAAGCCATTCTCTGTCTGAGGTTAGATGTATGGGGTTATGTTTAAAAAAAAATGTATGTAGACAGGCAACTGTGAAAAACATTGGGTCATATCCTTGTCATACTGATAAAAATCTGGAAAACAAGACTTGAATATTAACTTCAGGGATATGATTTAGCCGTGCATGTTATACATTGCTTAATACAAATACATTGAGAAGATATTTCACATTGCTAATTAGCTAATCCTGATTTGTAAAATATGGTATATAATATGGTCACTGGGGCCTTTATTTTGGACTGTCAAAAAGAAGTAGTACCAGCAGTATTTGCCACATACAGTTTTAATGACTTAAAAATGTCTATAATCAATAACGGAGAGCTTCCTTTACTCTTCTTAAGACTTGTCTTTCTTTCCCTCAGGTACTTGAACTACTTTGCAACAAAGCCCAGCCCCACAGGTGTTCTACTGGACTTATGGGAAGCTTGTCACCAAGCTGACGCAGACCTGGTCTCTCTGGCAACTGCGCTGGAAGAAATGGGCAAAAGCGAGGTGCTAGTTGTCATGACAACAGATGGGGATTGTTGATTGGTCAAGGAACAAGAGAGCAAGCCAGACTTTTTTTTTTTTTTCTCTCCACCGTGATGAAAATAAGAATACCTGCCGATGAATATGCACAAACCATAAGCCCACAGAGCATTTTGGTTCCGTCACATGCAATGTATTACCTCTGCCTCATCTTCCTTTTCACTGACCCCCGATCAGCCACTGTAGCGACATACCCACCGTAACCCATTCCTATGATAACTGCTATTCTGATGCTGCCTGAATCCTCCAAAGCAATGTTGCATCTGCAAGATGTGAAACCAATTTGAGGGTACGAAAGCGTAAAATGGGTGCAAAGTAATGTCATATGTTGTGTTGACTGTCGTCTTCAAAGATTGAAAATTACGCTATTTTTGTATATAAATAACAAAAGCTTTGGGACAAACAAACAAAATTCATGTATTCAATACTAAAGCACGCACAATAACACAAACAGACAAATGCTAACACGGGATTAGCCATGTTTCAGTTGCAGCATGAAAGTGCATGATTTAACACCATCTCACCTCATGGCAGGGGCTTTTGTTTTCTGCATTGTCATTCTGTGTGTGCAGTGAATGACAGGCAGCGCCAACCTGTCTAAAACCTCCTCAGGCTATAGACACACTCCAACACACACAGACAAACTGGTCATTAACAGGCTCTGAATCAGACTCGGATTTCTTGTCCAACCACTTGGACCGTCAACAAATCCCATGAGGTCCGAACCCTCAAGGTCTGAGGGCTTGAGCGTGTCGCTTTGCGCTTGAAAAAGAGCTGCCTCTTAGTTGTGGTAGGAGGGTGAATTGTGACGTTCATTTAAGAATTTACGGATACCTTGACCGACGGACTCTTTATATTGTACCAACAAATGCCTCAAAGCCTTGGCATACCATTCCACCTCACAGGGGGGGGGGGGGGTTCCTCTTTCTTCTATCGCTCTGCCACACTCCTCCGATCTGTTGAGAATAAACTGCAGAAGAGCTTTCTGGTCATCCCTTAAAAGTTTCCTTTGGGGAACGCTCTTTAAGTTATTATCCATATTTGTGGATTTTTTTTTAATTTCATTGTCATTGCTGTTACGATCATACAGAACCTGTTCTATCATCGGTGCTTATTTAGGCTGCTGAGCTGCTGTGTTTTTTTAAACTCTAATAGAGCAGGCCAAATGGGAGAGCTATGTGCTTAGTGGATGTCTCGGTCGTGAATAACAAAACCATGTGTGTTTGTTATTTTTAATACGGTGCATCTATTTCAAAATGTAAAATGTATTCTGTAAAACACGATTAGAGGCGGTCAAATGTCCAGGTGAAAATATTGTATGCTGTATTTCTTAGGCATTGTGCTTTGCTGTAACTGAGGGCAGTTTTCCATTGTTCAGAGATGAATATTACAGAGTAGATTAGCCTTTCCTTGAATCAACTAGGCACCAAGGGACCATAAAATTGACCTCAACACTCATACATTATGTTTCAATCTATTCTCTGTCCACCACTTATCTATGTGTCCATCTGTCTATCCACCGCCCTGTAACTCATTATGTCTCCCTTGTCTCATTTTTATAACATATTGTTAACCTTTTTACTAAGCCGCCTGCTTTGTGGTCAGGGTCCTCAAGCTTTTTGCATTGTCGATATTGTTCTGTCAGTTATTGTTAGACGGAAATTGAAATACCTTCATCGTTTAACTTTGTTAATACTTAAGTTCTGTGTGTTTTTGAGTCTTTTTCTCCCTCAAAGCAAAACAAGTGTTCGTATCATTGAAACCACAAAAACCAAAACACAGGCAGTATCCCCCTCTACAGCAGTGAGTCATGTCACTGTTTTGTGTGAATGAACTGAAAACACACGTGTGTGTGTGTGTGTGAGTGTGAGTGAGTGAGTGTGTGGGTACGTGTGGGCAGGTGGGTGTGCACGTACAGTGTGTGCACACGCTTAAGAGCTGTCATTTCTCTTTGTAAGTGCTATGCAAGTACAAAAGAAAAGTGAAGCATTTTGACTTCTTTTGTTTCCTGGAAGAGTAATTCTATTTTTTCAGATCAGGGCATTGACAGGGTTTTGATTTTGTATTCTTGAGTGGTTTAACATTTTTGGTTCCAGTGGTATGTGTGGGAATTCTTCAACTGGATCGGAAGGATTGGATCACTGACCAAGAGAGTTACTATTGAAAAAGCCCATATAGTAGAAGACAACAAAGTGCGGTACAATGGCTACAAAACAAGTTGTGACTAATACCATGAACTCGTGCCCTGCAGGTCTTTGTCTGTGAGGAAATAACTGAATGCAACCGGTTCAGAACTTTGGATCCCTGAACATTGCAGGACTATTTTTTTTTCGTTCCTCAAATCTTGTTACAGAGACTGGCTAGCTGTAGACTACAGTGTTTATTCGTCCAGATTTCTCGAGTATCTGTTGGATCTTTGGCTATAGCTCTGGATCATTTATGCTGGAGCCGGACTGGATTCTTCCTTGCTCCAATAAAAGAGAAATATTTAGCCTTTGTTCACGAAGTCAGACATTTTTATGAAAAAAACCTAAATGGATTCAGTGACTTTATTTTAACTCTGTAAAGTATCAATTGTAAATATACGTCTAGCCTTCTTACCTGTAACTAAATATAATTTTTATGCAATAAATTATATTTCTTAGTTTAACAATAGTCTGTGTGTTGTTGTTATTGAATTAAAACATGCAAAATCAAAGTTAATACGAGCGACTTTCATAAAATCCATCGAGCAAACTGCAGGCTTCTTTGGAATTTCTTGGCAGGAAAAAGAATGTCATGTGTTTTTATTAATTACACCCCATTTTCACAGCACATAGAGAGCTACTCAGCCTGTCCCTCTTTTCCTCACACCTCATTGGAAAATTCCCTTTAGGTCCATTTAGCTTTGAAAGCTTTTAACAAGCAGGCTGTCCAGCCTTCAAATGAACAAGGTTTTAGAGGCTAATCATGTCCTTTAAGGATTGACTCTGGGCGCTTGGACCGAGCATTCTAACCTTGTGTTTTTTTATTTATTTTCTTTATGACTGCAGGATGTGTAGGGATTTGTCAGATTAGACTCTTATACTGCGAGCAAATATCCAAATGAGTCATCTCTAGTGAGAGTGCACTGCAGTATTGTCTTAATGGCAGGCAACACTTTGCACCTGTTTCATTAGATGCACTGCTAATTAAGGACTGACATGCCACCCTTCAGTGCGTGACCTAATTGAACCTTTTGCAATGCATACAATGATAGGACAGTAAAAACCGGACTGCAGCTTCAACCCACCCCTTCACATCTAAACAGGACCTTTTTGTTACTTTTGAGGGAATATATCGTCAGTAAGAATATTATTATTTTGAAGGTGTGTAAAAACTATTTTGAGAACATGTGATGCCAGTAAATGCACACACCTGCGTGACGTACAGCATTTACAACAGATATTATTCTGCATTATGAAATGATAATAGTATTTTTTGAGTCTGCACAATTAGATCTGTTGTTGCCAGGGGAAAACGGCAGTTCAACAGCTGTGAGTTGGAGAACCCTTTACATTCAGGCAGTGATTCATTTGATGATGATTAGTTTAGTATAGTGGTGTCCACTCATGTGTCACTGACAGCCAAGAGTCTGCAGGTTTTTACTCCAGTCAATGACACAAAACCACCTGGTATCATGTTTGACTGGAGAGAACCTAACGTCTTTTTTCTTCTTGGTATTGTAATTGTTTTCACATTCCAGAGAGGTGCAGTAACACGCTATATGCTGTCCTATGGTGCCCTCACCTGGTAGATATGATGGGTAACCCACACTTCTCAACAAAAGCTAGTACACACATATTCATTTGAATATAATTATTGTTCTTATTGTTATTATATTGTCTTTTTTTATTGATGTTTATTTTAGTATTCAAGTTCTTTCTCTTATTCTATGACATAGAAATATTACTATGTACTGTCACTCAAGGAAGGGTGGGTTAAGGATCGTAAAGGGCACGGGTGATTGTAATGTCAATGCTCCTGACCATGCCATCCTGTTGGTTTTACACTGCCCAGAATAATAAAAATGTATTTGAAATGAATGGATTCATTACCTATTAACAAACAATTATATTACGTTAACAGTAGTACTATTGTAGTAATGGCTAATAATCATGTAATAATGTGTCCACAACAACATAGAGTATTAATACTTCGAAGCCACACAGTATGATGGTGATTGATGGTGTAATGATTTTCATGTGATATCTGAAGGTTAGTTTCGCTGTATTAAGCACTTCAAATTGTATGATAGTATTGTATTTAAAGATTGATTAAGGACATGCTACAAATAATAATTTATTGCAATTAGAGATGATATTTCTTACACTACACTGCACTAGTTTTATCATCATTGATTGATTTAATCACTGGAAATTACTCGGAAATATCAATTTATCTCCAAAAACATGCTTGTGAAGGATTATAAAACAAAAGAGACTCTGCAACGAGGCTGCTCCCAAACCATTAATAAATAAATTAACCTGAAACTTTAATGTCTAGCAGCGCAGTTCTGAATGAGTTTAATTATTTAAATTCACTGTTTTTGAAGGCCAGTAAAAAGAACATTGGAATAATTCAATTTTAAAATAAAAGCATAAATGTTTCTTTTCAGCATCTTTATATGATAGGAAGGCAATGTTTTTGTGAGTGAAAAAAGCAGTTTTGGTCATGTTCTTGATGTGTTTGGGCAAATTTAACTCTCAACTAAGAACAAAGCCCCAGAATGTTTCTTCTGATTTAATTTCGTGGGCCTTCTTCTTATTCTTCAGCTTAGGGTGACGGCCTTTAGGATTTGCCCTATCTTGTCCTTGTTGTTGGCTGTGTTTTCCTCTTTGCTTCAGGCGATTGGTGGGTGGAGCTGAGACCTCATCGCCCCATGCAGCACACCTGAGCAGGCTGGATTTATGAGTCTATAAAGTAAACCTGCAAGATCTTCCCGATCTCTTCCCCTGGCCTGCCTACCGAGAATGTCGTTTGTTTTGTGCATCGTTTGATACTCATACACACCCTCCTCATCACTCACATTAACACAGACATTTGTCTACAGACTGACTTAATGACAGACATACCCCGTTTTATTCTTTACTTAAGATACTCAATTAAGTAGTTTGCATTATCTACATTTAGACTCTTTAGTCACATACTTTTGAGGTAGGTAGTGACAATAGGGACCAAATACGAGTATTTCAGTTTTATCTTTGTTTAGTTTCAAGAAGTTGTTGCTATTCATTTTAATGGCATGACTTTTTATGAGTTACAATACATTTACATTTTGTATGACTTTTTATTACATTCTACGCTAAGACTTATTTATGCCATATTGTACTATAACTTTTGGATGGCATACAATACTATAACTTTTCTTGTGACAAAAATGTCTATGATGTTTATGATATACTACACTATATACTATACTGTGACCTTACCATGATTTTTTGATGGCATAATTTACTTTGACTTTTTTTACATAGTATACTATGACTTTTTAAATGAATTATATTTGGTATACTACACAATGAATATTTGATGATATAGTAAACTAGAAAATACATTTCCTGCAGAAAATACGTTGGAATGCTGAAAGCTGAAATGAATCACAAAACAATTGCGGAAAATATAGAAATGGGAGACTACCTGTCTGAAAAATGTTGAAGGCCAAAAGCATTAAACTGCACTGCTGAAAACTCTTCTAGTTGAAATGTGTAACTGGCAGACTTGGAAGCTAGACTGTATTATCTAAATAAGTTAAAAGCTGAATTACAATGCAGGAAAAGCTGGAAGCTAAATCGATTTTACTGTCAAAGGAATAGTAGTAAAAGTAGTAGTAGTAGTGGTACTTTGATCCCCAGTTGGAAAAATAACATTTTAACTTGAATTTGTGGCAGGTCATTTTTGTGCACATGTTTGTTGTTGTAATACTACTTTTGGCCACAAGAGGCTGAAGCACCTCTACCTCAGGTTCTGACTAAAACTAACAGGATTTTCAGGTGAGTTTAAACACAAAGTACATAAATGATTGTGTTTTATGAAGTTTTTCGACATACTATGACTTTAATAAAAAGTCATAGTACAGCATGTCGAAAAAAGTAGGCTAATTAAAAAGTTTTTAATAACTTTTTTCGACATGCTACACTATGACTTTTTATGACTTTATTGAAATACTGTAGTATGACCTATTTCGACATGCTAAAAAATTACTTTTTAAAGACTTTTATAGTCATACTATACTATGACTTTTATTGTGATATACTACTCTCAAGACTTTCATGGCATACTCTATGACTCTATGTTTTCAAGCATGGCTTTGAATTCAACTGTCATGTAATTAGAAAGAATATTTAAATCGGCAGTAATGACAATCCTATCAAAGGTCAGTACAATGGAGGCTGTAAATTCAGAAAATTCACAAATTAAAGCATGGATTGGTTTTGGGAGGTTATTAAATAACAGCAAAGACGACTGGATCTGTATCACAAATGTTGACCACTTTGTACCTCAAAGCTGAAGAAATAGTCAATAGATACTGGACTGCATTTAAAATGATGTTAAAAATTGCAAGACACCTTGGCCACATGGCCTTGGCAAATCAAAACTAGCATATTCAGGAGGGCATAGTTCAACCAGCTGGCAGTATTCATTTGGCTTTAACCAAGTTTGGGTGGTAAAAACCGGGTAAAAAGCTGATACTTAAAATTGGGACCCATGGCGAACTCGAGCTCAATAAATAGTTCCATTTATTAAAACTGCATAGGCAGCATCAATGTTATAAAGTAACTAAGGACAAATTGACTGACAAAGTAATGAAAAAATTGGATGATAGAATAAAGCATGCAAAGTTATTTTGGATATGACAAAAACTTTTTGTCATATCCAAAATAACTTTGCATGCTGACCCCAGAGTTGACCACAGAGGTATACTTTTTGTCAAAAAGTATACCTCGGGTCTAACATAAGAACATAGAAATAAGGTACATTTGTAAATAGGTGCTTTTATTTTACAACCGGAAAAGAACCAAACTTCCGGTATGTGGGTTGGCTTTCCGAATAATAGCGTGAATTATTTTTAAGATTTGTGTTTATTTTAAAATACTTTTTAAAAACAAAGCTCAGGCCTGGGCTATAATCAGTATCGCGTAAATGCAAGTTGTGTTGTTATTGGGTAGAATATACGTTTTTAAATCAAACTGGTCCAGCTTTTAGTCTGAAGGATTCGTGCCGGAGAGGGTGTTGTGGTTGCTGCTGTCAGCTGACCAGAAATGAAGTTTGCTATGATATGGATGTTTGTGTCAGTCTAACACTTTGTGTAGAAAACACAGGAGCAGCAGTCAGGGAGGTGCAACTGTGAGGTATGTTTATCTTTTATTTAATGAGCCCAACATCACGCACGGGTCGGAGCAGTTGGTTAGCCAACTGCTCCGTTTGTAGATAACTTGTACATGGCTGGGATTCAGATTTAGCTAAAATACAGTTTGTTTGTTTACAGCCGTGTCCGCACGTAACAAATAAAACTTGATCTGCTGTCTATTCGCCTGAAGACCTCAACAACGAAGACCGCGGCAAAATGGGCAGAATAATTTCGCAATAAATAATGATAACATTTTGGCCGCAGTGGCCCGAGGCATGCTTCTGAATGAACAGCCCAGTGTAGCCTGACGTCCGTGAAATTGGTTTTCGTCATGTGATTATTGGTTCCTTATTAGTGGCACACGTGATGCTTTTAGGATGCAAGGTCAGCTTTGTTTTTGTCATGTCAGCCTTCCTTTAACCTCCTTAAATAGTTTGACTAACAACATCCCATTGTGGAAGCAAGTGGTGCTGGTGGAAGTCTGTTATTTCTGTTTCTGTGTCTGTGGCAGAAACGGGACACGTGCAGGGGTGAGATGAAACTGTAGTTCTCACAATCACATGTAAGAAATTATTCGTGGTAAATGCTGAATTAGTTGATGTATGCGATGAAGCATTTAACTTTGAAGAATGCCTCCGTTCGTGGGAATTGCCAAGCCCTGACTCCAGTCATGCAAGCCCAGGACAGATTCCTGCTGCAGGAGAGCAGTGGGTTCACATTCACACACTGCTGCCAACTGATTCCAATGAAACGTGACTATTTGCATTGCAGCATGTCAGGATCTGGACAATTGGAATGGTCTCTTCCAGCTGCAACACAGAGATCTCTCCAGCATATGGCTCCGCAACAAGTAGTGTGTCTTTTCCTTTCTGGACAAGCACAAGTAAACGTAAGCGTCATACAAGCCCACTTATTACAATACCGTTATTATTTGTGATTTTTTTTTTAAACTTGTTTTTTCTTTCTTCCTCTTCTTCACAGCTTCATTTTTAACACGTCCTGTCTTCGTGTTCAACCACAATCTTCCCTATTCTCTCTCTCGTCTTTACTTTGAGAGTATCCGTGACAATGGACGACACAGAGCCCTTGCAGCCCAATCTGAACTCCTCCTATGTTCCGACTGCTCTGGGCAACCACCATGTGTCTGAGGATGAGGAGAGCGAGGACCAGAGTTCCTCTGTATCACTCCCGCCCAAACATTCCTCAGTGCCCCTGGCCATGCGCTACAGTCCAGATGACTCGTACTGCTTGGTGTATATCATCTTCTTTCTGATGGGCATCGGCTCCCTGCTGCCCTGGAACTTCTTCATAACAGCCAAACACTACTGGCTCTACAAACTGAGCAACAACACTCAACAAGGTGGCAATGAGGAGCAACCTTCAAACCTCGGCGTGAGTACGACTACGACTATTATGTGCATGTGCGCACACAGGAAGTGTGCGCATTTGCACAATTCTGCATGCTTTTTATAGAACCGTCACGGTCCTGTGACAGACGTGAGGACTGAGTGTCCTATCACATGTCTGAAAGGAATCCATCGCCACACAATTAGAAATGCCAAGACGCTCGTTGAGGGTAACTAAGATGAAGGCCTAGAGGGGTACAGTCGGGGGGGGGGGGGAGATCTGCTTCCTTTGTTTCAAGAATGGAGGAATTCTATAGATTTCTGCTATTGGGAGATTAATGCTTGATTTTATTTGACAGGGACCAGGGCAGAGATAAGGATTGTTACATGTTGTGTGAGAGTGCGTGGTCTTCTATTCAAGCGAATTTAAATGTTTTGTCTTTTCACTAACTATTTACAGGAATACTTTGAAAGCTATCTGGCCATTGCCTCCACGGTTCCCTCTGTGCTGTGTCTGATACTCAACTATGTCCTAGTTAACAGGTTAATTATCACACACACACACACACACATATACATATACACACACACACACACACACACACACACACACACACACACACACACACACACACACACACACACACACACACACATGGTTCTTTGTCTCGGGGTGTTTGGTTGTTAACAGTGTCACATTTGTCCTGTCAAGGCCCTTGTAGATTGTCATTTTGAACAGCACCCCTGCAGCAGAACACGTGTGGATAATTAATGGCTTACTGTCTCACATTTGTCCCACAGCACCAAACATGTGCTTCTGTTTGTGTTTAAGTCGATCGACCGATCTTTGATGAACTCCTGCCTTGTCCCTGTATGTGGCGCCTGGTAGGTTATCTTCAAACGTGCGGATCCTGTCCTCTCTCTTCGTCATCCTGCTGGTGTTTGTGGTGACCACGGTGCTGGTGAAGGTGGACGTGTCGGACTGCAGGACGGATTTCTTTATCGGCACGCTGGCCAGTGTGGCCGTGGTCAGCGGAGCATCCAACCTCTTCTCTGGCAGCATGTTCGGGATCAGTGGGTATTTCCCCATGAGGATTTCTCAGGCTCTCATATCAGGTACGGCTCTCATTCAGGTCATATTGTCTTTATACATTACCATTGTACAAATATCCTAAATAAGCACTATTTAGCAGCTTCATTAAGGGTTTACTGATGAAATAATGTGATGTATGTCTCTTTTGAACTGACTGCACAATACATTAGCGGAGGTCCTTTCTTGTCTCAGGCCAGGGCATGGGAGGCACGCTGAGTGCAGTGGCATCGATAGTGGACCTGGCAGTGGCGAAGGATGTGACAGACAGCGCTCTGGCCTATTTCCTGACAGCCGACGTCTTCATCCTGCTCTGCATCATCGCATATCTGCTGCTGCCAAAGCTGGCATATTCAAGGTCGGTAGCAGCCAAAGATGGTTATGGTTCCAATACAGATACATACATCACCCTGCATTCTAATATTACAAATATAGGTTATGATTACACCTTTCCCTTGTCATGTAAAATTTACACTACTATAGATCACAGTTAAGCAGTGTGCGTTCTATCTGCCACAGTGTCATTCCTCCCACCACCACCAGATGGTGCCAACATTAGAAGTGTTCAGATCCTACACAAAGTGGGGTCGAATTATTTAATATTCATTGTAATAAATAATCTTACCTATTCCAGTTATTGGTTTGTGCATTTTGATTTTGCAGATACTGTTTGATGAAGGTCACTAGCAATAAACACTTTTTTTTTTGTCTTTATTTAATGATGCATTTAACAGTTGGACTGACATTAAAAAGCCGTTTTAAAGATTAAAAGGTAAATAAGTTATTTCTCATGTTTTTGTGTCTAAGTGATTCATTTTCTTTAAGTGGGTCCAGTATTGAGGGCTAACGCTGTAATCGTCAGCCGTGAAAACAAGCTGCAAGGTTAAATGTGCAGCGTCAATGTAATGTTTCATTCACTGAAAGTGCTCGTTTTGCCACCGACAGGCTCTGTTATTATACGTTTATATTATGGAAAGGACGCTGCAGAGAAATAAAAGGTTTTTCTTTATCTTTGAGGCAGCAAAAGGTCCCACTCTTTATAGCACTTATTTTCCCTCTGTGGGCATAGCATCACAGCAAATTCAAACATTGTCAAAATCATCTAAATACGCAGCTCTGACATTGAATATCTTAAAAACACTGAGCTACGATCTCTGTACCCCAACAAACTCTGCCTGGCTGTCAACTCGCCTTTCCACTGGTTTCTTCCGGCAACACGTCACCTCACGAGATTTCAGGTCAAGACATCGCTGTGAGTGAGACTCCTTCCAGAATCAGAGCCCGCCAGTGGACGTACACTGATGGTGCCAAATTACCCCAAAATTATTACACTGCAGCCCGTGTGGCGTGTGGCATCTGCCATATGCCACGCAGCCCGTGTGGCATCTGCCATATGCCGCGCTCTCGCCTCAGAAATAGTCAAACAAAAAAATAGGGAAAATAGGGTTGAAAAATACCCTTTAGGACAGCATTATTACAATCCAATGATACAACTAGTGATTAGGGGACAGGTTCAATCATTTTAGTTTTAATAGTGAAAGATTTTAGTTGTACGAGTCACTTGCTGCATTCCGCTCCTTTTCTCTAGATACTACATGCAGGCAGCAGCGCGCACCAGTTCAGGGGTGATGAGCGAGGGGGAAGCAGCAGGCACAGGCAGCAGAGTCTCCGTCCCACCACTGCAGCCCATCCTCAGGAAGACGTGGGTGCTCTGCATGAGCGTCTTCTACGTCTTCTGCGTCTCCATCATGGTGTTCCCCGCAGTGTCTTCGGGAATCCAGTCCGTCAACAAAGACAGCAGCAGCCCCTGGGCGACCACTTATTTTGTGCCCCTCACCAGCTTCCTCCTGTACAATGTAGCGGACTTCTGTGGCAGGCAGGCCACAGCCTGGCTGCAGGTCCCTGGTCCCACCAGTCGAGTCCTGCCTGTGCTGGTGCTGTGTCGCTCCGTCATGGTGCCACTTCTGATGTTCTGCAACTACCAGCCAAGGGACCACCTCCACACTGTGCTTTTCGCCAACGACGTGTACCCCGTGGTCTTTAACTGCCTGCTGGGCCTCACCAATGGCTACCTCGGCACTCTGCCAATGATCTACGGCCCTAAGGTCGTACCCCGGGAGCTGGCAGAGGCCACAGGAGTGGTCATGTCCTTCTTTCTCACTCTGGGACTGGCTGTGGGATCGGCTTTCTCCGTGCTTATTGTGCACTACATCTGACCAGGCTGTTGAGCAATAACCTAGTCATTTCCTGTGGTGTAGTTGAGCTATACGGCAGACAGTCGCTGGACAGCGGCGTCAAAGCACTGATGCTAAATGCACCAGTAAAGCCAATTGTCTGCCATGAAGGGAAAGGACCGATAAGCCTCTCATTAATATGCATTGGTTACACTGATATTAAGCAACCACATTTTCATATTGCAAAACTGAACCAAAAAATATTTGGTTCAAAGGGGTTCAATTTGTGGGACATCAGTTGTTATGCAGAAGGTGCCGTTTCAGGTCCACTGTAATAAAATATGCAGATGGCAAAGAAGCATCACAGCCGAGTGAGGGATACAGCCGCTACATGAGACATTCTGCTACGCGATACAAGCCGGTTGTTGTTGAACATGATGTGTGTCGTTTGTAAACCTTGTAACTTGAGCAGACTTTATAAACTGAACATTTCCAGTAACAAGTTGGTTTTGTCATAATTTCTTAAAGACTGCAGTCCAGTAGAAGTGAAGGAAAGTAGCCGCCTTTTTAAATATTCGATGTTCCATCTTAAACACAACCTTCGGCTACATTAAATATTTAGCTTTTTCAATGGCCTTGTAGTTCATTTCATCTGTAACTTGAGATCAAAATACACATTTTTATACTTAGGAATATATATTCCTTGAATGGCTAGCACTAATGTAGTATATTACATATCTTTGACATGGTTTTAATTCTCAAGACATCCTTCTGTATTCCCCTAAATGGATTAACGCAGATGTCTCTGACAAATGAATCTAGAGCGGGACTGTCATTTACAAAATGGTCAGCTGTATATAGGCAAGTTGCAGATTATAGGCCAAGAACATTGTTGTATATAAAGAGTAACGTGTACTTTTGGAAAGAGTAAAATAACAAGCTTGATAAGAATGCAGAGTTATGGTCAGGTTACAACAAAAGAAATGAAACCAAGTGGATTGGGATCACTTTAATTGTTAAAAATGTACAGATCGACTGACAGCTGGCTCGCGGTTTGAGGCAGACAATTGAATTAGAGGTGCTCTGTACGTTAGAAACAGTGATTTACAAACAGTAGGAACAGTGCAAACAATGGGAGGTACTCTCGGATCGATTATCTCCAGATCCTCTTAATACAGAAACACATTTTTGCGCTACAAAATAATTTGTTTAGGGATCAGACATACTGCTAGTATGTACTGCTGGATATTCTTAACACAGAGCAGTTCCTCCCATTTACGTTCAGTTACTCCAGTGAGAAGGAATCAAAAAAAAAAAAAGGGTGGGGGGGGGGGTAAGCACTAAAGACCAATCAGGAAAGCAGCACTCTGCAGCCGATTTAAAATGATACAACCTGTGTCCTTACATACACCACTCTGCAAGCAACATTGTTAAGTACAACCTAAATGATGCAAATCCCGACAGTGAAGCTTTGGGACTTTTGCTTAGCGAAGCAGTAAAAGGCTGAGCTGAGGACATCACTCCTCCCTCGCCACACCCCCCAGGAAAACAGAAGCCCAGTCCCTTTCCACCATGACATCGTTCAAAATATCAAAGTTAATTTAAACAAACTGCAGTCATTAAAAACAACAAGTGGGACAAAAATTAAAAGTGGGACGCAGCACGACAGTAATTTCTCTTTTAATTCCCTACAGGTCAGTTTGTGCTTCCTCTATACCCACACGTGCCGACTGCAGTGATCCACAGCCTAGAAGACAGAAGCAAGTGGTTAGACAAGTGGTCAGTATTGGTAGGCGATAGTTACAACAGGCTCAAGAATGCCTCTCTTTAGGTGTCAAAAGACAACTGAACTACTCACATTGCATCGAGATGCTGTCTCCATGTTCTTGCACCAGAATGCAGGTCCCCAGCTGCACTGCTCTGTTCCCAGCAGCCTGCGCACAGCTTCAGGACAGGCTCCCATTTTCTGTTACGTACACACACACACACAAACTGCTCAGATAATAGACTTGGCTACATGCACGCTAAATATACCAACAACTTATGACAGACGCGAGTACTCATGTTTCCTTGGCACAACCAAGAAACTTCTTAACGATAAAGTGTTCTTATTACGGTTATTTAGTTATGAGTGAATGTAGTTTACCATGCACACAAAGTCTGGGTCGAGCATCTGGAGAAGCAGTTGGATCATCATTGGTTCATACTGTTGAATCATCTGGTCACACTGTTGACAAAGACACACGAGGGTTTACAAGGAGGAAAGGTAAAAAGGTACACAAGGTAAGGAGATCAAACTACTACGACTAATCACCTCGGTCTGGAAAGATTTGGGCAGGAAGCTGCAAACTTTCCTCACAGCCTCCTCAATCTGTGTCTCTGTTGCGTTCTTCTCCAGAATGCCATCGATGTATCTAACGGCCATCTTGCATACGTCGCAGTAGCCACCAGTCTTAAAGACCTTCTGGTCGAGTGCAGCTGGAGAGAATTAGAACAGAAATCACTGTTAATATCCGTACGGGGAAGTACATCTTTGGCCCTCCGATGTAAATAAAAACATTCCAATAAGATGTCGCACCTAACGGAGCAGTTTGATTTTACAGATCACACAGACACAGCCTCACATGGGGCCAGCTTAACTTTGACATTTTATACAACATCAGCAAAACACCGGTCTGGTTACAGTTTTAAATAGAGCACATTATGTTGCCAGATTCTAGGATGAAACTGCCTCAAATTAGGATGATTGTTTATATTCTTTATAGAAAATTCAACAAACGCATCCTGAGCTTTCTGCGCAGTTTGAACCAAACATCTACTGCAAACTTACGGACAAATGCACGGCTAGCGTCATTGCAGAGTGCCAACACTGCGCAGATGGCCTTTGGGTCAGCCTGCTGCACCAGAAGCTCAATGATGGCCTGGCCGTAGGTCTCAATCAGGTCCTTACACTGGGCACTCAGAGAGGCGGGCAGGTATGTGCACACCTTCTCCACAGCATGAACCAACTCCTCCTGAGACAGAGACAAATGGATCAGCTCGACACTGGAGCAGAGTCCAACAGTATGTTTACAGTCGTTTTAATGCCATATTGGATACATCTAGTAGCGCAAATCCCCACCTCTGTTTTCTGATCCTCCAATTGAGACTCCAACTCCTTCATCACAAACTCACAGATGGCACACTTGGGGGACTCACGGACTCGCACCATGGGCTGGAACACAGAGAAGGCACCGTCTCATGTGCATGTACAATACTGGTCCATCTTGTATCATTATGAAGCACTGGCAGGAGTCAGCAGCCGGGCGCCCACCATGACTTACCTTAGCAGACTCGTCAGTGGCAGACTCGATCTTGGTGGCGGGGAAAAGCTTGGCAGCAAGTACAGGCTTGGCGGCAGGTACAGTCTTGGCGGCGTGCAGCATCAGCATGGGAATAGACTTCTTCACAGAGGTACAGAAGCCAGCGTGGGCACAGATGTCCTTGGGTTCCTAAGATCACAAAGAGATGGTTACTTATGAATACAGAGAAAGGTCTAGATAAAGTGCCATACTGCACGCCATGCGTCTGTACTCTGCATACCATTCCACAACATTGCCACCACATGCAATATCCACAGGTTTCTATTTCACAAAAAATAAATCTAACTCCGCTTACTTTAGCCAGCACCAAACAAAGCCACACACCCATACTGGCAAAATGGGGCTAGCTACTTCAATGTTAGTGAAGACTAGTGAATCACTCTGCTTGGAAGTCATGACTTGGTTTTCACATACAACAGCGCCGTATGCTCATTTGATGCAAGGGTCAAGACATTAGCCACACAAGCACAGTGTTCGGGTTAAATAAAGTGGTCTCCCTTCTAATGAGGGTCATCATTTACATGCATCGCTACAGGGTCAGGGGAGTAGCGCTAGGAGTGGACAGCACAAGCTAAAAGGGTTAAGAGGCCACAGGCGGAAAACACGGAAAGACATACCTGTTCCTGGGGAGCAGCACACAAAAGCCAGAGCAGGAGAAAAACAGAGCAGGACAACATTAATGGAGAGGAGAAAGGTAGGAGGAGGAACACGGGGCAAAAAACAACAAAAAAAAAAAAAAAACAGAAATCAGAAAGAGATTTTAAAGATGTGGATCAATTGAGGTCAGCAGGCCAGGTGGTGCTGCAAGACTGAATATGGACTTCGCACTAGCAAACCGACAAGTTATCAGACTCGTTAGTATTGATGATTAAGCGTGTCATTAAATATATTGACCAGTCATGTTAAACTGTGGATTAAACATAAACACAAAAAGGTTTTCCTTTCTTTTGAAATCAGCTCGTTGCATTAGGAGGACACTCACCATGGACATGAGCTGCTGAATAACGAGGACGCCATACTGGCTGACATACTGCTTGCACTGCAATGAGGAAAAAACAAGTTATGGGATTTTAAAGAAAAGCGCGCATTGAATCAAACCTCCTTCACTCATAAAGGGCTCTCACCAGGGCAGACATGCCTGGTCCGAGCAGGTCACACTGGTTCTCAATATTCTCAATGAGCGAGTTGACAAATGAGGTGTTGGCCTTGGCTTCGGCTTGAGCATCAGTCAGGAACTTGACGCAGTCCTGGCACACGTCATCACTTCCCTGCAGGGAAGGCAAGATTCAGGGCCAAATTAAGACAATACTCATCAACAGGTGGCGATAGTTGAGAACAGGTAAACTGTGTACCTGCTTTGGACTCTCTTGTTTGGGGGCCTTTTGCTTTAGGCTCTCCTGAGGATAGAGGAGCCCGGGCACATTGAGGAGGAAGGGGGACACTTGCATGGCGAGGCCCAACTGAGGGATTTCATTGGACACGAGCTGCTCCTGGGCGTGAGCCTTAGCCAGGGCTGCCTGCTGGGACTGACACAGCCCCATGGCGCCACACACCACGCTGGGGTCCTCCTGAAAACACACACACACAACTTTAAGTTACTTCAACAACTGGAATATTTTTATGGTCACGTCATCAAGCGATTCATTTCAAAAGTCTTGTATACATGTTAGCAGAAGTAAATAATCTAACCTGAGCCTAAACTATGGATGACACTTGAAGATCTCTAGAAATGGCATGTTCTGTTGAGATTGATCAACACTCTTAATTTCCCAACTTGGCAAACGAAACAAAGACGATGTGTAAAAAAACAAAACTGTACATTACAAAAACTTAGCAATATACCAAAATTACGCTTTTAATGCGATCTGTAAAGAACCATCTCTTTGATTCCCACAGTTGCAGCAGGTGAGAGTTGACACAAAGAAAGCAACACCAAATGCTCCCAGTCATGAGGTTGAGTATTACACAATGACTACTCTGTTCCCATTTAGACTTTGACTCGCTTCCCCATCAATAGCCCTTATTCAGCTCACTGCGCTTTGCTAACAGCCACTTCTCTTTTCCGTTTCGACACCGAGGGGCAGATGGACCATTTACTCAGAGTCATAAAAGAGGTCTGATCTGATCTCCAATAAGCATCAACAAGTCTTATCTAAAGCATCCAATACAGTTGTAAATTCAAACCTTATCAACACGCACCTTGTGATGTGCCTAAACAGTCATTTTGGTTAATTGTTACAACCCTGGACCTTCACCCGCAGGCTTTCCCCGTCTATTCAAACTGAAAACAGGCCAAGACTCGGACAAACGGGTCGACTGTGCTCACCAGTTCTCCTTTAATGATCCCGATAATGATGGGGTAGTAGTCGTCCACCATCTCCTTGCACTCGGCAGAGAAACCTTTATCAGGGATGAGCTGGCAGGCCTTCTCCAGGTACCCAAGAACCTCAGCCTGCAATGACATCAATTCCCACATCAGTCTTCCAAAGGAGCGAAAGTCTTGGTAAAATTAGCTAAACACTCATTTTCTTATCAAATGTTTTCTCAACACACATGTGATTGGGTTTTTAATCTTACCTCAGTGCCATTGTCCTTCAGTATCTGCTCCACCACCATCAACACCTCTTTACACAAGTCACATGGCACGGTTTTCTGAAAGCAGACGAGTGGGTTTGTCAAGTGTAAATAATATCAAACACAAATAATGAATGTGTGGAGGTTTAAGACTAGCATGTGCCTTCTGTTGGTGAAATATCAATTTAGAGTAAACAAAAGAATATGAACGGCATCGTCACTCACCATCTGAGGCTTGTTCCAGACATTCTGCTGGCAGTGAGTCACCGCGCCGCACAGAGACGCCGTCTTTACATTCTGACACCAGTAGGGGGGGCCACGAGCACACTGCTCAGTGCCCAGCAGAGGGGTCGCTACAACTGCAAGATAGACAAAAGAGTCAAATTTCATACCTTTCAGAAGAAGCAGACAAAACCTTATTCCTGATATCATATTACTGCTTAAAGGAGGTAAACGAGGCACAAGCCAAAATAGTAATTTATGCTGCAGACTTCAAATTCGGTTTCTTTCTTTAGAAACCACTGCCTGCATTGGTTTGAGGTTATTAAATTGATCTTCCTGGGGATGCCAGTGGGACCCACATGGGGTAATTCAAGGGTGGCATAATTCCTCATAACATTAAAACAAAAGAGGAACTTATTAAGAATTCACTTTCAACTTTGTAACGGCAGGTTTGATTTGAAGAACAAACCTGTAGAAAGGGAAGACAAAAATGTCAACCAAACCCTGGTCCGCTGAGTTTTACAATATGTTGCAGACGAGAACAAGCAGTGTTGTATTTAAAAGGGGAACTTATATTATAGTTCACTTTAAGCTCTGAGGACTTGAGCACCTGAGCATGAACTACTGCATTTAGGAGCTCAAATGCATTGAAACCGACTCGGCATCACTCAGGTCACATATCAGTGGCGTTTGCTCTGTGAAGATTGAAGTAGTTCCAACACTGAGGATTGTGGGTAAATACTCTTGAAAAGGTTTTATAACTGCAATCACGGAAAAACACAGTAAATCCTATTAGCTATGACCGTTAAGTGGCATTAGCATATACATCTCAATCTGACACTATCTCCCAGCAACAGCCAGCCAGTAAGAAAGCAACAGACCAAGAAGAAATACCACAAGAGCACCCAATTATTTACATAAACACCACGTGTGCTGAAAGGGGCATTAGTGGGCCAACGCAAAAAAAATATATATAATAGGGAGGTAATCTTCTCAGTTCTCCATTTTACTGAAGTGGAATAGTGATATGGGAAAGAACCCAATAGCTTGCAGCATCATTTCCTGGTTTCACAACCTGCTTGACAAAGAGAGCTAGAATCAGATAATCTCCACGTCTCATAAATCAGAAAAACAGAAATTGAAATTATAACTAGAATACCGTTAAAATGCAAAAGTTGCCGAGTCCAGAGAATAGCCTTTGGTGATAACAACCATGATTTGGCAACGGAGGTCAACACACCTTCATATAACCCAGTTACACCACTAGGAGACAGACAGGCAGGGCCCCCCCCCTCCCCTAGAGTCACATGAGCAGTCTGACTAAATAACAAACTGTCCCCAAGCAGACGGGCTACAAGGAGGACATCTCTGCACACCAATAAACTGTTAACAAGGCAATACACGGCGAGAGAAGTGCATCTTGTATACTTCTTGGCTTCGTGTTACGATACTCTGCAGAAAAACAAGTCATTCGTTAGAGAAAAGGTACTAGTACACATGTCCAGGCCTATGTTTGACTCACTTCCTGTGACCATGATTCTGAAACAGATCTCATCAAAACGACAGTGAATCAGCATCACATGTCACATTGAAGCACAGAGCAAGATTCAGACTGCTTTGTTCAACAGCTGGTGGCCTGAGAAAGAGTTTCTGTGTAGCAGAGACATCAGCTAAAGGAAGTCAACATAACACTGGTTCAGCATCATAAGTGAACCCTAATCCTATTACAGTCACATGAAAGAATGTGTAAGAGCAACGACATTAAATGAAAACTATTCTTTAACCAGAAGTCAGATTGAAGATAAGCACAAAATACACAAAGCACAGACTTGATGGAATCAATACTGCAAGAACCACAGCTTGTGTTTTGATAAGAAGAAACAGGTCATTGGTGAATCATTTCAGATCCATACTTCAAATAACGCAGGGTCAAGTCATCATTTAAGCTTATTAAAAGCCATGAAGCCGTGTTATGCAAATGAAAGTGGCTGGTTTAGAGGATCCTATCTGAACTTCCTCGTTCAACCAGACATAGGGTCAACAAATAAAAAGGTACATTCATTGTCTGGTCAAAGCAGGCAAGTTGGGACGCAGCAGCCCTAACAAAGATACGTTTTATTGATTAAAATATTAACACACACACGCACCCGAATGTAGCTAACGGTAGCTGCTGATGTAGCTAGATTTATGGGGATGTTCCTATAAACAACAAGTATTTAAGACAAGTTCTAACTATAGACTAGCGTGGAATAAGTGTTAATAACTAGCGATATGTGGCTAACGTTAGCGAGCGGGCCAACAATTACGCCTCAAAAGGAAACCGCCGAGCGTCACAGCACAGACCTCGGTTATAGATTTAATGTTGCATATTCATTTAATGAGGACAAACACCCGCCGTCTGCATCTAAAACAACATATCTTCGGTACAAAGCAGCGCTTTCTGTTGAAGTTAACGTTGTCAGATTTGTTAGTGTTTACAAGAGCTGCTTGAAAGGCTTCCGCGTTCTCGTGTTGTAACGCACTTCGCGTGAGCTACGTAGTTACACAACCACACACACACTGTATTAGTGCATTGACCGCTGTCTGAGCAGTATCACCGACTTTGTACGAGACAACATTTCCCTGCGTGTTAACGTTACCTGAGGACACGAAAAGTAGAGTTAGGAGCAGCATGACTCCGCTGTTTTCTGGCTCGTCTGTGTGTTGCGGATGAAGCTCTCCGGTGAGCTGTGAACACTGCAATGCAGACGGAGGCCCGTGGATCTGCTTTTATGACGTCTCACCGTCAGCTGACTACTCAACCAGACATGTGACTGCCTCGGCCTTTGCCTGATGTGATCACACAAGCTTCTAAAGATCAAAACGTATTTAAAGACATTTGAATTAATTTGAATATAAATGTGTTTAAATATACATATATATACTTATATATATATATCAATCAATCAAACTTTATTTCAGACTCAGGGCCCATATAAGACAAATATTAACAATAAAAGTGCACAGGCCTAGCAGTGCCTTACAAAGAGACAGCTGTACCAATGTCTCCACAGCTGTGTGCTACTGAACCTTATGTTGGATAAAACCAAGACATTTTCAGTCATTAAGCCGGCAAATACATTTATACATAAGATTTCTTAAAACAGTTTGAAAAGTATTGCCTCCTGCAGCCAGGTGCGTAAAACAAGTGAGATGTTTAATAGTGCATGTTTGATAGATGTTTAATAGAAACACAGGGGTTATTATCAGATAGCTTGTGTTACTACACTAAACATTAGGGTTTTTACTGGCAGTTTTTCCAGTGGTGGCTGTATAGTTGATTAAAAAAATGTTTTCCTGCGGTATCTACATAGAAAGGCATTTATAAGACAACACAAGTCAATGCTAATTTCTACCTACTGAATTAAAATCGTTAATGTAAATTGTCCCCACTCCATAAATGCATGGTGTGCGATGACTGTAGTGGGGTTAGACACGGCCAAGCAAAGGTGGATTTACACAATTGCCATTCCAGCTAACTAAGATAAACGCGCCCCGGAAAGTCCCGGGAGAACACTGGTAGCCTTGGTCTCTTGAAATAAATGGGGGTTTGTTTAATTTGATCCAATGAGGAGAAAATACCCAGGCTTGGATGCTCAGTGGCAGTTGTTTATTACGTACAGTGTGTTCTCCAAGTCCGAAATGCTACTCAACCACAAGAATTCAGAACTGCACTGTCTAGGCAAATGAAAAAAAAGAACTGAAACTGCTATCACATTATTTAACACTATGTGGTGCACATGCCGAACATGTTTTAACAAATAGTCACGAAAACTTGCAAATGAGAAAGACAAGTAGTTTATTATGACATAACTTCAAAATGTTGGTCAACACCAATGGAAAAGATCAAATAGGGAAGCATCACACGGTACACGGTCTGGATATGAGCGGTGGAAACCTGTAAAACAAAGGGAACAAATATTACATCGGGTTAAGTTACAGCACGGTCAGCACAGCATGAGCTCCATAAACAGAAGGTAAAGGACATTGACTGCATGAACACATTCAATGAAGTCATTGTAAGATTGCTCTGAAACATCCCAATAACATTTTGATACAAATCCACTACAGTTGATTCATGAAGAATTGTAACAAAGATATGTGGAGCATGACATTTCACAGTTGAATGAAAATGTACATTTGACAAACTATGCAAAGGCGACAACATTTCGTAATTCACATATTTTTAGCATTTCTGTACGGCAACTTCTTGTTAATTGGCCTACACTGATCTACTTTATCTGGGGAGTTCTTCTTCATTCACGATTGTTAGCTACAAGGAGGCCAACTGCATTACGTCTTTCACTGTAGTGCATGTTCTATTTACATAAGCATGTGACTTATTCCCGAAGGTACCCTTGAGCAGAGACAAGCATGTGTCTTTCATGTCCTAAGTCTAAGCGTACTTTCACATACAAGAAGACAGAACACATATGAGGCAGGGCACAGAGTCCTCAAATCAATAATAGCAACACACGTATCTGATAGTTGCCTAAGTGGTCACTTTGGACATCACTCTTATTGCTGATAGCATTTTTAACCAACAGCTTGATGTCAATACTTAAACTTTTTTTTTTTTTACAGATTTTTAGATTAATTCCACTAAACTATTAGTTGATAAAAACAGCATGGCTATCCATATATATCCATCTATTTTAGGGACGGACCTGCTGCCTTATAGCTGCCGAGAAAATAAATGTGTGTATGCATGGTTTTGGGCCCTTTCTATCCATTGTTCCTTGTTAACCAGGTTGTACTGAAATGATGAGTAAATTAATTGGCTAGTCCATTGACAGAAAATCCATGACCTTGTGTTTGTCAACTAATATATGCAGACTAGGGCTGTTTATTGGCAATAATCTCGCGATACGATAAGTATCACGATACATGGGTTAATATTCAATATAGTGATACTGTAATACTTTGACCACACTACACAAATATAAGCTCTGACTTTCTCTTCACACACTGTTTTTTGGAGCTCATCGATCAAAGGCAAGTCTGCTTTGGCTCGGCACTCGCAAATCCACGTTCAAGCGCGATGTGTGAACTGTTTGAAGATGGGACCGACCTGACAAAAGCTAGTTTGAAGACCTCATCAGGGATTCCCAGAAATCCTCACGGTCCAATTTTAAGAAAACTGTCATCGATTATAGAACACACATTCATAATGCAAAATCTGAGTTTAAAAAAGTTGAGCTTTCTATGCTCTCAGAACAGTGAGATCTGCATTTATATTGATCACAGTGCCTGTAACATTCAATGCCACAGCACTCCTTTGAGTGCACTCGGAGCCACTGTCTGCTGTGGTTTTTTGCATGGAAACGACACCATTTTGAGAATCAATACCATATCACAAAAAATATTGCGACACTCAAGCGTATCGATATTTTCTTAAACCCCTCGTGCAAACAGCAAAACATTGGATGGCACAGCTTCATAACTGCAATGACTCGTTTGACCTTCTTGGTTTTATAATACAGAATGAAAACTGCAGCTTTTTACTTTATCACATTGAGCTCCATCTTAACCTGTGATAGGCATGTATCATTGTGTTTGACATTTTACTGAAGAAATTATTTAATCACTGATTAAGAAGGTTAATAAATGATGGAAATATGATTTAATTGCAGCACTACATCCATGCATGGAACAGTTATGACACAAGAGTCCCAACCTTTTAGCAACTTGTGCAAACTAGTGTGAGTGAAAACGACATTCTTGCACCAGCTGTGGGTTTACTTTTTAAACAGACACATGGTTAGCACCGGTGCACTTGGCCACACATCAACCACTCCTTACATTCGATCACTGTTGGGGGCCACAGCAGTTACTGCTGGGAACCTGGTCGTCCTTCTTCAGCACAGTGGGCCTCACCACGTCCACATCGCGGTGCAGATGATCCAGTAAGCCCGTGAGGATGCTGGGGGCTGCGTAGAAATCGACCAGAAAGTATCCCCCTCGGCTGTGCCTCTCATTGTGTTTGGTTATCGTGTAGGGCAACAGTCTTTCCCCCAGGTGCTCCAGGTGCCTCACCACCGCGCCCCGCTCCATCAAAGTCTCCACTGTCCGCCGGAGAGCAGCCGACGTCCCCGGCCGCTGCATCGCCTTCAGGATCAGGGCTAGTTCGTAGCGAGGCATGGCTTCGGCGAAGAAATCCTCGATTCGCACGTTTAATTCAGATGGCTGTGGGTCTGTGTCATTGCCAGATTACCCAGCTAAAGGCGACCATGTTATGACACGAGGGACGGGGAAGGTCTTTGGTGATGACGTATAAAGTCTGCGTCTATGTTGATAACAAAATGACAAATCAAATCTGGAAAATAGGAGAGTATCAATGTGGTGCTACTAATAAACTCCCACTAAACGAATATATTTTTATTTAAAAATTAAAAATGAATAACAAATCCTGGGAGGAAATTGAGATTCCCAATGAGGTGTCACGAGACTTCCTGGTGCTACCAGACCGAGATATTTTTTTTTAAACAGAGCTGTAACTTTTATAAATGCACAACATGAATGAATTGTGTCCAAACCATGGACAAATGCTTCAAAACATTAAAATGCCTCAAACTCTTATTCAAAAACCAAAGTCGTGTACGCTTTTGAAGACCATGGTAACGTCATCAATAGGCGCCTACGCACATGCTCACGTGTTCCGTTCACTTCCTTTCCTTCCAGGAGCGTGTTGAAGATGGCGGAACAAAACGCGAAGCCGAGTGATCTTTACAAATGTGTATATTCATTCCTGCTGGAGAACAAGTTCACAAAGGCGGCTCAGCAGTTTCTGAAACAGACTAAAGTGGTGAGTGGCCTGTCGTGTTGTGTATAGCTTTGACGTGAAGTTGCTGCACGAGGAGTAAAACTACAACAATAGCTATGTAACGTACAGTGACCGTGCAGCCACTGGTTAAATGAACACGTGTAGGGGCACGTGCACAAGTTGTGTTTCATCTACCACTTATTAACGCAAATATTAACGTTCGCATCTGTTACATTGTAAATGCGAATCATACAGTGGGGGGTTTGCATTGTGGGAAATTGCAACTGATTGTTACATTATGTAAACCTTGAAACTGATGGGCTACGTTGGTGCTTCACGTGTTTTCTCTACAGACTCATCAAGATCAAAATGACGAGAGCCTCCTCAACATCTACGACTTCTGGGTGAAGTGAGTTGCTTATTGTCATTTTCGTCCCTCAGCCAATGCCAAAGCTTATTACGTTTTTACTAATATCAATATACTTTGAAAATATGGCCTACCAGCGTTGTGCGTATCTCCCCTCCCCCCTATCAAAATGCTCTCAGGGCTGACCAGATTTGTTGTCTACTCTCAGAATCCCTCCAGAGCACAAATCTACCTCAAAGCATACTGAACACTGTTTTGTGTTTTAAAGTGAACATGTGCAAACATAAGCACAGGTTTCCCTCACAGATTGGTGCTTAAACTGGTCACATTACGAGGTGAAACTTAAATGATCTGCAAACCCTTGAATTTGTGATCAACTCTGTTCGCTCATCAAGCTTACAATTAAGTAGAGAATAGCCTTGTGTATATAATTTAAAAACACGTTAATGGCTAATTTAACATCTGACGTATGGACAACAGTTTGTCATTTGGTTAACACGAGTACATTTATGATGATGCCAGTCATTACCCATTTTTGCTGTATTTATTAATTAATATATAGAATCCCCACTGCTGCTGTCCCACTATCCTAGTCTTTATTTGCTCCCTTAGCAGCAGCTCCAGGATCTGTCTCTAGTTGCCATCGATACACTCTGTCGCTCTTCTCTTCTGTTGTTGAGGGGAAACCGGGCAAAAACACAATGTGAGCTTTAATGTAACAATGGGTCTTCCTAGGTCGCCAGAAGCCAGGAAACGAAAGGCGCCTCCTAACAAGGGTAAAGCTGCAAGCGGTCCGTCAGCCAAGAAAGCAAAAACCAGGGCAGAGAGCTCCAGCAGCGAGGATGAAGAAGCTGTTGCGAAACCAACCAAGGCAGCCCCTCCAGGTAATGTCGATCTGTTTGACATGGAGAACTGATAAATCTGGTCGAATTGTGTCAGTAATGTGCCATTCTGGAATTTTGTACCGCATTATCAGATTACATTTCTGTTTGTTTTAGCAGCCAAGGCCGTGCCTGCTAAAGCAGCAGCTAGTAAAGCTAGTAAAGCTGCATCCAGCAGCAGTGAAGACTCCAGTGACTCTGAAGAGAAGGCTCCTGCAAAGACACCTGCAAAAGTAGGAGGAAACATCCAAATTATAGTGACCTAGTCATTGGTGCAAGGCTATGCTTGTGCATTTATGCTAAAGAATTTTGTTTCTGCACAAAGGCTCCTGTGAAGTCGCCTGCTGCAGTAAGGAAGAAAGACAGCAGCTCTAGCAGTGAAGAATCCGATTCTGAGGTTGAGCAGCCCGCCAAACCCTCTACACCGAGTGAGTTTAGAGCCAGACGTCATTAATATTGTGTAATCAACCGCTTTGAATTGTGAACTAAAATTGAGCTGATAATGAAATGTGTTTCATCTAATTTCCCTCTGATTATTAGAACCCAAGGCTGGTGCCGTCACAACACCCAAACCAGCCGTTCCTGCTAAAGTTGCAGCTCAGAAAAAGCCGGCGAGCAGCGAAGATAGTTCCTCAGATTCTGAAGATGAAGAACCAGCCAAGGTATGCAAAGAAGAGTCTGGCCATATCTAAATGTCACTGCATGGATTTTAATAGTTAAATGTGGAGCAACCTCATTAAACAGTGATTGTACGAGGTAAATAAATATATATATATATATATATATATATATATATATATATATATATATATATATATATATAAATGACACTATACTTACTCCACCTGCCCTGACAGGCTCCAGCCAAACCTGCCCCAGTAAAGACTGCTGCTGCTAAATCAAGCAGTGAAGACTCTTCATCTGAAGACGAGGCTCCGCCCAGCAAAAAAACCAAAGCAGGTATGTTTTTTTTTTTTAAATACCCTTATATCCTCGATGGCTTCCACACACAATGTGTAGGAGCCAAAGAGGACAAGTTCAATTTGTTGTTGAGATAAAGTATACTGTTAGATTGTTGCCGCGGCATATCCTTTATTTCTGTTGTAGCGGAGTTTAACTCACACACACACACACACGTTGCTGTTCTATTCATCCGTCTGCTTTTTGAACATTAGAGTAGGTTTGATTGCACTTGCAATGAGAGCACAGCTTTCATTAGTTAACACGTTACTGACATGCTCCTGTTAAACAGCGCTACATGGAAACATTTCATACAGGATATAGAGTAGGAGTCTGTGCTGTTATCTTTCCCCCTGATGGGAAGTAGTCTTAGCGTTTCCTTTTCAAAAAAGTTGAAACATTTAAACTTGCCAGCACCTTTTTTGGAGTCCATAATTATGATGCTGACACACCATAGTCCCTCCTCCCCAACACTGCTCATTCCTCCCTATGCCCATTGCCTCCTTCACATCCATGGCCAAGACCGCCCACCATGTTTGTCCTATATGAAGACCAGACGATGTCAAAAGCTAATCCTAAGTGCCTAAAATACTGTACAGAGGCCCTGAGGTCCATGTTTCCTTTGTCTTGATAGGAGTATACAGTGCAGTCCCACCTCCTGCTTCAGTCCAGAAGGCACCAGCAGCCAGGAAGGCCAAGGACAGCGACTCGTCAGACAGCAGTGACGAGGAAGAAGAGAAAAAAGTAGCGGGTAAGAGGGGCCCACCTTTTCCAACTTGAAGTATCTGTGTTTTTAATGGCATGTCTGACAGCATTGTAATCTTCAGCAAAACCTGCACCGGCAAAAACCCCGGCTGCCAAAGCGGTGGTGCCCAAACCCGCTGCAAAGAAGCAGGAGTCTGAGAGCTCAGGTAATAATCGGTACCATCAAATCATCTGCACATTTTTGTTGTTCGATGGCAAACGTGACAAATATCATTCCTCATGCTCGTGTCTTTCCAGATTCAAGCTCCGATGAAGAGGTGGCAAAGAAGCCTCCAGCCAAAGTCACCCCAGCTAAAGCTGTCCCAGCGAAACCTGCCGCAGCCAAGGCTGCACCTGCTGAAGAGGAAGACTCCTCAAGTTCAGAGGACGAAGAGGAGGTGAAGAAGCCTGCTGCGAAGGTGACTCCTGCTAAAGCTGCTCCAGCTAAACCTGTTGCAGCTAAAGTCACACCGGCTAAAGAATCCTCCTCGGAGGACGATTCCAGTTCAGAGGAGGAGACGACGGCAAAAAAGCTTGCAGCTGAACCTGCAGCTAAGCCTGCCCCGGCCAAGACTACCCCAGCTAAAAAAGACGAGTCCTCGAGCTCAGGTAACAGACTTTTGAGCATGTGAGCTCGGCATTTCTGTAAAAGTGATTATATTACTTGTAATACCTTAAATTTATGTGAAACTCTTCGCTTTGTTTAACCATTTTGTGGAGGGATCAAGGCTAGTATTCAACATGAAAGTTCATCATGAGAACTGTCGGTTATGAAATGATTTCCATTCTTTCCCCTGCGCTGTTACACACACTCAGTTGCCAGTTTAGTAGCTTAGCTAGCTAAAACTAACTACAACAGTCCAGTAATAAATTCTACCATCATGAAGGATCAAATGTTTTGTTGTAACTGTTTGGCTGAACATGGTGGTAGGATTTGTTGCAGGGCTGTTTAACACAGTATTAGATTTAGCTGGGTGTACCCAATAAACTGGCAACTTAGTGTACATTACTGTCTATTTACAAAATAAAAAAATGTATATTGTCTATTCAGATGGCAGTTCTGAAGATGAGGCTCCTGTGAAAGCCAAGCCCGTAGCTAAGCCAGCATCTAAACCATCTACCCCGGCATCAAAGCCTGCTACTCCTGCAGCAGAGAGCAGCTCAGACTCTGACTCCTCTTCTGAAGACGAAGAACCAGCAGTCAAGGCTAAACCTGCAGTAGCTAAACCAGCTACACCGACATCAAAGGCTGCAAAGCCTGCCACTCCTACAGCAAAGGCTGCTGCAGCAGCAGAAAGCAGCTCGGACTCTGACTCTTCTGAGGACGAGGAAGAACCAGCAGTCAAGGCTAAATCTGCTGTAGCTAAGCCTACATCAAAGCCTACTACTCCTACAGCAAAGCCTGCTACTCCTACAGCAAAGCCTGCTACTCCTGCGGCAAAGGCTGCTGCTGCTGCAGCAGCAGAAAGCAGCTCGGACTCTGACTCTTCTGAGGACGAGGAAGAACCAGCAGTCAAGGCTAAACCTGCAGTAGCTAAACCAGCTACACCGACATCAAAGGCCGCAAAGCCTGCTACTCCTGCAGCAAAGCCTGCTGCAGCAGAAAGCAGCTCGGACTCTGACTCCTCTTCTGAAGATGAAGCAGCAGTCAAGGCTAAACCTGCTGTAGCTAAACCAGCTACACCGACATCAAAGGCTGCAAAGCCTGCCACTCCTACAGCAAAGGCTGCTGCTGCTGCAGCAGCAGAAAGCAGCTCGGACTCTGACTCTTCTGAGGACGAGGAAGAACCAGCAGTCAAGGCTAAACCTGCTGTAGCTAAGCCTACAGCAAAGCCTGCTACTCCTGCGGCAAAGCCTGCTACTCCTGCAGCAAAGCCTGCTGCTGCAGCAGAGAGCAGCTCAGACTCCTCTTCTGAAGATGAAGCAGCAGTCAAAGCTAAGCCTGCAGCTAAACCAGCTACCCCTGCATCAAAGCCTGCATCAAAGCCTGCTACTCCTGCAGCAAAGTCTGCTGCTGCAGAAAGCAGCTCAGACTCTGACTCCTCTTCTGAAGATGAAACGGCAGTCAAAGCTAAGCCTGTAGCTAAGCCTTCAGCAGCTAAACCAGCTACGCCTGCATCAAAGCCTGCCACTCCTGCAGCAAAGCCTGCTGCTGCAGCAGAGAGCAGCTCAGACTCCTCTTCTGAAGATGAAGCAGCAGTCAAAGCTAAGCCTGCAGCTAAGCCTGCAGCAGCTAAACCAGCTACCCCTGCATCAAAGCCTGCATCAAAGCCTGCTACTCCTGCGGCAAAGCCTGCTGCAGCAGAAAGCAGCTCAGACTCTGACTCCTCTGAGGACGAGGAAGAACCAGTGAAAGCCAAGCCAGCAGCTAAATCTGCTACCCCAGTCACAAAGCCTGCTGCAAAGCCTGCTGCAAAGCCTGGGGCAGCAGCAGAGGGCAGCTCTGACTCTGACAGCTCAGAATCTGAGAATGAGGCAGCCAAACCTGCAGTCAAGAAACCAGCAGCAGCAGTGGCCCCTGCTGGCACGCCCAAAGCCACAAAGGCAGCTGCAGCTCCACCCAAGAAGGCTGAGGATAGCAGCTCGGACAGCTCTGACTCGGAGACGGAGACCAAGTCCACCCCTGCTAAGCCTGCGGTCGCCAACGGAAAGACGGCAACACCCAAGGCAACAACACCAAAGACCCCAAAAAAGCCAGCAGAGTCGTCAGCCAGTGACGGCAGCTCTGACGAGGAAGAAGAGGCCGGCAAAAGTACCGTAAAACCCGCTACACCTGCCGCCACACCCAAGACAACCCCAGCTTCTAAACCTCAGGAGAGCAGCAGCTCCTCTGACAGTTCATCAGAGGAGGAAGCACCAAAAAAAGCAGCCACAGCACCCAACACCCCGGCAGCAAAATGTGAGTCCCAAACAAATACAGAACATGATGTGGCCACTTAACAGGGAAATCAAAAGGTTACCGGCACACTGGATCCCTCAAATAGCCATTACAAGAAATGTTTTCCTGGTCTTTTGAATGTTGCACAATTTCATGCAGCTTAGCTTTATAGAACACTTCTATTGTTGACTGATTCACGATTGTTCTCCACTCAATGAGCAGCACAAGTAACCTTTTTCCTCTGATGTATGCAGGTACCAATGGAAAGAGAAAAAGAGATGAAGAATCCTCAGAAGGGGAAGAGGAAGAGACGGAAGTTAAGACGCCGAAAAACAAGAAAATAACAACTACCCCACAAACGTTTCCTAAAGCCAATAAGAAGGTAAAGCCTGCTACGCTTGAACTTAGTCTTAGCCTGAGTTTCCTGAAGGGGAGGAGCCATAATTTGACAGAATTGACTTGTCTTTCAGACCTCCAACGTACCATTCCGTAGAATAAGAGAAGAAGAAGTAGCGGTGGATCCCCGTCTGCAGGACAACTCTTTTGATGCAAAGGTGAGCTCAGTAACCGCTGTGAGCATTCTTACAACCGCACTACACACCAGGATTGCTGATGTCATCTGATAATTGACTCTCAAACAACATGTTCATTTGTCTCTTGCTATTCCAGTACGGAGCCAATGGGGACTGGGGCCAGAAAGCCAACGATGCGCTCAGGTTCACAAAAGGCAAGTCATTCCGCCATGAAAAGACGAAGAAGAAGAGGGGGAGCTACCGCGGCGGAGCCATCTCCACCACAATCAACTCCATTAAGTTTGACAGTGACTAAGGACCGTCTCAGTCTGGACCTGAACTCTACTGTACCTGTGATCAGGACTATCCGTTGTCTGCTTCCTCCCCCCCGTAAACAGTCGTCTATCATCACTATCCAGCAGCACGCTGACAGGAATGTGACCCGTAGAGCTGAGCTGGCACTTACGTTTAGTTAGCTGCCCTCTGGTCATCGTGGAGGGCATTGGTTTTGTCTATGATCTGAAGCAAGAGAGCGATCTGTGATTTCAGACTGTACTGGTAAAGGTTGACGTCCGTGTGACATTACTACTTATAGCCACTAGGTGGCTGCAGGCCACCTGTTAATGGCAAGAATGCCAATGTGTGTTGGGCCCCTTTTTCTTTTTTTTCTTTTGCCTCTTTTGACTTTGTTAACCTGTACTTTATTCTCAAATGCTGAATGTCTTCTCGTTTCTTTCCCATTTATCTACGTATGAATGACAGCCATGCATCCCACCTGGTTCTTTATTATGCGGTAACAAAAGGCTGATATTGATTTTAAATGGATAAGATGTTCTTCAGGTTTGTTTGGTTTGTCAATTTTTTATTTGGCCAGATGTGAGTGGAGAGGGTTCTGTGCTCCGTTTTGTTTCCTCTTTACATTACACCAACATTTAAAGGAGTAGAACTGAGTTTTATACTGTGTATTTATTACGTTTTATTCCATTTCAGTGTTTAGGACCTCGGGTGGTCTTTTCCTCAAGCCATTTTGCTTTGAAACTATCGTTTCTTTTGATGTTAAGATACCTCTTTCAAGCCCTCCCTAATCTGTTCATCAGTGGTATCAAATTTATTCTTCACCAACATAATCGAGAGCCTTGTGTTTCATTTATTTGAATTTCCTGTATGAACTGTTATATTTTAATAATTCTTGTAGCTGTAATTAAAACGGAAAAGATTAAATGGTGTGGTTGGGAGACTTTTTTTGCCGTTTTACAAACATCGAAATGGGGAAGACTTCAATGTTTTCAGTATGCATCTCCAAATGTCCTATAGTTACAAACATGCATACAATCATAAACTCTGTTATGGAATGATAGTCTACAAAAGATATCAAATCCATCATGTATCTGTTTTTCTTCTTCATTAAAGAGTATTAGGGAATCAGTCCGTCTGTAGTAGCCGGTTCTTTCTCTGGAGGGGATGCTCCTTACACTTTCATCAAAGCCACTAGATGGCAGTCATGTAGCTCTTTGCACTGCGGTGTCACTTCTCATTACTTGCCTTGGGACAGTTTTGAGAGTGGCTGCTAATATGGGTCATGCTCCCCAGAGGCTGGACCTCACACTTCCCATTAACCAAGCCCAAGGAGAGGTAACCCTGATGACATCACCAGGGTAGTGCCCCTTTGACTTACCCGTTTAACCCAAACAAAGGCCAATAGCCCCGACATGCTCTCGGGTCTGAATTGTCCGTTCAGTTTATCTGCCCAGTGTTCAGTGTGGAGAAATGCAAGATGTCTGTTATTGTTTTACCAAGCAATTAGAGCATCAGACATAAAATAGCTCCGCCTGTCACCGCTTTGTAAACCAGATCTAAAGAATTGATGACCTTGTATTCCTTTCAATGCTGTCCCTTTCAAGTAACTCATTTAGGTCTTTCATACAGTTGTATTTTATGAAATATGAAAAGCTCCTTTTCAGCAGCGTGGCAAAGGCTACTTTTCTTCCAACATTCACTGGAAAAATAACTAACATTAATTCCTCCAATGTTCAGGCTTATCTTTTGAGTTTTTTGGCCAAATTATCTTCATGTAAAAACCAGCAGCAGTATAATAATCTGACTTTAGAGATAAAACTTCAGTAACCAACTTCTTTTCACAGCTTCGATACTGTCAATCACTTTTAATTAACTAAGCCCTGGTGTGACTATCTAATCTCGCTCACATTTCTGCAATAATACTAATATATCATTTATTATTTTTGCATTAACTTCTAATACATGACATATGGCCTAATGGAGCGTATACACTCGCTGCATTCAGTGAGAAGAAAAAGCTTAATTCCTTAGCACACTTGACAAACAGCATGTGCATTGTCCATACTGTTTATGAATCCGCGCTCTGAGGAGACGGTGTGTACATTTCTGTGCCTACACACACAAAGGGCTGTTGACTTTGGAGGGAGGTCTGCAGTCACTCCAAATACAACAGCCCCCCCCTTACCAAAGTCTGACAACCACTGGGCGTTGCTTCAGTGCTCACCAAGCAGGGGAAGCTGACAGAGCAGGCTTGCTCGGGGGTTTACACAGCTGAGCTGGTGAGGAGAGGGGGGGGGGGGGCTGCCTTACAGCCACTGTGGAGCCGTTACTGGGCAATTTCGCAGTCCAGATGGAACTGATGTTGAGAGACTCGATGCCGTTGGGCGATTTTTTGCTGGCAGCATGTTGGAATCCACGAGCACACTACCAGTTGCTGGACCTTTAGGATTTTAAAGCAGAGTGTTGCTTTGCTGCCGTTAGTGCTGAAATAAATGAGTTAATTAATTAACTGAGAGAAAACTAATTTAACATTTCTTTTTAGAGTCAATTAGTTGTTAAAGTCATTTATCAAGCACTACCACTGGTTTTAGATGATTTTCTGTTTCATATCATGATAAATAGATTTTGGTTGTTTTTTTTGACTGTTGGTTGAATACAACAAGTTGACTGCATTTTTCACAATTTCCAAACAGACTAAAGTGGTTCATAAAACAAACAAAGTATATGTAGATTAATCTCCCATGAACATCACTGTTATCAGCAGCACTGGTTATGGTGAAGGAAGTGCTGGTGGGCAAGGAAGGCTGTACAGCAGATAAATGAATTGAGTATTGAGTCGCTGTCGGTGTCCAAAGAACACCATGTATCTCCTATTTTGGAGAGTTTAAATTTGTCAGAAAAAATAATTTTACGATCCGTTTGATTGCAACGCCAGACTTAAGCTCTGTCAAGAACACGGGTGAGGAGTACCGATGAGAGGCCCTTCAACCTAATCTCCAGCCCAGCAATCGCTGCAGAGTACCACGTCCGTCTGTCAGTCGCAGTGTGTGCAAGAGAGCAAGCCAGCTCGTTTCAGGCCGATGCAGCACAGTGTGTACCAAAGGGGCTGCAGGACAATCTTTAATGGGCAGCAGAGGCCGAGGACTGCCCATTTCAATTAGACAAAACTGCTGACCACTCTTGCACACACACACACACACATTAGCATCTTCCCCTGGCACACATTCAAAGGCACGTCATACAATCAGCTGAGCAGTTTTGCTCCGAAATGTTCCACCCAATTTCATTTTCACATAACAAATGGCTTCCTCGGTGCGCCGTAGATTAGTCTCACTAATCCCCCACTGTTCTTTCCCCTCAGAGTCAAAGAGTGAAAACGAGCACATGGCAGGACAACAATCAAACTTACGAGTCGAGCAGAACACAGTCGCTCATGAATAAAGCGTAATCGGTTTTACGTTATTAAAAACATCTTTAATAGAGCATTTCTTTTGACATCCGTCTTATATAAAGTGTTTCAGTGGGCAATAATTAGAAGAATACACACTTTGAACAGTACATTGTAAAGCAAGACGAGCATCATTGATCTTTTATGGGACAAAATGAAGACGCTGTTGGAGCGAGAAGACTGGATGAAGAGGCGCCAACAAGATTACAGACGTCTGCTCTCTGTCCCACCAAAGAAATAGCAAAATAAAGGGTCTGTTGTCCGTAGAGAACAGACTTACTGCAGCATGTATACAGCCGAAGCTCAAATAACATGGATTCCTCTTCCGGCCTTTTGCGGTAAAACGTGTTAAACGCAGATATAAAAGAATAGAATACGGCAGAAATAATAATAATCATTTTATTATATACAAATACCCACGATGCCTTGGAGAGGCATGCTAGAGAAGCCTTTCAGGGACAGAATGCGCTGCGTCAGCATGCTCCACTCACTATATTGATAGTTTGAACTACAGCAACATGCGTTGATGGTTGAAGATGTCTCTCACAGCTGCGGTCCGAATGAGTCCATTGCATTAACGGTCTGTCTGAATGGTTGAGACCTGTTGCAGGTAAACGGTGTTTGATGCTGCTTGACTCACACGCAGTCTCTACTGCGTCTTTGGTACGGCGAAGTCCCAGGCCGTGTCCTGGGCACACTTACACATGGCCCGCACCAGCCGAGTGAAGCCCATGTCCTTGGGTTTCTCCAGCCCACGCATGAGCCGCTGCTTCATAATTGCTATGAACTCCCGATTGCTAAGCTCTCCATTACCTGAGGAAGACAGACAGGGAGAGACAGGAGGAGGGAGAGAAAGGGTGATGGACAGGGGAGAGATGATGAAATGAAGAAGAGCGAGGGGAGGAGACGACGTCCATTTATTGATGATTTCCACCCGTCAGTTGAGGCTTTATTTGCTTTCCATGAATGTAGTCAGCCAGGTACTTACCATCGCAGTCGAACAGAGCGAACACCACGTCACACACGTGGTCCGACAGCTCCACTTTGGCCACGGTGCGGGCCACCTGCTTCATGGTGACTGAGAGAAGGAGGGAGGAAACCACAGAGAGAGAGAGAGTCACCATCTTGTGGAGGAGAATAATAGAGGTGCGTGTCACACAAGCCAGCTCATAAATGACTCATGTGGAGGACATTGTGTGCCAGACAAACTGCTTGGGATCGATAGCAGGCAGGACTCCCATTCACCGGTAGACTTTATCTGATAGAGAGAGAGAACGAAAGGGGCTGAGAGGAGGAGGAGGAGGAGGAGGGACAGGCAGCATCAGGACATCTAGCTGAAAATGAAAAAGGGGAATGAAAAAAAAAAAAGCCTCTGGGGTCATTTCAGAAAAACAAATAGATAATAAAATGATGAAAACCTACATAGCCTCAGACTTGAAAAGGCTCACAAGGTTTAAGAGAAATAGAGGAGCATGAGGAAGAGGAGAGGTTGGGGATGAAAAGAATATCTGACAAAATCTCCCTGCAAATGGCAAGACAAAAAAACAGCTGAATCACTCCACAGAGAATCTCATTAGTGGCCTTCTTTTCTACCTTTAATAATGAGCAGTTCCAGATAACACCCACATATGAGAAACTGTTCTAAAAGGGTGTGAAATCATCAGAGAGTGAGATGAAAGAGAGAAAAAGAGAGAAACACAAGATGTAAAAGAGAAGAGAGCAATAGAAGAGCTCCTTAAAGAATACTTCACCCACAAAATGACCATTTCATGACAATTACTCACCTCGTGTTGCCTTCAATTCATGAAGAAAACACAGCGTACGATTTAAAACACATCCACGTGAACAGTCTCACGCCTGTGACTGGATGAATGAGACTTGGATTATACTGCACGAGTTGTGAGTTTTTTGATCCACCGTGGAGGCATGGAAGCAACGTTTCCTTTGAGGATTCAAGGCAACAAGAGGTGAGTAATTGATGTAGAAATGATCACGTTGTGGGCGAAGTATTCCTTTAAGGCTCGACGAGTATGGAGACGGTTTAACTGCACGGACAACGGGAGCACGGAGATAATATGCAGACGCATGCCTGGCAGCTCTCAGCAAACCTACAGAAGCCTGATGTTTTCAATACCCCTCTACAACACACACACACACACACACACACACACACACAGCTTGTTACTGTTGCTGCTGCTGGAACCATACGCTGCAGACGAGCACCTCGGGGTAGACCCTGCACTCTCTTACAGCAGAAGCTGTTTCATCAGTGAATCAGAACTAATGGCTGTGCTGACAGAAGACATATGGAGGCCCATTGGAGGACTGAATCACTGTAATAAACTAAGAAAACATTGAGTCATCGAACAACTTGCCATACTGTCAAAGCTACAGGCCCGTGCTGCTCTCGCATTTAATCCACTTTCATTGTTGGGATCTGACAGACGAATGACTTCAGTAGAGGTTCATGTTGTGGAAGATAAAGGAAATAAGACTCATTTAATGAGCAATTTGACACTTAGCAATTGTGTTTTTGAATAATCATTGTGGACACATTCTTCAGGAGTAAGAATGCCGAGTCAACAACAGTCAACACGGTCAACATCATGATCCTTCTTCATGGAATCAAACCCCATATGTGATGCTATTAATGCTCAGCATCTTTCTACAATACAATGCATTTACGATCAGTTATCACCTCTTTATAAATGTATTTTTTATCATATTTTACGTATTTCCACACCGGTTCAAATGTCCTTCACACACACAAGGAAACAGCCTTTTAACGGTTTACTCTTCACTCTCTTCATATTTTGTTGAGCTGGATGAAGTTACTGCCGATGCAAACTAAACATCCAACAGCAGCTGCTTCACATTAAGAGCATTCTCAACCGGCCAAACCAGAGGTAACGTCTTTATGTGAAGTACCAGAGGAAACGCAATGAGCGGGTTATACGAGCGGTTATCAAAAATGTTTCTACTAAACAAGATTTTTGTTTCTGACAGCAGATCAGTTTTAAATGTTGCACGGGAGTCATGGAAGCAGAAGCAACCAGAGTGAGCTAAATAACAAGTCTTCTTACAATCAACACTTGAAATGATACAGACACTTGCAAATGACTAAGTAGTAAGAAATGTAAACCGTACTTTTCACTTGTTTCCTTAAGAATTCATTAAACCTTTTTTCTTTTGAGGAAGCAATGAGGAAGATCTTAGGTAGATGAAGAGTTGCAGGTGACCCGCTTGCACCCCTCCAGCTCCTCAACGAGGTAACCCACATTTTACAGCGTCCTGCTGCTGTATTGAAAACTGCTAGCTGGAGCGCCACGTAACCACAGGTGTTGCCAAAACAAACGAGGACTGAAATCTTTAGAAGTACAATGTTAGCGTCTTGCTTGACGGTACTTTAGAAGTGTTGTTAGAGCTTTTGTTACGCTCCAGTCAGCAGCTTACAGGTGACATACACCATCCTGGAGCAACCATGTAATGACGGGTCCGCCCAGTCCCAACCCTACTCTCCCTCCTCCCCCGGTGATGACGACGCTGGCATGTGTCAGTGGGCATCGGTAGCCTGCAAAGAGAACCGTCATGTGTGCACGTTCGTGGCTCTTGGATTCAATGCATGCGCTCTCCTGCCAGCCTGGAGGAAGGTAGATAAAAAGGATGGATGGACAAACCGATGACAAATGGCTGAGCAAGGATTGAGAGCAAAGCCAGGCAGAAGAAGGTGGGGGAAGCCAATCTGGAGTGCTAACAGCTCGGAGAGACCGAGGGTGAAAGTGACAACAGTTGGGGCTGAAGGGGAGTAATTCTGGAGAAAAGAGAGAACGGGCACATGTGGGAGTACCTTTGTCTATGGAGGCTCCAGCCATGTGGTAGAAACTCAGGGCTGTGTCCACGTCGTTCACGTTCTTTAGGAAGGTAAAGAAGTTCTCCACCTCCTCAAATGTGATGCCCTGCATGAGATGAAATAAACAAAAATGAGTCTGGTGAGAAAACTGCCGTCTTACCGGGGGCATTAGAGCTCCCAGATCGTTACAAAAACATCGTCATTACACGAGCTGGGACCGCACAGTAACATTCCGGGAGCGGCTCAGCAGTGTGACACAAACGACAAGAGGAAGTGGGCAGAGGCAGTGGACACACGTGGATGAACAGTGTGTGTGGCGTGGAAGAGGACAGGGGAACAGACGTGCACATAGAAACACGGACGCACAGTCACACAGCTGCCACGCTGCTGATGAGCTCATTTGCAAAAGAAAATTGAGCAGCTGGTCTCAGGCTGTAAATAACTATTTTTCTCATTTACATTACAGGTTATGCCAATGCTGAGAGACACACCGGCATGGAAAAAGAGGGGAATGGGGGGGGGGGGGGGCTTACTGCAGTTTAATTCCTTAGAGAGACACAACTCTGGCAGCACCAGCCTCATCTCTTTCTCGTGCCTTGGACACGGCAGCTTCCCTGCTTTCTTTTCTCTGCTAAACACTGCATTTAACCATCAAATGTGCCGTATCATGGCTCATGTGATGCTTACTATCTTTGGGTAAAAGAAATAACAGGGATGGATCTTTGCTGCAACACTTCTGGGGATACGATATGCATGGGTGTATCTTCAGTCAATTGACTGATGGGGCTCATTACGCTGAGGCATGAAGCCAAAGTTGATGCAAAGCACTGGAAATGGGAGAGGGATAGGTGTATAAACTCTGAGCCCTCTGCATCTGGAATATTTTTACATCTCTCTTGTTTGGTGTGTCCCAGCGGAGTCATCTGACTTGCTTAGAGCAAGGCGGTGGTGTTTTGTGAAAGTACGTGTAGGGGAAGGAAAGTCAAAACTCTTGTTTGCAAGAAAGCGTGCATCTGAACTAAACAAAATAAGCATCCCGAGTATAATAAGTAGACTGACTCCTTAAGTTGTTTACCTATAGAAGAGCAACCAAGGAGGACAAAGCCTGAAGGCTTTATTAGGAAGCTCTAACAGAGATGGAGTAATTGTGCCCTGCTGCTGAGCACTGGCTTCTCTGTGTTTGGTCACCACAAACGGAGATAGCGGAAGGTAGAAGAGTAAGTGTCAGTCAAGTGGATAACGTCAGGCTCCGAGTGCGCTGTCCTCTCCGGGTGATGTATCACGTTACGTCCCAGTCTGTCTCACACACTCGCAATGTCCCGGCACAATCTCCTTTTCCCTCAGGCACCCACCGTCTGTCACGCATCCTCACATGTAGGCCGCTTTATCGAAACAGTCCACGCCACCAAACGTAGCACCACATAAAACCGCAAAGTACCAATCACTTATCTCAGGAGTTCCACAATAACATCACCTGTGCGTCCTTGAACATCTTCTTCAAGCCCTTCTGCATCTGCTTGAGTTTACGGGACTGGACGCCGCTGTAGGTCAGCAGCATACCCCCAAACTGTCTCTCGCTGATTCTGCCGTCCACAGGATCGTTCCTCTCGAACTGTAGCGTGAGAGAGACACAGATGAAGACTGAGTGCTGTGCAGAGGGACAAAACAAATGAATAGGAAGGAGGAGGGCATGGTGAGATGGGGAACAGTAAATACTGGTGTCAGGCTTCCGGTTGAATCATGCTTGGAGCCGGCATTGGCGACACTAAATCTGAATGTGCAGGCTTTTATTTCTTTATTATTATTTTTTTACAATGTCCCACTGGGGTATGGCTTAACAGCTGTGGGACGTCGCTGTGTCAGGTCAATCCAGTGGATTTATGTCTGAGTCTATGCGGCTCCCTCCCTTCTTTCTCTCTTGAGCACGCCGACCTCTCAAAATGTTAATTTGTCGCACTTGAGAGAGGCAGCTCATGACTGAGCTGAAATAAGCCTGCAGTAAAGATTTCAGGGGTGACCTGACCCGCAGAGGATCTACCCGTTATGAGGGGAGGTCAAAATGAAATGAGTTTTTGTATGTTTTAGCTTTGTCTGCTGAAAACGACACTATTAGAGCGGTGAGAGTGAACCACAACAGTAAAGATGATGGCAGGACGCGCTTAACGACAGCAGCTCTGGTTATTCTGACATTTCGGTTGTTGTGCATCGACATACAGGCTTGATGGAGACAGCGACAATGAATTCCTGCGGTATTTTAAAATGTATACATGATGCTCTGAAACCTTTTTGTAATTCCAGCTTCATTGGGAATTAAAGAACAAGAGGATTCATGAACGTTATAGAGACAAGAATAAGAAACAACTGCTACAGCTGGTGAACAATGGCCTCGGGTGAGCTGCAGGGTCAGCACATAAAGAAAGAGACGAGTGAATTGGAGGAATTGGATTGTATTATTCATGCTGGTGTCATTCTCATCTGTGGCGTTATGATTTCCCTCTCACAGCATCGTGGTACCATTAAGAACTGACAGATAGCGCTTTCTTTCTGGCAGATGCGCCGACTCCAGTCCTATTCTTGGAGCTTCAGATGACGGCACCCATTACGGTTCAGTGATCAGCGAGGCACTCCCCACGCTAATTAAATGGATTAGAATAACCATATGCTCAGCAACACTGATCGGTTGCTGTAACTGTAGAGGCACGAGGAGGGGTCTGGTGTCACGCTGAGGAAACAGAAGATGGCTTCTATAACCAAACGACACAGCTTTGAGAGAGTGACACTGGCATAGTGCTGACAGACCATCCACACAGTGCTTCTGTCATCCTCTGGCCTGCTTCTCATGTGTTTTATATACAACGTCATAACAGGAACAGCAATATTTACTGCTGTCCACTGTCAATTAGCATAGGCTAGTCCCTGAATAGGTGCAGCAGAGACTAAGATTTAAGATTACAAGATATTGATTAGAATTGTAAGCAATAGTAGAGTAGCATCATGCTATATTCCTCCACTCGTTCATTACCTCTAGTTTGAGCACGTCATGCTGCAGTTCCCTCTGAAACTCCAGAAAGCTGCCGATGGTGAGTTTCCCCTTCAGGTCTTCTCCAAAGAAGTAGGTGGTGAGAGCCGAGCTGCAGCCGGCCGTCTTCAGGGTGTTTCCTGTGGTAGAGCGGTCGCGATGCCGCATGCCCATGCTGGTCTGGGAACGAATGATGCTCTGGACCTAGGGATTGAGAGGGGGGGGGGGGGTCCCATGTCAACCAGGACGATGGTGTAGACTAGGTTTCAGAGGTACTTGTGACTATTTACTTATATTAATCCACTAATATTCTCATAAAAAAATGATGTTGTGAGGATGCTTGTGAGGTTTGTATAAGATTAGCTTGATTTAAAAACCACTTGGTTGCATCATATTAAAAAGCAGTTGAAAGCATCTTTCATTCATTCTCTGACATAATGAGGTTTAGCTCAAAAAATCTCTATACAAACAATACTGTATATCATGAACTCTCCATCACATCCAGTGGTAGAGATCATGATATCTGGACTAAGTGCGCAGCACAGCACTTATCTTTTCCCTCTGAGAAAATGTCAGTGTTGCACATCAACCTTCCTTTAGTGCCTGTCAGCGTGAGTTACTGGTTACTGTAATGCAATCAGTCGCTGCTGTGGGTACAGCACGGTCCTAACGGGTGGGCTCGCTGTTTGAACCGAATGTCTCCTTTCAATATACTGAGTGTGTGCGTGTTTTGTGTGTGTGTTTTGTGTGTGTGTGTGTGTGGCTACGCACCTGTTCAAACTCCTCAAGATCCACCTCTCCATCGCCGTTCAGGTCAAACATCTTGAAAGCAATCTCAAAGTTCCTTTGAGGAGCTGGACACAAAAACACAATTCTGAAATCAATACAACACAATATGAAAATGGCACGTCACAGTGGATCCACCGAGCTTTCATCATAAACCCCCCCCAGTGGTGCAACATGGGGCACTTTAGAGGGGCCGTCAGACTGCACAATGACTGCTTCACAGAGCTAATCTGGAATATAAAATTTGCATTAATGACATTTCAATTCGCTGCACTGGTTTTCAATCTGTGTACACTTTCTGCAAATGGCATTTGCTGTACTTCTGCTGCTAAACACCCACGTCACATTAACGACCACGCGGCCAGAGACAGTGAAATGAGTTTTCAGGCCAGCAGCATAACAAGGCTGAGTTCACAATGTTAGCACCCACAGTCTGGTAATGACAGAACAAACAAAAAAGGGAATGGTTAAACAAACAGCGCTTCCATTTAGAGTTGTTTACAGAGACTCTTTTAGCTCCTTTCTCTTTCTCTCTCTTCCAACCCAACCAGTCGAGGCAGATGGCCGCCCACCCAGAGCCCAGTTCAGCCCAAGGTCTCTACCGTTACAGGGAGGTTTATTCTCGCCACTGTGCTTGATCATGAAGGAATGTTGGCTCTCTGTAAGATATACACCTGCTCTATATGAAGTGTCTTGAGAGAACTTCTGTTATGATTTGATGCTATAACTATTTAAAAAAAAAAAGTATTTAAGTATTTAAAAAAAAAAAAAAAAAAAAAGTTGTTTTAAAGTTTACAGCTGTTACATAATGTATGTAAGCATTTCACTTCAATAGAAATCATGTAACCATTTAGGCTATTATTTTGAAGCTTTCTTTGGTACATTTTCCCATCATAACAACACTGTTCATCTGATTTAACGCAATAATATTTACACTCATTCTATTATACAACATCTATTTGATAAATTGTTTTTATTGCTTCACTTTTTACTACTGTATACAACTATAAACAATTCCTGCCCTGGCAAACCAACGCCTTCAAGGGATATATGAAAGATGAATAGAGTCATATCTTACGAATGATTCCGTATAAAAGCAGTAAATGTGTACGACTATGAGGCCTGAACCAATAGGCGAAATCCTCCGTTGCACTATTTTTGCTGCCGTGTTAAATGGATTGAAAGCAACCATAAGGCACGCTGTCGCGTCTGCTTAAACATGACTTGTCCTTGAAAACGTCCCCAGAGACTTCCTCCATATGAACGGATTATATTAAACGGTCAAGCTAAGCCGGGGATATGACTTTACCAGGCATTGGAGAGTAAGGAGTCAGAGCCTTATTTTCATTATTATGAACTGTGACACATTTAGAAAAGGAGGTTTTTTTTCACGTGAAAGTTACTCTCTGTATTCACCACCAATGCAGCTCAAGCTAACGGATTATGTGAAACACATTATTTACCTTGAGAGAGCTGGAGATCAGACAGACAGCTCCGTAACCCGGCTAATAATATCATATTGGAAAATATCGCTGTGTTTCAATCTCTGTCTTAGACTGATGCAGTAAAAAAAGAAAAAGAAAAAGCCCAGAGCAGAGAAGGAAATGAAAAGATCTTCTTTGGGTTTGATTTGTGATCAGTGTGTAGGATTTGAAGGATGTGGGATTGAATGGGATGGGTCATATCAGCACCATTAGATCTCTGTGCAGTCAACAATGTACTTACTGGACAGCACAGTGGTGAGGAAGATGTAGTCAGAGAAGGAGATAAGGCCACATTCTCCCAATGTGTAAAATATGCTGTCCTCGTCTGCAAACTTCTCCCTCTCCTGGGCGATCTTCTGCTCATTTAGGTCACAACCAAAGGAAAAGGTCGATTAAAAACATAGGATTTTTTAATTCAGCACAAGCCTTACAGCTGTTACAGTTGTCCCAGGTGTGGCTTTGTGTGTGTGTGCGCAAGCAAGTGTGTGTGTCTGAGAGTCAATCAGAGACTGTTCAAAACACAGGATTGTACACACCTACTATACTTCCACACACACAAACAATATTCCTGGTACACAAGGAGGGTGATGGATAGACAGTTTTTCACAATAACAGTCATGCAAATGCTGCATACACATGAAGCCGTACAGGCAAGTGAGGGTTGTAGTGACAAGCAATTAGTTTGTGGTCAGTTCCAAACACTTTATCCACCAGAGGCTGTACTCACAGTGTGACACTGACATAAAGAGAGGAAAAACATCACGAGCGACTGTGACACAAACACACACTATTGATTAACCATATAGAAGACACAACCCCAATGTATTAATCATTAAAAACAAAGTGACTTTAGCCCTCTCTTTCACACACGTTTTTCTGTCAGCATGTGTATATTCACAGCATTGCATGAAAGAGTGACTTAACCACATGCACACTACACACTCGGTGATAAGAGACTTGAAAAGACAGCGTCCACCAAACAGAGTGGACAGACGGACAGAGCATGCCTGGGGGAGGGGGTGGGGGGGCTGGGCCACGCTGAGCCCATGTGGAGTTACCTCCGTCTGTAAGAGGTCCAATTCAGAGGAGGAAGGAGGAGAAACAACTGTTAGAGAGCAGCGTGGCCTCTGCTGTCTTTAGCAGGGCCTTGAAAGACAAAGACACGCATGTGCATTTATAGTGCGCACGCACGCGCACACACACACACATACATACAGAGATAGCATCTTGCTCAAAACGAGATAATTGGGGGACACCACTCAAATTGAATTTGATGTCTCGCTGTCTCTGCAGCTGTGAACAGTCAATTAAACTCATTATCTGCATTGTCAATGGAGCTGTACGCTGAGTGGAAATTGCAAATGAAAGCTAGTCCCATGTTCTCTCTTAAATTAATTGGGAAAAGCATACACTGAATACTAAAATGTGGTGGCACCCCCTTAACAGCATAACATCAAATTCTTTCAAATTCGTTCCCCATGAACCGACTCCCTCCTCGTGATGAACAGAAATCGCTGCTAAAGACAACTGGTATGAGCTTCTATCTATCAAATACATCACTGTCCCCAATTGGTGTCTTGACTCTTACAAGTCGATGACGCAAATATAGAAAATAGTGGTTTCTATTGCATCATTTATTATTGATGCTATCTACTGTACATTTTACAGTACAAAGGGAGAAGGGAGTGGGAGAGAGAGGGGGAGGTGAGAGAGAGAAAAGTTATTTTTGGAGCAGTGCTACTGGTTGAGAGGCAGACACAGAGAAATAACAAAAGGCAAACGTTTCATTCTTTGTGCCATAAACATTCAGGTGAGTGCAAGTGTAAGAGAATGCTTAGAGAGGGACAGGTATGTAACACGTAATTAAAGAGTAAAGAGGGAAAGTGAGAGTAATAGAGGTTGGTGTTGGCTACTCGACACACAGAGACAGCCTTCTAGGCCTGAGGTGAGCCAGAGTCCTAGCACCAGTCCAAAAAACAGAAAAGTGTGTATTTTAACGGCACAGACGGCTACACAACTACGCACATGAACACACTGGGCCTTGTTATAATGATCAGAACGGAGGCACAGAGCACATTAGGCATAATAACTCGGTTTTTTCAGCGTCCCGAGTCAAGGACGAGAACACCCCCGCAGAAGAGCCAAAATGACGTTCAGCGAAAAAGCATCCGAATATAATTGGCCAAAGAGGAGCCAAATAGCATATTCAGCTGATAAAAGAGGAGATCTCAGCGTGTGTGTGGAAATACTAACCAATAAACACACAAACATGGAGCCCGTAGTCTTCTGATGCAGCCGGTGTTCCTGTCAGAGGAGAACACGAGTCTCTCTTTTTAGGATCCCACTCTACAGCCACAGACTTCACTGTGCTGAGCGCACAGTATAGCTTTCACTCTCTTGCTCTCGCTCACATACACAATGTTCTATCATACTGTAAATCTCTCCAACAATTGTATGACGTAACACTGCACTCTCTCCGGCAGACAGAGAGCGATGGCAGTGTGTATATCAAGCTGCGCTGTGGCTTTCAAAAACCACGTCCTATCCTTCTCTTCATCCTCCATCTTTCCTTCACCTCCAATTCCCACTGAAGTTGTTATAAAAATGCATTTATAATTCAGATAACTGGTAAAACACGTTTTACCTACAAGAGATCCCCATTAGGTTACTTGATTCCCCAGACTCTGCGTCTTATCAGTCGAGTCTTTCATCAGTTTTGATTCATCTACCCAGAGGACATAATGCCTTTCAAATATGCGGCTGCAATCACTAAAAGGATCTCAACTTCATCGGAGTCTGTATTTAACACCCATCTTAGATTTCCCCCCAAAGCACTGATCTTCAAATGACTGTAAATCTAATTGCTGCAGCACTCAAGTTAATTAACAGCCACCGCCGCGTCTGTTGATCAGCGTCAACTTCACAGCTGTCTGCGACGTAGGTGAGCGTGATTTCTTTTGAAATCTCTGCCTTGAGCCCGCCTCATGTGTTCATACGTGTCTGCATGTGTCAGCTCTGTTATGGCCAAGTTTCCCGGGCTGTGTGCAGATGATGGACTGAACAACCCAACTAGCCTGTGAGCTGAGGCAGAAACACTGTTCTGACAGAGCTGCTGGCTGGGCGGTCAAATGAACTGCTCTCACATACACCCGGGTTACGGCTTTGGCCGGAGCTAATCTCTCCAGTGCACCAGGCGACAGAGCAGCCCTGGCCACAATTAAACTAACCCGAACTTAAAGAGTACAACAAATGAGGCCCATACAAGTGGAGCACAGCCAGAGGCGTGCATGCAAAGGGGCTTCATCTCTTTCTGCTCATTTCACACGAGTGCCTAAGAGACACTTTCTAAGCACACCATTAAGAAGTGACACACTTGAAAACTTGGACTGCATTAAAAAGATCTTCTAGGATTCGAACATTTCATTGTTAAATCCAAAACTGAAGAATTATATGATTCTACATTGTTATATAGCCTTAGTTTCTACCGACTATATATTACAAATATAAACAACTTTACATGATCAAATCAACCACATGACACTGATGGGCTCAGTTACATCACAGCTGTGCTGACGAGGAGGCGCGCACCTCTGACATCCAGCATCCTCCTCTCGTAATAAAGGAAAACAGGCAGTTGGTGAAGTGACTGTGATTGACATCATTCAACACACTATACTGCAGACTTCTAGCGTGGACACTTACTAGATTTACATCACATGCCACCCATCCATTCTCTGCTCGCTTCACTCTTGTTATTTATGCTGCTCCGCCATCAATTTGTGTGGCCGTGCGCTTGGCTTTAGGAGCTGATGGCAGCTCTAGACTTGGCCACTGTGCTTCACTATTGATTACATCTGTGACCCCGTCGGACACCGCAGCTGCAGACACCCCGATAACAGCAGAGTAGATGATGAAAGAACTGGATATGGACACAGTTTGTGTTGCCATATTAATGATCGCACAACAGACGCAATGACGTTTCTCAGATAGTGTCAGAAGACTCCGTTGTCTGCGTGGTCTCCACTGAGCACCGCAACAAAGAGATGAATTTATGGGTCTAGGCTGAGTCCTGCCAAGACCTGCGAGACAAATGCATTAAAAATGGATCAGTACCTTTGTGTGATGGGGTAGCTCCGGGGTTACTGTCACTTTGACAGGTTCAATGAAACAAGTGTTTCAAGGGAAAAGGGAAATCGGAGTGACCTGCTCGAGGGAAAAGTCAGCCCGAGCCTGCGCCTGACATTTGTGAGCGGTGGCTGTAAGCTCTCCCCGTGTGTAAGTGCACTTGTTCTGTGCTACACCGCCTACAACTAGGGCACCGTCTCCATCCAACTCCCAAAAAAAGAAAAACCCCACACACACACACACACACACACACACACACACTACATTATTCTATACTACGTCCTACTCTGCCTTGAACAACAAAACACCCATAACCAAAAATGTATCCTTGACCATCAGAGTGGTCCAGAGTTAATATTCTCTCCTTGTTCGTGATGATGTACCTCAGGACCAAAACACCGCAGTCTGTAGGTGGGCGGGCGGCTGTGTGGGTGGAGAGAACACTGATGAATTAGCTTTCCACCTCTAGTCCCAGGGGCCACTGCAGAGCAGGTGTACTGTTAATAACTCGTAATTATTCTGGGAACACCATCAGAATAATGTACTCTGATGTGGAACGCTCAATAAACAGTCACTGAGGAGTGGCAGCTGTCTCACGGGGGGGGGGGGAGAGGGGGAACCGCATTAGCTGACCATGTGTACAGACAACCCAACCTCTATTACTGTAGATTAGGAGAGCAGGAAGAGAGAGAGAAAGACTAGGTGTGTGTGTGTGTGTTAGCCTTTATAAAGACGAACATTGACAGAGAGGGCAAAGGAAGCATGTGAGAATAGAAGACAGTGTGAAAAGTTGCAGAAATAGAGCGGCGACGGTCCAAACAGCGGCCCCTGGGAGCTTCCTGTGAAATCAGAAAGAGTGAACATGACATAACAGTTGGTGTGACAAGAGGCTCGTTTCCGTTGGAGCAGCCCCCCCCCCCCCACACACTCCCTCTGAGTGACAGGTGTCCCCTCTCGGTCGCAGCTGGTCACACGGCAGACGGGCGTGGCTTTAGAGGCCACAGCATGTAGGAACAACTTTGGACACATTTCAGATCGCCTGCCTTCAGTGACTCTAAACCATGCTCTACAGAAATCATGCAGCACTGACATCCAGAGGATGGATTTGTGAGGGCCATCAAGCACATCAATACAGCCTCCACGTTTAGCTAACACGAGCCATTTCCTGGGTTTCCCAATAACAACCCCGTGAGGCCACCATGCGCAGAGAGACGGGGCGCCACCACCAGCTACTTTCTCTGTGAGGCACAGGCAATAGAGCAGTGCATGCTGGGAAAACGGCTAGAGTGCCAAAGCGTGTGAAAAGCTAGAGCTGATATTTCTCAGAAGGGATGAAGGAGAAAAGGTGTGTTCATAAAGCAAGACAGAGGGAGTGCAGGGGAACAGCACTGCTATGATTGGGCATTGACCAATACAGGTTCCTAATGAATGACTCATTTTAGCTGCTCTTCACATCTCAGCTTTGCAAGACTTGATGTTCCTCTTTGAATTTGACTATAAATGTATGTGAATTTTAGTTTGGGGCACTGGCTTGAGTGTAAATTATGCAGCAGCGCTGCAGTGTTTAATAATCCCTATAGAGGCAATGTATAAAGTCTTCACTTTCAATAATTCAAGAAGATATAGCACGCAGCTGCCTCCAACAAGCTGTACAAAGGGCACCATCTAATAACAATACAGGGTGGGAGTTTGCATAGAAGTGCACACACAATGGGGTGTGCCTAGTTCTGCTCATGACACTCCCCGTCACTACACGGAGCTCAGGTTGTAACCTGCCCTTTTGCTGCGCTTGGCTTATCTTCGCGGCATCCTGACTGACAGACGCATCCAGACCTGCTCAAAGGCCAAATCATTTAGCAGATAAAGCTCATAGGTCAAGGCTCATTTATTTAATGTAAATGTGTAGATCAGAAGCATTTGAATCACAAAAAGGTTTCTCCAGCGCACTTTGGTGAAACATTTTGAAGCATTTCTGGAAACTAGTAGCAAGTAAATGCTCAAATGAACTAGCTCATACACATTTATGTGAGAGATATAAGCGGTTTAAGAGTTCTGGTATATGAATTTAACAGATAAGGCAGAGTGGTGTTTCCTCATCCTAATCTGTTATTTTCCATATAAGGACATCGGAGTGTATTATTGCACTTATGGCCACTTCCCACAGGCAATAAGACGAGCTGTACTCATTCATCAACCGTCTTTAAATGTTGTTTTAAAAACGGTGGACACTGAAACAGACCCAACTCCTGTTATCAACAGAAGCAATGTGAGGTTATCTGGGGTTTAATGGTATTTTAGTCAAACTGTTGGACAGCTAATCAGAAACACTTCTTTCCACTGCCATGATATAATCAGCCTTATCATAAGAGAAGATACAGTGGTGGTGCTAAATTCTACTTCTGTCCTTCCCACCATCGAGCTGTGTTCAACCCCTACAGCACGTATACCCTGTGAGAGGAAAGCTAGATGTAAATTCAACATTTTATTAGCAGTCTACTGATTTCTTGTCAGAAATGATTCACGGAAAAACGCACAGCTTGGCTGCCGTCGTGGTCACAAAGTTAACCGAGGCTGTGACTCCGGTTTCACACTTGCTGAAGCTGAGATGTGGGAACCACAGAAAAACTACTACTGCTAACCAGCCAATTGAGCTGTTCCCCTGGACTAACCACGAAGCCACGCCCTCCGTATTACTACAGAGGAGTGATAGAGTGAATAATACGAAGATAGAAAACTGTTCAGAGACAGAAGAAGAGGGAGTAGGTAGAGAATACAAAGTGCAGTTTTTCATTCAGGTGCACACATGCTGCTCGGCACACATCCCCATACCTGCCAGAAGTCCTGCAGAGAGGGAGGGGCAGAACGGGAAGGAGAGAGGGAGGGGGACAGAAGAGCAGAGGAGGGATGTGGGGGGGGGGGGGGGAGTTGTGGGTGGAGAATGGGGAATCAGTAGATGGAATGATTGGGGGGGAGGGGGGGGACAGCGAAAAAGTAGGGGATTTTGGGAGAAGGGGAGTTTGAGGATGATGGTTATTCGCGAGGCAGGGAAGAGAGAAAAAATGGAGGGATTACTCGTTACGTGAATGAGAGAGGATGGCTGATAAGAGCACGAGAGAATAATCAACAGTTCACAACGTCAGGTCACATCAACGTACGGTTGCGGCAGCAGAAAGCATGACCGCATGATTAGGGTAGCAGAAGACAACGCAGAGAGGGAGGAAGGTGTCATAAAACAACCGGTTCAGACAACAATGACATTTCACGACTTCTCTAATAACTGTGTTTTCATGGACAGGAACATAAAAAAATAAAACAAACATGGTGGGTCAATATGAACAACAGGTTTTGAACAACTCTATCGGACATGTTGTGTTTACATACAGACTGAACCTGGAAGTGAGAGGTTTATAACACGTACACCGTTAAACGCTCTTCCACTCAGCTGCAGCCAAACTGTATGTACGTGACACATCTCTCAGTTGGCTCGGCTATTTCTAAATAAAACTATGGGGAGTTAGACACAGAGGTCCTTTAAAAGAGCTCTCATGTTACAATACTGCACACCTCTCTGCTATTGACCTATAGCCTTCATTGCTGTTTACCACCCAACCCCCAGATGAAATCTTCCCCTTGTACTTCACCACACCTTCCTTCAGCTCCATGAGTTACACACTACACATACTTGCCGTGGCCATTTCATCTCGATTTAATTATATGCAGGTTTAAGTTTCATGGCAGGAAACCGTAATAGTTTATTCATTCGCCAACTAGCTAGGGGGGGCCCTTTAAGCCAATGAGGAGGAGGCACGTGTCTTTGGGCAAAACAGGGTTGGGCAGAGCCGGGGAGGGAGTGGAGCTCTTGGGTCGCTGTTGCCTTGGCAGGAAAATCTCAGGGGACAATACAAGCTAAATACAGTATCAGAGAAAAGCATGTGTCCAGAGATTTGCCAGGCAAATAGAGGAGGCCCGGAGATAGGGACGACATTTACATAAGCAGAAAGGGGCCATTTTGATTTTAGGACGCTTTCACTTTTACTTTTGAATAATGAATAGTTCAAGCTCTTAGGTTAATCTGCTTTTAAAATATGGGTGAGACAAAGTTAAGTTTTGGGGACTTTCTCTAAACACGAGGCGCAGTAGAATCCCTACCGAGTTACAGAAGGAAGCGAAAGGAGGAAGTTGTGACAAAGAGTTCCGTCTTTAGCCTTACTGACTCGCTGCGGTTCATCCGACTACAATATGGAGATGAGGCACAGACTCATCATCATACCAGCCTGGGGGCTGATGGATTGTCTAATGAGGTTTAGAAACTACAATCATCACACTGCAGATTAGCTAATGCTAAAAATGAATGAGGATGGCTGGCTTCTGGGTGTGAGGGATGCACCTCGGGATCAGTGAGAGGGCAGTAATGGTCACAAATCAATATCAAGGAAAGCAGTCATGAAAGAAACGATGTCTGCAGATTTATATTGATGGCCTCCGTTCTCCTGACTGAACAGAGAGACGCTAGCATTTAGAGAACAGGGAAGAGATCTTTTCAAAGCCAGTCTGTGGCCATAGGCCATGGTGGGGTGGGGGGGGGGGGGCTGTTATTGTCTTTAAATGGGTCATTATGCACTGGACAGACCCACTTTGTACATATCCCTCGTAATGTCTAAGTGTGGAGCTGATCCGTTCTCTGAGCCAGGCTTAACCAACTGAAGGCAGATAAGATCCAGGTGTGGACTGAAAACAATATACTTCATCATTACCCTTCCCTTTAATTTAATTCCCTTTCTGAACTTTAAAGAGCTCAAGCAACATTTGGAAGGCAAGATATTCTGCTAATCTGCTCTCGTCACAATTAATGTGACTGGAAAACAGCACGAGGCGACGGTTGAGAAGGAGACAGCAAAGCAGGAGCGAAAGCAAAGACGTGAAAAAAGACAAACGGAGTATGAAGGGTATGGTCTGTGACAAACAACATCCTTTAACTTCAATTTAGAGGGAAGGGAAACCACATTTTCAAAACATACACCGTGGATGTTTATCTCCTGTAAAACAATAGACGTATCTCAGCTTGTGCACAAAGATAAACAGAAATGCATCCAACAAACAACAAAGTGGACCCAGAAATGCCGGCTTTCACAGCTGTGTTTCTTATGGTATCATTTGAATATTATTTATGAATTTATGCACTCTTTGCTCCACTATCTCTTTGCATATGTCATTTTTTACGATGATGTAATCCCCCTGGCCCTCATGAGCAGTAGTTTATTTCTATGACATTGAGTAAACGCCACAATACACACACAGTGTTCGTCAATGTCATTCCAGCCTAAAGCATGAATGAATGTGGCAGTTGTTTGACTTATATTACATTTCAGAGATTTATTCTACAGATATTATTCAGTTCAGCAAACATTCAAATTAAACTGAAGCAGATGCTGCATAATATTTGATCAACAACTTTAGAGGTATACACAGAAAGTCAGGCCCACTTATGAATCAGTTAACGTGGACTTTTATTTTAACTTAACTTCAGAAAGTTCCCTCACTACTGCACTGAATTAAGGCCTCACTTATAATTCCTTCTCTGTTTATGCATATTTAAAATCCAAGCCATGAACTGATAAAGCCCTCAGTGTATTCTGGGGATTATGAGGCCTAATTATTAAGAGCAGACATCGCTGGAAGTTAGGATGAACTTTTAAGAGTTGAGGGACAAATTTCTGAGAAAACTCTGAAAAGATAACTTAATTTAAAAAAAGGATATATTGACTTTAACATTATTGTTGAATGTTGAGCTTTTACTTGGAACTACAAAAGTCTGAATGTAAACTGTGGAAGAGTAATTAATAACTGGAATATTGTTTCTGCAAAGTTCAGTGCAGTTTCAGAGCTTTAAGGCGCAAAACAAATGTCTAATTACCTCGGTTGTATCGGGTTGGTGGCAGAGAAAAATATCTCAAAACTTCAGCACATAAAACTGAAATTATCTTAACGCCGGATGCCACCATGGGTAGCTGGGGTAAGTGAGAAAAGAAAATCTGTTTTTCTGTATTTTGCATGAATGGATTTCCTAAGCAATTATTGCCATCGGCCATTGTGGGAAATAAACCCTTCTGGCAGACCGGGAAAAGAAACAAGCTGTAATAATATGTTATTAGCACAGCTAGGAAATGCAATACTCATTGAGTTTACACTATATTTATCAAATCCAACAAGTTACTTTAAACTGAATTCATGAACTAGGGCTGCAATGTTTCTGAGACGTAACTCCCTGCTGCTGATGATTGACCCTCTCCCCACTTCTTACCTTTCCATCATATCGCTTCACATGGAACTGATCCAGGCCTAGATCTAATAAAAGAAGACAAGAGAGAATACAAACAGATGTTCAGATTAGACAAATAGACGACACGATGTGAGGCGGAGCAGTTACACAGCCGGAGCATCAGGATTTATGCCTCGCATGAAGCAGAGCAAATGTATTTACACGCCGTCATTACCGAACATTTCGTAATCACTGACACGTGCTCGAGATTAATAACAGTCATTATCAACCCATTTCCATTTTGCTAATTCTTTCAAACAAACAATCATCAGCATCCAGCTTCCGACTCTTCTGATCATCAGTTAGAACAAAGTTCTCTTCCAGCACACCGAGAACAACAGTGTTTTCATGTATATGTATATACGTCAATGCTTCAAATGAGTATTTCAAAGGTGTCTGGGTTCACTGCTAACTCAATGAATAATGACTTCAACGAAACACACACACACACACGGATCAGTTCATAAATGAGTCTTATTTCATTCTGTGGCTGAATAGAATTCCTCTCCCTGCAAGAATGACTTGGAATGTGATTCTTAACCAAATACACCTCAAACATTAGTTGAGCGTGAAACAGGAAACCCTACCTCCAAATGAAGGTAATTCAAACTAAAAACAGTTGAGGTGATAAATGTCTAAGCTCCCGTGTGAGGCAGCACTTCTAATCTGTTAAATGAAGCATAAAGTATTAAAACATTCTATCAAATATTCAAGGAGTCACGCGGGCCGATGGACTAGTAGCACAGTGACCTGCTGAAACAAGTCTCTTCAAATCAGATTTACTTGCGAGGGCAACGGTGAGAGTATAATCTCATTCAACGGAACTTCGCATTCATCAGCATTACAGAAAACCTCATCACCTTAAGACCTCTGAAAATAGCCTATCACCTTCCCCATGCCGAGTCAATACTCCTTTAACTTCAGGTCAGTGAACACGATCAATACATTTATCAAATGAGGGGCAGGATCACTAAGCTTAGGGACACATTTCCAGACCACATGACAGGCAAACAAGGGCCGTTAAATGCACTTAAAGAGGCCGCCTTGTTCTGCTCAAATTCAATAGGACACGACTGGTCTTCCCAGCATTCCTCACTATTCCACGATCTATTCTGCTAAGGGCAGAGGGAACAACCTAGTCATGAAATTAAAATTGCAACTTGTTAAGGACCCCTTATGTGTACCGTGGCCTTATACATATGCAATATATTTACAGGCTCTGTCCACACAGACGGTTCTATTATAAGTAGTTTTTGTTTTTAAATCAGGTTCATGGTTTATTCATCATCTAAGGGCCCGGGAAATCTGCAGAACATTAAAAACAACAAAAGCAGACTAATCAGCATCTGAGACTTAATCATTATTTTCTTTTTAATTGAGCGGGGAGTCTGTTGGTTAACTTCACTTGAAGTGGCTGCCTTTGAAGTAAAACTACAGCTTCTAATGGATTTTTTCATCGGCTTTGCTGAACCTTCTCTTACCCAACAGAGCTCGGCTCATCATTACTTAAATTCCAGCTTGGAAGCAGGATAAATAAAGGAAGAGCTGGGGAATCACAAGGTGAGGAGGCAAGTTACTGGGTCTAAGAACGGAAGGCAAATGGGGTCCGAGCTAGGCCGAGTCTGATTGGTTAACATGCGAAGTGTTGAGGTGAGCAGGAATGGCAGCGCGGACGTAACAGGCTCGGCTAAGTCCTTATTAAGCTCTAACTGCAGGCTTGCCTCCGTTACTGTGGATGAATGTGCAGGATTTAATTAACAAGCTCTACTTTCAACCACAGGTCTGAGATGAGAGGCTAATATACTCCCATGTCATGTACATCTAAATTAATTTCAGTGTTGAATAACCAGATATGGACAGTTAAAGACAAGTGCCGAAACATATCTATGAAAAATGAAGCTCCCCGCCTTGCCAACCCTCCCCTGGCTTTGGATCACATATCTCTCTCTGGCTCCGTGTGTGACGCCTGAGATCTGCTCTGGTCTCAACCTGTTAATTGAAACACCAACTGCTGTGTCGCGAGTCCCTCAACTCAGCGTGATCGGACAGCCCCGTCACTCCCCCCTCCTTTCATATTTGTGAACACAGTCAGCGGGGTAGTTATAGCATGAACTTGTCATTAGTCTGGAACTGCCAAGCATGTGCCAAGTGTCCCTGTAGCTGGATGGAGCATGGGGGGGGGGGGGGGGGGGTTGTAGGATCTCAGCAAGGTTGCCAGGGTATATTTGGGGTCAAGAACCTGGATGAGCGGCAGAACCAGACTGAACATTTACTTACCTTACAGAACCAGACTGAAGGAATAAATAGAAACGCAGCGTGCCGGTGGGAGCAAAGCAGTCACTGATGAAGACGACGCAAAGGTTCTGAAAGAAGGAGAGGAGACTCACTCTCAGGCTGCTTCTCGTTCGGCGTGATGGAGCGTATGAAGTCCTGGGGCGTCATGTAAACCTCAGCGTCTCCATGCTCGCCGATGACCTTCAGCGTCGCAAAATAGCGAAAGATCTTGTCTGGGGTGGAGTAGGCTCTAATCCGGTTCTCATACTCCATCACCTGCCAACCAGACAGGAGCAATTAATGACACTGCATTTCACACATTAGGCACGAGCACCTAAGCCTCAACCAAATCAAAGACCCAACAGTATTCCAATCCTGTGTGGAGTAAGCTAAATGGTCTGAAGTAAAGCTAACAGAGTGTGGAGAGGGTGAAGGAGAGACCAGAACAAAGAAGCAGGTGGCGGCAGGAAAACAAGAGGACAGTCCTGATGGGGAAGTGTATTAACCTCCTGACTCAACGATCACACAATCAAAACAGGAAATAGTTCTATCAGCATCAGTCGGACTGACTGCAGATATAGCACAGCAAACACAAAGCGGTGCCCAGCAGGTGAGGCCAACCGCATGGCATCACCGACATACCAAAGTCCGACATTTCGGAAAATACAAAAAACAAATGTGTTCAGCTCTGCTACGAGCCGCGTCAATGTTTGCCTCGACGCTGCCATTTGCTTTTCAGAAGAAAGTTTCAAAACAGATGCGGCATAACTGTGACACTGACTGTCTGTTTGGGAGCCGAGCTCAGCCATGTAAATCCACACAGACTGTTATTTCATGTGACATTGAATGCTTGTGTACACAAAGTAAAATACATTTTACAGCTTCAGTTTGATAACAGAAAGAGTGAGAGAGATGCACAGACTTTGATCAAGCTAAATTCTCTGTAGCGATGATTGCGTGCTTTCGTGTTGGTTCTCGCTCTTTAGCAGACCTTATTGGTCTATAGGGAAATCACAGAGAGCATGCATGCCCCCCCCAGAGGAGACAGCCATCAGTGTGTGGATGAGAGGTAAATGAGATTTACAGGCTACTGATCTCGGCATCACCCTCACTGATGGAGACCCAATGCGCCTTCTTTTTTTTTTTAGCTTTCAGACATTTATGCCCTCACTTTCCATTACACAAATTGCACATTTACAACCAGGCGAGTAAAATTCAGTCACAGCAGTCATTTATTTTTTGTCTCCTCGGGTTTTCACAGAGTGTTGCGCAACATCTGAGACAAGCGCGGCGAACCACTTTAAAAGCAAGAGGGTAAAAGCACTGAATTTTAAAACGCACATTAGAATGATAATTACCTCTTGCTGCATTATTTTGCATTTGAGTTATTTGAGCATTATTCAGACAGAATAAATAAAAGACAAAACATATGGAAGGACTAAAATCTCAAAAATGTTTTAAAGACACGAGGAAGCACTTCCCACCACGCATACTGTACAACTCCAGCAACATTCGACCATCGACATTTGAAGCCCTGATGCACGTGCTCGGACATTTACACACAGAATTGACTTTATCAGACCTAGACTCTTTATTTGACAGAGTGAGTGAGCTGGCACAAATAACCTATCTTTACCAACACACTAGTGAGTCCTGCGATGCTGTGATTTACTAAAACGGTTTGCTCCCTAGAAGCCTGTGTGCTTTCGGCAGACTGAGGCAATTTGTACATACATCCTTAAGTCGGATGTACTATTGCATCACATTTCCTTTGAAAAGATTGCACTGAACGTTCGATGGTCTTCCTCTTTCCTTCTCCCTACTCCTCCAACGACAGAGCTGCAGTCTGTGTTTATTCGGCGTCGTATCAGAGAGCCTTTATTCTGTCATTTGTCATCTGGTGCCTAATTAACAGCAATAAAATGTTACGGGTGGTGCATTCCTGTTGTTTACGACAGCAGCACTGCATGCTGATTACCTTTGTATGTCTCCGTAAAATATTCTGTCAAAAATATATACTGGCGTTTGCATATTGGCCATTGATTGGGGAGGGCTTTCAAAGCACCATTCTAGAGGTGAATTAAATACCGGACTAACTGAATGTTTATTGTTTATTGATTACCTTGCGGTCACGGAATCCGGAGCGCGGCTTCTTTTTTTTCCCCTCGCCGCCTTCACTTCCTTCTTCGTCTCCGCTGCTGGCCTCCACCGATTTCTCCGACTCTGTCTCAGAGGCGGCATCCCTCACAAAATCAGCCCCCTCTCCGCCTGGTTGCTCAGAGTGTCGGACGGAGGACCCGGCCTCCGCATATGCTCTAGTTAAAAAAAATTTAAAAAAATAAAAAAAAAATAAAAAAAAGATTAGAAACACGTGAGAGACATTTCTATGTCATTTACAAAGACGGTTAAGTTGTGTTTTGCTCTGGTACCAAGTAGAATCCAGGACATGTGTAGTGACTATGTACTATATCTATGATGCTTAACAGTTAAAACAGAGAGCGGGAACGATGAGTAAGCGTTCTGCGCTGTGTTCTGCTTGCAGAGGAGTCTACCGAGGCAAACTCCCACTTGACCATTTTTCCGACTAAATTGAATATTGGAAATAATAACGATAATAATGAATAACCGAGTCTGTCGGGGGTAGGCTGAATAATTCAGTTTAACGAGACACAAGGAGAATGAAGCCCGGGGTGAAGGCCTGGAACAGTCTCATCCCATCAGACACAAACGCCCCGAGGCGCCATCCATCACTCTGCCTCCTGCAGCACAGTCATTCTGTCACCGTAGAGCTCTCGCGTCAACACCCTTTCCACTGCTTTGCTTTAACTAAACACCAGTCTCCTTTGTAATGGATAGCCATAAAAATTTTTTAATTGTGACACAACAAGAATGCAGGTAAGCAGCTTTATGGGTTGGTTTCCCTCACAGTAGTGTAATGCTGGGGAATCCAATTTGGCATGTGCTCAAAAGTCAAACTGCCGACAAATTAGTACTGCACCGCAAACAAATCCCAGTTATACGACATTGTTGCAAGCAACACCGTCTTTGGCGTTGGTGAACAAGTTTGTATGATAGTAGAAGATAAAAGACAAACTGCCCCGAATTGCCCCTTGAGGGACAAATGAAGTATTTTTAAACGGAATTGAATCGAAGTATCAGAAGGCCATGATCATTTTCTCAGACTTACCTTTTCCAGAGCAGCCCAGCACCAGCAGACACGCCGGTTACCCCAGCCAGGGCTGCCAGCATCAGCCTCCTCTGGCCAGAGCCTCGCACTGCCCCGCTGTGGTAGCGCCGGGACAACTGTGCTAGCCCCAGAGAAACGGCGGACAACGCCCGCAAGCGGAACATTCTGCAGAGAAAAGAACAACGGGCGCGGTGAAACAGCTGACACTCATAACGGGGCCTCCACAGGACTGTACTGCTCAACAATTAAGACATTCTACAATTTTGTTTTAGGATATTTTCTCTTGCATGTCATGACAGAAAAAAAAAAGTAATGATAGATGGCAAAGATCTGCATCTGTTATTGCAAACATCGACAAATAGGTGGATGAAGCCGTTTCAAACTACACAGCTGAATATCACATAGAAGCGCTGACACCACCTTTCCGTCCTTCTGCAGTCATAAGCCACTGAAGTCTTAGGCAAGGATTTGGAGAATTTGACAAAAAAAAACTAATTAAAACTCATCTCAAGAGGCGAAGCTTAGAACAATAGCAGGGCACCCATGGGATCCGTCTTCACACAGAGCTGCAGGCTCAACTGTACCTTCAAAAGTCAATGCATAAATGTGCTGGAATCCTCACACGCAGCTAAGCTCCAGAACTCCATTTTCAACTTGGACCGTTCTTCATTCAGCTATGTCATGGAAAGATGATTAACAATTAAGCAGAGGGGCCACTGGTGTGTATCTGTAGCTCCCCTGTGTGTACCAAGGCTGGGACAGACGACTTCATTCCACTGAGGCCTGCAGCTGCCACGCGTCGATATCCTATCAACTACTGAGACATCGATTGTCAAACGGACTCAGTAGAAAGACCGAAGAAGGCATGGCATATGCTAATGCCCATTTCTATTGGGACTGAGGTGAATCCATGAGGATCCATGAGGCTGGAGAGAGACGCTTAACGACTAGTGCCAAACATATTATTGACATCAGTGAGACGAAAAACCTATTCAGTGAAACAGAACCACTTTCATGAAAGCGGAAAAATCTGTAAGCACTTGTGTTGTGGTTCTGAACATGCATATTTGTTGGGGATACACTTTCAATTCTGGATGATCTCGAGCTCTGGCTCCCATGTGGTTTGAATGCACTCATTGTAAAGTCTCTTTGGACAAAAGCCTCCACCAAATGAGCGTGTCTTATAATGTAATGAAGTGCCAAAAACCATGAACAATTAGCCATATCTGTCAATAACAAAGTGAAATGATGAATCGAGACAATTATTTCTGAATCATTTCTCAAATGTCGACTTGGGAGAATTCATTGATGCCCATATTAGATCTGCTCCAAATCCATTTAGAGGTTTTATGTTCAACTGGAACAGTTTTTCATCTCCGCCACGGATATGTACACACACATCAGACAAGCCTGAATACACAAGAGGCAAAGGGACAAAACAACAGTTATTTTTCTTGGTCCGTTTTGACTCCGAGCTGCCAGCTGAGGACCGCCCATTTAGGCTCCTATAATTGATGTCTTCCTGGGTCTTTGAAATATGTCAGCGGAGCATAAATTCATAATTTTCAAAGTGAAAGTTACCCATGATTTGTGAAATGCCCAGCTGGGGGCTTGGCGCTTGTAAAGAAAATAGATTTTTACAGCTGAGACACACCAATGCTCTCTTTTTTCTCATTAGCCTGGCAGAACTTTTTGAAGAAGGGGACACTGGGAATGTGAGCCGTACTACAGCTACAACTCCCGTATCTCACAGAGCACTGAAGGGGACTGTGGTAATACAATATGGCAACGACCTACTACCTTTGGTGGATAAATCTCTTTTGAAGACCGTACATTCAAAAACTTACAAAACTTGCAAATACAGGAACAGTATATTATTGCACATTACGCATTTTGTAACAGCTGGACAGAAAAAACTGATGGACATGATTTTGTTACTTTTGGTATGTTTGGTAAAAGCTTTCTCACGCTGTGTTGACAGGCCACAGCTCACTGACACATTCACCTTTGCTGCTGGATATAATCAACGTTACAACCAAACTCAATCAAGCGCAAGCTGAGCTAGTGGCCTCAAGAACAGCATCCAAATATCATCAAGTCACTGGCATCCGCCATTTCTTGCCTTTGTTCCACATCCATAAAGCAAGGTACAACGTTAGAAGTATAAGAGTTTGCCATATTTATAACATAATCCAACCGTTTATATAATGACTTGTAGTTGTCAGGGTCTCTTGAGAGATAGATTGCTTTAGTCATTGTCATCAAGATAAATTATTGTCCAAAATTGATCACTGAACACTTTAAATATTACCTTCAACATCAACCCCCAGCAAAGTATTTATTCTTGTATACTATTTCACCGGGGACCTGGTAAACCAATATCGCTGTTGGTCATCAACATTGTCCACCTCCTGACAGTTATGTGCCGAGAGGTCCACAAGAGAAACATAAGTGTTAATGTTGTGTGAACACTTCTCTGTACTCGGGTCGATTGCATGCTATAAAAACAAAAAGGGACAGAGAAAGGAAGTGGGCAGTGTCTCCTCAACAGCCTGCGGCTCTAAAAAGGATGTCCTATGCCCTCATTTGAAACTAGTGATCCAATCCTCTCCAAGATGCTAAACTTTGCAGTTCCTCTGTTGCTTGGGGATGTTTTCAGCCTCAGAGTGGTAAATAAAAAGAGAAAGAGGAGATTACTGTCAGGAGTACAAGACGCACAGACAAAGAGAAGCATGTCTACCTTCTACCTTTCTTATTTGGACACTTTTAAATTGCTTAGATTAGAAGTTGACGAAAGTACCTTTTAAAAATGTGAGCAACCCTCATTTATTCGTTTTGGAATTATTACCGGAGATGTACCAAGTACACTTGACATACAGAAAACAGGTAATAACACTCATTTTGACAGGAGGGTGTCTCACAAGATAAGTTCGCCACTTCTCACTGCCCAACTGTGATACCAAGTGTTAAGACTGTGTGCACTGCAGGTGAATTGGTCAAAGAGGTTGCAAACAACTTAGCAAAGGTGTCACAAATTGACAAGCATTGTGCAATGGCCTGAACAGACCTGGCAACTCAGTTTGGTCAATTGCTCCTGTTGACACCAACATTTACCACAACACACAGTTGTCAACGGCTAACCGCTAACCAGATAGATATATCATTAACGTGGCAAATGCATGAGGGTCAAAAACATGATGTCTATGGTGTCAACATGTCAGAGCGGAAACCCGAACCCCCAAAAGTTGTCCCCATGATTGACAAGGAGACCCCAATGTTTTGTTTTTAGCCGTAAGTTGACCACGTAGCCATCAGCTTGCAGTAATATAACGTTGGCGTTTAGCTGTCTGCTGACCAGCAATAACGTTACATGCTTTCAACGCCAGTCGTAATTGTGTATCACATGTTAATGATAATGTGACAGTGCTTAGCTATAGAGTCCAGCTAGTCCGGATAATTGTTCCGTAGGGCAGCTAACGCTAGCTAGCAAGCTAACATTTCCCATTAGCATAATGTCTACTGTTAGCTCAGGGAGATGCTATTTCCTCCGTTACACACAACTTGGCGTAGACGCGGCACGGTTACTCACGTTAGTGATAACGCAAAACGCCAGTCAGTTCCAAATTATACGATTTCTTCTTGCGTTTCGTCTTCACCTTCTTGAGTCTGCAGAGATGGAGCGCAGCGTAAACAGCAGTTCCGTGTTAACCAACAACCGTGCAGACAGATGGGTGGGGCAACACACACACACCCCGCCCCATGCAGCTGAGACGGGCTCCGTCCCACCACTGCTTGGGGTGCATACGATTACTGTGTGACTAGCCCAAAATCAAATGTCGAAAACGCATTGTATGAATTAGCTGCAATTACATGCTCCTATTCAGCACAGTCTCTCCCCACAGCTGAATACTTAATATGTCTCAAATGTTGGTCATCAACAAAAGGCAAAACAGCTACCGATATGAATAAAAGTGTTCTCTAAAAGCACATTGAACTATATAAATCCAATCTGTTATTATTGACTAATTGCCATGCCATTGTATAGCATGGTATGGGATTTTTTAAATAAATGAAATAGGATAACTATAATGAAGCTATTATAGAATATTTAGCATTTGTTTTGAATGAATAGACAGTAAGTTTTGGATTTATACAGCTTTGGCAGTTCTATTTCTGATTTAAAAAAATATTCATTTCAATAACATAACTAAATTGAACTGGGAGAAAAGGGGTCTTTGCTGTCAGTCATGCATGCCTTGAAAGAGCTCCAGTATACAAATGCATCAAAATGAAATGACTTGCCTCTTCGCTGTGTGCCACTAATTACTGCCTTGAATACATATTTGCTGGTCTGAATGCATAATGTGAAAGGAAAAGCTGGGGAGCTGCTGAGTCGACTGGGGATGTGTCATAGAAGACTGCAAGTTGCAGTGACTTGTCACATCCAGTGTAAGTGCAGGTCAAATTTCATTTACTTAATGTAACCATATTAATGTTAATGAGGTTATGAATAAAGTAAAGATATAATACAATGCTTTTCAGCAGTGACTGCACATTTCTTGAGTTTTAAAAGCAGGAGGCACATTAGAAACAGCCATGCACCTTCTTTGCTCAGTGTGTCTGACTCCTCATTTAGCATGCTGTTTATAACAACAGAATTCTGTTAACGTCATCCCACTTTGGTAGATTAACTTCTCTTAAACTACAGAATGTTTATAAACATGAAATTCAAAGAGAATATGATTTTTTTTTTTACATTTAGGCATAACATGTGCTGATGAATGGGACCAGAATCTAAGGATTCTGTCTATATATTGCTCAATCTATACACCTGGCTGTCACAATAACAAATGGACCTGTGGTCAAAAAGGTCAGGATGCATCTGCAGTTTTCTGTGAGGTTGTTTGCTATTTTTATAGCTGCTTCGTATGTTACTGTTTTCAGTAAAGTGTCAGTGAAGTTTAGGCAATTATTGATCTTGATAGAACAGCACAAATATATAAAATACATAAATCACAACGAATATCTCTGCTTACCTTGTTACAAATTATTGTCTTTACTAATCTCTTTGTCTTTTTCCACCATCTTCTATTAAAGAAATTTGAATATCGCTCTCTCTCTCTTTCTCTCTCTCTGTCTCTCTCTCTCTCTCTCTCTTTCTCTCTCGTCCTCCTTTTTTAATAAGGGAGAATACTTAACTGTGCCTGGAGCCCTCCAGTGCAGGGTTCATTAATGCAAGCAATTTATCAAAAGGGCCACACAATATGTTATTGTCAACTATTGAAATTTCATATTGAATTTGAATAGCTTAACATCAGTAAATAACCTCAGCACGGTCTAGGGTAATGGCAGTGCATATCTAGTTCAAAGCCATTCATCTCGTTCATAATCGCTATGTCAGTCTTTTATTTTTCTCATAAATATGCATAACACAATGCAGATCAGTTCTTTAAATTGTCCTGAAGACATAGCGGTTTGGAAATTGGAACTAATCAGCACCTCAACGGCCATCACTCTGGCACAAATGCAAAATACATACTCTGATAATCAGTCTGAACAAGTTGGAAAATAATAGCTGCTAAAGTATTCATGACCAGTGTTTTGAAATCTGTCACCAAGGCCAGGGTGTCATTTCATGGTGTCGGGTTCAGTGTCCTGGCTTATTAGAAGTTAGGCATCAACTAACTGAGTCGTGTAAACCTTAAATGAGACCATTTCTCATAATGAAGTTTCCACTCGGTGCTTCCCATTTGTCTGACTTTATTTGGGGTTGAAGGTTATGCATATAAGGTAACTGCTTACCCTGCAGTCTTCGTGTTGCATTGCAACGGTAATCCTAACAATAGCATTACATTCCGATTACATCCATCCTGCTATTGTGGCGGTGCAAAGGTGGCACAGGTGATAAGACAGGCATGCGGAAGAGCCTCTTCTCCTCAACCGTTTTAGTACATAATGACAGTGTTGCTACAGTGACTTGTGTTTACTCGAAGAGGGTGTCTCACTCTTGAGTGCTACATTAAGAACACACTTGTTAATCCATATGGGAGTGCTAGCTTCTGTGTTTCTGTGCACCCAATATCTTTCCACAGCTGAGCTGCTTTGTAGAATGAAAACTACAGTGAAACTTGATCCACAAGCTGTACCACTATATAATGGTGAAAGATGGCTCAAGTTGAGACGTGCAGACAAAAGCAGGCTCAAGTTTCAGTCGTCGTATTGCTGTGTGGTGTCTGTGAGCCGTCATATGTGTAAGAGTAAGCAAGAAAAAAGAAAGGCAGCATACACTGCCTGATTAGGCCTGTGTTTACAAGACGTAGTATATGATTGGTGGTGTGATGAAATAGTTACACACCCACGCATGCTTGCTTTGGGCATTGCCTTTTTCATAGACCCATGGGAGGGGCTATTTTATGCTGCTAGGAGACATTTCAGGCATGCATGCACAGACATGCACGCACACACACACATGTGCACACCACTTTTCGTGCTCAATTCATCGATTTCTGAGAAGCGGGTGCAGTTCTGTTTTCACAGTCTGTAGACAAGTGTGAAAAAGGATTAGTGTCAGCAAAGGTTACATTTGAATGACATAAATGTAGATTCATGTAAATTTGCCATGCTCATATTGGCATGATTGCATAATTTAGAACATTAATACATTTGAACTATAATTCATGAGACACAATTTGAATTTAAAATCAGTGTCTGTCTACAATTAACTGGAATATAATTGGGAATTGCTCTCGTTATTTTACTATAGTAGTTGAATATTGGCGCCACCAGTGTTTAATCTTATTGTTGTGTATCTGCACTGTTACTGTCTATCCTTATGCTGGGAAATTGCTGATTTTATTTTTATATTTTATATAACAATAGTCATGCAGTTAGGACTGTATTTAGACGGATTGTTTGTGTTTTTCATGACTTTTTTGCCCATGAAAAGTAGTAAGAGGAGAATTGAACAGAATCCAACTGCTGTAATCATCTGATATTGAGGTCTGATATAAGTAATTGCCCTTTGCATAGCTTCTTTTTGTGAGCTGATTACACTGATTTAACGTTGTAAATCATGCAAAACCTCACATATCTTAAATGACTTGATGGAATCTTTTCACCTTACTGCAGCTTCTCTTGTTTGCAGTGCTGGCATACCACATGCACAGGCACACTGTCATAGTACAGTTACAGCAGTATACAGTAAAAGTTTATGTAAACCAGTGCCTGGTAGTATTTGGCACCACACAAAGATTCGCTTTGAGAATCGATGCCACCTCGAGGCTGTGTCCATGGCTGTGAATTTGCATTTAAATTGCATCGCCCACACAGCTCGATGCACTGCACCTGAAGAAGTACAGAAGGAACTGGGATGAGTTCTGGAGCAGTGACATATTACTACTGCGTTTCACAAACAAACAGAAGACAAGCACAAACAACAACAAAACAACCAAATTGATTTAATCTTATTTCTTATTTGTGCATTTCTTAGTCTCTAAAGCTTGAGCCATGATATGAAGGCATGTTATCGTATGAATCATACAGTAAAAGTTACAAAATGTGTTTGCTCTTGTATATCAACAATTCAAGAGTTACTGTTGGATATAATATCTGGTTTCTCCCTTGACCAATACAGGTGTGGCAGGCGGTATGATACGACAGGCTGGGTCAAAGATTAAGGAGAACATTCCACTTAGGGGCCTCCTTGACATTCATTGACCCAACGGACCCATTAACACTCCTATTACCTACATTTGCAGTGGTTGACTGATTCTGGAGAAAACAAAATGCATCATACTTGACTGCTCACCCTCATGATCTGCCATTTTGGGACGGACGCACCGAAAAATGCTTGTACATCAGGCAGTCGCCCGTGCTGTTTAAAAGTCACTGAAGATCATTGCAATTAGATGTGATCCTGTATGCTGCTCTTTTGGGACATATACACAAGAGTGACTGAAGGACGAGCTAATATTAGACATGGTCATAGAGGAATAGGTGGTGGGGACAGTGACAACAATGTCTGACAAGATGTCGCCTAACATATTTAGAAGTTATATTGCCGGTGTCTTTCAAGATAGTTGTAAACCTTTTAAGTGGAAGTCAGCTCTGTAAGTGCCAAGTTGTGTTGTGGATGCGGTTGAGCATGTGGGTATGCACCTGATAACTTTTTTTAAATAGACAGATATTGCTCGGGAGTTTAAGTTTGTACGTTTTTTTTGTAGCAATCCCTGTAATAATTTAGTAGGGTTTTAAAAAAAGTAAACTGAAAAAGTAACTCAATACTGAGTTTGCAGCGGTGTGTTTTGATCTGTATTTATTTTACTACTGGGAGTGACAGCTGTGCCTGTGGTACTGTGGTAACTAATACTGAGGAAAGGCCTGCTTTTTTTTCTCCAGCTGTTTCATATAACAATACCACATAATATCACATAACTGTTGGGTTCACCTCATGTATCTTCCAATTCTCCCACTGACATAGAGATTGTAGATACGGTGTTGAAACAGGAAGCCCTGATTTCATTTCTTCCACATATCATATTTAGTGACCTGAAATGCGGTGAAAATACACGTTTACTCATTGTACTTTCAAATACACCACTTTAGGTCACTGTCCTTATGCTCACTGCCACATGTGTGCACACTTGTGATTAATGTACAATCTTGGATGACAATCACACTTTCGTGACCTGCAATACAGAGGCTGAGTTATGGGTGTTTTTTTTTTTTTTTGTCGGTGCGACAAAATGACATGCAGTCTGTGCATGCTTGTTTGGATTTAGTCGGCACGAAAGTGGTGTGTCTTTGCATACTGGTGCAACACTGGGCATGTGTACGAAGCCGTAGTCCAGCCCCGCAAACCCGCCCACCACCCTCCCTCTTCCCTTCGGTGCGTCTCGGTCCGCCCGCAGCAGTCTCCTTCCCGGCGAGATTTTCACTACAGAGATGGCTGCAAAAGTGTGCAGATCGGTGCTCCTGTTGTCCCGGAGCAGCGGAGCGGGGGCCGGCAGCCTCCCTGCACTTGTTGTCTCTTCACAGCGACACCATCAGCACATAAGACCGGTAAGTCCCAGGACGTCTGTGAGCACGGGGGGGAGAGAGAGAGAGAGAGAGGTGTAGGACCGGGGCAGGCGGGCTGGACCGGAGAGAGAAAGCGGCGGTGGTGGCGGCTGGTCTGGCTAAGGAAGTAAAGCTAACTAGCCTCAAGATTTTCCGTTCATGTCTTTTCTTCCGGTTGCGCTTCACGAAGAGGTGAGGCACTAGATGAGTCATGATATGTATCATGACCCGGTGTGGTGTGGTTGTTTTAATCCACGGTGGGACCTACAGAGCTTTGACAGAGGCAATGCAGGTTTTTTTTTTTTTTTTTGAAGCCCATCAACACCCCACTGGCGCTGCCCCGCCGTTTACTGTAACTAGCCTTCAGACACTCTGCCCCGCGTTCACACAATGCCTCATATCTCTCGTGTCCTTCAACTTTGCAGGCATATATATATATATATATATATTTGTCTCTCTCCAGCCAGTGCTGTTCTGGTTGTTGTGTGTGGATTTGAATGCGATCCCATTGAAGATGTGGGATTGTTTCTGCAGTAGATGTTGGGATCGGCCTGATTAACGACGGAAAGGGGATGGGTGTCTTATTTTTTGTGTGCGCTTGTTGCTATAAGCGTGTTTGACGTGAAGCAGCAGAAGGCTGCAGCTTCGGGAAGGTCTGGTTGGATGACAGCCCATGACCGATGCTTCCCCCTCATCTCTCTGCTTCTACATGGTGTGTGAGCTGCAGCGTTTTGTGTGTGTGTGTGTGTGTGTGTGTGTGTGTGTGGTGCAGCAGCAGCAGAAACTCAAGATAATGAAGGTCTGTCCATAGCTACAGAGGAAAACTACAGTTGTGCCGAGCGAGGGGGGGTGATAGAGATACTCACTGTTTGTTCATGCACTCAAACACACATGAGACTTTGCAGAAACATTGAAAGCCCACACTTGGATGATGTCAGACTCTCCAGCCAGCCTGCTGTTTCTCCCCTCCCTGTGGGTGTTTCCCCATTTTGCTGGGAGATCCTGGGTTTTCCTGCAGACCCACGCAGGGTCCTCCAGGCCACTGTAGCAGAGCACGAAACCTTGAAACAAAAAAGCTCACAATAACCAGAGCATGAATGCGTTTGCAAAAAATGTGGTTGCACATCTTGTTCCTGCCCCTGTGACCCACTGCCTCAAAGGCTGAGCCTTTACGGCAGCTGCCTGAGGAGGGAGGTGTGAGGTACTGGATGGACTTGAATACACAAGAATGAGGAAGTCGTTGCGGTACATGGCAGGACGTCTCCTACGCTGTCAAATACTGCTGTGATGTTTTGTGAGTTTTCTTTTACCTCTATTTTTTCTCCCTCCTTTTTCTTACTCTCTATTTGTCTTGAGATATCCTTTCACTCGTTGTCGTGTTTTTCCTCTCTTCCCCTCCACACACTTCACAGGCCATGTGAAATTAAATGAGGCTCCCCATCCTGTGATCCAGGCCAGCCTGGAGGTTAAGTAGCTGTCAGAATAGACTCACTTGGTCCACGTCTCCACACTGTCCCCATGGTGCTGTCGGCCACTGTGAACTATTACAATCGAACACATTTACCCCCCGTGGAGAGGTAATATTCTCCCCTCTTCTACAATACGTGGGCCTATTTAAACCTTAAATGATTGAACAGGGTGAGTTGCGGCTCACTGTGTCTCAGCAGACTTGGCCCAAATACATTTTCATTTTATTTCAGCCTGCACAGGTTGTAGTTTCGTTTGCCTGTCATATTGTGTCTTTGTCCATCGAAGCGTTGCTGCTGCAGCTCCTAACGTGGGCCTGTCACCGTGTGACAGCCAAGCTTCTGTATTCACTGTCCTTCACCGCAGAGTGGGAACGCTCTGTTTTCTAGACTTGTGTCTATAAAGCTGCAGTGGGACACGTCCTTATGAGTTTCCATTAAGCGTGTAGTGTCTGTTAGCGGGACATGTAAGACACAAATATGATGTCTAGAGCTTCATTTCGGGCAGCGAGCAGACTTAACGGCTCCGACTGCCGCTTCAATAACGTGCTGCGGCAGAGATGGGTCAACTCTCCAGGGTTGCAACGCAGTCCGTGGGCTTCAAGGCTCACATTTAACCTGCACCAGATTACTATTGAGTCAGCTGTCGTATAAAATGCTGCTGTCTTGAAGTGCGGCAGGCGAGTTGAGTCATTGCGAATCAACAGTGCTTGTAAAAAGGCTATAAATCAAAGGTTGAAGTTGGGTTTTCTATGGGATAAGCCCGCTGAGTTAATATTTCAATATGTTGTGTCTAAAATATAGGTTGAGCTAAAAGTAAAAGTGCAATCAATTCATCAAGTTATTTCTTTCTTTTTAAGGCGACTTGTTCATTGAAGCTGAGCAGTTGGTGGCTGTTGTGTTAGAGGCCAGGGGGTCGAGGCCCGCTCCTGGCTTTTAATCCAATCAGTGTAGGAGTAAACTAATTTATCCCCGCTGCCTTCACAGGCTCAGTACTGAAATGATCCGGCTTAGTGCGATAAGAGACTGACTGTCGGCATGTGGCTGTTGTCTGTTGGAACTGTGATAATATGGCTGAATGATTGATAAACCTGTCCGTACAGGCACTTTCATGAATGTGTAATGCATATTGAATGGAGGACTGAAGGTTTTGACATGAAAGGATGTATAGTGACTGATTCCAGCAACTAGCCACTCGGCTGGGTGCGGGAGAAGATCCTGTTCCTTACTCACTTCAACAAAGAGATTCCAGGCTCTTTCACTTTTGGGTGAGGTTCCCGTTTAATTAGAGTTTGCAGATGATAATACAATATGATAGAACTTATCTTCCTGGTCTCCCTCTGTGTCTGGGTAAAAACCGTGTGATCTCCCTGTCACCCATGCATCATTACCTGTCTGTGCCCCATATATCAATTACCTGCCACACTAATACCCACTGCCACCCGTGGTCAACCTGAGATAGGCTCCCAATATATACATTTATAATAATCAAGGTTTATGATGATCGCGTATCTTATCATTTCATGTCTGGTACCTTAATGGAAAGGAACCTTGAGAAGCTCACTGTTCCATCTTTTCATTGATGTTGGATTACTATCTGTACTCGGAGGAATTTTTAATGGACATGAAGTGCAACTTAGAGGGTTTTCTGTTGTGGGTGAGAAAATTGATCGTTTTCCTGCGGGGTTTCATGCACTCCTGCTTAGGCGAAGTGAGACGATAGAATTTCAGTCCGTCAAAGGTATGATTACGAAAACGATTGATTCGTTACTGGATTATACATTCTGGCCATATGCCATGTTCCTCCTACTGGTCTTTACATGCTAACATGTTCCACATTAGCATACAGTATGAACTGGCTTGGGTAAAGTGACACCTCTACCTATGACTGTACAGTCTGAATTAACTGCTTTAGGAAGTGCTTTTTCACTTTACAGTAAAAGACGTGAAGAACCAAACCAGTGTGGTCATCTTTAGACTTATGGACAAGGAAAAGAATATGAAATTTAGGTAAGGATCATATATAAAAGAGAGCGCTATCAGCATGACTAAATAAGATCAGGAATATAATACTATACAACAGAAATAGTATAGATTATTGTTGTTGAAAAGGTTGAATGAGACATCACTATTTTGCACATTGGTTAAGCTGAGTCTGGTCGTGCAGATATTCATTCAGAAACATCACAGTGTAACTCTGCTTTTAGCCAGTTTCATATCTATCCCCACCAACAACTCAGTGGTTCAGTCCACAAGTGACTGCCCTCCTCCTCAGTGTTTGAATTAGTTTTAGATAGTGGGCTGCAGAGCAATGAACAGGAAATAGAGGAGAAACAACCAATCTTGTAACGCCAGCCAGGCATATTGGACCAATGTCCAGATACAGAACGAGTGCATTTCCCTTGATGCTTTTGCCCTTCTGGAGGACTTCGGTGGCCAGTAAAATCTGGAATTCGTCACAAGCTGTGACCCCTATACGTTTTGTGTTTTTTTTTTTTTTTGTATGGGCAACGCTTTCCCATGAAATGAGGCCGTGTTGCTACAGCCTCAGATCCTTCATTTTGTTAGTAAAGCTGCGTGTCCTTTACAGTACTGCTGTTTGCTCTCATTTGTTTGTGCGTGGGCGGCGGGATGAGGAAAGAAGGTAAGGTGAAAGGTGGACTTATATGGACTACATGCAGAAATTAATCATTTGATCATCATCACAAGCCTGCTGTGTAACCCACCATTCTTGTCGTTCCTAATTAAAAGAAGTATTATTGTGAGGAACAATGATACAGAAAACGTTTCAAAATGAACATTAGCTATAGTTGAAGCAAAACTCTGCTCTTTTAGATAACGGTCCTGGAACAACTTGGCTGGTGCGTTAAGCACGCGACCTCAAAGCAGGGCGGTAACACGACGCTGTCGACATTTTATATTCTGACAATTAATTTGCAACACGTTTGGAAGTTGTCTGGAACTAGTCCGTCCTGTGTAACTGGCTACTTGGCCTTAATGAAACAGGGTAAGTCATGACATCTCATGGCAGTGTCGTGAAAATGCCACCAATAGTTTGACCATCGTACAGAATGACGAGTGTGTTTTGTCATCTTACAGTGGTGAAATGCTGACGGCTTTAGTTTCTGTGTTTCTGACAGAGAACCTGTCAGCTCGAGTCATTTCCAGTGTCTGGGTGTTGTACGGCTGACCTGGCAGGAAACCGAGACGGGTGCGTTTGTTCTGCTGCAGCCTTTTTTTAAATGTATTAATTTTTTTACATTTTGCTACAGTTTTCATCATCTTTCTCACTGTTTCCAATGCAATTAGGTTGCCAGGTCTGAGAGATGGTTGAGCGTTCAGTGTTGACATAGAGTGGTTCTTGGGGAAATAAGTAGTTCAAATTTAAGACAACTTTGTTGTTATTGTATAGTGACGATAATCACATTACATCTCATGGCGAAACAGCTTCTGCTGCAGGTATTTTCACACATGCCCCACGGACAGCTGTGGATTTTGTTGCTCTTTGACTGCATCTTTTCAGCTGATTCATGGCCATAGGGAGAAAAACTCTCTGTGCTGCTTGCTTTTTGTAGGCTCTGCTCGATCTCCAGACATATGCAAGAGCGTGTCCGGTTTCCCCTGCGCTTTCTTCTTCTGATTTCCCCGTGCTCTCCGAGTCCATCACATTGCAGCACCTGCTCGACACGGTAACCTGTCTCACGCTCACCAGCTGTTTGTAATCTGCTGTTCATTATAGAGATGCTGTAGCACTGTAAATGGACAAGACTATTGTGATGGACAAAGTCCTCGTTAGTGCTCTGGAAGGGATTTCACCCTTGAAGTGGCAAATGACTGGCGAACTTCTGCCGTTGGCGTATACTAATTAGCTGCTTCCCGTGTTTTCTGTGTGGCCCAGCGTGTCTCCAGTCTGAAAAGGACATTAAACTAGGCCAACGTGTGTAATGTGATGATGGATGGAGGCAACGCTTGGTTACCCACCTCTCATCTCTGGGATGTTTCGCTGGTGGCGTCCTCCGCCAGGGAGGGCAGGTGAGTAGTACCCGAAGGCCACCAGCAGCACAGCCTTTCACGCCATTTAGATGCGAGATCGTGGTTCATTATTGTGACAACGAAACTAGTCTGTGGCAATGCCGGGGCAGATTTGGCTTGCATGAAGGTCAGCTTGTCCCAGATGATCTGTCAAAGAATGTGTGACAGCTACGTATGTGAAAGCATTTCCTGATTGAGGTGGTTCTGCGGCCCTTTTTTGTGGGTCCAGTGGGTCCAGAGCAGTTAGTCTCCGCCACACTGTGACAAGCACCGCATCTATTAAGTAATGCCGTACTATAAGTATTGCATTTCTGCTGACAGAACAGTTTTGTGTAGTGCTGTATGCCATACGGTATTCATTTTGCAGTTTATATACTGTATGTACTACTTGTGTTGTGGGCTTCTATGGACTTGTAGAGCATGTTTTATTCATTTATTGTATTGTAACATGTAGTTTGCATAAAACCTTGGTCAAAAAAGAACATGAGGTGCAGGGAGTCAGTTATATCTGCAGGCCAGAGAACCTTAAAAGAACGATGATCTTGAATTCAAAACAACCATTAAGCGAGTATGGTAATATCTTACATGAGAGTAATTGTGTGGTTTTTCTACATTTCTACAGGTATACTCCTACCGACACACCAAAAAGTCTCTCCTCGTTCATTTCAGCGAGAAAAGGGACGAGAAGCATTTGCCTCCCTTGCTTTCTTTGCAGAGTTCAGTTTGACAGAACTTCGCCCTGCAAAATATCAAGACTCCAATACGCAGCTAATTAGCAAGAGAGGGGGTCGACCTCTCCTCCAGGAAGTATTGATTGTTTATACCCTTGTTTATTCAAGTTCATGGTGAATTAATACAAGCGGCAGAGTAGGGCGGATGCTGGCTGAGTGCAGGGACATTGACACAGTGGGTTGTGACAATTAAGCCATTGAAACTTCTCTAAGCTGCAGATATACAGTCTCGGAGAAAGCCGATACGTTGAGTCAAGATTAGATAGACTTTATGTACTAATGAAAGTAAAAAACGTAATCTGATGATTGTGTGGTGAGCTTCTCATATCAGCCCCACTATAGAGCTTTATTCTATGAACCCATAATCGGCTCCCACTTCTCTACATTGCGCTGCTTTATTGAATTGAAAACGGTATGGCACAGTATATCTGACGGACCCGTAAATTACAATTGTGCTGTTTAGATTAGGAATGCACCAATCTGACTTTTTCTGTCCCGATACCGATAGTGACACCTGGATCAGCTGATGCAGTTACCAGTGTTTAATTAATAAGCTATACGCCTCACTGTGTGGAAGTGACTCGGATCATTCGTTGATGTGTGAATATTGCTCTCCTAACAAAATGGAACGAATAAATACATAGATATCCATTTTTTGAATTGTTATTTATTATTAAGATAATAAATTGTACACCAGCAACTTGGTAAAACATATTCAAAATGAACAGGAATACAATTCAAGTGTAAACCTTTTTCAAGCAGCAACAAAATGGTCAAAACTTAAACAGGATTTAAAACCCCGTTCATATATTGTATATACTAGTATACATACGTAGAATTTAATTAAATAGATTGGCTCCTTTGACACAAATGCTCGATTTGAGTCAGTATCGGCCGATATCAGTATGGGTGCATCCCTAGTTTAAAGTAGGAAACGATCATATCAGGGAAGTGCAGCAAGAGGAGAATCATGGCGGCAAGAGAAGAGAAACTGGCTCAGCTGTCAACAGCGAGACAGCTCTTAATTGTAATTGGTAACATTACGTATGAATGACTGCTGCTGGAGTAATAATGGCTGTGTTGTTGTGGAGAGGAATGTTGGGATTGTGTGATATGAGGATTCCCTCGGCCTCAGTCTCACCTTTCACTGGGCTGCTTCTCATTACAGCTCTACCACATCTCACCGCCGGCACAACCGAAAGGAGTATTGTATATGTCTAACTATAGAGCACAATTCACTTGGAAATTTGGAGTTTTACTCTGAAAGACATTTACCCTGTTTTACATTCGTAGATGCGTAGGTGAAAAATGCTTGATCAAGAACTGCCAATTTCTGAGTATAATGGCCACCGGTTTTTAGAAGAATACATCTAATGAGATCTATCGTATATGATGGTGAAGAAGGAGCATTTAGGATCTCTGACAACACATTTGAGTATAATTACTCTGTAAATTATTTGCGCACGCATATAAGTCACCCAGCTGGAGGAATAAGTAATATATTTCTTTACCATTAGGTTAACGTTTAACCAAAATAACAGAGGAACCTTGAAAGCCAAATATAGTGCACAAACCACTAAACAGGTCGCTTTCAGACACACACACACACACACACATACAAACATAAACAAGCTCGTAAGTAGTCCTTTTGTTCCTGCTGGATCGACGTATTGGGTTAATGGAAGGAGGGCGTGACACCTTTTTAGGCCCGCTGATTAGAGAGTACGGGCCGGTGTCTCCTCTGATAAAGCTAGTGGATCTCTGTGGACGGATGAGGCTGCTCTGCTGGGGGGAAATCTGCATGCGTTTCAGACTTCATCTACTTTGTGAGACATACTGGTGTAAGTTTACAAGGGAGATGAGGGCTCTGCTGGTCATGGTTAAACAGGATGTGTGGAGGGCTGTGACATCATCCTTGTGTTGAGGTCACTGTGGCTAGCAGGAGACGTGTGTGTGTGTGTTGACTTGAGAGGAAATCTCTCTCCACGGCGGCTTAGTGAGGCCTGTTGCCAAGCCGGCTGCCGTTTGTTGTTTCTTTTTAGCATCGGCTCACTTTGCTATCTTTGGTGGTTGGCAGGCATTCGTTACAGCCGTCATATTAGGGTTTGTGTAAAAATATATACTCCCCGCTTTGTGCCAAGAGCAAATCAATGAAGCAGGCAGCTTTGTCTCATGTCTCCTTAAAGGGTAAAAGGGTATTTTAGTGGAAATCACACATTCTCTCGATCAAAGCAAATTCAAAAGATGTACAATGACTAAAAAAAGTTATAGTGGCATAATCTTGTACTACCTTCTCCACAATTTCTAGAAATATGGTTTAAAGTCACTCTGGATCATTTAACCCCCAATGATTAATTGGGTAGGATTAATTTGTGCACACACTTGAGGACGCACATGCTAAACTTCTTTGCTATAGTTTTATGCTATTTTCACGCTGGTGGCAAAAACATGCCAAGTAATGTAGTATTGCACCAGTGAAGCTCGGGAAAAGTAGCCTGCTAGCTACTTTTCAATTGTTTTATGAGGAAGGGAACACATTCAAGGCATAAGGCTTGAACACTATCAAATGATCCTGATCCCAGGCTAGTGTTCATTACAAAAACAAATCCAGTAATTCTGAACTATTGATGATGTTCCCTGGTTCATCATGCACCTACGAGGCAACGCTCACCCCCTCCATCAATTGTTGGCTGGGCGGTCGTGTGAATGACGGTCAAGCTGTTATGGCTAGACGATAAAACTAAAGTTGTGTATATAACCACAGTTCTATGAATTGAGACTGACCAATATCCAGGCATTAAAATGGCTGTAGGTGGTGCTTTGACTATGGGTTGACATGCCCTCGATCATGAGAATTCAGCACGCTCATAACAAAAGAACAGGTGGAGGGGTCTTTGAAATGTGAAATAACTGTGTATTGCAGTAGGCACACAGAAATAAGTGGTTGCTTGGCAGCTGCTCAAAGACGACACGTGGTCTGAAAGGTCGTGGCAGGAAACAGCCGCTCACAGCCAACATAGTTTGCTGGAGAGAAACCGGCTCTGATGTCACTTCGAGTCCCCTTTTTTGCTGACTCACAAAACTGTTCCTGTATTGTCCCTCTTCAATTTTCCAAATTGCCTTTCCAGCCATGCTCTCTGCCTGAAATGAGCCGTCTGTGTTTTCTGAATGATGCTTGTGACATTACCTCATTACGCAACCAGAAGGGACGTGAGATTGATCAGACTCCGAGCACATGCTTGGGAGTCAAAGAGCCGCAGAAAGCAAGACTCTCTGTTCGGCCTGGCGCCAAGTTTGTTTGCGCTGTAATTACCCAAGTTGTAGCAGTGCCAACATAGACACAAGCACACGGGGGATTCACCATGGAGAAAACAAACAAATATGCACATCTCCACCAAACAATGGACTCTAAGCCCTCAAGTCCCATTGTGTTATTTGTAATGATTCGCTGGACCAGGGAGACGAGCCAAACACTCTACAACAAGCTCGATCGCGACCCGAGCTGAGTGCTTTTTGGTGTGCATGTACAGCTTTTTGCTGCTCCTGCAAGGCGAAGATACTAATAGCTTTCCTCTTGATAGGTGGCCGGTCTCCTCTGACTACTTAACTGCTAGTTTTAAATGAATCAGGGGTCTGAGCTTTGAGCCTTGTCTCTTTTAATTAACTACTATATCAGTAGTGGATCAGTGGCCCGGAGACACACGTGGAATAAGCATGCCTGTTTCAGAGAGCTCAGCTGAGGTTGTCTGGGAGAGGTGGGGAGGGGTCAGATATGCGGTATAGTGGGGGTGATGGTGGATAAGGCTGCCTTTTGCTGCCTCAGCACTCTGGATCCTCTGTCATTTTAATGGTATTCTATATTTCTTTGTGGACTGGAGGTATTGACCAGATAATCCTATTAGATCCTATACTTTATTTTTTTTGCCAGGCCTGCGTTATATGTCCGATATATTGATGTAGTATTGCAGTTGACTGAATGTGCTGCTGTATATTCTCAACTGTCCATTCACCCACACTGAGTGATTTAATCTCAGTTGCTTTTTTGTCACACAACAGCTGTACGTCATGAGAGAAATGATTCATAGCGGCATTCGGTTTCTAGTTCTACTCTAAATGCTGTGACGTGTCTGTACAATGAGTTTACTCACTGCTGATCATGTCGAGTTGAACCACATTGACCGAATGCAATCAGAGATACTGCAGTAAAGGAATTGCTACCTCCATTATAAAATGTACAAAAAAATCTTTTTAACTTCCTAAATATATTGTCTCACAAATATATTGTCATTTCACCCAACTTCACAATGACCAGTCCATCACGTGCTATTCTAAAACACTGTGCCTCGCCTTATAGAGCGGTGTTCTGCCTTCTTGTATTTGAAAGTCAGAAAGCACTTCGAGGGGAAGATGTGTGTGTGTGAGATAACGTCTTGTCTCTGCTCATTTCACCTCTGGGAAGCAGGGCAGTAAGTAAATTGCTTATGTAAATAGCTCTGCTCCTGTAATCTTTCGTTGATGTGACAGCCTGACATGGAAGATTTTCGAAATGCTTCTTTTGGATTAAAAGAGCATTTAACTCTTGACTCACAGCATCCATCAAAGGGAGATATCCAGTAACAATAACAGCAGCGGCAGCACTACAGATATGGTAACGTTTGATTAAAATGATGGTGATGGTGACCCGTGGTCTCGTTAGCAGTCATTGAGAGTGACTGTTTTTGTTAATGAAAGCCGACAGCCATAACTGTTCTTCTCGGTCATTGAGTTAACGCCATGCTGTTTGCCGGAGCTCCTCCTTTTACGGTGCGACTGCAGTGTGGTAGTAATAAGCCTGACACTCGTATAGGCTCATGCTAATTAGCGCTATCTGCGTTATTGAGTGTTTTCAGACTGTGACTGTTTCTTTAAAGGCACTGAGATGGAGGCCTCTTTGTTGCTCTCTTAACAGGCTGAGACTGCATGTGTGCTATAGCTGTACTAGTCCAGCTCAGATCTTTATTTATTCATTTCCCTTCATGTGCTTTTGCATGTACCGTACACACACTTGCCTTACACCCTTTTCCTGCTTGAGACGGAGGAAGAAGCCGTTGACCTCAAACGCCCGTGGTTCTCTTGTCCTCATTCCACACGGGGAGGTCAAAAAGCAATGGGCCACAGAGACCCCGCTGTCTTCACGCTGCTGTCTGGCATCGGATATGTGTGCATAACCTGCGGGCCTTGCATCAGCTTGAAACTCACGCAAGCTCCTCACTACTTCACACACATAAAAGCTGCTTTCTCATGTGCGACTGGGGATTGTTTGTCAGCTGTTTGTGTGAACGCCTGTTCAAAGCCTTTGATTTGAAACGAAGCTGTGAGCAGAAAGACGAGCAGTGTGGAGATACTAGACATTTACATTCTCACTACACGGTTACTCATCCTTTGCCAGCCAGCTAGTGCCCCAACGTTCTATAAATAGGAACGGAGGAGATGGTGGAGAGGAGACTTTGTTGGAAAATGCATTTCCATGGAGACGGTCGTCTGTGGGCTGCGGGCTGTGTGATCAGAGAGCCGAGCCGCTGAGGAGCAGAGGATTCTGGGCGAGTTTGGCAAAAAGTATGTATTTACATTCCGTATTGTCGGGACAGTGTTGCCACAGCAGTATGGGGAAGCCAAATTACAACAACTTTGTTCCTCTCTTCTGGTTGCAGATGTCTGAGTCGACTCCAAATACTATTGCAGCAGCAGCAGCAGCAGCAGCAGCAGCAGCTTCCCCGGTTTGCTTGGGAAACGACATGAAATAGGCTGCTGCAAACCATTGTTTGTGAAGTTTACATCATTCGGTCTCGCTTAATACCACCCACATGCACAGACAGCCAGACTCACAAACGCAGATTGATTCTCTGAGAGTAGGAGCATCTGAGGCTTTTGTATTGCACTGGAATCTCATGACCGACTGGCAGCCTGTATGAGTCACGTGCCTCACTATAAATGTGCTCCATTAGGTTGCTCTTAAAGTATGTGAAAGTGGCCACATGGCCAGCATGTGGCAGCTATATTTAATTATTTGAATGTTTTCACTTCAGTTGTTACCCTGTTCTGCGAATGTGGTCTCCGGGGTATTGATCTGGGCGGGGCTGGTTTTGCCGTTCCAGTGGCTTTGGATGAAACTGTGCAAATGAAGAGCTGATGCACTTCTCTCTGACCCAGTTATTTGTGTATCTTCTGTGGTGTCTTGCTCATCTGCACCAGAGCCCAATAACTTCTCTGTTATTCGCAGACAGAAGACAATTATCTGCTTGTCAGAGAAAGGTTACTGTCCGACTTATTCCTCCATACACCCGCCGCATGGAAAGCAAATGCTTGTCATTCAGTTAGCAGGTATCAGCCTGGTTGTTGTTTTCCCAGGGAAAATAGTTGAGCAGCGAGGAGGCAGAAGGGGCTGAGCTCAGCAGCAGAGCAGATCAGTGAAGTACCTCCAGCTGAGCTTTCAACTCGCACTGCCAGAGCCTTTATCAACCCAGGTCCTGAGGGGAACCCTGGGGAAAGCCTAACCTGGACATGAACTGGATGGGAAGGAAGGCGATGTGGGGGGGAGAAAAAAGCAGGGAGGTGAGAGGTGAGAGGGGGGAGTTGTAGAGTAGGTTAAGAGTATCTCCTTTTTTCGACAGGTAATAGCAACACAATGACGAGGCTTTCTTTTGTTTGCTGCCTGAGGCAACGTTTCTAAGGTTACAATGTATTAAGCTGTCTTGTAAATCCAGATATTTTACACCGACATTAGGGAGACGTGAGAAATTCTCCTTGCCAGAAACCAAGGCAACAAAGTGCAGGTGGAGTTTGATGTTAAGGTGAGAAGATAAGTAAACGTACTGGTTTCTGGAGCCTTTCAAAAGTCCTGGTGCTGCTGTTGCCTGGGTAACACTTTGCACACTGAAAATCTCCTTCTTTTTTTTTCCAACAGAGAATTGAAGGTTGTTCATCTCATTGTCTCCTGTTCTCTGCTTCTTATGCAAAAATGTCTTTCTTGACATCATCTCTTCTGGCAGGATACGGTACAGTTCCCTGTGCAGACCTGCACTCAGTAGAAAGCCTTCCTCACAACTCGGCTATAGGGTTACCGTCCTGCACTCTTCACCTCCCCCCCGTCCAGTCGCCTCTTTGGAATAAATGTAACGCTGCGGTGCACAGGCACCGTTCATTCAAGTCTTGAATTATTGAATTGTCTTTGAGGCTTTCCTTCAAAGTTATACTTCCTCTCATGCAAAATTGAATATAAATCGTTATTTTGTCAAATATGAATTGAAGAGAGTTCGCTTATTTTGCAATTGTCACAAAAACCCAGAGGGGAAAAATGCATACGGTCTCGTTTCTGCAGTCTGTCTGTCGCTCTATTGTCCTTTACCCCCATAACTCTCCGAACCCTGCGTTCAACTGACATCTTCCTCCACGCCAAAATCCAGTTAGGATGTCTGAGGGAGTGTCAGAGTAGGAGCAGTCTGTTCTTTCACATAGCCTCATGCAAACAGACTGGAATTCATTGATCGGATTAATGGCTACTGTGCTCTCTTAGATTCTGGTGGAGCAAAAGCTATACGAGACCACTGCTGTAATGAAAAACAGAGCAAGATGGGAGGGTCATGTGTCAAAACCTTGGTACCATTATGATGAACCGTGATCAGCACCTGTGATGTAAGCATCGCATTTAAGCGTTTGACAGGAAGGTTTACTTCGATGAAACTGCAGTAAAAAAAAAAAAGTCATCAAAGGCTATAGCGATTGGTCGAAGCCCTCAGTGATGCTTCACTATAGGTGCCTTGCTGATGGGAAATGTTTGATGTGAAGGAGCAGCACAGTGCGTTCCATTTGCATTAATAATATCGAACATACAGCAGCTCAGAAGCAGGGCCATGACACTGCAGGTCAGCCCAGTTACTTCCTGATATGTGCAGTGGAAATGATATACAACCTCACAATGCCCACAAATCAAGTGTGCAGTATTATGAGCCGGTTTAAGAAGGACACACTGCAGGTGAAAGGACAAGCCCTTCAGTCAAGTGTTGTGGGTGGAAGAAGTGGTGGGTTATCCTGTAGCCCTCGACTCCTACAATCACGCTGAATCTTTGAAATGTAAATGCGATTCTTAACCGGCTGATAAACATTCTACAGTTGTATTAAAATTGATCTGTCTGTGTGTTGTTATGACCCAGCTCTTAGGCCCCATCAATTAGGAGACAGCAGTAGCAGTCGGGGCTTAACGACCCCCTGAAAAAACATGGCGGACAGATTGGCAGAAAAGGGCCGGGGTCGTCAAAAACACTCTCACATGATGTGTTGCTGTTGATATAGATGGGCAAAATCACTGCCTGCTTTCAGACTACTGACTACCTGCTGCCTCCTATATACACATCTTACATACGTCCTCTTACGAACATATAAACCTGTCCTTATGGGAAACGGCTAACCCTATCCTCAGTTCCAACCAGAGACAAATGACAGGCCCATACACATTTTATTGGTGTGGTGGACTACAGCAGTGGTTCTCACCTCTCAGGGTGTTCGCGTGATCATTTCTGGGGCTCACCAGATGTGTTGTTTAGAAAATAATAAATATTTTAGACTGGGGATTGGTTTTTGCATTACATTCCCTGCACCAGTGATGATATTCGCCTCAGAATAGATTTTATAGTATGTATTTGTGAGAGTGAAAGTGTGCACATGGGTTTCTGACGGGGGATTTCCATCGGGTCGGTGGTAGAGAAAAAGTCACGGAACGCATCAACAATCTATGCATTATTTATTTACATTTATTTATCACAGTATTCACAATAATCACTCAAACACAGCAGGTGGAGGCAAATAAGAAACTGCTTTATTTATGCCGATTTGCATCTCTCTCTCTGTCTGTCTGTCTCTCTGTCTCTGTCTCTCACTCTCTGTCTCTCACTCTATCTTGTTGACTGACCTTTTCACTTCCCTGCCGGGGGAATGGAATTGACTCTTCGCTGCTACTCCGTCGAGCTGTCAGAGCTACCATGGAGCACACACTGTCACTAACTGCACTCCCTGAAGAAATATGATCTAATATGTTTAAGAAACGATAATACGATTTCATAGAGAAGCAGACATGAGGGTCTACAATATGCGTTTGAAGGATATATCCAGAATGTCAAACTGCCTCAACAGTGAAAACGGGTTCAGAAGAAGAAGATAAAGTTAGAAGCTAAAGCCTACAGATCACAGTGTAAAGAAAGAACTACAACATCAGCTGGCGATCGAGCTAGAGACAATGGTTGAGAACCACTGGACTACAGTTACAGTACTGAGCTGCAGTTTTAGGAAGCCAATCTCCAGACTCATTCATCGGGAGGCCAAAAGAAGTTACTGGAGATGTGCTGATGGTTGCACAGCCTGAGTTGGACTTAACTGCAGAGACACGGTGTGCAGACAAGGTGCGGTTGTCCTTTGTGCTCATGCAGCGGCTGACTCTTGTAAGCAAAAAGCTTCCTATTGTGAGACCCACAATGTGTGAATACAGGACTCATTGCTTTTCTGCTGGCAATGTAGAATTAAGGCCACTTAGTTTGGGAACCGGGCAATACTGAGTGTAAGCCATGTTTTGCCTAATATATACAACAGTTGGCTGTGTCGGAGTCTTTGTACATACCGGTACTTCTTTAAACACAGAATGTTGGTATTGACTGAAGATAAAATGTACCATTTTCTGTTCCAATATGACAATTTATCACAGCTATTTATTTATATAGCATTGGGTAAGTAGGTGGTTCTTGCTATTTGTGGCTTTCACTGATGCTAAGAAGGAGTGCTTGCTTTGTAATGACTTCACACACACACACACACACACACACACACACACACACACACACACACACAGAGAGAGACCTGCAGACATACACACACCCTCTTACACACACACACTCTCAGCCGGTATTTTTTCATGCACAGTCCCTCCTGTCCTCTCTCTGATGCTCGCTCACTCCGTCTCTCTCTCATGTGCCTGTGCTTCCTCCCCCTCACGCCTACGCTTCTACTCTCAGTACCGCTGATCATCAGCTTTATCTCCACAGCTTGCCAGGACGTGTCTTTTATATGACATAAAGCAAAAGAGCCCATTCCGTACAACCTGTTTTGTTTCCCCGCCCTGTCCATCTGTATTTACATTAAAGCGTACTGTGCTTACTTTAAATCCTTTTTGTCTTCATATTCCGTTCTTTCTTGTTTGCTGGACCTTAGCGCCTCCCTTTAAATGCTCTCGGGAACAGGGTCTTTAAAAGTGGGATCAAATCAGCGACGTTTGTTCTGACATTTCCAAGCCATTCTGGCCCAGCAATACCTGCAATGTAATAGTGTGGCTCTCTCCGCCCTTCTCAGCTTTATATAGGTAACACCTGGGGCAATGAATCAGAGGAATATTGTTTATGGTTGGTGTATGACTTCTTTCTAGCATGTGTCCGCCTGTGTGCTGGCTGCACAGCTCTCTTGTTGTGTCCTAGGCTCCCCCTGCTTTCCTTTCTTTGTCTGTTCTCCTCCTCTCAGAGTCCCTGAGACACCTTGGGATGAAGCTGCTTTGTTTCCGTATTCCATTATGAATGAAGGCAGTTTTCAGCCCGCCCATTCATCTCTGCTGCAGCAGGAGCCGCCGAGCTGTCAACCTCACTCTCCGCACACCCCGCCTGCCTCAATGACCCTGTTTGCGTACATGTGTGTGTGTGTGTGTGTATCCGTGAATACATGGTAGGGCGTGGGTAGGACGTGGTTGCGTCACGTCTCTCCAGTGATAAATGGCGAAGGCGGTCACTGACTGTGCCGCCCTCTCCCCCTTCTGTCTGGTTTATATCGCTTTGCAGGAACCCTGCAGCGTGGCTCCGGAAATTTCTTTGTCCAGCCTGGCAGCAAAGCTCACACAACTCACTTGTACATCCGCAGGCATACACACAAATGCCTGCCAATGTCCTTGAGGAAAGAGGTTAACTGTCGGGTTCACTGGGAGTCTGCATGTGTTTAGGATGTCGTTAGTTTGAGTCCTTCCCATCCCCTTGGCTTACCTGGACAGGTTATTGCTATCTATCCTTGAGCTCCTGTCTTTATATGTCTGCCTGTCATCAGGGAACATCTGGGGAATCCCTGTAAATGGATCAGTTCTCCTTAGCTGTAAAACACTTTCATTGGATAGCGGTCACTCGGCAGCCCCCCACCCCCCCCCCCCCCCCCCACCCCTCTTCAACCTGCGTGTGCATGCACTGGGTAACAGGGTGTGCTTAATGTGTTGGAAATTTCATTTAACTCTCCTCTTCCCCTCTCCTATCTCACTCTCTCCATCTCTGCTCTCGGTGGCCAGTGATTGCTCGCAGCCTCCCCACTTTCTCCATCCCTTACCCCCTCCTTCTCTCTCCCCCATCTCCCTGGGGGTTGACTGCCTTTCTCCTTCCAGTGAGGGAGATGCAGAGAGGGCCAATGAGCAAGGCAGGAAGAGAAACTGAGAAAGAAAGATAAGGGAATGGGCAGAGATAGCCAGATCAGAATGTGAATCACTTAAATTGTACAATACATTTTGGCTACTTTGGTGCAGAGTCATTGAAAAGTTGCAGCTTTGCAGAGCCTGCTGACTACAGCACTTCACAGAGAAAACATAAGATACATATCATACTGTACATGTACTATACATGCAATATTAAATAGCTCTGTATATTTGAGGGCAAGAGGATATGGTGTCGGTAAAAATAGCCGTCATGCATCGCTTTTCTATTCTATTCACCTTCTGCTGTTCTTGTTAACCCACTTAACATAGAATAAATAGCATTCCCATGTTTTGTTAGATAATTGCGATAAACGATTTCAAGACCATTTAATGCCCCTGATATATTGATAATATAATAGCATAATAATGCATGTAGAGCCTTTTTCTTAAGAATAAACAGACGCATGGAATTGTCTAAATTCTAAATAAAAAGAAAACATAAATGAAATGAAGCCACACAAGCCAGCAAGCAGTGTCTTGCGCAATGCCCAAGTCTTATAACGGTGAAGAAAACCCTGATGTTTATTCTGGTGTCATGTTGGCTGAAATGTTGGTGACAGTCTTATTTGAACAAACATGCGTGTAAACACAACGGGCAATATTGAGGTCAGCCAATATGGTGTGAACCATGTTTCACACCACATTGGGACACCTGCTTGACCCTTTTGTCATAATATTTCTATAACTGAGAGGTTTGTTGAAGCCCTGCCGAGGATCCAGTGTTTTATTATTTCGCCTCAGAAGCAGTTTTTTGGGCCGTTCAGCTCAAGTGTCAGGTTTAGGTGTAAGGTGACGAGGAAAGTTCAAAATAGTGGATAATTGTTTTTATACAAATTTCCCCATCTGGATTAAAGTGTTGGAATTAATTAATTCATTTTAATACATTTTTTAAAGATTATATTCCAAATGAAGTTGTTCATGCTAATTTGCTCTCTGGACTGACGCATCCTTTTACAGAGCTCACCCACAGGCCTATTCGACTGCACGGAGGCCCACTTAACATAGCATCTGTGACGTCTAAGATGAACCATTAGCCAATCTGAGCTGTTGCATCAGGAGACATCCAAGTGTTCTGGCTGCTTGCTGATTAGTCCTTTCCAGTGATTATAGCTGCTGGGGGGGGGGGGATCATGTCAGTGCAGGGGAGGGGAATGTGCAGAGGTGACAAAATACTGGAGTCTGGCCCTGACTCCGAGCTCATGTCAACACTCCAGTATGTGTTGCTGTAGATCAGGCGGCACTCGGGTGTCAAACCCATCAGACTCTCAACATGTGAAGCGTGACGGATGAAAAGAGTTGGTGTGATCGGAGTTACCTGAGAAGACCTTAGGTTTAGGTTTGACGAGTCTGTGATCCGTGGAGATCGGTCTCCGAGCAGCAGCGAGCTCATAACACACTGTGCCATAAGTCAATCAGTACATCAATATGGGGGCAGTGGTCGCTAATTTCCTCACCGTGACGAGGAGTAGGAAGCCCGTTCTCAGACTGTCACACACGCGATGTGGCTGATTGATGCATACCATTTCATCTCAAAGTAAAAACAAAATGCCACTCGGTGACTTGTTTCTGAAACATACATTTTCCTTAGCAGTGTCTTCAACAAGCTCTTCTCTTGCGCTACTGTTGGAAAATACGACTGAGAATGTCCTCATGATAATAATAATAATAATTTAGGAGTAGTGCTACTCCAAAAAAGAATTCAATTGTTGTCAGAGTCAGACTGGTCAGACAGTTTGACTTTAATCCATAATCATAAATAAGATGTTGCCAAATCATCGAGTAACAATATATCTGTTCATTTCTTACTTTTTGTAATTGATAAAGACAGAATTTCCCATTGAAAAATTGTCATCTTTCAATAACAAAATTAATATTTTATTTCAAGACATTTCTTCTCAAGACGTGTCTTTGTTGACATGCTAACCTGGTTCCAGGTCTGTGAATCTTTGCGGAGATGTTTTTCACTGATTTGAATGAAGTGAAACTGACGATGGCTGTTCGCTGTGATCATCAGGGTATTGACCTGCAGGGACTGATGAGAGGCCTTCATCCTACACTACGGCTTTACAGTCCTCTGTCGTGTGTAGCCGTTAACACTGATTAACAAAACATAGCTCTTCATGCCGTTAACGCTCTAAAAATCAAGCTTAAAATCCATTATTTGTTATTGTCTATTTGATCTATTTACCAGTTTTATTGCCCAGCCCTTCTGTGACCTATAAAGAACTGAACATATCTCACCCTGTCCACCATGTGGGATGTTTTCCTGCTTGTTACATTTGAGTTGCCACTTTTGCAAGCAGAACATATCGGCCTGTCTGCTCACCTGTTTGTTGCCTGTTGTGTCTATCCACAAAGAGAAGGTGTTGTCAGCTGGTGCCTCTTGTATCAGGATAATTGGGTGGGGTGTCTTGAGTGTTGCATACATTCTGTAGGATTCTACACTGTGTGTTGTGGTTGGTATCTAGAGAGAGCAGTTGTATTCCTCTGTGGCAATCTAATCAACAGAAATAGACGGGGGCTTCCCTTGCTGGTGGTGCAGAGGAGAAACAACTCCTGTATGTAAGCTGGAGCACACACACGGTGGTATGTTTGTCACATCTTGAGTAACATTAAAGCTTCTATCATTGCTTGTAAAGCCTACTGTTTAACCCCGAGCTTTGACTTTGAAACCTTTGTTGTGTTTTGTAACGTTTTATATTGTTACACACATTTCAGTCCAGTTGCACATTAGTGCATATGTGCGTCTGAAGCATTGAGAGAATGGATGAGAGTAGGATCTGCTCGCCTCTCCCACTCACAAAAGGGACCTAATTGCCCAGAACCGGTAGCACATGTTTGTTCTGTGTTTATACCACAGTCTGTGGAGATGTCGTTATTTTTGTGTTCTCGCATTAATAATATTGAACTATTGTGAAATTTCAAAAAAGAAATCTTAAACGTATTACTGAATTCTATTTGAATATGGATTTTATATATATGTGATCCTGCAAAAAAACAGGATTTGATGTACGACATAATTCTATTGTATTTGGTGTTTATTTTGCTCACCCACAGTTACTGCACAATAAGTAAAACCTGCAGTGTTTTTTGAATGGGAGCTTATTGACACATACAGCCATATTATTTTGTAACCGTACTGCCGCAGCTTGAATTTGCTGCCAGAATGAAAATGAGTCAGTTTGGTTGTTTGGCAGAGACCTAGCATCAGTAAATATCCCACATCACAGAGTCAACAATGCTAGTTCCTCCTCCACAGTAGCAGACCGGAGGAGAATCTCTTGGCAGTTCATGGACACTTTTTATAGTCCCTCGAGTCCCTTGAATACAGGCCACTCCTAGGAGTGGATGCTGTATGTCTGACTTGGCAAAGATAAGGAGGAGGCAGTAATCCTGCTGCATCGTGCTATCTTAGACACAAGGTCCACTGCTTATCTAATGCTGAAGACGCTCTACACTCTATGTGTAAAAGCTCCAGTTTGTGTTGAAAAGGCCATGTCAAACACACTCACGAACAGTGGGAAGTGCGTCTCATTAACTGTCCTCAACAGTTCAAGAGTTGCTTCTGCTTGTGTGCGGAGCTGGAGGAAAAAAAACCCCCCGTCGTCAATGCTAGTTATCACAGCACCTCTGCAGGGAAGCTCATGTCCGAGGTTGACCGGTGCTGATCCTTCACAGGCCTGTATGCTGAGAAAAGCCTATTAATGTGAGAGAAACTACAGAGCTAGTTGGCCAAGTGTTCCTTGTGTAAAGATACATTCATAACTGTTACTACTGGCAAAAAAATTAAATGGGCATTATATTGTTGTCCTGTCGTTTCAATCATAATTAACCAAGGCTGAAAGTCGTCAAAAGAAAGGTAATTGTGTGTGTTATAACGTGTACAACGAGGAGGTATTAAGCACACATCCATTTATCTAGATTGGAGCTCTGCTTGCGGAAAGGACACACCGCAAATATGTAATTAGACAATTACTGCTAAACCAAGGCTCCTCGTGCCACCAGTGATTACTATTGATTAATTAACATATAGCTTACATTTACCGTCAGCACGCTGGCTTAATGGTTAGCTGTGCACTTCACAGCTGGAATCCAGTGTGTTAGTCCAGCAGCCTGTCCTGGATGTACAACGCCTCTTTAAGCCAATGCATGATGGGAAAGACTTCAGCCTCCTGCAGCCCTGAGAAAGGGAATGGACTGATGGAAGGATAGCTTGTATTATAAACAATTTATGAAGCAATCTATTAAGTGTATTCACCTAATTTAAAGGAATAATTTGACATTTTAGGAAATAAGCCTTATTCGCTTTCTTGCGAAGATTAAGGTGAGACGATGAATGACACTATCATGTTTATTGGTGAGCTTCTTTTGGCTTGTGGACAGACAGGCTAGCTGTTTCCCTATGTTCTCAGCCTTTGTGCTAAGCTAAGCTAACTGGCTGCTGGCTGTCGCTTCATGTTACAGCGCACAGACATAAGAGTGATCTATCCTGGCATTTAACTCTCAGCAAGAAAGCAAATGAGAGATGTGAAACTGATCCTTTCTATTATACATTTAATCACAATTTTACGCAAAACACGATTGAGAAAATGTCAACCTTTTGAGAAAAATGTGATCAGAAAAACTTGTAAACATGTTATTTTAATGTAGGTGAGAATAAATCAATATTTGCATGTTTTCTGGTGGCGCCTGCTGTCTTCCACGTATTTTCACGGATCTGAGTAAATCCGGTAACTAACTGTTTCATCTCTGACAGCGTTGCCTCTTAACTGCACTGGTGACGGTGGATGATTTTGAAAATGTAATCATGTCTGACCTTTCTGGTTGCTATTGCTCACCGTAGAAAGCCGGGAGCAGGTCTGTGGAGTGTTAAGGTACTGAGCGGCTTGTATTTCTAAAAGCGTCTGTGGTCAGACCCCCCCCAGAGGCTAAACAAACCCAAATACATGCGTCTAATATGAGTGGTTTATGGGTTGCACTAGTTGTTGTTCAGCGGGCGCAGTCAAGGTGCTCTCCGTGTTTTATAACGGGAGAGTATCTCACTTTATCTCTGTCTTATCTTTCCTCAGTGAGAGCTGGGAGGCTATGGGAACATAGTGTATTCACTAACTTGAAGGTGAAAGTATTTCAGTCATTCTAGTCTACCGTGACCCTCTGTTACACACACACACACACACACACACACACACACACACACACACAGTTTGAAATCTCACTTTCTACCAAAACAACCTCACACATGCTCACATCCAGACACATCGAAGCAACTGTATTTTGTGCTTTTCCTCTCATATGACACCGGTCACCTTGCAATCAGCCTACCTGATGGATGGTGAATAAATACCTCCCTGCGTATCCTGCTTTAGATGTGGGCTGAGGAGCAGCTGCAGGCTGGTCGGCTCTTTCATCTCTGATTGACGGTCACAGCGGCAGAGGCCGCCTCTCCCAGCGTACACGAAAAGCTTCACATGATAGCTCGACTGTTTCGCACGCACAGCTCCGACCACACGGTGTGTTGGAATTGCTGCGAAAAAAGGAAATTGCCCTGGCCTGTGTCGGGAATAGAAAATAACACTACCACTTTCACGCCTCATTATTTTAAGCCTCTTTTTAGCTCATTGTGACGTACTGTAGGTCCTGATGGTGGCTGTTATAGAAATAGCACGAGGTTTGCCGTGTTCTACTTTATTGTGACTCTCCCAAACACCTTGTTTCCACTTGGCGCTAACCATGATGCTCCCCAAATTGTTATATATTAACTGGTTGTGTCTTTTCTTCAGCAGGAGGTACTGTCTGCTCCTTTCACCCGTCAGACTGTCAGGAGAGCACATAGCCTCCGGCCTGCAGCCCACTCCACACTCTTCACCCAGCCTCCCGCTGCCCTGTCTCCACAGGTTAGTGTGTCTGCATGCATGTATAAGTGTATTGTAAAGGAATTGAATTGTCATTTTAGTTTTTGGACATTATTGTACCATACATCCTCGAGAGCAAATCCATATTGATTAGAGCTAGTTTGGATGTATGTGTGTGGCTCAGTGAGGTGGACAACACATCAATCCGAGGCTTTTTAATATATTGACAGCCAGCGAGGCCCTTCATCGTCAGCACTATCGGACGCCGTCATCACTGTATTGCAGTTTTTAAAGTCACTTGTAAAGTCAGAATATTGCTGTGTCATCATTTCCGATTGTTTTAGATATCTGAACAATATCGGCCTATTGGGTATTGGCAGTTGGTGTAACCTGCGTCATTCCGGCTTAATTAAGAAGCTGCCAGCTACGCAGCACGTTTCAGTAGCAACGGATAGGTTTATTCCCCTGTGACCTTTTTAAGTGCTGAAAGACCGAAACTGTGTGCTAAACCCCACATTCAGCACAAATATATTCTGTCGGCAGCCTCAGTTTAGACGGGTTATTGGATCGATATCAACGACTAAAAAAACCCGTCATCTATATCTGATTAATCCTCCACCACGTGTCCCTGTTTTGACTAGAACTAATCTGTTGTTGTTTCTATTTCCGTTTACCAGTGATTAGCACGCGAGGCCTATTTCGGAGAGAATCCTTTGAAGGTTGGTGAGGTCGCGGGATTGGCAGCCTTTTAATAAAGCCGTTACCAGAAGAAATCTATTCAAATGTATTCAAAAATCCCACTGTTCAAAGCAGCCTCTCCACTGGGGTGTCGTTACCCTGATTCAGTGTTGACACGAAGCAGCGTGTGCCGCCATATAAAGCTGGCTTCCCATCACACCTTAATACGGCCTGCAAATCAACACTCTGGCAAATACGTATTTGGATTATAAACACCAGCAAGTTTTGCAAATGAAACGTGGCATGTACCACTTGAGAACGAGCTGTTTCGGTGACGTGTGGCTTCGGTGCGAAAGCAAACCACCAGGTCATTTAACCACAGCGCTGCTGTGTGTGTGTGTGTGTGTGTGTGTGAGGCAGAAACTTAATATTTGTGGGTGCATGCAAAAACATATTACTAATGATTAGTGCAGCATGAGGGAGTTTTTCTTAAATCAGCTCAGTCAAATTAGATTCACAGAAGTATGTGCAGATGTTTAATACATCTGCCTCTGCCTGGTACACGTGACGCTTTCAAATAGAAATTTGTTGTCTGACAAAATAATGGATGAGTTTGTGTTATTGTGCGCTGGTCTCTTTCTGAGCCCAGTAGCGTGACAGCAATGCTAAATTTATTTCTTCCTCAGTTATAAATTTGTTTGACTCTTGCCATCTGTTTTTGGATCACATGACGGTGCGATGCAGAAAGCGTTTGATTTGCCTCTCTGCAGTGTTGTGTTGCAGAAACGGATTTGCAACAAATTGTTGACCGAGTACTCTAATGTGCTGTTTTCAACATACTGTAGCTCGTGTCAATGTAGTTTGAAGGCTTGTGTGGCACAAAGTGGTAGATAAAAATATTCATATTCACTTATTTGCGGATCCAATTTTCACTTTTTTCCGAGCACTTGAAGGATCTGTCATCCATGCTGCCGTTGAGTTTCAAGGATCTTTTTAAATGTACGTTGAAGGTCAGTTTTTAAACAAGAATGATCGTTGAAACTCGAGTTTTAAGCCAACACGAACATGAAATGCTCAGAAAAAGATGGAAATTCAAACATCTACGATTTCATGACTGTGAAACCTGCTGAAGATGATCATGTGATAGGATTGAGAGCCTCACAACAGCCACTAAGTGAAGCTTGTTTTTAAAGTGAGCGTGCACGTCAGAGTTTCTGGTTATGGTTACTTGTGAATTAACGTGGCTCCTACATGGTATTACTTGAGGATTAGTACAACGACTGTTCTCAGCACAAGGTGTCATATCAGCGACCTTCCAATAGAACATGACGACCAGTCATAAGATCTGGCAGAAGGACGTCTCGGTGCTTCTCTGTCTCTGCTTGTTCAGAGCACAACTCTTTGTGCTTGGTATTCCTGTGAGTCCGGCTAGAATCCAATAAAGCAGACGCATTATGTTAAAAAGATCAGCTCAAGGTTAAGCGTGTATATGTTTTCGCCATTTAATGCTCTCGGCCCACCAACAAGCTCGCACGGGATGAAACTTTTATGATGGGAACAGGATCTTTGTTCCTTGAGTGCTTGCAGTCCTTCGGCTATGGATCGCAGTGCATTAGCTCATCTCCTTTTTCTTTCTGTGCTCGCACTGATGTGTATGTATGTGTGGTTACGTTCCTGGGAGGCGAGTGTATGTTCAGTGTGCTTTGTCTGTGTTGGTGTATGTGCTTTTATGTGTCATTGGGCTGCATGAAATGGAGAAGGCAGGCACGGGTTTGCACAGGGTGGGGGTGGTTGTACAATGAAAAATGAGTTTTCCTCGGACTGTGTTTACGTTTTACTGCAGCAGGCCGCTGGCGAGTCATTGGGGGGGAAGGTCGGCGAATGAGAACAGAGGAAATGTATACATTACTTACGCTGCCGGGAAGTCAAAACATCAGCTGTGGGTTATCCTAGCAAGGCCTTGTTCACAGCGGGGTGAAACAACAGAGCTAGCTGAGAGGGAGCTAGTCGATAGTCCCGAGTGTTCCGAGTGCCCCTCTCCCTGCCTCCTGGCCTCCAGAGGGGAGAGCTGTTTGTTCAGAGGAGCCGGGAGGGAGGAGACACGGGAGGCTCAGCAGGGAGTGTTTGCCTTGCCAGGGCTTGTTGCCTCCGCTAGGTAGGGCTGAGGATGATACCACTCAGAACTGCGGTAGAAGGAGGTTACATCAGCACGTGGAATGAAAATCCGGATGCATAAACTTGTTTGTCTTGCAAACATTGTCTCTAACCATGAATGCTGTGCCGTCTGCCATTTGTGTACTGCATTGTTTTCAGCCAACACTTTTTATTTTCTCCACATTTTTCCCCTTTTTCCATTTCATTGACATCCCTCTTTCTTGCTCCTGCATTGCTGCAGTACAGACGCTTGTCTCTTACTTGGCTAAGCAATCCCCCCCTCCCTCCCCCCCTCCTCCCTATTGCTCCTTGGCATCCATCAGTTTAGCTACAGCTTCCCATGAGGCCTGATGGGTCACAGCTATACACACACACACACACATACACACACACACACAGCCGTTCTCGGCAGCACTATTCATGCATGGACCTCTCGACCCATCTGCGACTCCGCTCCTACAGATGGGAGCCGCGGCAATTTGGAGAAGTTGACAAATGTCACACTGACGCACGAATGGAGAAATCTCAAACAAGGAGGAAACGGGTTGTTGGTTCCTTTCTGGAAACTTGCCAGTTTATACAGTTTATGTTACTCAATGTGTAATAGAACGCAAGACAACGTCGCAGGGTGCATTGGTGGATGGACTGAAGGTAAGATAGACGGAAAAGGAGTAGCATGGTGTTGTGTTCACACGACCAGCAACTTTGAATTGTTGGGCGTCGCATCCGCCGCACAGCGACAAGTTTTGTGAGTCAGTCCGTTGCTTCATGTGACGGGCTTCCATTGAAAATAGCCTGCCGCCGCGTGGCTCGTAGTGTGACTATTAACACGGCATAAGCGTAGGGCGTGGGGGAGGAGGCGGTGGTGCGACTGCAGTCTGCAGAGCTCTTGAGCAAGTCACACTTGACAGGCACTTTGAACCTGTTCCCTGCCTCATGTCTTCTTTTTTTCCTGAGAAAGCATCAGCCCTGTCTTGTAATGTTCCTCCTGAAGGCAGCAAAGACATTGATCAGTCAAAAGAAATAACAATGTTCTGTCAGTAAGTGTTTATTGCTCTTTCCTGTCTCTTTGTAGGGAGATTCTTTTATTTAAAGTTATCTAAACCAACTTGGGGACTCTTCCAATCTCTGTCAGGTGGGTGTAGTTCAAAGGCAGAGTGAGCTGTTCCACACAGCGAGCTCATTATGCAGACTTGCATCGGTGTGATAAGCAGTTGGGGAAATGGACACTTTACTGAAAACAAGGGCTGCTGTTTTCCCCAGGGGGTAGGTGTGCGATGAAGAGAGCCATGTTGCTCTATTAAAATGACGCATTGAACTGCCCGAGCAGAAGTAGCTGACACTCCTTTCTGTTTCCTTAAAGTCCCCTTCAACTCTTTTTAGAGTGCATCTCTCTTTCTGTGCGTGTGTGTGTGTGTGTGTGTGTGTGTGTGTGTGTGCGTGCACATCTCCATCGCCTCCTCCTTTTATGGCATCAAGTCAGCAGGAGTTTGTGCCATACCGTCCATTTACTCTGACTATAAACTGTGTGGAGTTGCTCGTCCAAACTTGCTCGTCACCCAGCCAGTCCAATTTGAACGTTGTCACAAAGTATTTTCCGTCAACGCTCATTTTAATACCTACCTGAGTTATTTCTGGTTGTATTTTTGCCAGCAAGGCGATTGGGAGGAAAACAATGTAGAAAAGTAATAAAGGCTTTGCTCCAGTTGTTCCATGCAGTGGTTGATATATCCACTCTAAACAATCATTCTTCTTTTATAGGGTCCTACAACGCCATGCCATTTCCCAGTTTTCATTCATTTAGACTAAATGAACCAGAGGTTTCATTTCACTCTGCTGTGAGTGGATTGGAGTGAGACACATGGGTGGAAGATACTGTGTGCAATTTAAGTCAAAAACGTATTCCTTCTCTGAGTCATGGCTCTGTCACATATCAACACATAGACATGATACACATTTTTTAGATACAGTGTGACTCACACTTTGAAAGAATATCATTATTTCCTTCTGGCACAAATAAATACGCTTTGAAATCGTAGGAAAAAAAACACGTTTTTATTTTAGTAGCCCATTGATAGCTGTCTTTGTATCAATGGGTAAATTGCAATGTCTAATCTACTTTCTTCTTATATTCCTGGAATATCAAAACCCTCCTCATCCATCCATTCATACACCGTACAGGGGGCACCGATGTTTGAATTTTGTAATTCAGACTTTGAAATCCCCTGATGTAAACTGGCTGTTCTAGTTTCCCCAGGCTTAGCTGCACCTTTTGAAGGAGACTGTAGAGTAGACCTAAATGGCTGTTATTATAATCATGCCTTATCACACACAAACGCGCTCTCATAAAGTCACCACATCTGAGTTGCAAAACACTTTCTTTGCCTTCCTAATCCCAGAAATGTTTTCTTCAGAGACTAGTCATACTTACATTTTGTTCATTCAATTTACAATTACAATTTGAAAGAAGAGAACTCTACCAATCCCTCATAAGACTTACCCACAGCCCTCTGGTCCTCACCGGCAGTGTTGTGTCCAATGAATATATAGTAGAGAGCCCATATGTAAAGGTGTGTAAAGGTGTGTACAACTTATCCCAAAGGCTCAAGCAGGGGCTTACAATGGAAGCTGTTAAACGAACAAAAGATTGATTGGACTTTGCTGCTTCCTCCTCTGATTGTTCTGTACAGCCCTGACTCTCCCAGAGAGGCAGGAGGGAGCTTTTATTTTCTTTATCTTTCATGGTTGGCAGGGGAAGATAAAAGGCAGTGTCTTTATCTGCATCTCCTGGTTTACAAAATTGCACCACGGCTTTTAACGGATGGATTTTCTAAAGTTCGCCCACTACAAATATGTATAACCCTCCATTCCACCTGAACATCTGAAAGGCACTTGCAGAGTTGTTCGGCTTGAATTAACTCAGCAGTTAATTAGGATGTTGCTAAGAACATTAATATATACTTATCTGTTTTGAGTGGCGATGCAAAGTGAGATGAGTCACCGCAGACTTTTATCAGATTTGGATGAAGTGCCGATTTGATAAGAGATGAAACAAAAAGCTCGACCCGGTCTCGATGTATCCAAGCTGCTCTTTGTCAGTGTGGTGATGCCGTGTGAAATATGCACAATAAGAAATACTTGTCATTTAGTTTGTTGCTTTCAAATCAAATAGATTATACCACCACGACACACAGATAGGCACACTCGATAGGCTTTGTGAGGATAAAAACTACCTGCAGGGCCGAGATACCACCACTGCGTCTAATAACATTATTGATCTATTTGTGTGTGTGTGTCTGTGTGTTGGTGCCTTTCACAGATATTGCACAATTAAAATCACAGCAAAGGGAGCCAGTGGAGTTGTGATATAAAAGATGGCGGTGTGATGAGGATTTCAAGTGTTTTGTGGATCCCAAATGAAATAATCACCACTCGTGACGTTTCAGAACACAGACATGAAGACGTTATGAAAGGAGAATCTTGATTAGAACTTTTAATTTCGATCACTACAATCTTTTATGAAAAACGGCGGTTTAAAGAGTTTATAACAATTGTCTGATCTGGACTTGATCACAAAATCAATATTAAGAATTTAAAGAAGAAAGCAGATGTCCTTTCAGACATCTTCTTCCGTTATCTGTTTGAGCAAACCCATTAGTGTTCACACCTTAAAGTTTCATTGATTGTGCTCGGCGAGTCGTCATCACTGTGTAAAAGTTTATGTTGGTCTTAAAAGAACAGGAATTCCTGAAAAACTGGGCTGACTTTGTCTTCCTTGGATATCTGTGATGTCTCAGCAGAGATGGAGATACAGGTTGTATCCACGACACTATATAGTACAATAAAGTAAATTGTAAGTAGTCTCATAAGTATAATCCCATCGTCAGAATATGGTATTTATGGGGGTCTTCTTTTACCCGCATTAATGCTTTAATCACACTATGACCAGACTATTTGTGTGTGTGTGTGTGTGTGTAAGTAAAGACACTGCTGAATAGCTGCAAGATGATGAGTCAACAGAAAAGCCTTGGCCTTTTGAATTTGAGAAGCTGACGAGACAAGATGACATTTGCACCTGATATTTTCGACGGCAAAAGATATTTGCCAAAGGGTGACATCATGTCGCCTGCAATTCAAGATGAAACGAACAACAAAATAACACCCCAAATATAATCCGTATCACCAAATGGTGAAAAAATAATATGTTTTTTGAGCGTCAATGGGTTTAAAGGTGTATTGGGCTGACATCAAAGGACTTTCTACGTTCCAGTTAACACCAGTGATCAATGGGGGAGCTATGCTGCGTCTGGCAGCTTGCCAGGGGTGACGCCGTAAGGCACCGCTCTAAGAAACGCAGTGATCACACTGAAGCCGTTCAACCTCTAATTTGTCGTAATAGTAGCCATTGGAGGGTAACTTAGCATGCATATTAACATCTGGTACAGAAAAGGAAGATGTTTCGCTTCAAGGTACCTGAATCACTTGAATTATCTCGGAGCCATGGGAAGCGAGTTAGTTCGTTGTGGAAGGCGCCGTGATGGGGATGCTTTGGTGCCCTTGCCTGAGCTCATTCAACCAGCAATCCAGCTAGACTGACTCCTGCAGTGAGGGGGAGGGAAACGGGCAGGAGCAGTGGTGGGGGTCAGGCCCTTGAGAAAGATGGATAAATTAAATCTCATTCGAGGTTTGAGGAGGAAAGGCGGCGCAGCGGAGATCATTCTGGTTATGAGGATTAAGATATTGTGAATGTGAGCGCAAGGACGGAGAGATATGGTGACAGTGTTTTTGTCTGAGCATTAGGGAGGCTGACTAGCACACAGTGGTGTATAGTAACGAAGTAGAAATACTTCGTTACTGTACTTAAGTCGTTTTTTTGGATATCTGTACTTTACTTTACTATTTATATTTCTGTTGACTTTTACTTTTACTTCACTACATTTTGCAAAGAAAACTGATACTTTTACTCCGATACATTTCCCCTGAAACCTTCGTTACTCGCTACAAAATCAAATCTATCTTTAGAAACAAAATGAATCATGAGACCAACGTCGGGGACTGTGGTGGAACAGAGACTGCAAGCAAGCAGGTTTGGTGAATCAGTGGTCCTAGCTTGCAAGTTAAATCATTGGTTAATCACGTTAATGCGCAATTGCAAACAAGTGCCCTCAAAGCCGCGGTGTTTTGATTCCCAGGATGCTACATGCTATAGCTAGCGAGCGACAACACGAGTAGAATTCCACACAGGACGGGTGGGATGAGGAGAGGTGGATGGGTCAAACAAACACTGGTGTTTCCTCCAGGAGGCCGCAGTTTGTGCCGTGCGTGAAACGAGAAGCCAATGTTGATTTATTTGTGACGTGACTTCCGTACTTAAGCAACGCCACTTCCGTAGATATTTTAACGCAAACCACGATCTTTTCCTAAACCTAACTAAGTAGTTTCATCGCCTAAACCTTAGTTGTTTCCTGTGAAGATGGAAGTTTATTTTGAAAGGACAGTATGCGTGTAACAAGCGAAAACAGACTCATGTTGCTGGACTTTTGCAGGAAAAACGCACGAAAAGTGAGGAGTAACTTTTCGTAAGATATCAATAAAACGGGGATGAATTTATATCATTGTATAAAGAGAGTGACATGAGAAGATCAATCTCATGTCTGTAAGTTAAATCAGCTATAATCACTCTTTTAAAGTGATTAGTGATCGTCTAAAACATTTAAAAAAGGAATAACTTCAATAGAATCATTCTATACACTGTAGCTTCTTTACATTCTAATATAATGTAGCTTCTGTACATAGAATGTAAAGAAGCTACATTGTATTAGAATTGTCTTTTGAAGATGAACAGGACATTTTTCAGTTTCCAGTAATGCCTGGGTTGTTACTTTCGGTGCTGCTTTAGTATTGATCATGTTTTGATATTAGAGTCATTTTGTGGATGATCAGATGGAGTTATGATGGTAGCAGTCGCCCAATTGCAGATTCAGCTTCAGCAAAACCTTTGCCTATTGTGTTCAAATCAGGCCCATAGGAGTTTACAAGGCAGGTGTCCTTTCTCAAAACACTGACCTGATGCATCAAGTGGATATTTTTTGCTGAACACAATATGATGCATTTGCCCTCTACATCCTCTAGTCGGAATGAGCATACTTATAAATGCACTGTTACAACTCCTTCATAGTGTCATATTGCTTTTCGGAGAATTATGATGATAAGTTCATAGTAGATGCAAAAGTATACTTATGTACAATATATTATGTTGAACATTGTTGCTCCTGGATGGATCACAGCCAACCCAATTATTTTCAACACAGCTCCATGTCCTTGGTCATGGTGCCACAGCACTTAAAAGAATAAACTTCATAATTCATAATTCTGACCCTTTGCTTTTTTATTAACAGCATTTACTTGTACTTTTACTTTCAATACTTAAGTACATTTAATATCAGAAAATTACTTTTGATACTTAAGTACAATAAATATCAGATACTTTAAGACTTTTACTCAAGTAGTATTCTAATAGGTGACTTTTACTTTTACTGGAGTAATTTTCCAGTAAGGTATCTTTACTTTTACTCAAGTATGGCTTTTGGGTACTTTATACACCACTGCTAGCACACTTCAATTTAAGGTCACGATGTCATTTAGGGGAGATGACAGGGCAGAGATGAGAGGAAGAGCTAGAGGCGAGAGGAGAGCGGATGGGGACGATCTCTAACATCGTCGTCAGCCATGCGGTCTGATCCGGCATTAATATCGGCTGACTTAATTAGACACTGCTACATTCTTTTGGTTCTTTTTTCTCCCGCCCCTTGTGTGGTCTGTGAGTCAGGGTGCTGTGTCCACTGCGGCTCCCAGAGCTCGTGGAGGAAGGGAAGTCACATCACAGGCAGGCAGCAGCGGGGGAGATGCTGACCCAGGACCCTTTGAGATTTGAAAGACAGGCTGTCTGCCTATTTGACTGCTGTGACTTCCATTCCCCGGCCCTCCAGGTGGGCCGACTGAGAGACGGTTTACAGACCTTGCCCCACTTTCTGCAAACTGTTCACAGTCTGTGTGAGACCGGGCTGGACCCAACAGAAACATATGCTACACTTGCTGTCTTTCTAAGAATACTCTGAAGATTGTACTCTGAACAGTCTTCCACCATTAATCAGCATTATTTACAGTCATGTCATGACCAACATGATTTTATGTCAAGTAGGGCTGAGGAGTAAAGTCTCAGTCTTTTCAAAAAGTGGTACAGCAAAGCCCATCAGTGCGACCAGGTGAAATAGGTGGTGCTGGAAGCTGGTTGACGCTTGCTAGGGCTAGCTGGTGAACCCCTGTAGCTGGCAAGTTAGCTGCCAACCAGCTAGCCTAATCACGCTAACGCTAGTCACTCACAATTGCTCTTTGAGCTAGCTTGGTTGCTAATGGGACAAAAAGTAGACGCAGATTATTCAAGAGACATATTTTAATCTCCGACTTCTGTCTTATAACTTGTGGCACGGATGTAAAATAATAATGTTTAATTTTTGGAAATAAAGTAACACCTGAGTGCGACCCTCCTCTATCAAGTAAAAGTTTCAGTACATGTAGTATATCTCTAGTAAGTGTATCTTTTATCTGTTTCTTATCTTCTTATCTTATATCCATTTGTCAGTATTTGCAGTTGAAGTCAAGATGAGTTACTGTACTCTGTAAGCCAGGTACTATGAATACATTTTACTACTTCTGTGTGACACTGATCTGTAAATATTGATTTACTGCTGCACACTTGGCTCTAAATGTGAAACACTCCTACGCTTTCCACTCCATTTTCAAACTAGCAGCCACTGGTTCAATTGTACTTATTATATTCTCTCTGTGAAGGCACCGTTTTTGTTGGGTTACAGAGGAGGCACAGATGTAAAATACAGACTGACCACTACAGAAACAGTGCTCAGTTCAGGTCAAAGGAGCAGCTGCAGACTGCATGAAGGAGGCAATGGTGGTCTACAGGCTTAGCAGAGGGTTGAGCAGGGAAATATTTTTGTCTGTCGCGTTTACTTTGTAGCTCTAACCTTGGAAATCAACATTTAAGTTTGAAAAGGTATAAATCATTGTAGCTCTTGTTCCAGCAAATGTCCACATGCGGAGAGCTGTGTGTTACTTTGCTCTCTATGAGTCAGTAGATGTGCTGCAGCCTCCCCTCAGCCCCTTCAGCAGTTCCTGGTCCAGTCTGGGTCTAAGTGGCATTCACTAACCTAGTTTTAGATCTGGCATGTCCACATGCCATATGTCCATGTGGACCACAGCACAGTAAAACTCGGACAGACTCGCTGACACGGTCAAGGGGGCGGCGAGTTTTAATTCTGTGGGTTCAGTGTTCAAGGCGCTCTTGTCCTCTCCATGGATTCACTGATGAGACCACGCGGCTAATGCTGCAGATAGTTGGACACTGACGCAGACGTAGGGAGAGCACTGTCAAAGTTCCTCACAGGGGGCATTCCCAGGCCCCGCTCCATAAATAACAGCTACAGGAGGAAATCACAGTGGTCTGTGAGACAATGTACGCTGCCCTAAATGTCACCTCACATGCTCTCACAAACATCCAAGGTCAGCTCTGCATCATGGGAATATTGGTAAAACAAGCACTCTACTAGCTGCTTTGTGACCATTTATGGTAGCTACTGTCAAATGATCACAACTACCCCAGATCCTCTCGTGGTTCTCAGCGTGCAGGGAGGGAATGAATGAGTCTTTATATGAACGGAGGTTTTTACAAACAACTGTGCCATTGCTTTAATTGTTAACGCAGACACAAGAAGATCGCCTGATTTGGCAATTTCCCAAATACATTTTGCCCTTTGCCTCCATCCATCCTGTAGGTGTGAGTCGTTTCAGTGCCTATACCGGCTAAAGCAGTCACCACTGATTCGGCCTATTAGTCAAACAATACAAAAAAATTGACTTCACCTCATCGCTCACTACAAAACTTAGAATAATGACCAAAAAAAAGTACCCTCTGTGGAGATTAATAGCCACCTGGCTGCCTTGAAATTTTAATTTGACATTTTCACTGTTGAGCCGCATGTTTTATCTCAGCTGACATTTAATTAGCCAGTCCCTCAACTGAAAAGCTTGTCTCTTTTCAAATACTCAAGATTTAAGATTAACTGAAAGGTGAACACATTGATTGACATTCTTAGAACTCTTAAAAACTTTATATAAAGCAGTATGGAAAGGATGTAGTACAGAAAACTGTATTATTATTGCTATTTTTATTATGGATTTAGTTTTACCCGTCTATCACTGCAGTCAACAGATTGAGTTGCAGCAGTGGTTGTCATACCCGGCTCATGAAGGTTATTAAGGTACTTAAAAGCCTCTAGGGCCCAATTGCTGTAATGTGGATCAAAAATGTTATCTATTTTTGAGTCATATCTCAGTCAGATTCAATGTGTTATGTATAAAGTTATATCTGTCACAGTGCACATTCATAAATCTGCTTAGAATTTAAAGAAAAAAGACACTTTTCATAACTTCATAACTTGTGAATTCCCATGTTTTTAGTTTTCTTGCGTATCAAAGTAATCTCAAAGTAATGGAGACATCTTTAAAGTGCTGGTTTTCTTTGACCAACGTCCCAAAACCCATAATAAATTATTTAAGACAATTAGGCAATTATCAAACTACTTGTCAATAGATTTTCTCTCGATTGACTAATCAATCAATCAATCAATCAATCAAACAACTCAAAATTATTGAGTGCAGAATACCGAAAAATGCTTAATAACCTGGAATATACAGTTTTACGTAGCTGACTTGTGACCTCAACAGCAAGATGTTAAAAACTTGTTTAGAGACAGAATAATTATATTGATTTACAAAGATCAGATGAAGGTAGAAGGTTTGTGTGTGTGGCTCTTTTGCCAAAACATAACTTGGGAGTCGGATTATGAAAGCATGGCAAGAGATGAAGCAGCAGAGGGAAAAGTGGAGCATCTTTCACCCTTCAGCGTCCCAGATGAGAGATAAATCGGTGATGACCTAGTACTAATGCGTCTGCTCTGAACTCTTGAGCTTTGAATCCTGAAGGCGAATGTTTTTGCCACAGGAATCCTTTGAAAAGTTGTTGCTTTGTTCGTCTTTAATAGACCGGTTAGGCCTCACACCTAGATATCATGGCGATTTGACAGACTATCCTGAGGCCAAACATTTCTATAAAGCTCTGTAGATTATCGCCGATTCTCCGTGGCCTAAAGCAGCTTCAGCAGGAACTAGCAGCACAGTGGTCACAGAGGACCACTGTGCTGCATTAGAGAGCACAAATGGGCGGTATTATATATTCCGCAATCCAAAACAAGCGTTGCAGCATCCACTGCGATTTAAAGCAAGCAAAAAACAATGGGGGATGGTGCGAAATGGAGCTCAGGTCTCAGAGGTGCGATTGCAAAGAGGATAGCTGTAATGGTGGGAAGTATAGGTTGATAGCGAGGACACTAGTGGTGGTGGGAGGAGAACGAATGAAAGTGAGGATGATGAGAGGTGAACAGTGCTTATTCAGCACTCAGCAGCAGTGATTGGTGTGTGATGCAATGGAGCTGCAGCAACCTTTTAACACTCTTGAGGCTTAATCAGGGTTGTTAGGATCACCAGCCAGTGTAGAGTGAGTGAGATAGGCATCGTGCAAAAGGCTGGATTTGCATGTTCATGAGTGTCAGTAAGGGTCCCGGTTATGTTCAAAGGGAAGATCTGATAACGGGAGTTTGAAAAAAAGGAGAGCAAGGAGAAGTTCCTTCATCTTGAGGGGCTGAGCCGACACAAGCAGCTTGTGCCATCTGGTGTATGAGCAATCAAAGAGGGTCTGCAGACTGACCACACACACGGCACACATACTATATGTATACGCATTATGCACGCAAACACCGTTTTGAAATTGTGCACCATCTTTCATCTCAAAAGCGACCCGAGGAAGTCAGAAAATTCCAGACCGAGGCCCTCGGCCGGATTGAGTCCTTCGAGTAGCAGAGCTGTGAAGCACAATGGCCGAGAGCGCCGGCAGTCTTCTACGCTCTGGGCGTGAAAGCCTGCACTGCTGTTTAATAATGCATCAGGTTCCAGTGTTGTTGGTCCCAGGGAGGGGTTTAGTGGTGGTGTGACTATGAGGGTCCAACTGGCTGAAGTAGCCCACGTGTCAAATGACGGAATGTCTCCACAGCTGAGATGTTATCCCACGGATTAAGCGAGCCATGAGCTGGTATCAATTAATCAAAGCATGTCTGGGGGTCCGAACGGCAATTTATTGAAATGGAAGGAAAGATTAAGTTGGAATTATGTATGTCTCGCTGGAGCTGGTGTGGGGGGGTTTTGATGTTTGAAATGGCCAGATTAGGGGAAGGTTGTTTTCACTTTCAACTCTGCATTGCAGTGGGGAGGTCGTATTGGTACAGGCGCGCTGCGCTTTGTCACCTCTCTGTGTGTGAGCGGAGATTACTTAATGCCGTGCCGTTCGAGGAGGTGACTGCAGATTTCATATCTGTTGATGGCTTTTACCAGACGAGGAACACAGCCGACAGAAAAGGCAGAGTTTTTTAATGTTTTATTTGTTACATAAGCTTGACGGTGCTGAGGCGGAAGAAATGACTGAGAGATTACTGTCACACTACTCAAATCCACTTTCTTCTGTAGCAATTGCTGAGTGCCTGCCTCATGTAGGTGTATATGTGCTTTTGTCTGTATTTCTGAGGGTACGGAGAGTGTGGGTGTGTGTGTGTGTGCGTGCAAGGTATTGTGAGCGCCTTTGAACGGGCGCAGCTGTGATTTTCAACTTGTTAATAACCCCACAGTGGGGAAGTGTGGACTGCAAGGAGCTGAGTGGGCAGGACCTCGCCTCCGGAGCAGGGCAGGGGGAGGAGGTGGCATGCGGCAAAGCAGCGAGATAGAAAACTGAACACATCAGCCTGCACTGCCACAATATGACCTTTACATATAATATAGACCTTAGAAGACGTGAGCCAGCGGGTTTTTCCACATGTTTCATGCCTTTTTTTTTTTTTTTTTCAGGAATTCAGGCCAGTAGTCTATTAATCAGTTTGTAAGTCGACAGAAAATAGATAACTTTAATAATTATCTAATTATTCAGATTCGTCGACTCAAGACCCTGTTCAATTGTTAAGATAGACGGATATTTGAAAAAATTCTGAATGTGTCATTTTTGAGCCGCTTCCTTAAGTTAAATACTAACCAACAAATGGTACTTTGATATAATTTAAGTGGTATTTAATTATTTCTGGAAAATAAAGTTATACTGCGAAATAATTGTTTTAATGGTCACAGTCAGCAGCCTCTTGTGCTATAAAAGAGTAATGAAGATCGAAACACAAAAGAAACATCTCCCTCGCTTAATAAATGAGAGCGTTTTCCACACACATTCCTCCCGACAGCTGAGACAGCAGACGCGGTGTACTTCCAATTTAATAGTTCATAAACCACTTTTGCGTACTCTGACAATCAACATGAAATAGTCCTTAGAGTTGAGAATGTTTTCACAGCTTATTATTGGTGACGTACGTCACTGCCCCTGTCTGGCCTGTCCTCTACACTGGATTCATATTCATATTCTACATACAGTGAGCCCTCACTGACCCCACCTTGAACGTGCAATCCTTTCCCAGCTGTCACGGTAGCACGATGGAGCACCACATCTCTGCTTGACCCTTGCCTTTATCAAACGACTGGGCCACTGGGAAATTGATCCCAGCTCCTTTGATTGTAAATCTGTGCCGACGTTACGACTTCTACCAGTGAAAGGAATTGAATAAAAGAGAAGATTGTGGACATTAAAAGATGATATAGATCAATGTGGGCAGTGATGCCTAGAATGGGTGTACAGCATGCGCTCTATTTACATGAGGTGAGGTGTATATGAGTATCCATGAAGGATTTCCCGAATGACTTTGTATGACTACCCGCGTTATCGGGCCCGTAGGCGCGGCTCAGGACAGCACATTACCACATAGATTGAAGCAGCCATTGTGTAGATAAATGGCGGAGGTTTTCTCTCCCCCAGAAGGGCACCATGAAATGGGAATTATGTCAACGACAATATTCCTCAGCGCTGGTGTCCGTCGCACACTCACCCACTCGGACACATTTTATGCCATGCTCGGCATCTGGATTTGCCGTGTGGTGTGTTTGGAGATAAACGGATGTGTTCTGAGGAAGAAGAGATCTTTGTGTCATTTTGTGTTCAGATCCAGCCGTAACAACAAAGCTAAAAGACAACCATAGAGGCTACTTATACCCGAGGGGGCAATTCTGCCATTGCCAGGTGATGCGTAAAAAGATTGTTAAAAACGTGTGTGTGTGTGGGGTGGGGTGGGGGGGGGGGGGGGGGGGGGGGGGGGTTCCTTATCAGATGCGAGGACGGAGCATGTCGTATTTTGTAGAGCCCTTTGAGGCAAATTTGTGATTTGTGATATTGAGCTACACAAATTTCAACATTTTATTGAAAATTGAATTGAATTGAATTGAGACTCAACTAATTTGAAAAAAATTTAAATTATGATTTGACTGAAACAACGTATATATATCCATATATTGAGTCAGCAAGTTCTGTGGTGCTGTGTGAGTGAGTGAAAGCTTAAAGTACTTAATTAACAATTCAAATAGTTACTTAAAAGTAATAAATGAGTGAATAATTAGCAAATGGATAGAATAGTGGTTGAAGCTTCGTGCTTCAGCCACTCCAAGTTGCAGGAGTACAAGTGCAAATTTGGACCAGACAGCCCAAACATTGGCAGTTCATATGTATGAAAACGTTATAAGCTTATCCAAGATATCCACTTTTATATGTAACATCCAGGTTAGGATCAGTTCAAATGGACACATTGGTAACATGACAGGCGGTGTGAGTGAATGGGTACAAGAGTTAATCTAACAGGGCCGATGTCTGAGTAAAAAGGGTGGGGATACTGTATGAACAGTGGGTGTTCGTGTTGCCAAATAGAAAATTGTATAATGACTTCATTCATTGTGTCACTGAGCTGCTAAGATTATCTAGTTTTTATTTTTCTGGCACTAGTTTCATTCCACACTCAAAGCGGCTCTGCTAACAGGAGGAGGGGCTTGCAAATTTGCAAATTTCTCCGCGTGCATAATCTTGACTGAAATGAAGGCAAGAATTTCATTATGTTGCTGAACTCCACCACAGCGAAGGGAAACGTTTGCACATAGGGGAGATACTGATAGTAGGAAGAGCTTTATACACTGTGAATGTGTGCACGTCTTTGTGAGATCGTTACGGCCGTACTGTATGAGGATGATTCATCTTAACTGTGGATCGATATCGTACCTCTTGTATGTGTTACTGCGTTACGCTGAGGGCAGGGAGGGACCCGTTATGTGGCACACAGCCCGGCGCTGCTGCTAAGAAGCCGTGTATCAAATGTATTTTCACATCCCACAGTATATACTGTGTGATCTATTGTGTCCCTGCTTGATGTGCGTTTACCACGCTGAAAGCGGGGTTTTAAATTGTAGATTTGTATTTTTAATTGAAGGAAAACGCACACGTGGGATATAAAGAAATGCAGCGGATGTTAAAGCGCAATGCAGATGAGAATTGATAGAAGATCAAAACTAGCACATCAGGATTCAGTGTGAGTAGGACAGATATGGAGGGAGGGAAGGCGAAGGGGCAACCCCCCTTTCTAGATGAGGGATTCCTTTACTGCAGTGATCAGCAGTCCCCCCCCCCCCCCCCCCTCCTCTCCCTCCATCCCACCCTCCTCCCCTCCCAGCAAGTCTACTGCTCCTCTCCTCCTCTCCCTCCATCCCACCCTCCTCCCCTCCCAGCAAGTCTACTGCTCCTCTCCTCCCTCCCGCCACTTCTCCCCACACTCGCGGCTTTCTCTTTTTTTATCTCCCACTCACTCTTTCTCCTTCCTCTGTTTCCCTTCATCCCCTCCATCTCTCTCTCTTTCTCTCTCTCTCTCTCTCTCTCTCTAGCCACCATGCCCGCTTCAAACGCACAGTACAGTCACGTTTCAGTGGGGAGGGATTGTCTGCTGCAGGGTACAGTATATGCAGCGCATGGTAAGAAATGCAAGCGCACTCGTGACTCACACCGCTTTACTCCAGCCTTCATTTATCTCTATCGCTCCCCTGCTGCTGCTCCATTTATCCTCGCATTCTCTCTCCTCCTCCCCACCTCTTTCTCTCCTCCGGCTCATCTGTCCATCTTCCCAGCCGTCGTCGATGCCCCGTTTCTTTCTTCCACTCCCTCTCGTACCCGTATGACATTGATTCCAAGGTTGCTGTGCTATTGACTGCTGCTACGCTGTTAAATATTTCAGGCAGCATTTCAGTGGCTGTGTGCCGAGGGAGAGGAGGGGGGGCTTTGCTCAGTCGCTCTGCAACTACCGCTGACAAACAGACGGGTGGACACACACACACTCACACACACCACCTGCAAACACACAGAGGTACATTCACACATACATGTCACTCCACAGATGGATGTACATGTACGCCTTATGTGCGTTACACTGCCCTGATTCGGGGAGCTTGGGTCGGCGTCGCGGACGTTGTGAGTCGTGTTCTCGGTGAAATCTTTCCTCCCGAGTTTCAAGCAGCTGAAAAGTTAATGAATGAGCAAAGCAGTGCTGGATTGCTGTCTGCAGACTGTGCAGTTATTCCAGACCGGCCAAAACGCCTTCCTCAGCATGTCATCTGATCAGCAGCCTGATCACTGTTTGGGCTCCAGTTGGTGCCGAGGGACGGCAATCGGCATTCTCATTTAGGACACACACACACACACACACACTCGTCTGTCATCTTTTGCCTGGTGGTGTCAGAAACAAGAGCATACACCCCTTGGATCCCTGTGGTGGTGCTCGGTTTACGGTGGAACTGCATCACTGCTGCAGTGGCAGCAGATACTTTTCATAAACGCTTTTAGACTTCTTCAACTTGTTTTTCACCATTCCCCGCATTTGAAGAAGTTTCTTATTTTATCTTGGGGGGGGGGGGGGGGGGTCTAACAAGAAGGCAACACCAAAATAGTAAAGACTCAGCAAGGCCTCCATCTGTGGACCCCCATTGAGCCTCTGCATGGAGGATAGTCAGTGTAGCATTGCAATGGAGAGCTGACAACTATTGACATTTTACAACAGCTTCCATGGGGCCAAGTGAGTGACAGTGGTCGGTATCTGTCATTGTTTGAGTTAGTCTAAACTTTTATCCCTTCCGCATCGCCACTACGGTCTGTGGAGGTGTGATTGGCAGCCGCGTTCCCTGATTGACAGCCTTGACTTTTATCGAGAGCGCTTGATTGGCGACTGTGCTTGTCAGGTCGATGGAGTAAGACACTGGCTGCCTGTACAAAGCCTCGATCTTGACTCTCTTGACGTCGACTATTTGCTCGCTATCTGATTGTGTGCATATCGTAAATCTGATATTACCACAGTGGTACAGGCCTGGTTGAAAGCATCAACGGTGTAAAAGATGCCCTGTGCCTCGGGAAATCGAAGGACGAATGAATGTGTGAATCAGTGGTGATGCTTTACACTCATGGGAGAATGTGCTGTATATGTGTATATGTACAGCACCACAATGTCACAAACCAGGACCAGTCGGCAGAGAAACGTTTTTTCGACGTGCGGTAGAAGCAGATTTTGTTTAAGCAATGCGCTCATAAGTGAAAAGGAATTCAACAAAGTTCTGTTTTCGCCCCCTGGTACTCTCTCATCCTCGCTCCATATCATTACGTGTAAGTGTGAGGAGTTCTGACGGCCCGTCTCATGCCTTAAAAGGCTCCATCGCCACTCGGCAGAAAACACGACGAGCTCTGTAATTCGAAACACGTGCAGACATTCCTGCTGCTGGGTTACAATAGCAATAGGGGGAAAAAAAGGAGGGTTTTCCCAAGCTCTGCTCCTCTGCTCGTCTTCCTCCCCTCCTCCCCTCCTCACTCACTCACTCACTCACTCACTCCCTCCCTCACTCCAGGCTGTTACACAAGTGGAGAATTCATACTGAACTATTCTGTTGTTATACTGGCTGCATTTGGCTGCCTTCTTTCTGTGTCTCCCTCTGTGGTGGTTTCTTCCAAGTAGTGGTTTCTATCTCTCAGTACTGGTGTGTGTGTGTGTGTGTGTGTGTGTGTGTGTGTGTGTGTGTGTGTGTGTGTGTGTGTGTGTGTGTGTGTGTGTGTGTGTGTGTGTGTGTGTGTGTGTGTGTGTGTGTGTGTGTGTGTGTGTGTGTGTGTGTGTGTGTGTGTGTGAGTTGTTTTTTTTATGCGTCATCCTATTGTAAAATCTCTCCGTGACCAGGAAGCTGCAGTTGAAACTGTGCTTCATGGGTGTGGCTCCAGCCTGGGTATTGGAACATTTCTAGAAACTGGAACAGAGGAAGCCATTTTGTAACATAACCCTGTAGTCAGTCTTGGAAATGAACAATGAGTGACACACATTGGCTCACAGCCCACTTAAAATAACGGAAACATTAGTCATAAAAAAGCTGTGTTCAAATGTAATAACCAGGTTGTTGCACTTTTGTCCTCCTGTCTGCAGGTTTGGAGGGGCGCCCCCTCATGGCATGGCCAGAGACTGTTGTGTTCCGCCACTGCTCCAGAGGGTAAGTCCCTGCCACCTCTCACGTCATTCAGTTTATTTCTGTCCATATGCCAGCGCATCAAGGGTTCCCTCAAATCCAGCCTCTGCTCCTTGTCTGAGACAAAAACGAGTTCTGCGCTTAAGGGAATGCTGCATTGATCAGACAGCGGAGGCTCATTTGAAATTAACAGTCGGTAGTCATTAATATGGAATCTGTCTCGGGGAAGCATCTGCTCGTCTGTGTGAGAGGCGGGAGAGATGGAGAGTGTGAACTGAACAGAGGGAGGAAGAGAGCGGTGAAGGGGGCTGAGAGGAGAAGGCAGCAGCGTTGCAGAACATACTGATGGGATTTGAAAGTGGCCCTTGATAGCTGTAGGATACGAGCGGAGATGAGCACAGCGTCCTCACACATTCACCAGTGTGCCTGTGATGACAGGATGGTGGAGGACAAGGGGAACAGGTGCAGAAACAGCCATGATGCTCGGGGCAAGGTTTCAAGTTGTCGCCATAATGAAGATGTGGGTGTGAAATAAAATGTCTGCACCTCTGCATTTTCGAACGTGGTCAAGAGACACTAGAGACGGAGCCCAGCCGGTACTGCCTGTGCCAGCCGACGATCCTTCATTTCTGGGTGCGAGCCCAAGCCGAGATCTGCTGATTCACTGCAGTGGTCCCGAGCGGGAGGCACAGGTTGTTTGGTGCAGCAGCAGCAGCAACAAGGCAGCTTAAATCACCTTGGACCGCCGCCGGCGCTCAGCCCTCTGCGTTGATCCATGGCTCTGTCATTAGGGGCCACTCGGCATGCTAATGGTGTAAGCTGTGCAGGCTCATTATAACCAGAGTCTGATTTCAGACCAATAGAGCTGGATTACAGACTATTACTAGTATGCAAAAATAATAATAAAGCGCCACCAAGCAGAGCAGTGGCTCAGCTGTTTGGGACACAAACTACAGTTCTTATGGTAGTGCCTAAAACCAGCAAGTACAGACGGAAACAAGCACTAAACACTGAAACACCATGAACTCGCAATGTATAGCTCAAGCCCCACCACGCAACCATCCTTTTAGCCTTTCTATGGGAATAAGAAATATCAATAGTTGCCATCAACAAATTGACATAACAATTCTGTGAGGAGAAGTTGAGCACTATTGTACTGTATTGGTCTTACAGTCAGGAGTGGGCTTATTTTTGCAGTCAACCGCCGTCGGTGTATTTCCGTGTCTACGTGTATAAGCCTGTACTTGCGTGTGTGTGTGTGTGTGTGTGTGTGTGTGTGTGTGTGTGTGAACACACTGATGAATAAGGTTTAGTCATCTGTTGAATCAGAATTCCTGAAGGATTTACAAATGGCTCTTGAGTTTGTTCCTTTTTGCAGATACTGTCTGCAGTGTTTACAGCAGCGAGATCCTATTAAATGTTTTCAGTCACAGAAGAGTACACTAACTTTAAATCGTCATAAAGCTCAACACAGTGATTCCAGAATCCTATTTCGCCTGTCGTTTGGCAGCTTTGATGTTGAACTCCTCTGGTAGGTGGAGCTCTTTCATTGTACTGCCCCCTGCTGGGTCTCAAACCACACTCCTATGTGTCATCAATCTACATAAGTAGCGCAAACATAGCACCATCAGAGTATTCGACTCTGCAGTGTTTCAGTTAGTTTGTGGTAGATTATATGGTGAAGTTACAGGAATTAAAGACATAATTATTGTTTTAGCGCTAGTGAGTAATTCACATGTGTGTACAGACAATGCCTAGACCAACTAGTGCTGAACAAAATAAGCAATATATATACTGTTGCCTATGCCTCTTTCTTCAATGTTCTTCAATCAGAAGTAGCATCCACATGAAAGCTCACTTCCATGGTTCAGTTAAGACCTTGGGGTGTCATTTTACATTTTCTGCTTGTGTGACATTTGTCGTTTTCTTGCCTGCAACCCCCTCACAGAGGTGACGGTGGTGTATCAGAACGGGCTGCCGGTGATCTCAGTCAGTTTGCCGTCCCGGCGAGAGCGCTGCCAGTTCACCCTCAAGCCGCTCAGTGACTGTGTGGGAGTTTTCCTGCAACAGCTCCAGGCGGAGGACAGAGGCATCGACCGGGTAGCCATCTACTCCACGGGTATGTTAACAAGCGCAAGAGTACTGTGTGCACACACACTCCAACTGTATCCATTTACACAAGCAGGTCATACATATACATGCTTTCAAGTGTTCTTGTGTCGCGATGCTGTTATGTCTTCCCGCAGCGGTGGCTTTATATCAGAATTTAATATCACTGCATGCATCATGAAATGATTCAATTTTAAACCTGCTGCTCTGCACAGAGGGTTGATTATACAGGAACAACTGGTACTTGAAATCTTACTCTTGGTGTGCTAGTGCAGCTTTAGCTCTCATGGTAATCAGACATCAACAAGCCTGATTAGCAAGAGACTTCAAGGATATTTGAGGTGGCTGCCCATCAGTGCTCCATCTCACTCACTTCACATTTGCCTCTCTCTCTCTCTCTCTCTCTCTCCAGATGGAGCGAGGGTCGCCTCCTCCACAGGCATAGACATCCTGCTGCTGGATGATTTCAAGCTCGTCATCAATGACACCACGCACCTCGTGCGGCCACCAAGGAGAGGTGAGGGCTGGCAAAGAAAAGGCTGAGCCTATACTGTTTGCTCTGAGTCACTTCCTCACAGTTGGGGTCACTACCAATAAGGTGAAGAAATGGTTTTATCGACAGCAAGTGGAGGGTGTTAAAGCCTGTCTTTTTTTTTTTTTTTGTGTGTTTGCATTTGTGCGTGCTTCAGAGCTGCTGCCCCACGAGGAGGCAGAAAGGCTGAATGACGTCAAGTTTCTGGTGCAGCAGCTCTACACCACCCTGCGCATAGAGGAGCACCAACTCGGCAAGGAACGTGAGCTGATTGGACGGCTGGAGGACCTCAACTCTGAACTCCGCCCCTTAGAGAAGGTCTAACTTCCTTTGCCTCTACTGATATTTTGGTGGTTGGTTATAGTTCGTTGCTGCTCTTAGCTAGACCCACAAATCATTGCAAGGTTTTTAACCAGCCAATAAAGTGTTTGACAGATAATTGAACAATAAAATGGAAGCCAAGGGGAGCTGTAGCTGCTCAGAATTTTGATGTTTTTAATCCTCTTATCTGCAGATATTTTTTAAAATTGTATCATCAGGCCTTGTTTCCTCTCAGCCATCAAGGATTACTGATTAAAGATGGTCTGATCAGTTAAGCCGTCTTATTATGGGTTTGGGGCATTCAAGGGTCTGAAACACGTAGCAGCTCTCGGCCTATATTCTTTTTTTTTTTTTTTTTTTTTGCGCTGAAAATCAATAATGACCTTCATCCTCGATACATTCTCAATACACATCTGCTTATTTTGTTCTATTTAAACTGGCTGCTTCTTCTTCTTGACTTCCGGATGGGTAGGTGAAGGAGGAACTGAATAAGAAGGCAGAGCGGCGTACCACCTGGGTGCTGTGGGGCGGCATGGCGTACATGGCCACCCAGTTTGGCATCCTGGCCAGGCTCACCTGGTGGGAGTACTCCTGGGATATCATGGAGCCCGTCACATACTTTATCACTTATGGCACGGCCATGGGCATGTACGCCTACTTTGTTCTCACGCGCCAGGTAAGACGCAACGAAACACAACAAGCATGCAAATACACATGCATGAATTAATGTTTGAAGTCAAGTTTGAGTGTAATAAGCATCTTCTGCTGCCGTTTGGGTTTGTGCTGAAATGATTAGTTGATCGACAAAAATCTGAAAACAACAATTTAGATAGTCAATCAATCATTTAAGTCATTTATTAAAGCGAGCGCAAACTTTCTGTGGCTCAAGCTTCTCAAATACGAGGATTTGCTTTTTGTATTATTTTAAATTGATTATCTTTTTTGCATTGTTGGACATTATGTATACCAAAGGATTAGCTGATTGATAGTAAAAGTTATCTTATTAATTGATTTTTTTGTGCCAAAAAATGTGAAACACCATTGATTCTTTGAGGGAAATTGTCCTCTTCAATAACATTAAACTCGGGGAACAAAGCATTACAGTAATGAAATCCAATAGCGCTCCTGTCTTTGCGACACTCTGCATTCAATTCTAATATTTTTAGCTATTTACAAGTTGAGTCTAGTCACAGGGTTCAGCATTCATAAATTACCACCAGCGTTTAGCTCCAAGGACGTGAGTGCATTTGATGTTGAATTTCTCGCTGGTGTGATTTGACCCAATGAATAGAAAGCAGAATGCGGACGATATCTGATAAACATGTCTGTGTCTCTCTATAACCTGCAGGAGTATGTTTACCCCGACGCTAGAGACAGACAGTATCTGCTGTTCTTCCACAAGGGGGTGAAAAGGACACGCTTCGACATTGAGAAGTACAACAAGCTGAAGGATGATATCACTGAGGTACAGTCGCTTGGTGAAAACTGGATGTTTTGTGATGTAAAATAAGCACTGCAATCACACTGGGGATTGTCACATTTTACAGTTCAATACTTTGATTTGTAACGGCCGTACAAAGACCGACTTTCATACCGATCCCTGCATGCTTTCTTCTCGTATTTGAAACTCTACCCTGCCTCCCTCTCCTCGTGAACCCTCTCCAGGTGGAGTTGGATCTGAAGCGTCTTCGGGACCCGCTCCAGCTCCAGCTCCCGGTTCAGCAGCTCACAACCAGTAAAAATTGATGGGAAGAGTGACTCCCTCCTCTCTCAACTCCTGCAACCCCCCTTTCCCGCTTCCATCCAACACCTTTTCCCCTCCCCTTTTACCCCCAACTCTTTCCTAAGACTCTTCCCTCCCCCATTCCTCCCACACCCAATAATCCCATCCCTTTCTCGACTGTGGGAGTTAGTTTTTTCTCCTTTTTTCTTTTTTTTTTCTTTTTTCTTTTTACTTTCCTGACTGAAAACTCCAGTTGGAATTGCAATTGAAAACCGCTAAAAGACGAAGAAGGATGGCGAGAGTACCGGGAACTGAAAAACTCTCACAGCCGAAGGATGGTGAGTATGATGAAAAGGACAATGATGATGAGGAATTAAGCTGGGCTACTATGGATATGCCTCAAGTCTCCGGAGGGACAGCCTGCAGGGAACTTCAGGGGGAAAACAGGAATCATCACACCTCTAGACACTCCAGAGCAGAGGACATGCAGAGGGACAGTCACTGTTGAGTGTGTGTGTGTGTGTGTGTGTGTGTGTGTGTGTATGGGACTTTCAGGGTATACTGGGACACCGGCCCTGGCCACTCTGGCCTGCAGGTCGACACAGCAGTGTAGTCCTGCTTCCTCTAGCAGTAAAACTGTCAACACACACACCTACTTTTGGTTGGGACAGGCTCCAGAAAGAGTCTCTATCCCAAAGTTTACAAGAAAGTCCTGACTGCAGTCGCACCATCAGGGGGACTTTCGTCTACCTGTGGCTGAACCCTGCTGCCTCTCCCTCCCTGGGCCACGCCTTCACCAGGTGACGGACACATGTCCCTCCCAGTGTGACCTTTGTCAGGAGCCTGTCTCGACTCGCAGGATAGAGGCATGACGACGCCTCGCTTCCTCTTCCTGTTGACGTCCTGTAGCGGCCCGGTCTGCGCAAGTATGAGAGTACTACCGACAACAACATCACTGTGTGTTCTTTTATTCCAAAAAAAAAATATTTTGGCACTTTTTATTTTGAAAGCCATAGTATATTTGTTATGAGAAGAATATAAATATATATATATGTATACAATCAAATAAACAGATGACCAGAGGCTAGTTTTTTTCAGTGGGGGGAGGAGCTCTCTTTCAAGCATCCTTTCATCAATTAACATCCTCTGAAGATCTCTGCCATGGAGGACCCCCGCTAACAGTCCAATGTGCGCACACGCAAAGAGCATTACAGCGAATGCATTCATACCTTGAACTAACTATTACATATCTTGTCAAACACACAATGTATTTCACAGTAACCACGTCCAGGTAGGACGTGAGGCTCCTGTGCATGGTCACTAAAGGGGGGGAAACAATGTTGAAGCCAATTCAGGGTGAAGATGGCTTTGATTGGAATTCATTTTGAACAGTGCAGCATAATGTCATCTTCGACCTCTATGATCACCTCATGAATACATGAATATGAATATGAAGGGTTTGAAATGTGCAGTGACCATGGTCTGAGACAAACCCACAGCCGTGTTATCGCTTACTATATCGATATACTGAGTGGCTTTAAAGAAGAGTCAATACAACAGGAGCAGCATTTGAGCAAATTGCCTGCAATGTCCCTTTTTTTATTTTTTTTTTCAAACATCATATATTTCCTCTTTGTCCAATGAAAAGTATTGTTCTTGGAGATGTAAAGTTCATGTTTTCAGTGACCTGGCCATGATCTTAACAGCATGCAATGTGCATTTCAACAATTTCTTTTACGATTCTCCCTCACGAAGCTTACAGACAAAATCACAGAAGACTCCATCTTTTTTTTGTTGAGTTTTCTCCTCCCACTGTTGCTGTAATGCCCCCCTGCTCCCTCGATGGCCAGGCAGGGTAGACTGCATGCTGTGGTATGCCCTTAGTAGAAATCTGTGAATGTGTAGGAGCATTATTGCAATTTTGTACTTAACTGGACACTTTTCTTTGCCACATCTATGACATCTTATCTCCTTGATACGTTAAATGTAGAAGCCATATGTTTATGGTTTTTTTTTGGGATGGTCACTGAAAGAACATTTGTCAGCTTTACTTCGTTCTCTGTTCAGGTTCAGGACTGGAGCCCCTCTCTCCGGCCCCATTTATGTCTTAAAAAAAAAAAAAAAAAAAAAGCTCTGAAAGTAAGTTGTTTTCACTTTGAACTGCTACTGCTGTAGATCACCTCTGCACAATCACATGACGCCGCTGAACACAGACTCTAGTTCAACATCCTGCTTGTGTGTGGAAAGTTGACGGAATCCCACTGAAGAGATCGATGTGTTTAACTGCAGATTTTCCATTACAGTGCATGATTTTAGGTCAAATCAAAGGTTAGCCATGCAGATCTCAAGGCAGGATTTGGTCGAATCTTTTACTGTGTGTCAGTGGGTGTGTGTGTGTGTGTGTGTGTGTGTGTGTGTTGTCTCCAAGGGAAATTGTGCCTTTTGATTGATTAATGATTTAAAAAGTATCAATACTGTAGCAAATTGGTAAACGGCAATGATGAGATCATTGAGAAAGTTAATCTCCTATTTGGAATGACACCCTTCGTATTGAGAAGGGTTCAAATTGAATGTTTGGAAGTGAGAATAAATCTTGCTGCGTGTCTGTGGACGTGTGTGATTGTCGAATCCACGTGTTGGCAAGTGAGTACACTGGGGACAAAGTTCAGATCGCTATATTCATGAATCCTTTTCCCTCATTTACTGACTGTCAATAGTGGTAGAAATCAATTCCGCCCTCACCCCACTTCATAACAGTCATGCGTTTTTTCCCGAACACACACACACACACACACACACACACAATGTGGCGATGGTGTTTCCTTGGAGATGTACTGTGGCAGGTGAGAGATCCTCCCCTCTGCTGTTTCTACACAACACTTCTCTCCATCATCACCTCCTCCTTTTTATCACGCCATCCACCGTTTATTGCCTTTGTTTTTGTCCTTTTTTTTTTCTTGTTTACTTTTTAAAAATGAAATATATCAAATATAGGGAAACTTTATTATAAAGAGGGTGTTGCATGAATGTATGTCTACATGGGAAATTATGTGAAAATAACAAAAGATGATTTATCAAAAAAAAAAAAAAACTGCAAAGATAATTTAAGAACGTTGTTTGTAGAGATTCCTAGTTATAAAGGGCAGTGGACAGGGCTGCGTCTTTAGAATTTGCCCTGCCAAATCTGACTTAAATCCCAGCCAACCAACTGCTCAACCCCCCCCCCCCCCCCCCCCCCCCCCCCATCAAACCCCACTCCCATCTTCACCTTCTTACTCCCATAAACCCCTCCATCGGCGCTGCATTTTTACTCCCCAATAATGGAAAAAAAACCTCCATCCTCGGTGCACTTATAAGGGAGTAGTTCTCTTGACCTCAGTTACTAACGTCCTGGATCTGAGTCCAAAGGAAAAGTGTCAGGCGCACTCTGTCAGCTTATCGGGGAACACCTCCAATTCTCGCCCCTCTCTCCTGGCATTTTCATCCACTCTCAGCCTTTTTTCTCCAAAGCGACATTATTATTCTATTTTTTGAATGTGTGTTATGTTTTGAATATCTTGTTTGTGAGCACTTACAATAAGATGTTTAAAATGCCTAAAGAGTGAAGCAGAATATAGGATTGAAAATGATCTTGTACTCCAATCTGACCTCTTTTTTTTTTAATTTTGTTTTTCTTGTCCGTTTTTCTTCTGTTGACATGATGCTGTAATGTTGGCGAAAAAGAAAAATGTAAAATCCTGTATCATTTATGAAATATGTATAAAAGAGAAATGTAATTCAATTATCAATAAAATCCGTATCCAGGTTTTGGAGCCAGTGGTCCAGTTGAAGCTCCTGTTGTTCTCACTGGAAGTGAAGAGATTAATGGACATACTACAGAAATTTACAAGAAGCAACATTTCAAGGTCGGACCACCTCCTCCTGCTCTCCTTGGCCTCCAGCTCTTCCTGTACAGGACATCCTATGAGATAGACCTGAGGGGAACTGTTTGTATACAATAGGTACATGAAGCATGGTTAGGAAATCTAAAAGTTTATTTAAAAACGAAATGGCAAAAGAAACATTTACATTTTGAAAAGTGTAATCATTGAACAGGGAGAAATCCTTTTTCTCCCATATGTACGAGTGTCCTACGCTAGCAGCACTAAACACAACGTACAGCTGGGGCTGATGGGAAGGTCATTTGTTTTGCAGGTATTTGTTATAAACCAAAATATAAGACAGATTTTAACCTGATGAAAAGTCAGGGGATCACCAAGGTGGTCAAATTCATCCTACGGGCTGTATGAATGTCTACCTAATTTGATGATAAACTTTTCACCTTTCAATGAAAGCCCAAACGGTCAAACCCCAGGTGGTGCAAGAGGAAAAGTACAGGGAACACCAAAGTTACTAGGCTTAAACCCTTTGGGACCATGAAACTTATGCAAAATGTGGACAAAATCCATCCAGTGTTTAAGATATTTCGGTACAGTCCAATCTGTCTTCGACCATCACATTGATTTGCCATCCATATGCCTCGCCTCTAGCGTGGCTGAAAAAAAAAAACCAACAACTTTTAACCCAGTGCTGCAACACACTTCAGTGCAGTGAAAGCACTAAAACAAACCTAAACACTGTCAATATAATTGGAAGGTTTACTGGCTAACGGTGTCTTATTTCCAGGAGTAATCGCAGAAGAAGAATGCCATGTTCCACCTCATTTCTTCCACCAGCCTGGTGCATTAATGTCTCTCTTGATTTAATTACATTACGAGAAACAAAAACTGCAAACATCAGGTTAGTTTGGGTGCTTTCTTAATGAAAAGGGCCAAGCTTTAGATGTTCTCTGGCAAATAACAGGGGCCAAGTTATTAGCTAGATCGCTCTGCTGTCAGACACTCTGCCTCAGCGTTGCCTTGAAGTGAAAGTTGCGTCAGCACGACACTAAACCGATTAATCAGATTGGTTTAATGCTGCTGCAGATTAGATCATCGCTCAGTGTTCCACGCCCTTTAAATCAAGAAGGAATGAGCAGAACATACATTAAGACATGTAAAAAAGGCCACAATCACACTTTTTCACAGCAATGACGGCAAGAAAAAGAAATATATTATGTTTGTTGTAGTTTAAGGTCATGTGTGCGAGGATTGAGGGAGGAGAGTGTGCAGACCGCACCGTCTGAAACAATGGGAGGATGATCCTGTCACTGGATGTGGGGAGCAAGGGGTCAAGGTGAGACAGACAGACACGACAAAATGACACATGCCGATAAGAGGCGCCTATTAAAGACAGGCTGAACAAGAAGAGACACATGCACAGCTCAGGCCTGAGCTCGGACTGTCATTTAGCCAACACAGAGAAAACGTATCATGTTTTTTTGGGTGGTTACAAATCTGCTGCTGGAGGGTGTTGCAGTTTCAGGTGTTGGTGAGTACAACATTTGTTATGTTTTCACTTTCAAAAAAGCAGGTATTTCCTTTATTAAGATATTCTACAGCAATAACAGCAGTTGCAGTGGTCTTTCCTTTAGATTAAAGAAACGTTGACATTGTTCTCTATATTTGATATTGTCCACAAAACCCTTTGAAAAGACCAGAACAAACAGTGAATCCAGTACTTTTGGACTTCCCTCAACAGCCCCAAGCCTATTTATTTCCGCCGCTGAAGATGTTGGTCTTTAAAAAGGTCACAAATACATTTCATCTATTTAAGCTTAATAAGTTCCGACAGCAGCTGAACATTAAAGCTTTCAGCAAATGTTTCTAAATTTAGATAAATAACGCATTCCGCATGGACTATTTTCAGCAGCGGATTCACACGCATTTGGTGCTGAAGCGAGTATCTGTCAGCAGCAGGTTGGTGAACATGGAATTTTGAATGAACACAGATGTTGTCCAATGCACCTGTGTGGCTCATTAATGTGTTTTAATGGCTTTTGGACGATACTCCGTGTCTACGGCGCTGAGGGTGTACAGGTGTTCAATCAATTCATGGTTGGTTTTGATCACACATTTTTTTTCAACCAGCTTTAACCTTTAACAAAAACACATTCATTATGAAGAACAATTAGGTTGGACGTATGTATACTCTAAGTCTTCATCTTCATCTGTGCAAATAAGAGGCTGGAGTCTGACTCGGGTCAGGCTTGGCTCCACAATCCTTTAATAGCCGTAGTAAGTTATTCAAGACCCATCTGGAAGATTTAATGTCTACATTAGCATTCACCCGCATGAGTCAGCTTTGTCCTCTGCCCCTTCTGTGCTGCTAGAGCTTGAATAATGTTGGTCAGTCGTACGTCTCCAAAACTGGTCGTTTATGCTGTCAGTGGGCCCAGGCCGTGAATTTATCCTTCTGCTTTTATTGGAGCAGCAGCTAGTGACAAGATGGACTGTCCATTAGAGGATGAAGGGGGAAAATGAGGTGTGTGTGATGTCATTTATGGTCACAAAATTAGTTCCATCTCACTCGAATATTTCTTGACAGTTTTCAGGAACTAAGATGCCAGTCAGTTTATTTTTTCTCAACATGGTTTGGGATATGTATTTGGGTGTTTTGGTGTTTACTTGTGAAAGCGGATATGAGGAAAGGAACAGTTGCTGTGAACTTCTGGTCAACCTTGGCCTCCATTAGATGTCAAAAGCCCTTTTCGCACAAGGTACGGGAAAGTGTAAACAGATTTTTTTTTATGTTGCGCAATCCAACTTAATGGAAAGCCTGGAGTTTGGCTTTAGTGGAGGTCACTGCTCCAGTACAGAGTTATGAATGGTTCGTCAGCTGTCACGTTTCCTGGCCTATCCCTGAAGATGCTTTACTGCCGGGCTTATCAGCCTCCCGCTGTTTCCTCATCCCCGCTGCTTCTCAGTGAATAACACTTACTCTCACCCTTGCCCACTTTGCCGGCTCCCATCAACGCTCACTTCTACTTCTTTTCCTTTTGTTTTATGTCTGCCTCCTAATTACACTGTTGAGGGGGCACGAAGAGAGGGAGAGACTGTTGATTGTTTTTGCTGCACTTTGTTTACTCTGCTCATTCAGTTGTTCTCCTGATTCTGCAATGCTTGCAGTAGTGAAAATAGTCACCACTGAGAGGACTGGATAAAGAGTTCTTTGTACGTGGTTTATTAGCTTTTAGTTCAATTAGAATAGACTCTGTGTTAAAGTTTATCACGAAGGTCCAAAGGTTTGCTTCATTGCAACAACTTTGCTCAAGTGAACAGTTTAGACATGGGTTGTACTGGTTTTCTCTGGACTGAGCAGAACATCTAACTCTTTTAAAGGATCACTTTACCAAAACTAGAAAAAGAAGATAATCTCACATCTAGCCATGCAGGTAGTTTGGGTTTCTGAGATTTCTGTTTTTAATTGGAATTACTTCCTACTGAAAGCTGTTGGCAGCATTGTGTGCCTTTCGTAAAGAGTTGACCCTTGAGGAAATGAGGGGAGAGAGATATGGGGGAGGACTTGCGTCAAAGGTGTTGTTAGCAACTTAAACCCATGTTTAAAGGGGTGCCCCTGTTTTGAATGTCTATTTTTTTATTTTTTTTTACTCTTGTAAGCACCAGAAACAAAATTTATTTTAACTCCATGAAATTGATGTGTAGTTCAGAAATCTAGAAGAAAGGGAGCTAATATGTTTTCTTTTCATAATTTAGGGGAACTGGTTCTTTTAGCAGTGATGGAAGATGTATTTAAAGCAATCAGCAAAAGTAGCAATACCACAGTATACAATATTCTTATAGAATAGTAATATAGATACAGTATCAAAAGTCAAAACAGTAGTATATATTTAACACAGTGTACACATAGGTATATTACCAGATATAGCTAATATGTTAGCACTGTTTTTAACAACTCCATACTGTTGGGTAATTTAATCCAACCCATATCAAAGTGTCATACTTTGTAAACCTAGCTTTGCTTTTTATGTATAGTCTTAAACTGAGCTTAAAGATTTATGTAGCAAAGTAAAAACTTTGATAAGAAATCTAGTGGACTATAAATACTAAGTACAAAGTAGCTCAAAATTAAAAAACTCAAGTACTGTACTTACTTTAGTACTTAGTACTCACTTGAGTAGTTACTTCCCACCTTTCAGACTCCATACATTGTCCAACCAACCTCTCTAGCTCACCCTGCTTATCTTAAACACATATCATGTTCCTACTTTTTTCCAAAGCATGTGTAACCAAATCTTGTTCGTCTTTGCCTCCTCAGCCCTGGACCCATGCTCTGCATACATCAGCCTGAATGAACCTTGGAGGAACACAGACTACCACGTCAACCAGTCATCCGGCGTGCCCCATTGTGACAGCCACGTGTCTGGAGAATGGTACCGCTTCACGGGCATGGCCGGGGATGCCATGCCCACCTTCTGCGTCTCTGAGGACCACTGTGGCACGCATGCTCCCATCTGGCTCAACGGCAGCCACCCTCAACCCCACGAAGGCATCGTCACACTGCCTGTGTGTGCCAGCTTCAATGACAACTGCTGCCAGTGGAACGCCAGTATCGATGTGAAGGCCTGTACTGGTGGATATTTTGTCTATCGCCTGCCCAGACCCTCAGTCTGCTTCCACGTGTACTGTGGCCGTGAGTGTTCGTGTGTGATATGTAAAAAGTCAATTTTTTTACTTTCCTTTTCTTGTCTATTGTTGTGTTATTATGTTTTTGTGTGTGTGTTACGTAGATTTCTACGACATCTGTGATGAGGTGGACTGCGCAGGTCCCAGATGTCCCGAGTCTGACTGTCGCTGTGCACCTGGAACTGTCCTGGGACCAGACAGACAAACATGCCTGGGTGAGACGGACAGAGAGGGAGGAAGAGAGAGGACAGATAAGTTGTGTTACAGAAGTGGAAGACAGATAGGCTGGAAATGGTTTCTGAAAGACAATAACAAGAGAAATCAATCCGTCTGGCTTTACAGTATCTTCACCCATTGTTTTGACAAACACATTCATAAATATGGATAGGCTGTTTCTTGGCTATTCCTATTTACATGCACATGATATTCACGATATGAGGCATTCCCGTGTGTGTGTGTGTGCGCGGTACACTGGATGCTACACCTAATGATGGGTGACAAGCTTGCAGTGGGAACCTAGCCTGAAAACTCCCATTATCTCATTATTCACCCATCAACCAAATCTGCACTCCACTGTCTCAGAAATTACTTCTTCATTTCTCAATCATCGCTCACTCTCTTTCCTCACTCCCTTGCACTCTCACTTTAGTCCCTCCTTTTATTTCTTTACCACTCCTCTCAGTGTTATCAACGCAGTTTTAAAGTCCTTTAAAGTCCATTCATCATCTTCCTCCCAAGAACATTTAAGTGATTAGCCTCAAGGTGATGAACTCCACCCATCTGGTACTCAGTCGATTAAACCAGGGCTCATCTGATAATAATATCTGACCCAGCTGTGGTGTGCGTCCTGTGTTCAGATGTGAACGAATGTGGAAAGGGCAACGGTGGCTGTGCAGAGGTGTGTGTGAACACCAAAGGCTCCAGGCGCTGTGAGTGTGGGTTGGGTCGTGTGCTGGACGACGATGGACGCAACTGCAGAGGTACATCCATGCTGTGATGTTCATATGACACACCAGTCAACGTTGTACAGAGATAGGTAACCCTCTTCATCTTTTTATTTTCTCTGTGTGACCTCATGCAGAGATAGCAGGCTGTCATATTAACAATGGAGGCTGTAGCCATGGCTGCTCCTCGCTGCTGGACTCCTATCAGTGCCACTGTCCCAGAGGGCTGGAGCTGGGACAGGATAAATGCACATGCCAGGGTGTGTATCAGTGTGTGTGTGTGTGTGTGTGTGTGTGTGTGTGTGTGTGTGTGTGTGTGTGTGTGATTGAGAAAGTCAGATAATCAATGAGACTGCAAGGCAAGCCGACACAGAAATGCATGATTGCATTCATTTGAAAGACGTTGAAAGATTTTATCTGGCCATGACGGAATTCCCAACCTTTCAGTGCGGGATTATTTATATGTCGGGGAGGATCCTAACTATTTCAGCAGTGGATAATAATCTAACGACCTTTTGTTTGAGAAATGAGACAATGGGGGCAAACAGATATGTTGCTTGCAGACCATTTCCAACAGTGTGAGTCCAAGGTGACATCGTCAAATCACATGTTACATCCAGTCAAATCAAAAACTCTGAGATTATTCAAGTTTAGGGCTGCAACCATTGATTATTATCATTATTAATTCATGTTTTTTACTACCTCAATGATCCAGCTTTCACTACGTACTTAGCCAACAAAGAGTGTGCTATGTTTTCATCTCCGTCGTTGTATCCATGCACTGTGTTACGATTTGTGCCATTTTATGGGACCGTAATAATATGTCATATCTTTGTCTCTGTTTCCTGCAGTGCCCGTCCAGTGTGATTCCAGCTCTATTATTGTGTCAGTTCCTAAGGACCTTGTAGGAGGACTGGAGCTCTCTCTGTCCAACTCATCTTGTCGGGGTGTCTCCAATGGCACACACATCAACCTCAGCTTCAGCCTCAAGACCTGCGGCACAGTGGTGGAGGTCAGAAGCATTGAGTGGAAACTTTTTAGACTGAATATGCTTAGGGTTTAGTCTCTACAGTTTGGGCTAGAAGACATTTTTTGATTATCTTATATCTTTATTAAAGACCTGTGCCTTAATCGTGGATTGTGTGAGGTTGCCGTAAACTGAATGTTGTCCCCCAGGTGACAGATGACAAGATTGTGGGGACCAACCTGGTGACAGGCCTCCCTCGGAGCAGCCCAGGCAGCAGCAGCGACTTGATAGTCCGCACCAGCAAGTTAGTGCTGCCGGTCACCTGTGAGTTCCCCAGGGAATACCAAGTGTCGGACGGATACCAGGCAAGTCAGCGCAGCTCAGCCCTCGAGCTGGCAGGCCACAGTGTGGGAGTCTTCCCCTTCTCCCTGGAGCTCTTCAAGAGCGCCGAGTTCTCGGAGCCCTACCGCACCCCGCCCCAGCTCCGCCTGCACGACTCCCTGTTCTTCGGGGTGGAGCCAAAGGAGAGGGTGGAGGGCCTCTCTGCACTGGTAGAGAACTGCTTCGCCACACCAGGGCCCAAAGCTGACGAGGCCCTCAAGTATTATCTCATCAAAGACGGGTGAATAGTGTGGAAGTTTAAATGCCACATCTTGTGCTGCGTGACATAGCAGACCTATTGCAAATGCCTTAAACCAGAAGACAGCGCTGCTGGAAAAAATTCTACATCACTACATTACATTAAAACGACAGAATCCGAATCAACAGAGCAGGGCTCTAATCTACTTTCATGAATCCTTTTAAAAATACAACAGTGTTTCAGGGCCTTAGGGCTGCTAACCTTGATGAAGTGGCTTGTTAGAGAAACATGGATCACTTAAGATTGTGTTAAGATATCAACCGCATGTGTGACTCCATTTTCCTCTTGGACTTATTTTCCAGGTGTATCTCTGATGAAACAGTGACACAGTACTCATCAAAGGACCAGCTCTCTAAGCACTACCAGGTCCCTGTCTTCAAGTTCATTGGCAAGGACAACCGAGTGAGTCAAAAAAGCATGCTGGGAGACAGCTGGCAAGAGTGTGTGGGCTCGTGTCTGTGTAGCACTATACTGTAAGGACTGTATGCCTACACTGTCTGAAGTAGCAGTGTCCTTGCATTGTGTTCTTCTCTATCTACTCAAAACAAGCTTGTCTCCTCCGTTTACAGCAAGTGTTCCTCCACTGCCAGGTGTTAGTGTGCGGGGCAGGAGACTCCCACTGTGCTAAGCGTTGCCAAGGACGTGTCCGCCGAGAGCTTCGGACCGGTGAACCTCGGGAGCAGCACACACTGAGCGGAGGCCCCATCTTCATCTTGCCTGAGCCGGAACGTTAACTTAAGCATCACGAGAGCAGGGCAACAGCAGCAGCTAAATTACAATTGCAGAGTATAATTTAGATTAAAGGAGATGAACCGACCATTTCAGTTTATTTGGTATTTGAACGTCCTTCATATACACATATACATGCAGATGTACAGTATATACACTCTTCTTTACTCCTATGTAAGTTCCAGTGTCAGTCACAGTGATGTAAGTTGAATTCTGCTTAATACATCAATGTGTGTGTGTGTCTTTGCCTGGCAGCCAAATTTGCTGACATTAAAGCAAGTGACATTTCTATTAGAAATCATTCGGAGGGCCACAGTTCATTTGTAACAACTTCGGCGTGAAGGATGTTTTTTTCTCGGTCACACTTTCAGGCATTTCTCAGGCTTGATTACAGCTTAAAGACTTAGTGGATTTATAGAAGTGGTTTATATTTCACACCATCACTGGCTTGGAAAAATACATGTGGAACACCCATAGACGTATTCCGACTAATTTACTCAGTTTAATCGATGGCTGGGGGGGGGGGGGGGGGGGGGGATCACGTCACACATCCCAATATGGTGGAAAAGAGATAGCGGTGGGGCGTGCCTGGAAATGATGCCAACGATTCATCATTGACAATTAATCTAGAATTAATCATGTCAGTTAAACTGCAATTAGTCATGTATTTATTCATAAAACAAATATCAAATTACTGCCAAATAACTGACTTCAAACATTGACGTTGTAGCTGTAATAGGCATCACATTTACATGACACTGACTTTGAGCATACTATCTTGATAAATAGCTGCACACAACAAACCATGTGTACCACAGTAATTAAATTATGTCATTCTATCTAGAGGAAATTAATCCAACGACAATATCCTTCCCATCAGGCACTGCATTTGGAGTCATCAAAGTAATTTGTGGTAATGGAGTTATAGAGGCCTAAAAATTGCCTAAAATGAAATGGAGTATGAAGAGTACAACATGCATTAGCAGTTAATTAACATTTTGAAAGTCATATTCAGATACTTAATATATATCAGTACTGCCTCTGAATAAAACCTGAGAAACTGTTCATTTGCATTCTCCATTTATATCTTTTTTTTTTTTTTTTTACTCCCAGTCTGGGAATCTTGAGTGGGCTCTCGTTAAGTACATCCTCTTTGACGAAAGCCTATAAATATACACCATAATCTGTAGAAATGCACGAGACTCAGTTATTTGTCTGCGAAAACTTCCAGGGAATTTGTCCAGAGTGTTCTGTGTCACAGTTCATCCCTCTCCTCTCCCTCGCAGACACACGCTGCCCTCTGGCTGTTCATGTAAGGCCTGCAGCCAAGAGTCCCCACTGTGCTGTGGAGAGCGTCTGCCATTGACTCACAGGCTAAGAAGAAAAGACGGAGAAATAAGAGAGAGGAATGAGGCAGAGTTTGTTATTATTTTTTGATAACTCACAATGTATGTGAGATGCTCCTGGTTCCACCCTATATATATCGATAGATATCTGCAAATATCTCACCTTGCACCTTCGACACAAAGCCCAGACTCTTCTTAATGTCGGAGCAGATGCCACGCAGACACAAGCGGAACTCTGAGTCACAGTCGTTCTTGCTTGTGCCACAAGTGTCATAGCACACGTCGAGCTGGTTACAGCACGTTGTCATAGCAGGGATCCCCAGGTCAAGCTGTTAACAGAAAGACCTGTATTGTGTCAGTGCAGTTTACTAATACAGAACCTATAGCATTTCCAGACATTATGGTTATGTTCAGCTCCATTATATGGGCTTAATGATGTGGTTCTGGACTGTTGGTGTTATGGACAAGCCACCTACAACTGCATTCACCTGGAATCCCACCAGAGAGGAGCTGCAGCCGTTGGGTTCTGGGAGCTGGTAGCCGGGACGAGGTTGAGGAAGTTCTCCTAAGAAAACAGAGAAGTAGCAGCTCCATTTGATTTTAAAACTGAAGTGAAAGCCCATCAACAAACTAACGTCATCATGTACTCCTAGTCAAGGATCGACATCATATCTCTGTTCTTGGGTGTGTGTCGTTTCACAGATAACATGTAACTTCAGTTTGAGTACATCTGTGTTGGTTGTGTAACTGCATGTACATCTACCTCTCAGACTGATAACCAGAATGTATTCAGGTTTCGTTATCAGCAACCTACCGTGATGTAAATAAGAAGCTGATAAACTGACAGCAGAGGGATTGATTTGACACGTAAAAAGAAAACGGATACATAATAACAGAAGGAATATGGGATGTGGACAACATAATAATCAATATCTTTTGGGGTCTTGTGATTAACAAGAACCCAACTAATCTTGCTATTTCTGAGTCCCACTTCCAGGACACTAAAAGACTTGTGATTCTCAGTAAAATAACAGTATATTAATTCAAGAGATTCGTTCTTACCATATCTGCAGCGGTACTGACACACACCATCCTGTCCCCCTGCCAGCTCCACCAAGGACCCAAAGTATCCGTGCATACTCTGGAAACTATTTCTAATTGAGTTGAAGCTCCAGCTGCTATCTTCTTCCTGTGCCAAGGGTTCGTTTAGGAACTGGTCTGTCTGGACTGGTCTGATGTCATTGTCCTCCTCCGCCTCAGTAGATGAAGGTTGCTCCTGGGTCACAGCTTCACCAGTAAGAGCTTCCATGGCAGGGAGATCTCCAGCGGGCCTTTCACTGTCTGGCTCTGGCTCTTCGGCTGTTGCACTATCTGCTACTGGGACATCCACTTTTGGTTTGTCATCTGAAGGGTTATCCTCTGCCAGTGTTTCAGCCAACAGATTGTCCCCAAAAATGGAAGGGGCTGCAGGTTCCTCAACTGCCGGTGAATCGCTTAGTTTGGTATCTGCTGGAGCTGCAGCTTCTTCAGCTGCTACAACACGATCAGTAACAGCAGCTGAGTCCACAAGAGGTGCCTCGTCCTCCTCTGGCTTAGTCTGGTAGTGGCCTAAAGTGGCACACATGCCCGTGGACACACAGACGAAGAGCAGAACTACAGTCCGAAGCAGCATGATGACAATCCAAGCAGGAGCCCACAAGGCAAGGTGTTGTTAACAGGGGGAGAAGAGCTTAGACAGTGACAAAAACACACTGCTCCTACTGGCCCTGTGCAAGCCAGTGAGCAGACTTTGACCTATGATTAGGTTCTAGCAGACAGCAAAGCATGTTCTCATGTTCGGGGCAAAGGTCCCCTCATATCAATCCAATGAAAGCTTCTATAATTCCTCTAATTCTCTGTGATTCTTGAACACATTAAATGAGTAATTTCATCACTGTTTTATCCACAAAGCTTTAATTGTTGTTTTATTACTCAGAAGTCACATGGAACATGAGCCTTCAGCCCTAATCTTATGTCATTTTTCACCTCGATTTAGTTCAAGTTTGCACTAATAGTGCCCTGATATCTGCCCTATAGGTTACAATCACTTTTGCCATTTATTTTAGCCAGGAAGTTATTGGAAGGTGATTGCTTCTGATTGCCATGGTTATTGAAAGCAATTCAAAAGACACATGGAAACAGCAACCAACACTGATTCCAGGTGAAGGTGTTTGGAGACAAAGACGAGGTTAAACCCCCTCTACCATAGAACACAATGATATGTACACAGGATTAATTCAATTAAAAATAATTATTCCAATTTTAGCACTAGTAGGCTAAACTGCCATGTCCCCAATCATGTTTGGTCAAATCAACATACAAATATAAGTAATATAAATCAAAGAAATTCTATATTTTTCATTATTGTTGTATAGCGTTGTTTATAATATTCCTCACCAAATGTTATTTTTTGTTATTTTTTGTTATTAATGCGCTTTTAATGCTTAAAATGAAGCAAATCCCCCTGCTCACTCCCCCTGACAAGTCATGTGACTCAGGAAGTAGCATATATTTGTGGCGGGAAAAATACTCTACAAGAAGCAGAGTAAGAATCACTCTTTAATTAACCTTTTTTCCAATGTTTAAGAATGCTTGAATGATGTTGTAAACCATAACATATCCACATTGTTAAGCTTATTCATAGTGGAAACCAATCATTTTTGGTCATTTTGAAACAAGGTTAATAAATGTACTAAAGATATTCCTCTGTAGTCACAAAGCGCTGGCTTGTTTTTCATCTCATGAGTAGTAATGGCTAACTTTAGCATAAAATGTCCCCCCTGTTACACAGTAACAGGGGGGACGTTAAGTGTTGGAATAGTGTTTCCAGCATGTGTTGGTATTCATTATTAATTTATTATGAATGTATTTGTTATATACTTTTAAAACATTTGTTAAAAATGGCATGCTTGTATTTGTCAGGGAATGGCGCCCCTGTCTGCTGCAGGGCACGTCGGGATGCAGACACTGAAAGAAGGCAACGATACCTCAAAAAAGAGAAGGATAGGTGGAGAAAGGACAGAGTAAAAGGAAGAAAGAAGAAAGTGTCAGACCTCAGTGAAAGAGAGAAGAGAGCACAGAGAAAGAAATGGCAAGAAAGGAAGAAAAAGCTTAGGAAGAGTGCCAGAGCCAGGACTGCTCTTCCTCCAAGTCCAGACACTCCTCCAGAGCCGGGCAATGCCCCACTACTCGGGCCCTCGAGGTTAGAAGAGGTGTGTGAGTCCATGTATTGCTCATGTTGTTGGGACATAAATCTGTTGACACAGCCACATTGCGGGGACTCGCCTTCCTTTTAATCACAGCCAAACACTGTTATGATCTTCATATTGGGTCATAAATCAAAACTTTAATGGTGGTTACTTTAATAAAGTACAATATTTTTTTTATATTTCTGTTGGGTTATTTAACTGACAATTATAGTTATTTTGACAGTAATATCGTGATATTTCTGCCACTTTCAACCAAGAAGGGTTGTTTTTCATATTGGGTAAACTGTGGGAAAAGAAACTCCAGTTTTACCTTAAAACTGCTACAAATATATTTGTTTTTTTGTACAAAAACAAAAACAAACAAATCGACTTAGTTAAGTTTAGGAAAAGATGATATTCAACATCACAAATAATTGTATTCATTTAGCATGTCTCTGCTGCCCTCTGGTGTTTGAAGAATAATATGCTCCCAATGCTCCGGATCATTTTGAACTTTTTAGTGAACCTGTCCCACATCAGATGTCTGTTTTAAGGATACCAGTTGTGAATGATCTCATGGAGTGTCAGGATTTTCCTTCCAACGCCTCATTCAGCCTGTACAAATGAATACTTACCATCGTCTCCTGTTGCCAGCAATGAGGGAATGACTTAATATCTGTCTAATCGTCTGTGGTACCGTGTTCATACCTACGGTTCATAAGCAGCTCCATACAGGATACATCAGAAAAAGATGGATGTGACAATATCCAGGTTTTGTTTCTGCTTTGAAACAGTTCTCCTTTCAACTCATTAACATTCAAGTTGCTCCAGGCTGTACATATATTATTTGATTTCTACATTAAGGTGGAAGTTGTTCATATTAACAAAATACTAATTGCACTGCTCTGGGCCACAAAAACAACCCATGTGAAGTGTCAAATTCACTTTCGAGGATGGATTGCTGGAAACTATGAAACATGACTTTCCTCTACATTCAATTACTCAAAGCTGTATTGAAAAGTGTATACTTTATATATACTTCAACTTTACCATATTTCAGAGGCAAACATTGTACGTTTTACTCCACGAAAGTAATTTGATATATATAGTACTAGTAGAATAATATTAGCATAATACTAGTTAATGTCAATTATGTTTTTACATACAAAACACATCTTTTAAAATATGATGTATTATTATATATTAAACTAACAGTATATAAAGTAGCTAATATTAGCTTCACCTACGACATCAAAATATTCCTATAATGTTGCATAAGTAACAATAACATAGTAAAAATATATTATAGATTACAACTTTTAAAGGGGCCATTCTGCAAAATGAGTACTTTTGAATCCTATGTACATTTTACTGTTTTTGTAGTAGTTGTACATTGTGTATTTGTACATTGTGTCATTTCTTGCTTGATACTGGTGGTAGTTGTGTGCTATGATCTGGGGTGTTATTTCTGGACAAAAACTATTTTTACTAAACTGAAGGGCTGCGACAAGATATTGTAATCGAATTAAGTTGCTTGCTGGTGACAGATGTGACTCTATGGAATATGTCATCCTTCATTTTATTGCACTTTGGAACGTCAATCTCAATAAATGATCATCTGGTTCACTTGCTGGTGACGCTATCCACTCTCTGTTTGTAGATCACAATATATTTCGTCCCACAACGTCCTAGTGGTAAAACACAAGAAAACACCAGCAGATAAAAAAAAGAGTCAAACGTCTCTGAGTCAAGTGTCCCAGTATGTGCAATATAACATGTACCGTCTCATGGCCTTGCTTGCTTTCTCTCTGTTCAGCACCATGTTGGTGTTGTTTTCCAAATCCTTTAGGGGGAAATACAAAGTGTTACATCACAGGACATGCATTTAAAATCTTTTTTTTAAGTAAAAAAAAGATTGTCAAAGGTGAAACTCCCTTGCCTTGTTGGTGGTCTTCAGACGGTCATTTGAGGCGATCAGTCTCATTATCTCTGTCTGGGAGCAAACAGAATAAGAAGCTAAATAAAACATGCAGCCATATGCATTTTTAGTGCACACCAATTACTGTACAAGTCCTGCTTTAAGTTTATTTCTGAAAGAGTGCAAAGGCAAAATTGATGCTCAATGGGATGCAACAGTCAAGTTCGTGCTGTTCATGAACTTGTGAGAAACAGGGCAGAATACAGTATATTAGTATTAACAGACATTTTATTTTTTCTCCCAGCACCTTTAGGTCTTTGATGCATCGTCCCGTGGCCGCGGTTATAACAGAGGACACTGGCTTCTCCTTAAGCTCCTCCTCCAGCTGTTGGTTCTCCCGCCACGTGTTCGACACCTGAAGCCTCTTGGATTGGACACTGCTGGTGTGGCCAATGGCAGTTCCTCTGTCATGCAGCCCTGACAGAGGTGTATCTGTCCAAGCACAGAAGAATGAATCTGTATCTGTACACACACACCCCCTGCAGGCATTATAAAGTCACAGCTGGCTCACTTAAACTAAAACACTTTCTTTATGCCTGCTGACAAAGTAATTATTTGTTCAGTCTGTCCAAATCAGAGACACACGCCATTTAAAAGTTAGCATGTGTCGTGGCCTGCAGGGTAATATACAGCAAATGCTTAGAAGTGGTTCACCAATGATTATCTACCAGCGTAGTCTTGAGACTTACTCGTCATGTCACTGTCCTCTGGGCCCATGATAGCTGGAACATTCCGTGATTCATTTCGGACTCTGAGATCAAACAGGAACAAACATGCTTAAAATGATGAGACAGTATATAATCATATCTACTTTGATTTTGGTAGACAGATCCGTGCAGTACCGTTTATTCTCCTCTAGAGCTCTCTTGGCCTCCTGCTCCAGCCTTAAAACCTCTTTTTCAGCATCCTCCAACTCCATTTGCCTTACTTTGTCATTGCCAAGATCTTTGAGTGAAGTCTCCAGCGACTGTAACAGAGCAACAAAAAAAACATATGAACACTTGCATTCCAAAAAAAAACTCAAAACATGCTTGAGAGAAATTCTTGTTCTGTGGCTTTTTGCAAAAAGATTCAAGGCTCCAAGACATTGCAAAATCTGTCATGACCTCATAAACATATTTTGCTGTTTCAAAAATGACATGAGCTTATACTCGCTCCACTGAAAAAATATCACAGTGCCAGCAGCCCTGAGATCAGTTTCTAATGGACATATTACCATGAAAATGGTGACAGGCCCCGTGAAGAGTGACCTTTGACATGAACTGTTGCTGAACTATAGGTGCGGTTTTGTTACATTGAAAATACTTCAACTTTGCACTAATGTTTCCTCTTTTAGAGGATTCTAACACAGTATGAAAGGCAATTTATAATACATTACTGTAAACATAAAGCCATTACTGTATGATATGCTTGTTGTCAATCAGCTGACACCCACAGAAGGGAGTCAAGGTTTCTGACAGGAAATTAGGCCAGAAAGTGACATACATTTCTCAGGCCTTCTTCTTCTTCTCGTATGTCTTCTGTATTTATTTGAATCGATTAAGAGCAGTGTGCTTTACCATGTCGTGTAGCAATGATTGGGAAGCCATCAAGTGGTTGACATACAAATCATAATCTGTCTGGAAGAAAAGAGAAAACATTATTTATTTTTTAAATGATGCGTCTTTGTAGAAGAAATCAAAACTTTACTGAAAAATGTAGACATCTATCATAATACAAACTGCCAGGTACAGATCATGTGTGTTAATAAAATATTACACATTTTCCGAGTTACTGTAACATTTTAGCTACTGTTAAATTCTCTGTTAATATAGGTTTTAGCTGCAAGGCAACCTCACTATCTACTCATTACAACAAATGACTGTCAAGCAATGACCAGTTCAATTTAAATTTAGTTCATGAGCAAAATGCACACATTAGCGCAATGCTAAATTATAAGCATGCAAAGCAGTTCTACTGACAGTGTGAGCAAAGCCATTGTGTGCAAAAAAAGACACTTGCATGACCCTGAGTTATTTTTATTTTTTTTTATGAATGAGCAGTAATGCAACCGTTGCCCACTGATGACCTGCTTCCAGACGCACCATGACCAGTGGTTGCTCCACTTCCGCTTGCTACACCAGGGACTCAATCTCCCTTGGCTCTGATAGAACTGAAATGCATCTGACGGCACATGCTAAAAATGTGCTAGTGGGTACAGAGGAAATGGAAAAACCTTAATTTCCCTCAGGATGCGTCCAAATACTGGCGAGCCCTCACATACATCATCAAAGACGTCACTGAACACCGCAAGGCGGTCTCTGTCGGGCCAGCTTTGCGCTGACAACCTCCTCAGCTCCTGGGAATGACAGGAACACACGCAAAACGTTACCAAGTTAAGACGTGAGTGCACCTTGTGCAAGAGTTTGAGAGGACATTTCAAACTGCCATCTCATGTAAAATTGGCCTGGAAATTGCACAACGGTGCAATTACAAAATTAGTTGCGGGATGTCTTGGTCTGTGTGACCATTCTCACCTTTTGTAGTTTCCTCTCGTGCATTTCAGCAACATTTATTCCAGCCCAGAGGTCCTGCTTGGCTATGACTTGCCTGCCAACAAGTTGTTTTGTCTTTAACTGGCCTTTATTACTCGGGCCCGTGAGGTCAGAACGCTGTTTCCCCACCAGATCAGATGAAGAGTTCGACTTTTTCCGGGACAGGGCTCTCGGCTGGAGCGGCAGAGAGTTTGAGGAACAGGAAGCCATCTTAGGTAGACATGTATCTTCCGTTTTGTCTGCATGTGATGAGCAATCAGAAGCCTGGCCTTGTCTTGACCCCGAGACATCAGACTCTACTAAAGCAGTGTCAGTGGAGAACTCAAAGGGGAACTTTTTCATCTCTTTCTTCTTTATATAGGTCAGCGCCTTTGTCCGTGTCGGCTGGCGTGTCAGAGGGTTTGGGGTTTCTTCTAGGCCCCGAGACATCCTCCAGAAAGACTGCTTTGTCTCCCTGTGAGGCTGACTCTGGTTCATGCTGCGGGGCCCAAGATGACCCGAGGAGTAGGTCAGGGTATCAGCCTTCTGACCAGCATCAGCAGCCAGCAGCCGTCTGTGGATGTCGCTCCTAAAGCACACAGGCTTTGGCTATGAAGGGACAAAACACAGTATTGTAAAGTTTGTTGAAAGGCACACAAGGTGACAGTAAACGTCCCAATATTAAGCAGCAGAAGTACAATGATTCCGCCAAATATATTTAACACAAATGCATTTACTTAGTTTGCGCTTTTATCCAAGGCAATTCACAATTAGGCCTAAATTGCTTGAAATAGGTGACTAACAATGAACTCAGCAATGTTGTGTGTCTAAAAAAAGTACTCTCACTCCTAAAAACACAAAATTGTGAAAACAAATGGAGGTAGAGCTAATCAATTAAGCTATCTAACCAGCGTTAATACTTTTGTAAATTCTAAATCAAATTGGTTTTCCACAATCCTGAGTTCCCCTATCATAACCAAAATGTTTGCAGACATTCAGAAACCCTAAAACAATAACCTCACCTGTCAGCTGACTGTAGTTCTGTGCAGAGTCACAACAAACGTGCTTCAAGAACACAACAGTCTGTTCTTTGCTCAGTCGCCAAGGACACCGAAGCGCGTAATGTCTGCGTTGCATTCAATGTCTTGATAATAATCGTACTTGTGAACTTTTAGGTGCTTTGGAACACCGCGAGGCAAAAAAAATGAAGTGGAAGTGTAGTTTACGGTGCAGACCATAATCAAACTTTTACACCTGATACATTGTGCACTGTAGGTTTAAGTTCATGTGTGCAGAAAGCAAGCATTAGGTTGATAAGAATTAAAAATACAAGAATTAGCTTGCTAAGTCATATATAACAGTTGTGGCCTCTGAAATTATTGTGAAAATAACATTTTGTCTTTTAGTTATTTGAGAGAATTCAACCAATCAGAGAAGTCAATTTCAAAATCCAGAGTTTTCAAGTCGGAGAGTTTAACAAACTGATATGTTATTCCTCTAGTTTCCATGTTTTCCTTTCTCTGTTTTTTTTTGTTGCAAACTCTCAACAAACAGAAAACAAAGGAACAAACATTAAAAAGAAAAATACATTTATCCATCAGAGCAAAGAACATATGTGTGTGCGATAGCAGGTATGGAGTTCAGACAGCTGACCATGTGTAAAGAATCATAGCAAAGCAAGGGCGGATTTGAATATTTGCAGGCCATGAAAAAGGGCAGGCAAGGGCTTCCCTGTATCTCAAACCCAAACTCTTGTGAGCCCATTCTTTCCGTAACCCCATTCCACTTTATTTTGCTACCCTATAAAATACCTTGAAGAGGAGTGTTAGGCTTTTTACTTTTCTCAAGACAAGTTTAGATTTGGAGAAAGCCAACGGATGCCTTCCACAACCTCAGTGTCTGTTTGCAGCCGTGTTACACAGTGGTGGATATGTAGTGGTGGGCAGCCATCTTGAGAAAATGAAACCCTCATTGTTGGTCTAAGAGATAACAACTGAGGGAGATCAACTTACAATAACTGTTGCTGACACTGTGCTGCTTTTCATTGATGATATATAAGACAATAATATCCACCACTGCTAAACAATTCTAAGGTATGTTTCATGAACACACCTTCCATGATCCAGATCGAAGCATGCCATCAAATAAAAATATGAAATTCAGACATACAGTTGGCTACAGTGTGGCAGGGAGTTCTGTTTTTCTGTTGATCATAAAACACGTCGACAACGTTGCTGTATTACCTGCAGTAATGAATAAAAAACAAAACCTCAAATTACTGCCTCGTGGTTGCATGCCTCCACCAAACATGTTGCAGTTTACGTCCACAGACCACAGTGACCTATGAACTTTGACAACAAAATTCTAATCCCTTCATCCTTCAGTCCAAGTGGGCGTTTGTGCCAAAGTTCACATGAATGGGACGGATGGACATACAGTAGCTATTGCTGCTCTAGGGCTGGTGGACCTACCAGAAACTCTGATTTGAGAGGTTAGAAGGGTGAAATGTATGACCATATATTAGCAGGCTAAAAATGGGGACCAGGTCATGTTTTTAAACAAATTTTGTTTTAAAATGGGGTGGTGCTGACTTTCATCAACTGCACAACGTTCAGCACAGATGTTAGTATCTCTGCTAGGCCAACAAGAAATTAAGGGAGGGTATTCTCACCATTGCCAGTTATTTTGAAGATCCCCAATTCTTATTTATACTTTAACTTTTAACAAAAATGTACAAATATTTAACCCCGACTTATCTCTCGGATAATTAAATAAATGGACTTGATTAAGTGCAATACGTTAATAAAATATTCTGCATTAACAGTAAAATAAATGCAAACCGGTAGGTAATTCAAACAGGAAATGAAGAATGATCAGCCGCTGACATGTATTTTCCAGGTATTTAATAAAAGTCATTTGGGCTACTGCTCTTACGTTTACAGTTGAGACATTCCGCAATTATTCTGGGTAACAGTAACATGTCTGGACCGTTTTGTTTATCTTAATGTTTAATTTGTACAAAACAAAAAGGCCAACATTATTTTTCTCTGTATAAAAAAATATAAGTTAATTTAAATTTAACTCTAATTAAGAAAATAACAATAGTAATAACAGCAATAATAATAATTATCAATAATAATAATGATAAAGACCATAAGCTAAACATAGTGCAGACAATGAAATATAACTGGTGCTGAAAAGTAGAAGGGACAGTGCAGTGTTATGGACTTATCCATGTTCTCAGGTGGGGTTGGAGCAGGGAAAGAGACAGTCAGAAGCTCTCTCTCTCCCTCACACACACACACACACACACACAGTGTACACACGCAGTCTGAAAGTGCACAACTGCCATTCAGTTTAGCGCCATCAGAGCATACATCTCAGTCTGTACAAACTAATTCCTAGATTGCACACAATATACAGCTATTACCGTATCCTGAAAAATGATATATAAAGTTTAGTTGAGGTGCATGCTAATTGTTGCTCTTGGTTGATGCTTACTGGAAGTAATTCTGAAAAGTAAGACAGAGCACATCAGGAAAACTGATGGCGCACTGACCCACATGCCACCACCGAGGATCAACAAAACATTCATCAAAATGCTCATTCACACCATTTGGGAGCCACAGTACCAGTTGTAAAACAAATCATTTGAGCGGTAATTTCAGTCTTGGAGGGACAATGTCCACTGGAATGACAGTTTCAGAAGAAAAAAATAGTCTTTTGGAAGATCTCGGAAACTCATTTGAAAGAGTCCAAATGTACCCCCTTGCATGGCGTTGGAGAGTAAGCGTAAAGGAGGAGGATTTATTTCCTTCGACAGGCTATGGAAATGAGGGGGACTTCTGTTACACACTTGCAGAAAGTCAACCAAACATTCTTGAGTTGCAATCCCAGAGATAGACATATGATGCACTTTAGCTTAAGGGGTTTGAGATTATGCGAAAATATGAAGCTGACCCCTGTTGAGACTTCTGGTGAGCTGCTGTGCCCGGCATCATCAGCAAAAAAGTATCATAAATGTTTCACACTACGGCTTTGAACCTGCAAGGACACCTAATGTCAAACTCACTGTCACTGTATAGTCTACGATTTATCCCACCCCCTCACCCTTTTTTAAATTTACACCTCAATAACTCAAACACCTAACCTTGTGTAATGAATCAGGGTGCTATCTAGTCATTACATAAAGTAGTCAACACGTAAAAAGTTTGTTGTGTCACAGCAAACAAAGAAATCTTTAGAATCTGCTGGGACTCTTAACCGACTTGTGCAGTATTGTGTTTTATTCATGGTTGTAGAAATGATTACTGATTAATGAGGAGAAACCAGATTGTTGTGTGAAATAATTAATGATGTGATAGTGGTGTGAAAAATGTGACAATGAAAATTCAATGGGCTTACTATGCTGCTATAAGCCTGCACACAACTATGCTATAACTGATGCTATTCATGCATCATCTTCTTCCTTCCTTCCTTCCTTCCTGCGCGCAATATTTCTGCTGACCTGGGCTCAGGTTCTGTCAATCAGAAGAAAGTGGATCCACTATGCAGCAGGTTCCTAAATGCCAGGAGGGGCCGTGGGCAGTGCTGTGGGGTCCACTTCAGGGAGAAACATTGTGACTCTCTTGTGACTGTGTTCACAAGAGTCGACATTATCTAAATCCTCTCGCCACAGTTCATTCAGGTTTTGAAGAATATGCTGTGGGGGATTTCTCCACGTAGAATAGGCTGTATGTTTTTATTCAAGTACTGCAAAAGGATTTTTGCTCAAAAAGTAATAAAAAAAACATTCCGGCATCCACCTCCTCAGTAAGGTGGCTTTAAACCATACATTTGCTCTACACATTCCTTCTGTCTCTGGAAATACCTTGGTGAAGTAGTGTGCGTACGATAAACCTACCACAGAAGGCAAACAGTACCATTTCAAAAAAGCCTGAACCAACAACAAGATTTCACATATTTCTAGCCTGTGAAAGGTTCAGAGTAAGGCCCCTGCAAATACAAGACCGTTAAAGAATCAGCTCATATAAAAAAAGAATCATAACATAACCTAAAACTGCCAAAAATTAAAACAACCAAAACGGCACATGTCCATTCTAACAAATTAATTCCCAAGCTGAGTGGATGTAGAGCGATGGGTTGAAGTCCCTCCCCACCGGCTGTCTGTCAGTCTCTGGGATCGGTGAAACCGTCAGTGTCGACACCTTCATCACCTAATGAGGTAACTGTGTGTTTTCAAAGTCAAGTCGCCTTTAGCTGATCCGTCTCCTGCTAACACAGGATGTGGGTTCTTCCCCCTACAAAGTACCAGGTCCGTGGCAGGATTCTAGTTGTATTCCTTTGGTGGGCCAGCAACCCCTTTGGTAGTCAGTTGTCAACCTTGACAGGGCCCGAATCACAAGGCCGGTTGGGCACTACGTCCTGCACCTCTCCCCGCGATATCTTCTCCCACTGGCCCAGGTTCTCCCTGCAAACACAAAACGCCTCAGACTCAGGATGTTGTCGGTTTACAACCATGTCAGCGTCAATCAAAGACATGCAAACTTCATCAATAAAAGGACAATTTCAAACAAAACACACTGTGAATGAAATGTTATTTTTCTTTCAAATTACCTCATGATGACATTTTGTTTTGAAAAAGCTATTATTACTACATGTATATACTAACTATATTTGTTACTTATTCACAGCTGACAATCTCAAGTGGTGAAAATGAAATGTATTCCTGTAGCTACTGATGGGTAACTAGCTAGTTAGCTCACAAAAGTATAGCACTTTGCTGCCACAAGGGTGTGCATCTGATGTTAAAAATGGCATGGACAACAGAGGTGAGGTTATGCAACTTTCGCAATGATATTAGAACAGAAATTTCAGAATATCAACATAATCACCATGTCAATTATGGTCTTGAAGAGATCCAAATTAAATGTCAACACATTGCAACAACAATACAAAAGCTGCATTAAACCACACCAAACTGTATTAAACAACTAAACGTAATTAACAATGGTCGAACACATGTCACCGCAGCGAGTGTAATTCATTCGTCATCTGCAGTAGCGGCACTATCGGGCCTTATTGTCATGAAGGTAACCTCTCCCCTTTGTGCTATAATTAAGCCTGACACACACAAGTGCAGAAAGTGCTGCCCTTTGCTGCGTTCACTCAGCCAGGCTGATGCAGTTTACACGTCTGTGGCAGATCCCACAACAAGCAGCCGGGCTCCGCGGGGTCTAGGCTCGCTGCCCACCCAAGGCCCGCTGCTGACGTACAGCCGGGGCTTAAATATTACACTGCTCACTTTGTTTGCATTCCCCGCGGATCAAGGTCACAACGTTTTAAAAGACCAGCGGGTTACCACAGGAGGGCAGGCACATGTGCCATATGATCCTGTACAGTACAAATATAATTCTTACACTCTGTATTGATTGTGAAACCGACACATAAACACTGTTAGTTCACTGCTTTCTATATTGAGATGTATGTATCTGAATATGTTTTTCAGAAAGTTTCGAGCACAGGTTTGTTTAATCCAATATCAGTGCAGTACTTGTGTGTTTTGTTTGTATTTTCCGTGGAACTCTTGGAATGTGCGCCTATACACGTACGTCTTATCACCTCTATTTGTCTGGCTAACTGCTGCTAGTCAGACGAGGCCAGCACACACGCCACTTTTTGCTCTTCAGGCTGTTGTCAGCGCATTTATTGGCCATATCAGATGTGAAATCACCACGACAATATTGTGTGAAGTATTGTATAGTTTTGACTGTTTTACGTTTTTGACCTATTTCACAAAAAATAGAAATGAAAACACCTACAATTAGATAGTTAAATCATCTTTTATTGCTTAATACATACGCTAGACACATTCTCTGTCACCTCACATTCTGGCATGGCTTTCTGTCAAAGCACACGGCGAAGAACAAGACTTTCCCTCATACTTTCAAACTGTAGCTTTGAATACTTACTTGCAGGCATTTAGAAGAGGATTGGATGGAGGGAAAAGCTTCGACAGTGTCGTGTAACATGGAATTGCAACAGCATTATAGAATCCCACCTTAAGAAAAGGACAAATAAAAAAAACACAAACAAGCAAGTAAAATGGCAGTTTAATACTTACCAGTTAGTATTATTTGAGGCCTGTGTATGTAGTTCGAGTGTATATTAATTGTTGTGTGGGTGGACTATGGGTGTGTAGGGGCATGACATTAAGTATCTTTTACATTTCTTTGCTGTCTTACCTGTATTACCATCTGAAACATATTTTTAAGGTCATTATGCTTAATACAAAAATAATTATGACATTGTTATACTCTTAACAATTATGACCTTATGACCTTTCTATATTATCAGGCTATTATTGTATAATAGTTTAACCCTTATCATTTATCAATATGCTAAGTTTATTATACTACATATACTCATAGCATTCTGTCGGGGCTTCTTACACTACATCCTGTTTCTTTAAGAGCGGCAACAAATAAATCAATGCTTAAAGTTGTTATTTTGTTATCTGTATATAACTGATACTAGTTATTGTAATATTTTTCATATTTTCTCTATTTAAGTCAACTACTAGTACTCCTACTTGTGTGAAACTTTCTGAGCGTGAGTGTAAAGTAGAGAGTGAGCCTCATTAGAGACACATGAGTAAAGGTTCTGGTCTTACTTGGCCTTGGGGAACCTCGTCCTTCTTATCTCTGTCCATCATAGGGATCGGCTGCAACCCGATCTTCTTCATCTCATCTCCCTGTGGAGGAACATAAAGAGAGAAATTGCCTTTTATTTTTGTACAACGTCGCAAATCTTCTGACCAATAGACAACACTATTTTGCGCTTTACAAATTGTAGGACAGCATTTTCAAGTAACCATACAGGTCTGACTGACTAAATGACACTAAAACGGTTTAAACTCCAGCAGCATCCCACTGTACCTCAGACCAGAACTCGGCATAGATGTCGTTGGCTGTGAGTCGTGTGATTTGCCATTGCTTGGTAACAGAACACAGGTCACATGCCGTCATCATCAGACCAATCACACGGTCCCTGGAGGCGAGCAAAGCCTTGTTATAGCCATGAGGAGAAACTCAATGAGCCGTTGATGTGCACCAGGTCTGCGTTTGAAGCTACGAGACCTGGTGTGATCTTGACGTGACCTCACCTGTGTGTGTGGTTGCTCAAGTCCAGCGCACTCGAGGTGAGCAGCTCCGACAGCTGCTGGTGGTTGTTGAAGTACAGGGCGAGGTCCGTGGCGATGATGGCCTTCCGGATGATCTCTAGCACCTGCTCGTACTCGCTGGAATTCAGGTTGGAGAAAATATTGTGCCCTTCCAGCTATGAGAAACAAAGAGATCAATAAAAAAGCAAAAGCTCCACTTATGAGGCGTTCAGCTCAGCTAGACCACAACAGATTGTAATCTCACGTCCATCTCAGGCCATCTTGGGTTGACGTAGATCCTGGATGTAAAGAGGGCAGTCAGAACTAAATATATATATATATATATATATATATATATATATATATGATCCTTTCTTTGTGTCTGTAGTTCACAATGTGTGTGTGTCAGCATTCGTTTTTGAGAAATGATATGTTAATTTAAGTGTAAGAACAATGTGAAAATGTTCTGTCTGATCTGATCAAACGAACTGCAATTGAATAAATTAAATACAAAAAATAAATGAAATTCACGTTGATTTTGATCATGTGGTTTTACTCTCTAAAAGTCAGTTCTAATGTAAATATGAGTTTTTGAAGTTATGTGTTTTTGCAAAGTTTTACTGTTTCAATCTTTCTTTATTAGTGGGCTTCAAATGATGACCTGCTTTCTGCTTTGGTAATGACATTCGACCACATATGGCATCACTTTTGACACCCTCCCCTTGCTACTGTACGTTGTAATTTGTTTTGTTATATCTGCAATTCTTTCGCATGTGGTATTCCCATGTCTTTCCCCACCATCTGCAAGTCTTTAGACATGCCGATGTGCTTATAATGAAAAGGTGAAAAACGTTATGCAAAGCACATCATTTCATAATAAACAAGAGAATTTAAAAGATGATAAATCAATGAAAAAATGCTGATTACTTAAAGTAAGTTCTTCATAATAGAGCTCTACCTGTAGGATGGAGACAGTCTGAGAGAAGTGGTGTTGTTCCATGGTGGAGCTGGAGTACAAAGCAGCCAGCGGGTGGTCAAACTTCTGCAGGTATGAGTTGCTGTACCCCCGATGGTCCAGATCATGGCACAGGCAGGCGATCAGCAGACCCTTCTTCTGTAGACCAGAGTGGAAAGACAAGAAAGACAAACCTTGAAATCACAAAGGACCCCAGTTTCTGATCTTGCTTTTATGTATTTCTATCTTGGAGCAGTAAAACCCAGACCCAATGAGGAGCAAACCTCGAGCTCTGTGAACATCCCAGAGGTTTTCTGTAGGATGGCGAACATACAGTGTGCCACTGTCACTGCGTGCTTCCAGTTGTGGTAGGGAACACGCCGGTAGTTCTTTCGTACGGACATGGTGAACCGACACAGCTTCTCCAGCTCAAAGCTACACATGGAAAGAACGGCTGATTAGCAACTGATCAACCGGCACTTAGACGAAAAGCTGACACTGACATTGTGGCGGTCAGTGAAACCTTACCTGGTCTTTCCACAGGAGTTATGAACCATGTAGATAAACACAGCAGGCCAGATCTCCTCAAAGGGACTAATGTCAAAGTGGAACCTGGAGGAGGGACGACGAAGTGAAAGGAGAGACCTAAATTAGCATGTACAGCACACAGTAGGACATATAAGGGGACTTCTGAGGTGTGTTAAACTGTCAAGTTGTCCTCCAGAAGACCTTCCCCTTCCCGACTTATGTCTCAGCAGGATTTGGAAAAACGTGGCCATGCAGCGTTGAGTTTTTATGCACCATATATCTGGAACAAACTCCCAGAAGACTTCAGGTCAGCTGCGACTCTCACTTCTTTTAAATCAAGGCTGAATACTTTCTTGTTTGCCGCTGAATTTTATTAATGTATCTCTTACACTGCACTGTCATTTTTAATGTATTATTTTCTACCTGTCCTATTATTTTTTTAATTTCTTGGCTCTTATTATTTTTTAATTGTAATTAAATGTCTTTAATGTGTTTCTTTGGCACTTTGTCTTTTGATGTTTTATGTAAAGCCCTTTCAATTGCCTTGCTGCGGACATGTGCTGTATAAATAAACTTGCCTTGCCTTCCTGTACTGTTTATGCAGAGCTTCTGGACTCTGTCATCGTCACTTTACAGACACGTGGCTCAACCACACTCACAGCAGGGACACAGCAGAGATAATGACCAAAACCTGAAAGGGCACTCACATTTCGATCTCTTTATAAATGGGTGTAGGGAGGTTGAGCTGGGTAAGGGTCTTCCATTCTTCTGATGTGCAGATGCTGTGATAAGACAGCTTTTCCATCGTCACTCTGTAAATGCATTCAGAGTGCCGGATCCTGTGGTACATCTGCAGAGACACACGGACCAGGAATAAGTCTTTAAAATGTCGAGAGAGAAACTGAATACTCCAGCGCTACAAACACCCAGAGAAGATATCTCATATCTTTGTTGAATTCTTTAAGTATCACTATTGGAATTTCCAAAAGGGTCGGACCAAGTTAAGTTATTTGCAACAGTCCTGTATCATATTTTATCTGTCTCAAAAAGAGTCTCCGCATCTGGTTTGTATCCCTGTCCCCTATCCAGACAGACAGGAATAAGACAGCTACAGGCGCCAAGCCTCACACCTTTCACCATAAATCAGCGAAGATGAGGAGCCAGCCCGAGCAAGTTTCCCGGAGACGTGGGGGCATAAATTACACCAAAACATAAATCCTGTCAGCGGACGGATGCAGACTGCTTGTCTTAAAATATTAACAGGCCTCATCAATTTTAAAACCAACTTGGTGACGCTGTTCCTGCGTAAGTTTGTCGCACGAGATGGTGAGTCAGGCCCCACAGAGAGGAGAAGGCTTCGACAGACAGACCGCACAACGCAGTCTTTGAGATTTGATTTGTGAAACGTCTGTGTGTTCCTTGTAAGGAATAATCATTGCCCGGAGAAAATACGCTTTTATTCACATTTTGGGGCAATGCACACTTTAAATAGAAGCTTTTGGCACTATCTTTGTCAAAACTTGGAAAATAAATGAAATTTCTTCTCTGACAAATAGGGAAACCCACAGCCTAGTAACAGCTGAAACACGCCTTTCAGCTACAGAACGAATTTAGGGCAGTGATGAGGCCACTACGTCAAAGGTGCAGCTTTCTCAAAATAACAATCAAGTATTCATGGTGAAGAAGTATTATATAATCTACAATGCACTAAAGAGCAGGCTTGTGCAGACAGATATGAAATTACTAGATTATGTTTTTGCTGTTGGAGTAAATCAGCTAGTCGTTTGAGCATTTTAAGACGTATTGACTTTACTCACATTAGCACAGTGTAAGGCCAGAGCACAAAAGACAGCAAACATCTTAAAGTTGTTCTCATCCGTTTTGGTGAAGGCACTTCCGCTTAGCTTGTTCACCATCTGCACCACACCTATAACGGTCCCCCTGCTCACGATGGGCATGCACAGGATGTTCCGCGTGGTGTAGCCGGTTTTGAGGTCCACCTCTCTGTTAAGGAAGACATACAAAAAATATGTTACTGTCAATTCATCATAGATTTTCTTTCAGTGAGTTTATAATGTGAAATGTAGAGTAGAAGGGCAGCATGTTCAGGTCTTAACTCTGGCCTCTGTGATGAGTAGAAGTATGACTACAGTGTTTTATTCTAAATACAGGAGAATAAGCAAAGTCAACTGAAGAAAGAATTGTCTGGGACAAATCATAGCACAACTTCAACTTCAGCTAATTAGATAAACAACTCATCATAGTTAATGGAAAAGATGGCTTTTACCGGTTGAACCGGGGGTCTGCATAGGCATCTGGGATATTTAAGACTTCCCCTGTCTGAGCCACTTGGCCAGCTATTCCCTTGTCAATAGAAAACCTGCGGAGAAAGAGGAGAGAAGAGGAAGAGTTAGCTTTGTGGATGCCCGTCAAGGCTTTCTCAGTCTGTCGGTTCTGAGTGCATGGGTGAAAATCAACAATATGATAATCCATGTGAAAACCCGATTTTAAAAATGCAATTTAGAGCACAGATAGTGTGTAGATTAACTATTTTTTTAGAGGGTACAATTGATGATGTTCCATTGTAATGGTACAATATCTAGTTAAAGATTTTCCCCCTGCTTTTCTATTGGTGGAATCATTTCTGTCGGAGCTTTCTTTGTCACAAGATGAACCTTGTTTACTGTACACTATGGTTGACAATGTCTTCTAGGGGCGGGAAACACACTTTTGGATGTGTGGAGACAAAAACACATTTGAACATTAGTGTTCACATCACTGTTCTGCTAATTCAAAATAAACTTTTCAATGGAATTCTGTATAAAACAAATATATAATGATGTATAAATACATATAGATAAAAATAGAACCAGGACACTTTCAAAATCAAATGAGGATACTGTTTAACACACTGAAGGAGAAAAGGGTAAATCTTACACACCTAATTTCTTTGGTTTTCCTAAAGACAGGTTTGCCTTCTTTCTCTTCCCCGATATCGAACAGGTCAGAGTACAGTTCTTTGTTGTTGTGATCTACCTGGAAGAGTGCGCACCTGTCCGCATTCACCAGGTTTTTTGCATATATCTGCAAAACAACACCAGGGACAAAACGTTATTAGCAACACTGAGGGTTTGAAAGAACTGAAAAAAAAAAAAAACATGGAAGATTACATCTCGCACATTTAACTGAAATCATCGTAAACCAGATCACTGCAGTTTAAATCTTTTCTCTTTTGGATGGAACAGTTAAATGTAGAGACGCAGAGTATAACTAACTACAGGTCATTCCAATTCATTTCAGTGTTTGAACCAGATGACTTGAATGACCTGAGATGACACCACAGTCACAAGGTAACAAATACATACAAACAGAGAGGTGGCTTTTAGTAGAAAAACAGGAAAATCATGTTTTACACTCAACCAGATCAAATGTGTTTTAAAATATTGCAAGCTGAAAAACTTGAGCCAAGTCTAAACATGTACTTAGTATGTATATTATATTGGTAACAAATGATTATCATTATGAGAAGTATTATTATTATTATTATCATATATCTTTAATGCCAACAATAGGAAATATTAGCAGTGCCCCTCAGGTATCAAGACAGCCTGTGTGTATCTGTATCACGGCAGCATTACTACTCTTTTTAACACACATAAAGTAACACACACTCCCAGGATGTGTAGCCTTGAAGACAATGTGAATGAACACATACTTGCAGAAATCACACTCACCATAATATGTTCAAGTAGAGAATCTATTGCCACAATGTTATCAAAGTATGTTCTGTGCGAAAAGAAGAAATGGCGCATTGAGATGTTGACAAATGGGAAGCTCTGATGACGTTCACATTCAAGACATGAAAGCTAAGTTGCCTAAAATGCAGTAATTTCTTTCTATTGGGTGAGCAAAACTTTTTATTTAATGTTTGACCTGATTCTAACTGTAAAGACACTAACTCACTTTGGAGCCCATATTATTTTTGTCAAACTTAAGACTGAAATAAGAACATTGTGTAAAAAACACTTTAGATATGTTTTCATCAGTATTCATTTAGTATTAACAGCAGCTCTTACTTTGACACATCTAGTAGGAAGTCATTGAGCTCAGTCTGTTTGGCGAGGCCCCTGCACACCTAGAAACAAAAGAGAAATGAGTCGTGACCTGGCACCCAGACGTATAACACATTTCTTACAGAGCAGAAACAGCACCCTGCGTATACTGTCAACAAACCAACTTGATGTCTACACAGTTGGCTGTTGGCCTCCGCCAAGAGTTTCAGCAACAACAAAGCGTGTTTTGCAGCGAGCGGCTAACCCAGAAGCGCAGCGTGCTGCACCGCTCACTGAGGCTCAGAGGTCCACTGTGGCCGCTGCTTCTCTGAGGTGTTAAGCTATATGTTCGTATAAAGACAGCACTAAGGCGTATTGACGTCCTCGGGGAGTTGTTTGTTGAATCTATGACTTAGTTGATTGGACTGGGCTGAGTGACAACCCGGTTCCTGTACATAGTGGATTTCCCCATTAAAAACACCAGTGCAGAACCAGAACAAACAGTCATCCGAGATCATAATAAATGGGAAGAGTAGGTTTCTCCTTGCTCTCAGACAAGTCCTTGGTGAAATGTTACAGTACAGTTTGCTCACCTGTACTTGATGAATGGCAATTGACGCCCACGCTAAATTAGCTGTCGCAACCTGGAAAAGAAAGTGAAGATTAGCTCCAAAGAAATGCAGAAAACAAAAAATCAAACATAATTTAAAAACAACACAATTATCTGTTCTGCACATCAGGCAGTCTCATACTCATAGAAGAGCCAGTTAGTCTACAGATCCAGAGCCACTCTGGGGACACAGACACCTGTATCACTGCTACATTTCCATTTCTAGATTCATTTGCAGATTAAAATTTAAGCTGCACTAATAGATGTTTTTATATGAAAAAGGGGTCAAGTGACTATGTGTAATGCAACAGGGTTGCACAGAAAGTTATTACGTTCCCCTCAACTCTACAGAACTTTAAAGTCTTTCAGTTCATTGTTTTGGTTTTAACACCTTTTTGCTTTTATCAACCTCTTTTCCAGCAGCTGTTTAAACAGCTCATAAACACACTGTACACTGAAAGTTAAAAAACCTAGCTGGTGAACACAGTGGAACATTTATTATCTAAAGAACCAGACATTCCTCTCATTCGTTAGTGTAGACCAAATCAGAGCTAGAAGCAGAGTGAATATTGAACTATCGGACACTACTTTAAATGAATACTTATGTTGCTCTGTGTCTGCTGGATGTGTAAGCAACACGTGACCCATATCACCTTAAAAGAGGATGATGTATCAGTGTTTTTATTGTGCCAAAAAATCTACTGACGCACATTTGAATAAAATGAAATAAAATGTCACAAATAATTCTCACGTCCCTAGTATGTGATACATTTACAAATACATTGGTAGATGTTTTTTTTAATGTAAAGTTCTGAATGTTAAGTGTGAATTTTCAAAGCGTATTCACTGTGACTATACTTGCTTGAGCAACCTGTTTTTTTTAGTGATTTTCTTGCTCATTGCACTTATTTCCGTTGCCATTCTACTGAATGTATTTCATTAGCAACTAATAGAAAGTGCTTGGAGACAGAAAAACAGAATTATTCAGTGTTTTACACAATCAACTGAACCCCAGAAATCGAATAGAGATCTTAAACAGATCCAGATTAAGGTGAATACCAGGCTAACTGTAGTTCTGTGAGCCTTGCTCCAGCCTCCCACTCTTGGTGTGTTTTGTCTGGGTCAGACTGACCTCCTGGTGGCTGAGGTTGAAGGGCTCCGTGCCCCACTGCCGATGCAGCTCCAGGATGGCAATGAGGTCCCCGATGGCAGTGATGATGGGGAGGCACAGGACAGAGTGAACATGGATCCCTGAGTCCTGCCCTGTGCCGTCGGGGAAGCGCTCGTCCTGCAACACACAGACCAGGCAAGGTCATTATCACCTGAAGTGCAAAGAAGTTTAGCAGAGAGGGGTCAGTGTAGCTGGTACATCAGCTGACGTAGCTGAAGATTCAAAGTATATTTACAGTGTTTTTTTGTTTTTTTTAGCTCGAAGGTGCTGAGTGCATCGAACCAGGTGGTGATGAGAAAGGATCATTAAAGGGAACATATAACATAACATCACAGCTATGCAGTGAAATGTTAGATTCCTATGATGAGTAAATCTGTGCTGGTTGTAGGAAAACAGCCTCACCCCCATGATGTCCTCTACTAGCAGTGTTGTGTGAGTCTTGGCAACATGAGCGGCAACGGTTGTCCCAAATGCGATGGGGCCAGAGGGGATGAGGCTTGGAGGGCCATCCTTGGCCCCCGTTGGATTGAACAAACATAAACTCTAATGAGAAGCATGGACGAGAACAGAGAGGGAGACAGAAATGGCGGAAAAAGAAAGAATGTAAATCACATGACCACAACTGCATTAGTGTATGAAATGTATTCACCAAATGTCCTCTGCACTTACATTGTTGCATTCTCCCAAGAAGTAAAGTGCAAATCCATCAGCTTTTGTTGCTGTTGCAAAAAGAGACACACATGTCAGGTTAGACAGTCCATTAACAACTGACATTAGCCGTTAGTGTGTTAAGTTCCCTCATATAGATGTGTCCAACAATAAATGGAAGGTATACCTGAGAGTAAAAGCGTAAAAGGGACATAGCCCAGGTACAATCTAATAACAATCTATTAGCGATGTCCCACATAACGACAAGGGCACTCTGACCGAGGGCTTTGACTGCCATCCAGTTCATCTCATTCCCAGTCCTCCTCTCCAGTCCCATTTCACACTGACATATAGGTCATGTTATCAAACAACGTGACAACAGGGAGACTGGAGGAGCATCAGTGAACACGCCGACGATCAAGAAGTTAATGAGTCGGGTGGTTTGGGTGAAATGAATGCTTTACACTCTAACGTATTTAGAAAATGCAACATATTAGAGTTTGTGACTTTGAACTTTTGATCATTTAAAAAGACATGTAAATTTCCCTATTTTGATTTTGGTTTACGAAGCTGAATTAAGAATAATATTTGCTGCTCATTATATATATTTATCCTTTTTATTGGAGCAGAATAGAGGTGAGGTTCCCCATTGTGACGCGGACTGAAGCTGTGAGGATCAATGAACTGGATCATGTCTACTTCTACCTGTTTTGATGATGCTGCACAACTCATAGAGCAGGAGTTTGTTGTCTCCTCCAGTGTCCAGGCGCTGCTCCATGTAGCTGTTGAGTTCATACACCACACCCTGCACATTTGTGTCCTGGTACTGCTGGACACAAGACACACAGAAATTGCAACTCCACACAGCTTTGCAAAAACACTGAGATTAAATTTGAAAATTCAGCAAGACGTACGACACCGAAACACGTGACAACAGCCTGCAATCTGTACTGCACCCAGTCTAATGTTACGGACTCTTTTTTGAATGAAAGATCTTCTTGCCATTCACAAAGACGGAGCCATTCATCACAACATTACCCACCATCCCACCCTTACACTCCCCTTCACTGCTGCATTCTAGCCCAGGGATCCCCCCGCGGTCCCCGAGAGGAGGAGGCCACCGGTGCCCCACAGCTCTGATGAAAGCCCTGGCAAGCTCTGCTGCTCAGCCTCAGCTTAAAAGTGTGGTTACGTAAGAGGCAGACCTCCTGCCTTGTACGGGGCCAGAGAGCCGTCTATTTCTGCGCCTGCAGAGAGGGTGAGGGCAGGACGGCAGGGAGAGTGGCGTACTAGAAAGCCTCCCCCACGGGATGCCTTCTATCCTCCCACATCCTGTTTGCACAGACGTATGGATGACGCACTGAGGGGTCGAGTGGCCCTCGTTTTTTTCTCCCCCCCCCCCCCGTGTGCAAAGTTGCTTCTACCCAGCTCCAGGGCCTGCTGTGGGCACTGACACCAGGCATCTTAGGGGTTGATGGTGTAAAGATGACACAGGTGTGAACATACACTTCCTGTCACTGTCTCACACATGACGCGTGTGTAATGCAGCACAGATTAATGTTGTTTCCTATTATTCTTGTGAATCATCTATTTGATGCCGACCTGAAAGCTCACAGAGCCTGGCCTTTAACTCTAATGTTAACATCACAAGCATCACTACTGTGCTCCATCCGACCCAATTTGTAAACTATGGCATTATTTTTATACGAGACAGCGTCACTGTTCTATAGAAAGTAAGCACATGGACAAACAAAACTGTTGTCAAAGACCATAAGTAATCTGCATCTTGAATGAGTACACCAGGATATTTTTGGTGTAAGTGAAGGGGAGCAGTCTGTTCAGCCATAGTTTCTATTCTTGAATACGAACTCATTAAGTCACTTTGGTTAGCTTTAGGAATGAAGGAGCAAATAAAGTAATATAATATCTACAGTGTATGAAGCTATGAGGAGAAGCTTCATGTGCCTTGTCACATAAATGTGTACACATGAAATGAAACTGAAACCTACCCTGCTGGCTTCTTTAGCTGATGTGTCATCTGTAAAGAGAAAAATCACAACGTTAAAATACAGCTTGAAACAACATTCTGTAAATCAAAGCATGAATTGAAAATCAATAAAATGCATCCTTGCACGTTTTTAATATACTCACTACATACGCCACTAGCTTACTTGGTCTATGATCAGTAGCTTATGTTGGCCGATGTGAGCATACTTTAGATAGTAATCGCAGCCTAACTGAGTCTGTTTGTAGACCTTAGGACTCTTCTACCTTTTGTTACACTATGTTTCTATGTTCATTTACAATGAATTATTACTGTGGCTGTTTGGCAAAACACATGCCGTAGTTTTGCTTTAACTAATATTGGTTAGTGGATGGGATTTGATTTAAGTGCCGTTTGTGTTAATAAGCTGGTGGAGAAATTAGAAAAGGAAGTGAGTTGCTGCGACTGTCTGTGAAAACGGGAGACGCCAAGTCTGTGTAACTATGCAAATGTAAAGGCAGTCATTGAAAAAGGGCATGCATGCACAAGCAACACTGTCTGAATTAAAAAGCTGAAAAGCAAGACAGAAATCTGACCCGGCTGTTTAAAAGTTGGCTGGGCGCTCTGCATGAAGGCACACCAGCAAGAGCAGCAAATAAGCAAAACCATCGGTTGTCCTCACAACAGTAGTCAGGTGAATGGTAAAGGAGCAAATACATAGAAGGTAGCCGTATATAAAGCACAAATATACATTATGGATGAATGCTTTCTGTGCCTTTGATGCAGGGAGACGTTTGCTTAAATGATGTTCCTTTTAAAACAGAATTAAGAGAGTTATCAATCTAACTTGACAAGTGTAACATTTTGTGGCCTCGAGTACAAATTCCTGGTGTGATTTCAGGCTGTTGGAGAGACAGTAGACATATGACTATTGTCTTTGGACACTGAAGTATGTGATAATAATGAAAGCCTCAGCCAATCCCAACAGTCTCTGGATTTATAGTCTGGGAGTGCTACTTGGGATGAAAATAAAACCATTCACACAGCTACAAGCGGTTCTTCATTACACACGGGGTCAACAGCACACGAGAACAGTAACTGCTCTGATCTCTTTGGTAACGCTCCATGTGATCAAACCATGCAAAAAATCTTTTAGAAACATCTACTGAAGTGCTGACTTGAGCTGGCCCTCTTGTTGAAACAAACCAGCAAAGATGTGAAGGAAGAAATTACAGCCAGCTACATTGTTTGTTGTTTTAAACATTCCTCCACTATGCTATGAGCTTCCTAACTTAGCCATGAGAGCTATTTTAGAGTGAACCCCCGGCCGGCCGTGACGTCAATCAGAGGACAGAGAGCTACACTTGAAAAGACTTCAAACCCCTTTAAAAAAAGAGAAGAACAGACGGGACCTTTCTTTTTTTAATGACTTGATGAGGCCAAGAATATTTCGACATGAACCCCTTTGAAGGACACATTTTTACAAATGCAGTAGGTCTGTTAGAGACCTGTTAGATGTAGAAGTCTACATGTTCTATATACCAGAGAGCAGAAGGCATTCACTGAGAACGTTGCTAACAAATGAGAGAAAACAACCTAATCGTACTCTCCCATAACTCAACACATGAAGTGAATGTAACAGGAGCCCTGTACAGTGAATATGAAAAACTGATAATTACATGACGTTGACTCTTGTATGTTGAAAAGCCTGTTGATGTAGGCTGCCATGATAAGGTTGTTGCTTCTTCTCACCAACACACCATTGCCACTTAACATTGCTGTAAGGTGTTGCAGTGCCAATGACTTCAGCAACACTGATACGGTACATCATATCAGTCAATTAGTATGCTGATGATATGATCATATGATGACATCTTAAAAATAGAATTCTGTTGTGCAAAAGAAATGAATGCATAAGCGAGGAACATAATCCATTGCACTAAACATTGTTTTTTTATTCGTTTAATAAGTGAGTTTGCATTCAATTCCAAAAACCCATATATCAGACATATATTATTAGCAATATTTCAATCATACCACCCAGTCCTACATAAGAGCCTTTCCATTCCCGTAGGTATTTCAGGGTGTGTGGGTTGCCCCCATATTTGAAGGTCCCGCCCGGAGGACTGATTTGAGGTGTTGCAGGTACAGTTACAGTCTGGCAAACCACCTCTGTAAGGCATCTCATGTGTAGCAGTCCCAGTGGAACCGTAGGGTGAGCACTGAGCACTGTGTACACACATTAAAAAAAGGTTCAAGGAGCCAAAACGTAACAGGAAGCGTTTGCACTTGCAGACTGTTCACCCTGTCAGGTAAGATGCAGACTCTTCCTGTGCCCGGGAATCACAGAAATACAAAAGCAAGTGCACTTTAAAACTGTTGTGCTGAACCAGTTGCCTGGATGGACCAGTTCCAGCAGCTTCTTTAAAGTAAGCATGCAGGAGGGCCGTACACACATTTAGCAGCTTCAGGTCCAGCATGGCTCTCCTGGTTTTCCTAGAAACCAGAAATAGCTTGAATACACTGCATTCGGGCTGTACTCTTGTTTCTTGCTGAAGAAAAGTGGTTGAGAAAATGCGTGTGGACTGTACCGTTCTGTACGGCCAGCACATATAACATAAAATAAACTCCAAATATAAAAAACGGACAACTTGTCTGTCCAGTTTTGCAACAATAACATCTTAGTTTCATCAGATGCGCGTCGTGGGGATTCACCCTAATGATACAGCTGCCCCTGGGGCCAAGAGGCAAAGTATCTGTACAGGTGTGTGTGTGTGTGCATGTCTGTGTGTTTTATCACCATACCAAGTGGTCAGCCATCAGCACAGGGACACAGACCAGCAGCCTGTTCCAATGCCATCCCATATTTTCAGGAACCTACTGTTGCTTTTAGTAAACACAGGAGGACAGGGCCGACAGGTTCTTAGAAAATATACTGCCAGCTCAGTAAGCAGTGAAAACTAAACACCACTGTCCTGAAAGCAGCAGAGGCTGAACAGACCTCTACTTGTAACTTTATCGCTCCATTGAAACTGTTCCTGATCCGGAAAGGTCTAAATGTTTGTCAGGTGGAATGTGCAGCTTTAAGCATGTATCAGTTGTAGATATGTGCTAGTCTGCCTTGTAAACCAACGCTTAGCGGGTAAGGCTCCTTTAAGGGCAACACATACTGTACCGTACGTCCTGATTCTGTTTATTGCCTACAATCATACATACAACTTTAGGAATAACAACTTTAACATATTTTGTTAGCAGAGTGAGAGGGGCTGGTTACTGTAGTTAATCACAATTCATAATTTAATGTTTTATTGCATACTATTTGGGTTTTTGTGTTAATATCAAGTTTGTTATATGAAGTTATATTCATTTGTAATACTTTGGTTGTTCTCAAATATTGCACATATTGATTTTATGGTGTGTGATATTATGTGTGATATTTGTGCTGCAGACAACAAAACGAACAAACACAGCAACTCCGTCAGTTGTTGCAGATTTCTGTGACGGTTCAACCAATAAAATCATCAGAGTCTGCAACAAGGAGTCAAGCAGACATGGTTTATACATCCAGGACAAAACATCTTAGATTCTTACTGTCATAAAGAATTTTCTTTCGTAAGTATTTATACTCCGTCATCTCTTAGCAAATTGCTTTCAATCAAAGCAAAATCAGTCGGACACATTGTTTCCACTGTAAATCCTTTTGTACAACCAAATAAAATCTCCTAATCTAAACAAAGCACAGCATGCACAGACTGTAGGTCTATAATGTTTATTCAAATTAAACTTGTGTTATGGTCTGCTGATAATTTAATGAAAGATTATATGAAAACATCCACTTGATGCTCACAGTTGATTTTGGGTATTTACTGCTGTGGAGTATTATCTGCTACAACACAGTGGTGCGTGGTATGGTTGTAAGACAAAAAAACTACTACTGTCACCTTGATAAATACTTGATCATTTAATAAATTTAATAAGTCATTTCATGAATCAATTTCCTAAAAACTGTGCAAATTATTTACGGTACCAAATAAATACTGGAATTTGGTTAAATGATTAATCTGATTAATTATAATTTGTGGCATAATCATGCAGTCTTATAAAACTTTTTCTGAGGATTTTTGGAAACCACAGTGAAAGAAGAGAGCTGTCTGACTTAAAAGTGCTAAATACGAGATTGGGAGCATTTCTATTGCCTCCCAACAGCAGAGCGGCGGCCATGAGCTAGCCAGTGGGGTACACTCACATGCACTAACGTGCACTAAAAGCACGGCCCGCCTGGGTCAACAAAGCACACAAAAAGAAGCACATTTAACTCTGAAGGTTTATCCCTCAGTTCACATAAGCACAAAGGTCTCTGATACACTGTTTGATGAGACATGGTGAGAAATGATTTGGAGAAGCACCCAGAACATATCAGCAGCCTGGCCTTTAAAAACAATCCCTCAGTCAGCTTGGGTCTAATGTGCACAATACTTGATGGGTGCTTTATTGATCTGCCGCAGATACACAGCCGCCCACAGGGCAGTCAGCCGGCAGAGAATCAGCTGCCAACATGTGTCGACCTAGCAGCCGTCTGCATCAACCTGCCCCATGGCGGACGTGCAGCTGCCAAAAGCAGCTGTCAACCTATAGTCCTCCAATTGTTTTTTACTTTTTATGTTAAGCTGTACAAAGGTCTCTCTTTAAACAGATATGATAATGAGACTTTCTGTTTAAAAACAGGTAGTTGTTGTAAAATTGTGACAATTATCAACTTTCAGAAAGATATCTTTGGCAAAACACTTTGGTTAATGTTTTCCCCCCCCGTGATTTTAAACAGCTTCCAGTGAGGGCTGTGCAGAAGGCCCCTTCCTCCCTCCTGATGTAAAGCCCTGCAGGTGAGACAGCTCTTATCACAGTGGCGGGGTGTGAGGTTCTGCTACACAAGCACATCTTTGTCTGCTTGCGACTGCCGTCCAAACACATCTGAGAAACAGCATCAGCTGCTTAACAGCTCGGCGTAGCTCTTGCCCTCGGGCCTGAAAGGCCGGAGACTCTCTCTCACTCTCTCACACACACACACACACACACACACACACACCTTCCAACATTGACCTCCATTATCAATAAGACAAGGGGGTCCGCCATGTCAGGGATATTCAGCGTACGATATACAGAGTTTGATCAGATCGGTGCTGAACTGAAATGTTTAATAGTTGATTAAGCCTTTCACAGTCTGACAAAAAGACACAGAAGATGTACACCGTGTGTGTGTGTGTGTGCGTGCATTGCATAAGGCACAAGTCAGTAGCGAGGGGCCTCTCGATGGGATCAGCAGACGGTTTGGGATTTATTAATTACCCCATGACAGCATGTGGTGTGAAGTAAACATTGCCAGTGGGACATTGGTCAAGAGAGGTGTGATGGTCAAATGACATCAGTGGGGATTGTGGGAAATTGTGTTTAGTAACAGACTGCTATAAGAGCAATCTGCTCTGTAACACATAATGACACACCAACCTTAAAAGCCTAATCGTGATTCATAGGTTCAACTGTATGAAGCAATAAAGTAATAAACAATAAGACAAAAAGACAAGAGAATGTCACAAGAAAATTGGGATTTAAATGTTATGACACGGCACATTTGTAATATTAGCTCAAGTGTGCAAATGTGAAGGCTTCTTTTTTTCTGGATTCAGTCTGTAACACAGTCTTTGCACAAACACACACTTGCGTCCATGTGTACAAACAAACAGATTTATGTCATCCAATGTAGCCCATCACATGATAAGTGAGAACGGGACAGGCTGCAGGGACTGCTTCCAGGAAGCAGTGGTTATCTCAGTGACGATCACATGAGGACAGGTCCTGCTGCTGCTGCTGCTGCACACATAAAGAATATAAGATCAATCTGATCTCTAAAAAGTGTCACTTTTAGAATAAATGAGCTACTTTTATCAGCAAAAAATACATATAGAGGAGAGGTTTCTTTAAAACAAGCAGAGAAATGTGTCAAATAAATCTACAATCTATAACATCAACACAGTGACCATTCAGCCAGTGCGATGAACCAGAAATGAAACAAGGCTTGTTGCCATGTGAGTGGATACAGCCACTGAGAGGCTCCAGAGTGTCCGCTAACAGAGGTGGACTTGTGGAGTGATATTACCGATGTGATGTTAAGATCAACCAAGAGAAACACGTGCAACATAACGAGAGAGCTGTCAGGCTGATTGCTGATGTTTTCACTCCGAGTCTGGCCGCTTCTCGTACGGCTCAAGAGCCCAACTGCACGGAGCTAGTGGCTAAATATCGTCACTGCATTTTGTTACGTAATCTAACAACTTGGTTAAGACCAACTCAGCAGCCCCTGAACACCTCACGGATACAAACATTGTTTACTCCACCAATTTAGCATGGCACTCCTTTAACATTGTCGGACTCACAATGGACAGTTGTTCCGAAAAGATAACGTAAAAATCAAGGAAAGCGTGACATTAATTCTGCACACTGTTAACTGTGACTTTATTCAAGCGAGTTCCAAGTCCCAGTAAGCTGATTTTCCTGCCACACTGAAACGCTAAAACATGCTTTGAATAAAAGGCAGCTGTCATTTTAAGTATATGTAATTTATAGCAAACAAAACGGTTCATATGGTTCTTTAAATTGTTGATTTAAGGGCAATTAAGAGCTGAACTTGACCTTTGCATTGAGGGAATTTTAGTTTTCTGACTCATATCACAACTGAAAACGGCTGAAAAACACAGCGACATAAGCCAAAGTATTTTGCATGTCTGCGCTGCGGTGAGGTTTTGTGAATCTGCGTTTTGCTTTGCATGAGCTGCACCTGCTCTGACCTGATCTACATGAGGGAAATGAGTTCCTAGTTGGCGCCGGCAAGAATGATTAACATGACGGCCTCCAACCTGTCAACCTACACACACACACACGCGCACACACACACACACACACTATATACAGGAAACTGTTTCAAGCTCAGCCTTGAGAAATCAACGTCTCTGCATGGCAGCAATGAACGCAACCGTCTGTAGACATCATGTGTAAAAAAAAAAACAGCTTCAAAATGAAACAAATCCGTCCTCCGCCAGTTTCCCGCTCCACTTCAACACATCCACACCCTGAGCCAGCGCAACCCCCCCCCCCTGCCCCCACCACCACCACCATCATCATCATCCCTACCCCTCCCCTGGGCCCCCTTCAGCCGGCTGCATGTCTCTGGAGGTCGCCTCTGACGTCAGCAGCTCGACTGGGCAGAGTGCCAGCCCTGTGGGCCCTTGATGGATGCGGACGGTCTGAGAAACAGTCCACTGTGTGCGTGGAGCGCACGGAACAGACTTAACTCGGCCCGCTCAAACACATCTAATGACCCGTAAACACCCGACAGGCCCGTTCCCTCTGCCTTTCTTCTGTCTATCACACACGCTGATGATTGAAGGAGACAAATGTGAAGGTGAGTGATTTGTACTGCAAATGGCCGGGATAATAAATACAACCCGCAGAGGCACACTCTGGTTACTCTGGGTCTTTAAGAAAAAAGGTTTTAGCTTTTCAGTGCAATAAAAGCAAACGACCGACGTGGCTGCAGCCTGTATTTGTGGTTGACTAGTCGGGAACTCATGTGAGATTATGTAGCTAAAAAGTATAAACATTTAACCGAAGCAAAATATCGCAGAAATTACAACTCTGCGTCAATATCCTGGAATTCACTGATCCAATTATTATGTCACAGTGATCCAGAGAGCTGCAGCGTGTGTGTGTTTCCATGTTTGTCCCTGCTGCGTGTGTGTGTGTGTGGGAGTGGGTATACCTGCAGGCCTGCTGCTGGTCTTCCTCTTCAGCCATCTGTCCAACGTCTCTGCGCTCACACTCTCCAACACAAAGTCATCCAGCATCTGCGGGTGAAGCGAGAGGTAGGCCTTCACTTTCTCATCTGTCAAGCCTGAAAAGCACAAGAAATAAAAACATATTTTAGCTCAGGCACAACACAGCTTTATTTATGACTAAGCAAAGCGTAAAAAATACAAAAATAGAAGAGTGTGGAGGAGAGAAACATGAGATATAAGAGGGTGGAAACGTCATATGCCAAAGGCCCACAGTGTTCCAGACATTCCCCCAAACAAAGGCACAGACTAGAAACAGCCGAAGGTCATCTCTTTCTCTTTACTGTGAGGTGAGAGCGGCAGCACAGCGCCTATGTTCCAGCTAAAGCCGTCAGATAGCCGGGCTGGCTCGCTTATGTTTACTGTAAAGCTGTGTCTCCAGAGATAGGAGCCCCCAACAGAGGCAGCAGGATAAAGGAGGACTCGAATGTGCTTAATAGGCAATTAGGTCCTCGAAAGCTCGCTAAGTGCTGCTGTTTACTGTCTTTGTTGTCAAAAAAGCCATTTGCCAGACCATCCTTGAGGGAAAGTTGTTTTTAATACACCCGCTGGCGTCTGAGAGGCCGTTGTGATGCACTAGGAAGCCATCATGTTGAGGTCACTCGCGCAAATGCAGTGTGCTTCTAAAACAAAGACTTCTGTATAAATTCAGCCGTGAGACGTCACCACGTCATGGAAACCGTGAACTCGATGCTGACATGAAATGCAACCGAATATAATAATTCCTGGAACAGAAAAACAAAATCCTACGACCAGGCTATATTTCCATTTTATGGTATGGCACACAGTAGTTATATCTGTTAGCAGATAAGGGTAGAAAGCAGGCCATTGTATTCAGACAGCACAGATCATTTTTTGTTTCGTTTTCTCACAGAATATCTGGTTATCAGCCGTCAGACACACAAACACACATACACACAGCATGTAAATATTACTAAGTGGTGTGTGTTTGTCTAAAGTCCTGTATGACATCAGGGTAATTAATGGCTGCAGACTGTGTGGCACAGACCTGACTGTTGTGTCAGATGACACAAATAAAACCAGATGCAGGAGTTAGAAGCATCCACTTCAGCTGCAGGTAACTCTTATGTGTCTTTACAAAGTGTTTGAAATTGCACTTGAGGAATAGCAATTATTTGAATAGAATTTCAGAATCAAAGTGAACAAATAATTTGATCTTCAGCTACGATTGATCACCTGCTCAGTGTGTGAGTGTGTGTGTGTGTGTAGGTCGAGCAGGCTTGTGGTTGCAGGCAAATAAGGCAAACAGAGGTGGGGGTAAGTTTGAGGGGTGGACGCTGCAGTCTGACGCTGTCCAGACACGAGACACAGATCTTCAGGAACGGAACGCCTCACGAGACTCGTGGCCAGCTCTGACGCACATCGGCAGAATATGGCTTAATAAATCAGAGAGAGTTAAGGGGGGGTGGGTGGAGCTGCAAGGGACAGAAAGACACACGGAAAGGAGTAAAATGGAAGCGCTGCAAAATACCCTCACAACTTTGTCCTATTTGAAACAAAGACGGCACTGTGATTAGTGACACTACCAAAAATAAAACACAAGGAGGCTGTATCTTTATGAATACAGGTTTTGTGTGGAAAGTGATTTAGCTATCATATGTGTGCACATGAACAGAAATAGTCAAATGTCCTATTTCCATGGGGCAAAAACAAACGGCAGTGCTTAGAATTCTACAGTGGGCTTATAAATGGAGTTCTGGGTACATCCCTGTGCTTACAATGACCAGCCTGCACCAAAGAAAGAGCACACCATGGCCCTCGAGAACAGACACTATTTATTTCTGACCCCTAACTCAACCCTTGAACGTTTGAAAAGTACAAGAATGTGGATTGAAAGTGCAACCAAATTTGTGTTTTTACTAATATCAGGAGTAGGTAAAAAAATAATCACAACAAGGCTCATTATTGCGTAAAGGTTAAGGTTGGCCATATTTATTATTTTTGTTATCGTCAACATTCTGTAAAATGACCAAAACCAACAACGTGTTAGTTCACCTCACAGTACTTTCCGACTTCCACAACACGTCTGTGGCCGTCACCTCCAAGCCCATTTGTCCCCACTGAAGACATAAATCTAAAGATTCATTAAAACAGGTGGGCATTGTAGTATTAATCAAACATAATTCAAACAGGAGTAAATAGTGTTGCTGACTATTTTCAGCAACGGATTAATACATTATTGGTGCTCCTATGATTATTTCAGAAGGCAAAACCATTGGTTGGTTTTGCTCTTTTCACTGTACTTGACATTAAGAAAAATATTATAGACCATCTCCAGACATATCCTATTAAACTATGTTACGATGATTCAATGTAATACCAGCAAAATGTAAGAGCACTGACGAGATAATGACGTTTTTTTTCCTGAACATTCTTGATGCTTTCTGTCGACCTGACGGACTTTCCTTCTGATTCCTTCCTAAGCCTCTCGAGCCACAGCTCAACCTAATGTGACCGCAGTGACACTCAGAGCTGTGGGATATGCGTCAGTGTCCTGGGCCTCTGACTACAACTAAGCAAAGGTGCAGCCAGATCTGTCCCACATGCTGTGGTCCACAATGGTTAACCCCACTGGGACCCACATGTGCTCTCTCAATCAGGAGGGAGAGAGACTGCTGCGGTAGAAGCAAACGCTTGGCGACTGGTTTGGCCAGAGTTCTTCTTTTTCTTTTACCTCAGGGGAAATTTCCTTCCCACTGGCACCAACGCTGCTGAAGACAATGGTGCCATCAAGAAAGAATAACACAATGTATGACACGGCAAACATTAACAAATGTGTCCAAATCCTCATCATCCCAAGTCTTCCCATGATTACAACATATAGATGTCTGTAGGATGTGCAGGCCTCCTCCAATGGTCACAAGATAAATCTCTGTGGTTGCAGGATTATTGATAGGAACAAAGTTTTGCCACAACATAATTTGGACTTTTCTTAAATCATTTTTTTGTGAAATATTGGGCCTTGAACTGTTATGTAAATGAAACCATCCGTCATAAGCCAAAAGGGATGGGAACCACTGGTTTAGTCTTTCACAAAGTGTTGTATTTTAAACATTTATCATGTTCTTGTTTTTTTATAGACAGTCTTTATTTGCTGTCAGATACATGTAGTATATAATATTTCCCTCTAAAATGTAGTGGAGTAGAAGTATAGCATAAAATAGAAATATTTATGCAAAGTAGAAGTTTTTTTAAATTGTACTTAAATGCAAGTATACTTCCCACCTCGGTGCTTAAATGAGTTTGAGTCTAAATGAAGGCGCTGGGAAGCTGCTTGTTCTGCAGCATGCTTGTGAGCAGCTGAAGCCCAGTTAGCAGAGATTTTGGTGCCTGACTCAGACTTGGACTTCCTGTGCAAAAAGTGAAGCCCGAGTTCATGTTCAGTGAGGTATTGTTGCATAACACTTATCTTGACTGCAGCGCACCACACCACACCCTGGGACTGGGAAGGGAAGGCCAAACCAGTCTGGGTCTCTGCGCTCTCGCATCCAAGTTTCAGTATGAACACGCTCCTGTTTGACGGGGAATGCGTTTACAAGACAGCCTGGACTGGGCACCTTCATTGTGTTGTGGCACCAGGTTGTGGTATTAATATGGAATGTCAAGCATCGAGCATGGTCTGAAATGTGCTTTCAATAAATATTCTTTCATGCATTATTAGTATACGTGGCAACTTTAAAGTATTGAGATGAACATCAGCTTTTGAAACCTGATACTGAGTCAGTAATGGTGAGATTTCATATGAGTCACAAAAAGTCATAATAAAAATGGAAAGTCCCCGAGTATTCCGGATGCTTCATTTCTATCTCTTTATAGGAAGCTCCTGAAAGAAAAGAAACCCCAGTGAAGCGAGGCCTCGTTGCTCTCTCTGTATCCACAAGTCTGTCCTTATTCTACAATTTACATCATGTTTGATTTAAGCCTCCACAACACTTCAGTCTTCATCTGAGAGCTGACGAACAGAGACGAGGGGTTTGCACTGGACGCCTTCAGCTGCTGATCAACTACCTCGTTCTCGCTTTCTTTGTTTCTACTTTAAAATCTGAATTTCTGAATACAAGAGTCTGTGATGAGAAAAAACTCATCCACATATCACAAGGTATGCTTTGTAAATCCCATCAGGATTGCACTGTAATTTAGGTTCATCACTTCACGAGTTTGTCTTTGAAGTTATGATGATGGATGATCAAACATTTTTTAGAGTGCATATCTCCGCCAGGTGTGTCTGCAACGACCATTGCTGTATTGCGTGATTGAATGAATACAACCCACAATTGGCTCACTGCAGGTCTAGACACCAATAAGCTGTAAGGCCCAAATCGTAAAACACACTTCATTCAAACTCAAAATGTATGCAGGGAATCGCCTCGAAGTCTTAATATGAGACACGTCATACGGTCTTGCCAAAAACAAAATTAAACTAACCAACCCGTCTGCCCGCTTAGCAGCGGCCGAGTTGCAGAGAGGTACAGCAGTGAATGGTACTGGTAGTTTTGTTGGCTGTTAGCCAAACGCACTGCAAACTGTTATTGCCTCCCTCTGAGTGCAGAGTACCAGATAGGTGGTCGGCGATGCACTCGGCTGTGTTATCACTAGCGGCCTCTACCAAGTAAGAGTAGGGAGAGGGGAGTCAACAGGCAGTCTATATGGCAGTATATACCAGGCACTAAAAGGTGTTTTGAGAGTCACCGCAACCACAAGAGGTCCTTGAGCATGCAGCCATAACTGGCCACCAAAAATACTACGCAGTTTACTGCAGCAGAATGCCAAATTGGCAGTGGACAGACACAGAGGTGCACACTCACTCATGGTCACACACACATATGTACGTACGCATGCACACAATGTACGTACGCGCAACCGATAGCATGATTCTCTGGCGGAAATAACAAGTACCATAAATAAAATGGTTCGTTTGAGGTCAGAACTGGAAGGTGAAGGTTGTTGCGTGCAATATGCACGTTGGGGGAAAGGGCTGTTTAACAACAAGGCAGTTGAAAGGAAAGTGGTTACTGTAGTTGTGAGTGAGGTGTAACTTAATTTGACCTGAGTTATTTGGGTTACCAGTATTTTATGTAGAAAAGGGACATAAATGGATTTTTTTTTTTTTTTGCTGAAATATTGCAAGATTTAGAGAAACGTGCAATGTAAAGTAGCAAATTCCTGGAGGTACTGCTTGTTTCATTTAAACAAATAACTTGTTTTTAAACAACGGCCAGCTCCACCCGATCGCCATCACTCATCTCTATTTGCCATGAAGCAGTTGGCCATCTGTGTGACAGTGCCTGAATAGAAGGGAACGTGTCTTCAGCGCTCCTGTCAAACGATGTCGGGCGGCAATGTCAACAGAGGAGGCCGACCCCGGCGGTGCTGCTGTTTAGTGAGCAAGATGTAACTCCTCTGCTGCAACACATAGATGAAAAAGGCACATGAGAGAAAAAGGGAAAAGACCACTTCTCTCGAAGCGCACTCCTCCTGGCAGAGAGTCACGGGCAAGCTGCCAAGGTACTACTTTTCACTTTCCTGACATGAGGCTGAGGCAGGAAAGGGGAGGGAGGGGAGGGGGAGTGCGTGCGTCAGCAGGTCCGCCTGGGACTCCCTTGCCAGGAGGTGGGAAGAGCATGTGGTTCTTATCTTATCTCTGGGAGGGCTGGAGCACAGCGTCCAACACGCACATTCAGTGAGCGGCAAAGAGGACAAAAAGACTGAAGATGAAAACGCTTTGACTCCTCTCCCACCGCTCAACTAATTTATTCATTGAGCCTGTGCCGGTGAACCTGGGTATGTGTGTGTGCAAATGCAGGTGAACACACACACACACACACACACCACATTCCACGGCAGCCAAGGGTGAGGCGACTGGTGCGGCTCAATCAATAGTCAGCCACTGAAAAGGTGTCAAATTAAGAAAACGTTGTTTCCCCCTGGACTTTTAACTGCAGTCCGATCACTTCCAGAGACACGCCCCCGCATGGTGAAAACAAACACCGCTGCACAAACATGCACACCTAACACTCAAGACAGACAGAGAGGTGGACATTTCCATGGAAATGTAATTTGCATTATTTCCACTTCCATGGTCCAGGTCATTAGATGTAAAGGGTAAAGGCTATAAATGGCAAGCTGAGATGTAGATAAGGCATGTCCCTTGATCCACAGCCTAATAGTGTGGTCACAGGCAAGCAGCAACACTCCAGCTGCAGCTATAGACACATAGCAGGTCAACCTTCACCTTCAACTTACGTTATTAACTCAAACGTTTCGTGTGCATTCCCAGAAAGACAGCCAGAGGCGGTAGATCACACAGCCTACGACAGCGAGCCTTCAAACTAAAGCTGCGGTTGCTGCCTCGGAGGTCACATCTCACCCAAACTGGTGGTTTGATGTAGCGCTGCCTCTGTGCCTCCCCCCCCTACCCCCCACCCAGAGCCACATCAGTGACAAGGGGTCATGTTCCCCGCTGAACATCTGGACTGATGCTGAACTCTGCAGCCGCTCTGCAGAAGGGGCCAATGGGGACCCGGTAATGAGAACCACAGATCTGTGCGTCTTCTCCAGCGCCCTGTTCTTTTATGAGCCTTGACACGAGGACAAGTTGTAAAGAAATCTACACGCATGTGGCCTTTTCCCGTCCCCTCAGATACCAAACCACGGCAAGCTGACGAGGGGTCAACGGACGCCTTGAGGAGAATGTCACCCGTCTCACCGCTCAGATCGTGCACTGTGCCCTGGCACTGATCCGGTCCTGCATGGATCTTGAGATGAAAAAAAAAAAAAAGGGTTCAAACTGCAGAACAAGCTAATTTTCTTTGGCTTGAACTTCCTGACAGCTAAACACTGAAGACAAATCACAAAGAGACTATTTGGCATGTGTTCAGCCTGGTCTGGAGTTGTTTAGCCATTCAAATTTCAATGGTGCATTCATTTTCACATTTAATCATATCAATCACTATTTATATATTCTATGCTGAGAGGACTCCTCACTGTGAGAGAAGGCACGCGGTGAGGCAGGAAATGTCCAGCGTGAGCACTTCCTGTCTGATAATACAGCCTTCTTCACGGAGTTAAGCAATTCTTCGACAACCAATTGGGTTTGAAAATGCCTGAGAGATTACATTAGGGCTGACCCAGACTGACCTCCGAATCTGACTACACAACTATCCACAAACGATGCACAAAAACATGCACACCCTTGTATATTTTCCCGCAATGTGAGGCTACAAACAGCTATTTATAATATCCCAGGACTAACCCGCTGCTTAGAATCACATGAGCATCCAGAAAGTGAATGAGCCAACACGTCGTCTTTAACCATGTCCCATTTCAGAAAGGACAGACAACGATGGTTAAACATGACAGCAGTAAAATAAAACACAAAAAGCCTTTGTAAACAGTGCTATAAAAACACACATGTGTGTTCTGTGACAGTGAGAAGGCCTTGGATAAGTTATAATCAAATTATTCCCCGATCCTAAACCAATCACAGGGAAACATGCAATGAGAATGCAAACAGTGTGTCAAATCCTACATTTAATCTAGATTAATTGACAGCCGTACGATATAACATTACAGCATAAATGTGAGCTATGACAATTACAACAAAAGTGGAAGCCGGCAGTCAATGATTAACTTTTACTCTGGTCAATGTGTATTGTGAACGACTTCTTTATAGTGTTAGAAAATAGTACGAGACAGTTGAGCACAAGATAAAATAATCCTTTTTTAGTCCCACGGAAACACACATTTGCAATTTGAATATTTAGTCAGCTGCAGCTACAGTTGTTTAGTTAATTCAAAAAAGTGTGGAAGCATTGTGTAATCTCAAATTCTTGTCCTTTTTTGGTCAGTATGAAGGCGGGATACCTACGAACCGTACCTCAATAATACATTCCATGACTGCAGTTTACTGCTATGTGTGTATTTTGGCATCACTCAGTATCCCAGGACCCAAACTGCTAACTGGTTATTACAGCGTTGCCACTAAAGGTCACTCGAGGTGCCACTTATACAAATGGAACCATGGACAGTGTTATTCATGTGGCACACAGACAGTGTAATTTACAATCACAGAAATAAATTAAAATAACTCCCAAAGTACAAGTTCCCACAGCAACATTACAAAGATACAAAACCAGAGAAAATTGCAAAAATATGCAATAAGGCCTGTAAATTCACCACTGAGTGGGAAAGCACATTATAAGTGAATATTTACTGTAAATTACAAATACATTCACTAAACTTTTTGCGTATTATTTCTTATTATGGCACCAATTTCTCAATATATTCTACTATTTTATAATTAAAACAATGCTAAATTGCGGAGTGTAGCAGCCTGACAATAAGAAAAAAGCTTTAAAAAAAGAAAAGCAATTAAGCAAAACAGCTGACGTAAAAGCCAAACTGAGTTTTATTAGGACACATTTATCCCAGCTATGGAACGAGAAACCTATATATCTAATGGTGTATACATATACAACTCGTAGTATTGCAATAAATAATACAAACATGTGTTAATATAGTTGTTATAACAAAGTAATGTCTGTAGGAATATGAATCCGGAACCATTGCCTTGAACTCTTATTTCTACAGGAATATTTTTAAATGTAATTCTCGTTAGGGAGTGAGCTGAACAGCATTTACAGTCTATCCTCACTCCTGCGCGAGCTGAAGACTTCTTGATGCCATGTCTTATTGCAGCACCGCTGACTGTCCCCTCCTTGGTAGACCGGACCAGCTCATATTCGAGATGGGATTCATAAACCCGCTCTTTATTTTTATCAGAAAGGACTGAAGAGACACACGCTACATTTTCCGTATTGCAGTCCTGTCTGGTCCCCCTCGAATGAACTCCCCACCCATCTCAATCAGCTCTCAAGCTGTCATTCATAAAGTTGGGTAGACGCATGGGCAAATAACGAACGCCTGCACGACCAAAATGTTTTGGCACGGTTACCGACAAGCAAAGCTTTTTGTATTTCGCGTAAATTTCAGTTTGTTTTTTGTTTCACTCTTTTACAGTGTTTGTAAAAAAAGAAGACCTACTTGCACCCGGGAAACAGTCCGTTAACCTTCTGAAACAGCTTGTTGAAGACGGACCATCTTCCATGTCGGATTGTGAGCGCAGGAGGAGAGAGGAGCCACGGAGGAAAGTGCGCCTCTGCAGCTGCAACTTGGCGCGTCTCAGCAAAAACCAAAACTATTCCAGTACGCGTTAGTCTGATGGTGTCCTCAATGCTTCAGGCTGTGCACGATTTTTGGAAGGGCAAGAAGAGCAGTGTGCTGCCCCCCCTCCACCAGCGCTATGACCCAGCACCGCTGGCCGAGGTGTAGCTACAGTCGGCCCGCCTCCTCGGCGTGGTGGCTCCGCTGTGGATGTGCAGCAGCAGACTGGGGGAGCGGAGACGACGACGCATAGACACAGAGGGACGGGAGTAAATAAGACACGCACGCGCGCACACACACACACACGCACGCACACGCATGCACAGAGAGGGAAAGACGGGTGCGCGCCAGTGTCAAGTCAGCTACAAATATCTAGCACAACTTCCGCTTTAGTTTTCAAAGTAAAAGCCAAAGCACTGCATGATGATTGTGTGTAGGGTGTCCTGTCAGGAATACTGCAATGAACGTAATGACATTTTGTCAAGAATTTAAGTAGGTCAGCCAATCATTTTCAGGAATTTCTTTTAAACGTGCAGTTGTATTGCCTATGGCTAAATTAGCCTTTAAAATACATTGATTTAAGATATTTGGCTTACTGGAAACATTCACAAATGCCATGACAGAGCGCTTAAAAATGTGAGTCATTGCCTAAAAAACACCGATGTTCAAAGATTCATTCATTAAGCTTTTTTTTTTCTACACATCTAACGGTTATTTTGAAGGGTGACTCGTCGTCGTTTCCGGTATTTTAGTATATTTGACGCGTCTGAGAAGCGCACAATTGACGCTGCCGAACTGCTGTTCCCGTTTTCTGAATGTGGCTGCGTAAAGGGGCCGAGCCATATAACCCCAGTGCTCTCCAGAGACACGCTGCTGTTTCCTGATCCACAGCTCAGTGGTCAAGGAGGAGACGCCAAGCTCCACATTTACAGCATGGCAGGACACATTTAATGGAGCGTCAACTTTTGCATACGAGGATTGAAAAAGGTCCAGCCCAGTGTTTAAGCATTTTGCTGTCGCTATTTACCAAGGCACTGAATTCCTTCCAGGTGCCGACCCTGACCCCTGACCTCCTCCGCAGATAGAGAGAGGTAAAAACAGGGATCAATCTGCAGAGTTATATTATTGGGTACTTCCAAGCCAAATGTTATGAATGGCTTGTGTTCAATGAGCATTCAGAACAGTCCCTCTTATACAGCAGTCAAAAAGTGATTTTTCTGTAAAACAATATATTAATATATTTAATAAACGTTTGAAAACACATTCACTATGGTGCAGCATTAGGAAAGCATGTACAAACAATGTGTGTGAGAGTGAGCGAGCAAGCAGGGGCAGTCTAAAGTTTAGACTCTAAACACTGATCACACCGAGGTCTAATTTGTGTATCTATCCATTTCAGATTTCCCATAACGTTCTTTTGTCTCAAGATTTGTCTTTCTGCCTTTTTCTGGGTCACTGTTGATATTTTAGTTCCTGACTTGAAGTTTCTGCAGAGACTTACATTTACCAAAGGAATGCATTCAATTGATTTCTTTCACTAGGCGTACATTTACATAAATTACAATTGTAAATATTGCCTTGAATTTGCCCAATGAAATAAATCAATGTAGTCCATTCCTTTAGCAAAAGCAGTGCAGAAAGCTTGAATGCAAAAACATCACATCTGCAGTGCAACTAAATATTTGGACTACAGTTATAATCCTATACTAATAATATCCAATCCCATAATAAAGATAATGATCAAAGAAAAACCTAATTAACCTCAAATTGAGGTCAAGTAGATGATCTGCACTGACTGAAGACAATCTGGAGGAAAAAAAACAATAGAAGCTATATACACAGATAAATAAGAATGCTGAACAATGGTTTGGATTATACAAAGTTAGGATTAGACTGTGGCAAGACTGTGATAGAATTACCCCAATGCAAGTTTTCTTTTTGTCATTGTCAGATTCAAGTCTGAGTCAGAGGATTTCCTGTACCACTTTAGCTGTCTCTGATGTCTTTAAGACCACACTTAGTTCCTGTTAACTGTACAGTTATTGCCTTGAAGCTAACCAAGCAATGCATCACCACCGATCTTTATATTTCCGCTATTAATATCCATGTAGAAAAGAGAAACATAATTCATTTACAGAGCAGAACAATCCTGCTGCAGAACTAATTTTGTGCCGTGAACAGCTAAAACTACACATCATTTACAGCATACATGAAGATCTTAGATCAATACATCACTTCACATCAACACGGGGTATGATTCCTGTTTTAATCTGTAACAAAATATAAAATCTGTATAGTTGACGTGAGGATCCCACATCAAGTTCCTAATGAAATGAGCTCCCTATCCCTGCAACCTTTGTAGATGTGTGCTCGTGTTATCAGTGCTCACACTGCACATCAACAGCTCTGAGTCGGCAACATGATACAGCATACAGCGTGCCAGACTCCCTCACGGCCGCAGCATATACTGATCATATCGGGGGGGAGAGAGAGAGAGAGAGAGAGAGAGAGAGAGAGAGAGAGAGAGAGAGAGAGAGAGAGAGAGAGAGCTGTGGCGGGTTGCGTCAGCATGCGTGCTATCAATCACTGGCATTCCTACGCTTTCAAGCAGCTGGTCCATTCAGAGGTATAACATAATGGATTCTCTCCAATTTCAGCCTGATGAGAAAAGCTCTTAAAATGAGGGATGCATCTTACGGTGACACATCAGTTTATTTCACCAGTACGATGCTGCCCTTTGATTATTTGAACTGTAATAGTAATGCAATAAAGCATGCATCTGTTCGTTTGAAATACGAATCTAATAACATTTTCTAACGCCCAGGAATTCGGGAGGTTGAGCTGAAGGGAAAGCCAAATAAATTCAGCCATTCAGGTGAAATAGAACCATTAGCATGCAGCATATTGTTCGCCTTTTATTTGAGGATAGATACTTTAGATTTTGATCTGAAAATTCACATACATATTCATGACTTTTATTCTATTAACATTAATAGTATTTTTCTCTGGATTATGAAACTAATGACAATAAATAAAGGAGATTGTTAGATTGTTACAAATGTCAAATGTAACACACACACAAAAAGAGAAGCTCTGAGTCGAAGAAGCTCAGAGAGCTCTGTTAGCTCCCTCGGGGCTCACCTCAGTGCGTCCTCCCTGCACTTCAAGTAGCTTATGCACGGGAATTTAGATCGAAGAAAATTGCTTCAAAACATTCCCAGCACTGGAAGTTTATGAGCTTATGTGGGACAGTTATGACTGAAGAACTTATAGGGAAATGCGGTAGATCACAAGGGATGCCACAACTCTGTTTGTGACCCACCAGTGAACCCTTCTGATCCACGGCTCCACGAAGAGGCAGAGCAACCGCTGTAAAGTTTGAAAGATTATTACATAACAGGAAGTGAACTGACCAGCGTGACCTGCCAAACCAAAATTACAATTTAGCCCAATTGGCATGAAATATAAATTGCACTAAAGTAATGGTTTTATCTACACAGACAGCTGTATTTTTGCCCTTGCAAATAGTGGCATAAAATGGTAGATTCTGTTTTAAGACACATAAGTCTCATGTTGGAAAATGATACAGATGCAACAGAATGACCCCAGCAAAGTTTGAGCGGTCATTTGTTTCCTGTACTATTTTAAGTACGAGTACAAAGCAAACAGCATTTTGTAAGGGACACATTGTTGGTTGCTAGGGAGCTGCCTGGCATCTCTGGCGGGGAAGTGACCCTGACATTTTAAGATTTTGATTCATATACTGTATATCCAATTACTGTTCATTTTAAAAATTTAAAAATTGTGGTAATAATGCAGTCACAGTAGCACATTCAGTTGTATAGTCTCTCCATTGACAGTAACACAATTTAGTATGTTACTCCTGCATTAAAAGTTAAAAGTCCTGCATTGTTACCCAAGTAAAAGTTTGTGTTATTATCCAAAAGTATGTAAAATATCAAAAGCTTTATTATTATTATTCATGCATTAAAGTAACTATTTACTGTTTTAGTTGCTTAAAGTTGAGCTAATTTTTGAGATTTATAAAAGGGCTCAGTGCTGCTTTCTGTCAACGGACAAACAGATATCAGCACTCTGCACACAGCAGAGAACACATGCACATACAAACACACAGGATGGAACAATACGTCCTTTACATGATATATTGTTGTGGTTTTTTAGAAAGTTCCTGCATATTATACCTAGATCATTTTCTTCCTCATTTTCTCGATGAGAGCATATCGTTTTCTCCAACCAACAGTCCAATCGCCAAAACTATTCAGTTTTAGACGAGGAAAAGCAGTGTAATCCTCAAATTTGAGAAGCTGGAACCATTTCAGGTCTAATTTACTGTTGGGTAATTTCATATATACCAGTCATCACATTTTATAAGCTCATCACAAAGTTATACAATATTTCCCTCTGACATGTACTTGAGCAGAAGTAGATTACCATACATTTGTATTTATGCATTGTACTTGATTAAATGTACTTTGTAACAGTCCACTAATGGTCCTTGTTGGATGTGCTTCATTAAGGATAATGTAAAAAATCATATATTTACAGAAGAGCATCGATCATAGGCAGACATATGGATTTTGCGGCTAAACTAAGCAACCACAGACCCAAAAAAACCTCAAAATGTCCGCCAGGGCTCTCTCCGGGTTGATCTGTATCAATTTGGAAAGGCAGTGCGCACTCTTATCTCCGACAACATTATCCTGCCATCAAATCCCATATTTTTCTGTGAATCATACGAGTTAAAGTGAAATTTATGGAAATAAAAAAGGCGACGATGAAAGAAGGTGAAATCTCATGTGTCTTAATGTGTGTGTCACGTGCAGAAGGTTCCTATAGCTGTTGGTGAAAACGCAGCTTTACTGTCGTCCGCTGGGGGATCAACAGCTGACTGAAGAGAGAAGTGGTCGGCAGCCGTGCTTAAACTGTTCCCCCCTCTCGGCTGTTTTTAGCTAACATCCTCCTGATGACTATACGGCCTCAGTCTCCCTACATAAGAGCTGCACATCTTCAGACGTGTGTGTGCTTGTTCACATACAGCCTTACCCCCCTACCCCCACATTACAGACCTCATCCACTTAAGCACATTTCTGATTCAAAGCACTGTACACGCTTTTTGCACTCTGCACACGCACGCACGCACGCACGCACACGCACACGCACACGCACACACACACGCCCCAGATGTAAGTGAAACATTTACAGATCACATGCAAGCACACACCAACATGAACACAGACAGGAGCATAGTTACATTCACGTAGGCACGAACACACACACATCACACACATCACACATCACATGCGGCAGGCACACACCACAGAGACTTCCAGTCCCCTCCCCCAGCTGAATAGTCTGTTCTGACAATCCACAGGACAGCCGGAGCATTGACGTCAGAGGCAGGCCCATGAAAATACAGGGTCCCTGGGGGGCTGAGGGAGTTATGCACATCTTCACAGCTTGGCCCGCAACTAGCTCAACAACAAATGAGCATATATCTTATTTGTTGAAAAATGAAAATCATTAAAAAAAAAAAAGGAGTTCCACATTTACACAAAGCCTGGCATGCACACATTTGCATGCGACTGCAATGCGGCTCATCTGAAATGTGACGTCAATGGACGTCATTGCACTGTGATCCATTAGGACAAATGTGAGATAGGTGCATAATTTAGGTTAATGGAAACACAAATCACCGCACATCATTGCCTGCCCTCTGTCGTCTTAATAATTGCCATTTTGAATAACTGCTGTCAGATTGTCGTATATTAGACGTTCCCAGAGGGAAGGTTTGTTGCTCCCTCAAATGTCCTCACAGTCCCAGGAGAGAAGATGACATCTTGTTTACCGCTCAATGTTCTGAACATCTTTCTGTTTTTTTGTTCTTCTTCTAAGACATCATTAGGACTTCAGAGCCATTAATCTCATTGTTCTCCTTCTCGCACCTTTTCCGAGATTGACTCCGTCACATTATATCACATAGTTTATGTATTTTTGTCTGTAACTACATACAGTATGTGTTACTGTGGTCTTCGACATGTTAAAATAAAAATGCTTATGTCTAATTTAATCTTGGTCTGCATAGATAGAAAGCCGTATAGATTATTTAAGGCAATGTTAGTGATTCAGAAGAGGGTCACTACATTAAAGGTGCATGTATCTTTAGGTGTGTGTTTAACATGGGACGGATATCCATTTTATATTGTTACATTTTGAATAAAGTCATAAATAAAAGTGCACAAATTAGTTAATGTTGCAAAACACACTGAGGTCATCCATTGAACATACTTAGTTACAGGTTTTATACTGTAAATCTGCATCTTTTATTTCATTTTTATTTTTTATTCCAAAGTAAATACATTTTGCACATGAGATAATCCAAAAATTCTAAAATGTTCTCACTGCATCACCACTCTGATTAATAAAATACAATTGGCCCTATAATGGTTGCAGCAACTAACCAATTGAATTATATAAAAAATGATCCGCATGGTCATCACATCACTGACATAAAATACATCATATCAAACAATAATAACCAACAAACATAAACACCAGACATAACTCATGCTGAATTGTATATGTGCGTGAAATATGGTAAACAGAAAAAGTGCATCTCGTCTTACTTCACTTATTCGCACTTGTCAAATCTATCTAGTGCTCACTATTTTTATATTGCCAGTGCTCTTAAGTAATTCTGTCATTAGCTTGTCGCTGCTGTTTGCAACAAAATGGCAACCAAGACCAAAAGGGAGAATACAAGAAGGCACGAATGCAATAGAGGAGAAGCTTTTATCTGCATTACACAAGCTTATTCTTCACTCAGCCGGCCTGGGGTGCATTATATGAATTGATGTGGTGTCCCCACAATGCAACAAAGTCTTGGCTTTCAAATACAGCCACCCACTTCAGTTGAAATTGGTGACAATGCCTGGTCAATGGGATATAGTGGGTCCACTGTGAATGTACAAGAGGAGAGAGGACGGTAAGTAGAGCAACTAAAGGTTGGTCTCAGTTGACATTACCTGTGTTTCTTATGGCCTTTTAAAGTGGTACAATTGTTGGGTTGAACCAGATTGATTTTATGTTAAACCAGATGATACTTGGAATGTTGCTCTTGCCCAACAAAATCTTTGTTTCCTCCTTTCCTCCTTGTTGCAATTTATTCAAATCTGGATCCAAGCTCTCAATGAGATCCAAATGTACACGTTAAACACTCAGGCATTTACAAGTGATGCTCAACCTCTTTACAGTGCTGCAGAAATTGGCCAAAATAACCCATTCTGTAGTGGCTGCTTTGAGTTTGGTAGGTGGCAGGAGTCCATCTGAGCTTGGTACATGGGCATCTTCTCAGTGGACATGTAGGCCTGAGCACACAGTTTGTGGCCTGTTACTTGTACTGACTCAGCTGTATCTTGGAGGACTTCCTTCCACATGGTGACGGGAAATTAGGAGTCCAGTGCAATAGAACCGTTAAAAACAGGATGATTATTTTGTCAGCATTGTCTCATCGGTGAAAGCACTGTGTAGATTATACAGCATTTTGTGTCCCCAAGTGACCAAGGGTAAGTGTCCACTAAAAAAACCTTTGCTCTTCAGTTGCCTGCATGTCCAGAAGAGGTGTAGCACTGGCTTGTCAACAGGAAACAGGCTGATCTGGTAAAAGTTGCCTTTTATGGACTCCCCTGACAGTAACAGCATGTTCAGGGAACCTGAGGAGGATGACGGGCCTAACTTTCATTTGGAGTGGAGCTGATTCAAATGACTGATCATAATTAAAACACAGTCGTGTTCCCTCCATTATGATGCGTTTTGTGATATAGGATTATGCTGTCTGCTCCGTTTCCTCTGCAGATATCTTAGATGCCTGTGTTGCTCTAACAGCACAGGCTACTTGGAAGCCTGAAGACTGGCTTTCAGGGTCACCAGAATGACAGAACTGGATACTCTCCATCTCTACCTGCCAATGGTGCTCCAGAGTTTAAGCACAAGGAATGATGAAACTGCGTGACTGGATAATCCAACCCAATTTGGTGCAGGCCATGTAGAGTAAATACCAGAGTCTAATTCAGGCTAGACACTTCATTAGACTCCCTTCTAGAGAAAGATTGTTAAACCAATCTTTCTGAAAGGCTATACTGTATTGAGATATTCAGTTTGAAGTCAAGTGTGACAATTATCTGGTCAATTCATAGTCAAACGCCAAAAACTGATAATAATTCGGTCAAGACCAAGCAAAAAACGACAGCAGCAATATCTCATTTGCAAAATGACCACATGCCTACATCCCACTTAACTCGGTTTAAAAGGACCACAATGCTGCATCAAGTATTTAAGCACAAGTCCGGTAGAGTCGACACTCAATATAATCTCTAGTAAATGAATCTGGTCAATGATGGTGAATCATCACTGCTCTAGCAACTCTTACCGGTTTGGTCTACCGGCGGAGCTTCAGGGCTCTTCAAGCATGTCCTTGACAGCAGGCCTTTAAATGAAGGTCAAAGGTCAGTGCAAACTGTAGCACCCCTGGAGGCTGATGCATATATCACTGCAGCCTGAACAAGGTCACTTTAGTCCGTAAAAAAACAAACATCCAAACATTAGCAATGTATAGGTTCGTAAGGTAACACTCGATGTGCAGCAAAACTGACCCTGACCACAAAATGAAGCGTTTGTAGCATCAGAGCACTCCCACAGCATCAGACACGCTGTTGGCAGACATCGTGGACCACTGTGGCTAAATGGTATCATGCTAAATGGCTTGTACAGTATTAAAGTACAAATATTTAGACCTAAACTTGCTATGACCTTTTCATTTACAGCTAAGGGGTTTCTTATTATTATTATTAGGGAGAGACTGATTCAAAATGTAAAATGTGTTTTTCAGTTTTCCTTCCCAAATTCCCTTTGAGATTAGATTATATGCCTTTAATTTATCGAATTTTCTTTTATTTGTAAATTTGCCAACATAATTACTGTAAATGAGACCAAGAGGGATAGATTTGATGTGTTTGTTTTCCCTGGCCAAATGAAAAGAGGCAGTCCCAAAGAAAATATAAATTATCTTTCTCCAATAGTCTGTTTATTTAAAGCTTGTTCACTACATGATTGCGTTTGACAAAAATACGCTTTGAAACTACACTGTGCAGTTGGTGGACAAAATATAATGACTGAAACCATGATGGACATATTTCATTGCACATTTTAACAGTTTTAATGCAGCAGTTGACTGAAAAAGTGGCTGCCGTCGTTTGCTCGCGTGCCACATGCTGACAAATCTAATGTGACCATATAACACCTCTACAGCTCTCAGTGGCTCACCGTGATTTAGAGCTCGCACTGCACAATTAAATTCAAAAGGAAAGAGGATTAGAAATCAAAGACATGTTGATAAGGTTTCCATCAATGCATGAGAGAATACGAAGAAAAAGCACGTTCAGAGAGATGCACAACGGACAGGTGGTGCAGATTTGTAATGTGGAGCTGTGTGGAGCGCTGCAGTAGAGGGAACTGCAGAAAGCACATGAATCAAAAAAGAAAAAGAAAAAAACGTTTAAATGGGTGTAAAAAAAACCAAAAAAAAAACGTGATAAAAGAAATGTGCAGGGAGAGGAGGGAGGATGGTGGTGCGTGTATCTGCGTCAGAGCTGCAGCCAATGAAGTCAGAGATGGGGCAGGCTCGAGCAGGAGATGCTGTTAGTGCCACTCACAGCATCCACCTGGGCCTCATGTCCTCTACGTCACACACACACACACACACACACACACACACACACACACACACACACACACACACACACACACACTTCATGTGCATTTAACACATACGGTATATTCTATTAATAATTCTAGGACATTTAAATTAGCGGACCAGCAGTCGTGTATTTTATTCCCTTCAAAAAAAATACAGCGCTGACATTGAAGGACGCTTTTTACATTTTTCTCATAATGCGACAGAGTAACATACATTATTCTAACATCAAGCTGTTCACCATCAAGCTAATGTTTATGTAAAGTAAATGCAACATATGGCAAGATAGCTGACGCAACTGAGACCAGAGTAACCAAATGGCTTTCTTACATCAGTATCAAAGGATGCAACGCTAATCAAGCAACCAGTCCAGAATTAAATTATACGTTCTATTTATGCTATATTGTTGTATAGCATTAAATAGTATTTCTCAGGATTGGCTCTGCAGTGTGCTTAAACATTTACTGATTAATTAGGGATTTTTCTCTTTTTTTTGTGTGTGTGGGGGGGGGGGGGGTAAAAAAAATCCTAAAAAGGTGCAGTTTTGAGAAAATAAACAACCTTATTTCTTTCACAAATTCAGAAATAGATTCATAAAAACAAATAATTGTTTTCTCTCTGATACACACAACATTCACACACACAACCTCGCATGCATCTCTCACATGCATATCCTGGTTATTCTGCTGGCACCACATTTGACCTAGATTATCACATCTGTAATTCTAGCGAATGGTTATGATAATGAGCATGTGGTCATAGGTCTGTGCTGGGAACAGAAAAAAAACAACAGCAAAACAAACAGTGCTCGTTCGCTTTGCTGACGTCACTCAGCCGTGTGAAACGCTTCACTGTGCAATCTTGTAAAACATGCAAAACAGGGTCAAATGTGTCTCCTCGGATGTGCACATGAGAGCGGGCACGTGCGATGACGTGTTGAGCTCACTCATGTATATAAAAACAGACAGACAGCTGCAAATGTTGTCCTATAATAAAATGAGAAAGTCAAAATTGAAATGCTATTGTTTCAGCTTATGGTCCATTTTCTTCATTCAAATGTTGCTTTCCACCGCAGGTCTGCTGACTGGCGTGAGGATTTTTATCAACATAAAAGGTAAAACATTATTCAGATTTAGGTGTTTTTTTTTGTGCCTCTGACACTGTTGGAACAGTGAGAGCAGCAGCTGCAGCTCTGCTGGCGGGAGTTACATCCTATAGGTGATGACACAAGCAGGAGACATGAGCCATGACCTCATCAGCTCCCCATCAAACCAGTGGAGCTAAAGACACTTCTTCAAGTACTTGTGTACAATTTTGAGGTCCTTCACTGGGGGTTTTCCATTTTATGCTACATTACACTTCTGCTCAACAACAGTTTGGTGGAAAATATTGTATTTTCACTCCACTACATTTATTTGAAAACTTTAGTTACTAGTTACTTTGCCGATTTAGATTGTTAAAACTAAATATAATCTATTAATATCTTGTTTAGCTCCCCAGCAGTATTAAAGTTGAAATTGCCCCACCTTTACCAGCTGCAACATTAGTTACACATGCATCACTAATAATAATCTGTATATTATATATAATGAGCCATTCTGCATGATGAGTACTAATACTTGTGCATTTTATCTAATAAGATTTTAAATGCTAGACTTTTACTTATAACAAAGTATATTTAAAAGGAAGGAAGCTTTTTATACTGTGGTATTACTACTTTTACTTAAGTAAAGGATCTGAATACTTCTCACCACTGCATCAAACCGGCTCTCTGCTCCCTCCCTCACGCCCCCCCCCCCCACACACACTCACACAGAGATGAGTTAATACTGGCTTTACAAATGGCAAACACCCTCCCTTGGTGCTATACGATGCTGCCACACGTGTGTTGATCTCTGAGCTGAGAAGCCAACAATGTCCTGGTCAAGTGTAAGCCTTTTAACCACCAAACACACAGATCGGATCATTACTTACAGCTGAGTGATGTCACACAGCCTGTCAGAGTGTGTGACGCTGTACGGTGTGTATACAGTGAGGAGCTGCTGACTGACTTTGATTCTGCTTCTTGTACAAGCATTACACATTAACACACACCAAGAGGAAATTATCTGTAAACACAACAACACAGCTCACAACATTTACAAATGAAATGAAAATATATAAATATATACTTTACATTTTATAATTTTGTACTCACCCTGTTTAATTTACCCACAACCTGCCTGATGAGCCTTTATGTCACCAGGACAAAGAAGAAGAATTATCACCCTATACTGCATTGTTGTACAAAATGTAAAAACATTGTGATGATCATGTAATAATAATGATCAAATGCTTAAATTGTATTTTTGTGTTCAGTTTTATTCAATGTTAACAGAAGCTAGGTGGGAAGAAAAGCACAGTGACTGACGCAAGTATGAAAGTTAATTTGACTATTGTTAATTTGAATGAGTGGACAAACTAATTGTGTGCCTTCGAAAAGAAATGCTTCAAAAAGAGAGAACGAAAGAGAGGTCGGTATTGAGCGAAAAAATAATCTGGGGAGTGGCTGGAGGGACGAGCCCTAGCCAGCTGCCTGCAGCCCTCATCAGAAGCCAAACAAAGTCAGTGTGATCATAGGTATGGGTGCTGACGTACAGGCCTGTCAATCTCTCTGCACAGCGGACATCAGAACAGGCCAAGACGGCCAAGCAACCAGACGCCAGGTCTGCCTTTTTACTGATAACACATGGATACAATCCATTCATGAACTAAACCGCACGCACACACTCTAGCCTTATCTAGCCCTTATACTCGATTTTGAAACTACAGCATTGTTTTTCTGATTTATTGTATTTTAGAATACAAACTTGTAATAAAAAGACTTAACCTTGTTCAGCACTGCTGTCAAAATTAAACTGTAATTAAAAACCAATCACCTCAGTGTACAATGATTGATAAACAATAAGCTGTATTTAGTTCTTTATGCTTGTTGACATAAAAACGGTGCCAGTGAAACCTCTTTTGACATGAAAGGACCATATGAATCTATTTTGTGGAACCTTTTAGCAGTGATTACCAAGTCTGTAAAAAGTAAAAATAATTTGAAAGAAAAGAAATATGTTAATCCAGAGTTACTGGTTGTGTGCTCCATGCTGAATATCTCCGGCACCGCTCCCTCCATTTCACCTCAATACTTTAGCCCCACCTAGTGTCCAACTGTCTGAGGACACTGATGTAGACATCTACCAACTGCGAGGGTAAAGGTCAACATTTAGTATAAATGTACAAATGTAACAAATTGGATGAAATTAAAGACGTTTTGATTCTATCCTTATGATAATCTTTGTGACCTGCAATACACATTACGACCACCAAGTGGTATTCTTGCACAAGTTGAGCTTGTTCCTAACCGTCTGCAGCTACGGCCCTCATAGACTGAAGCTGTGAGCGGCTGCTCAATTCAGAGACGGACATGGATAAGAATATTCACGAAGATGTGTGAGCGTTTGGATGTATGCGAGTTTGCGTGTGGTTTTGTACACTAAGTGCTCTGTGGCGTCATGATGGTGGCGAACAGCCCTGCTTGCACTTTCAACATCGGGGGCACAAAGCCAAGCTAAAGAGACACACATGGTACACCGCTGGAAAGCTTGGACAGTGTATGACGCCGAGCTGTTCCACAGTTTAATCTATGAGGACAAACCAATCCACAGGATCTGGAACTATTCTCTCAACACTCGAATTCAAAGAGAAAGAGACATTCTAACTGGCCACAACCGCACTGGCCTTCTGTCTCATAGGAACAGGGCCTTTTTTTGTTCCTGTAAGCGGAGGCCATTTTGTAATGTTGTTCTTGACCTACTGTCAATAATGTGTGAGCACCATCATTGTTACAATGGAGAAGATGTATGGCAGCTATTTGCTCCAATGGGTCCGTTACAGGAAAACAAAGATGACAGTCAAATTGTTATCCGTCTACCCATAAACTCCCTTTTTTTTAAAATTCCCCATATTTTATTGACCTAGATCAAAAAAGCGATGTATAAAGTTTCAAGATTTTGAGGCAATACTTAAGCTGTTTCATGGAGTTTTTGTTTGTTTTGTTGAAACTTGTATCATGCACAATAAATTGATAAATTATTGTTATAACGTACAATGTTTCACGTTATAACGAGATAAGTTGGTCTTGGCAGAGGTGGACTCTCTGTGATATGTACTCCGGATGTGAACCTGCAGATGGCCTTTTGCAGTAAACTGTTATCACCAATGGCCCAAAACACAGATGCCTTTATGAGTATGAGACATTCTTATTTCTGTACAGACCCACACTTTTTTAAATCTATTCTCTACATTTAATTAGTAAAGCCGTTTAGCTAAGAACAAATACACAAGTTACCTCTTATTTTATTATTTGCAGGATGGCTTTAAAAAAAAAAATCTTAATATTATTGGTGTATTGCTGTGCATAGAGGCAGAGCGTCCAGTCCATATTCTATGTACAATCATTATGAATGAATGCTCGTTACAGCTCTATTATCTCACTTTGCCATTCACCAGGAACGACGAAAAAAACAAAACGATTTCAATTAGCAATGTTTTCAGACATCAAGGTTCATGCCGAGCTTTGCACTGGTATCTTACTATGAAGGAAGATAGCTGGTCATTTGCACAGCTGAAGGCCTGCTGACCAGCTGTGGTGGTGGTTGGTGGCCAGGGGCCTGTAATGGACAGGTCCAGGCTGCACACCGAGAGGCAAGACAAAAAAGCATTGTGGTGGTCCTGATATGAATCTCAATGCCCCCGCTTCTACGCCTCCCCTCCTGGCCTCACCGGGGATATCTGAGCGAACAAAAACGATCTCCATGAGAAAATATGAGCGTGAGCCCTCAGAGGCTGTGAATGGAGCAGCGACAGAAGCAGCACAAATGACCGGTGCTAGTTTTCAGCTTCAGTTCACGATGCACAAATATACCATATCTTTATTATATTTGTCTGCTTTTTGTACCAGCAGCCATTTCGTTTGGACAAACAGTTGTATCACAAAACTGTTCAACACATTTTATTTCATTTTAAGAGGTTTTGTTTAAAGCAATGATTATGCGCGACTGCCTGATGTTTTTTAATTAAGAAGTTCTCCATTCTTCATAAATGAAAAGCCAAGTGTTCTGTTCAAAATCTACATTTGCTACGACAGTGTTCTGTGTACAATGTAGTGCTGCCAACCTGCATCAAAGCATGCAGAATCTTGAGCAGGAGGGGTTCAGTGGGTGTGTACCCCCTAAGTAGTCACAGATGCCAGGCGCAGTCGGGGAAGGAAGCGCACGGCTCTCCTTCCATGTTAGCCAAGGGAAACTCTCATTTGGGCATGGACCCAAAAAGATACAGAGCCAAAGACTGTGATGCAAACAGGTCACGTCTTCAGTGCAAACAAACAAGTCTGTAGGCCAGAGGAAGCCATAATATTGACTGTAATTCTTGCACTGCATCTTTGAGTTTATATTGAAGTCTTAAAGGGTCAATTTACTCAACTTACCAAAAACGTCTATCCAACCATGCAGATGAATGTGCTTTAATTTGTCCAGGTTTCGAGAGTTCTGCCTCCACGCTAATACAATGGAGGTAAACGAAATTCTGTTTGTGGTGCTCACAGCGATGAAAAAAAACTGCAATATCTCTTTCTAGAATAAATGTTTCGAAAGAGAATCCACAGACCTCACTGCTACAGTTTGTATTGAACCTATACTTTCTACCAAAGAACTAGTTCTTATGAAAACTGTTTCTGGAAATACATGCTGCTGATAACATCTCTAGCCTCGGCATTACTACAGGCACATTTCTTTGTAAAGAGGGTGAACAGATCCTTTAAAGTGTCAAACTTTATGATGTTACGTGACACAAAACAAGAGTAAATTCCCAGAGGTTTCAGAGGTAATATGACTGATCTAGTCTTTAAAAATAAATAAAAAGTAAAAGACAAGCTGAGATGAAAGGATGTATACATGTTTAATTAGGGATACATATTTCCCAAATCTAAACATGACAAACGTAGCATTAAACTTCAACAATGTGATGCAAAGGAAACAGCAAACACGTCCAACACACGCACAAGCCGTTTCCATTGCTACAGCACTATTCATGCAGGCAGGCACGACTCTCTGCTTGAAGGTGATGCTGTTCTTGGCCTTCAACTTACAACTCGTGTCATGTGTTTGCCAGCATAATAGCAGCCACACTGCCCATCAAAGCATTTCAAGAGCTGCCTCTTGTAAATGAGGAATGTTTGAATTTGAAAGTAAATGATGTGCTGAACCAATGTTTTCAACTACACAGGGCACAGATCACAGGCACTATAAGTAAAGCATAGGAACAGGACGGGATTCTGTTTATTCTGGCCTTTGTTTACCACCTGATTGATATTTTACACTCAGGCAATGTGATCATCCCAATGACTAGATTAAGACTTTCACAAACAGGGATTCAATTTCAGAGGGGCCTGACATGTAACAACACAGTTTGTTACAGTGTGTGTAGAGACCTTGTTTTGTGTCTGTTGGTAAATGCAGAGAGCAGTAAGTAAGTAAGCAGCAGTGGAAAATAACCGTCTTCTCAATGCAGGATCCACATCAATCAATGAGAGCTTATCAGTGGCGGAGCCAGAGGGATAGTGCATGCCCCCTCTGGTTAACCCCCTACCAGTTGTGACTTGTTACCATGGATTACTGACCAGGCCTACCGATGCCCAATGCCCCTGGACTACAGCCATTGTATGAAGTGCTATTTTTCATTTCTTGGTGAAAAGTCAGTCATACGATTACAAAGAGACACACAATGACCTAAATGAGACACAAACAGTTTTGCATCACTTTCAGTCTGGGTGTCTTTTACATTTTTACTATTTATTGATATTAGAATATTCAAAATTGTTAATCTGGCATTTATTTATCACACTGACTAAACAATGTTACTATTGATCATGTACAGTTTATTTATTACTGTGCTGCTGGTTATTATTTGCATCCACAACTGTTTATTTCTATTTTCTCTGTGCACATAAAAGGGTGTGCTAGCATGCCGGGCCTCTGGGTGCACACAACAGGGACGCCATGATGGTAGATCTGGCTGTGATTATCCCTCAGAACTCACATGCTGCAACACGATAAATCAACCCCACGTTTACAACGGAACTGGAAATAGTGATATAGGTGAACCATCCATACAATGCCGTTTCTGAATCAACAGGTCCTTCTTTGCCTGAGTGATAGTGGCAACAACTCGGATGCCACAGTTGCCTACACTTTCTGCTGTGGCTGACGATGAAAGTCTGTTCTGCAACCAAACCTGACTAAACACAATGTGACTCCACTGAGGATTGATGAGAGATTACAGAAAGTAATCTGCAGCAACACACAAGATTGTTTTCTAGGGATAAAATACTTATTTTAGTGGAGAGGCATTGCATCATGTCTCTGTACAGCCAGGTTTAATACTGTATGGAGTTCAGCAGCTGTAGTGGCTGTGCATCATGAGGGTTTGACCAACTGCTGGTGCCTCTGACTTTGCAGTAAACCTATATTTCCTATAAGAAATGCTCTGTAGTTTCATCAAACAGTCCCTGAAGATATCACATGCCTGCACTCTTGCAACAGGCTCAACGTTCACTCATCTCTGACCATGACTCCTACCTTGGTCGCTGCATCCAGCTGGCGGAGATTCCTCACAGTCCTGGTCGTCAGGACTTTTCCGTTTCTTCGACATTTGCTGCTCCCGATTCGAGTGATGGCTCTATCCACCGCTGAATCGATAGCTGCTGATAATGTGAGACACCTTCAACCGGCAGGATATACAACACAAACAGTCTGGGGGAGGCGAAAAGAGAAACGTGAATAAATCTCAGTCCCATTCATTCAGATCCCTTCTCTGTATGTCCTCTTTTCAGTGTGCTGTGTGCGCAAAGTTACCATGTGGTGGCCAGCCAAGCACCTGGAGACGCAGCGAGGCATGGAGCCGGGTCAGCTCCTGAATCCCGCCGCTATCGGACAAGATGCGACTCCGGGGACAGCCCGGGGCTTGTTTCTCTTGACAAATGAGAACTATTTGCAGATAAAGGTGATTTGTCGATCATGTGCGTCGCGGATTATGCTCGAACCCCGCTCAGATGTTAGTTACGCACTGGAGGCAACTTGTTGATCCGCGTCTTAAGGTGGGTTGCGAGGTTGTGGTTTCCGTCATTTCGTTTCCTGTCTTTTTGAATATCAATTTAGATTTTCAACGTTGTGTGAGGTGTTTATCTTAAATGGTGCTCGGCGACGTCAGACTGCAAGTCTAATCAGGCATAGATGACGCACAGCCGGCACAACGGGAACTCTTGGGTATCTTGCAGAGTATAGGCGAATGTAAACGGAGATTATCTGGAAGTGCATGTTCTGCCCGCTGAAGCACGCCAAAGCGCGTGTCCCTTTGACAGCATTTGAGTTGCGCACTAAGTTGCTGGTAGAAAAGGCTCTCCGGGCAACATCTGTGACGGAGGAGAGGATTCCTCCCCTGTGAAGAAAATGGAGACACTGTACAACAGAAGTGGTGATGTGGGGGGGGGGGGGGGGGGGGGGGGGGGGGGGGGAGCGCGCAGTACAGCAGCCTACCTTTCTTTTTTACAACACCATCAGTCCGGCGGAGAGAAGAACACACTCTATTTGTCTGTGACGATTCTTTCGCAAAACCTCCTAATCCACGTGCCAGAGTAACATAAATCGAACTAACACGCATTGTGTAAGTGTTGGACGAACAGGTTTGCTTTCACGTCAGTGAGCCACAGAGCAAGAATAACGCTGTGATTAATGCAGCTGGAGAGTCGTGGTGTTGCGCGTATAGACTATAATATGGAGGAGGCAGTGACGCAACCGGTCTGGCTTTTACAAATTGCTTGATGGTAGTTTTCCCCTCCGGTAGACTAGAGAAAAAGAAAAAGAATCAGCGCTCCTCCTTTACCAACGCAACAATGGACTGTGCGTGCACTCAAATATCCACTTGGATAAAACTGCACAGACCTTGTCAGATTATCACTGACTTCTACTTTTCACACATTATTTTTCCCTTTCAGGAGACTCACAGATGGGTGCCAGACACCAGTTCAGTAACACTCTTCCTCCTCTCTTAATTTTCTCATATGCTGATTTATTTATGAACACTCGCGGGTCAGGGGATCATATTCCATTCACTACATCTGGTTTAGATTTCCAGAGCAGCGACTATACTGTTTCTCCAAAATGTGTCACTTGGATGTCAGGGCAAATAGTTTTGAAAATAAAAAGCTGGGTGTTGTTTGTTGTTGCGATGTTGGTGGTGTATATACGCACCACCATATGCGCACATTCGCGGCGGGTTTCTTGCAAAGAGCTACAGTTGCATTCATGCCAATGACGCTGGTATTTCGTGGTATTTTCTGAAGGCAACTACGCCTCTCTCTCTCTCTCCCTCTCTCTCTCTCTGGCTCTCCCCCCTCCCATCCCTCATTCACTGCAGCTACTGACGTCAAGACATGCTTGCGTCAATGCTCCCTGCTTTGACAGAGAGCTTTTTTTTTTCATTGGGATCATAATGGGATTATTAGGCTTAGAGAAATACCCTGCCTTCATGGCTTTTTAGATTTTTTGATAGATGTCCCATTATCTTCTCTCGCTTTAAACATTATTCCGTATAAGGACATAATTGGCTCTTAAAGCAAATCACAAGAATTAAATGATTGTTATTATTCTACAATATGCTTTTTACTTCAGTTATTCTATTGATTTTGCAATAGTTTATAACAGCAATTTATAAAAACCTTTAAATAACCGCAGTGCATTTATTTATAAAATAGTGCACAAAAATGAAGAAATGAGTCCCCTTTATTGCTTGCTATTATCTCGTCTGCTGATTGATTTAATATGTATGACGACTCAGTTTAAATATCTCTGTACACAGACAGACGGCCATAGGACACACACAATAGTATAAGCACATGGTGACATGTTAACTATACAGACAGACCATTTCATCCACCAGTGAGATGCAGTTGTGTATTCGATTTAGCGGATTAGATGTCTGTTCCTTCCTGTCAGTCTGTGGTTGCTACTTGTACGTGGGGGAAGGATGTCATGATGTCCGTATACGCTGACCTTGATCTTCTGGGCTGAATGGGCTCTTGTGCCTGTTGACTGGCCTTGTCTCACTTCAGCCATAATGCCTGTCTTTAAGCTTTCTCAAAGCCACTCTGGGTCTTAATAGTCAAACACCTTACACTATACTCTGAACATATTAATGTCGTTGAGTGTTCTCTCTAAGTAACTGTGCGCTGCTGTACGATTCACCTATATGCAGCTTAATTAAGTGCAAATGCAAACAAAAAAAAGGACAAAAAAAAGATGACACCAAAGGTCATGATGCCACAATAAAATATCCTGTTGCACATATAGAGGTGAATGAAATCTTGCATATACACTGAAAGATTTTTTAAGGACATTTTAAAGGACAAATATTGTTCTGTACTTCATAACTCAGACTTCAAACAATACTCAAATTGTCACGCTTACCTTGAGAGCAACACTTTAATAGCATGAATGCTATTTTGCATATGGGGTTCATCCACAGCCAACACATGTTTAGTAGCGAAACATCAGCAAGGTCTGATGAAATACATACAGTAATTTAAATGTATTTCATTTAAGTTTCATTCTTACATCTTACATCAACTGAAGTATGATGCAATCAACAGCTGCTCTGTAGATCCTGCTTCCTGTCATGCAGAAGAAGCTCTGGTGTCTTGTTCCCCTATAGTTGTGAAAACAAACCCAACCCCATGCTCTGCCCCTCCTACCTGCCAATCAAGCTGTTTATTATCAGTATGACAGCATTCTGGTGGGCTTCATTGTTAATACAATTGCGTCTACAAACAGAAAGGAGACTACCTTGTGTGCTGCCAACAATCTGGAGCCGGATTACTTGTAAGTAACTGAGATCATGGAGTCACTTCTCTACAAACTTACTGCACTTGATCATCACCCCTTGAAGATCCACTGTCAGCAACACTATGACACATGAATATCTCCGGTATGCATGATGCCCTTCCTTTGGCAATATGAGTTGTCTGTGGAGACAATACAGCAAATTAGGAATTGCCCACAATGTATAAGTTATTATTTTGTGAATTTCATCCAGTTTACCATAGAAATCTCTATAAGGAGAATACTTGTGAAACAGAAGAATGATGAGTATGGATGTAGTTTATAGGTGGTTAAGCTTAGCATGAGGGCTACGGTTGTGTTTAGTGTCGTCAATTGTAGTGAAGGTGGTCCGATTCTTTTCTTTACTTCTGAAGCTTCTCATTCAATTTTGCAGATGTGGAGGCCCAGATCCAAAGTGGTGGTTGCGGGTGATCCTAAAGGAAAAAGGTTAGTTTTCTTCAGGTGTATCTTGTTAGTTTTTAGTAATCCAGTTAAGTGAGAACTGTTATCTTGCTGACAGCGGTTTTACATAATGTGCAGTCCACCCTCACAGTTAAAGATATGGTCGCAGGATGAAGAAGATGTCATTCCATTTTGAGTTAGAATATGCTATTGGTCAACAATTGTTAGAAGTTACTACAGTTTTTAGTCAAATTATGTTAGATATTCATGTGAAACTATTTTCATTTAGAAGGTTTCAGTTCAATAATGTGGGTCAAACATAAAAAAAACACACACTGTAGTATGTGGCAAGATCATTTTCATGATATGCCAGTTCTGACAAGACGTTATACATTTTCTCACCTAATTAACAAAATGCATGTCTGGGCTCGCACTATGAGGGGATGATGGATCTGTGCCTACTTAATTAAATGTGACAAACCATGCATTATCCAACTTTGCAGTTTGAAGTATAAAGAACTTGTGTTTAACCAAGTGGTTAAACAGAGTATGACATAAGTTGGTCCCTTTCTGAGAAAAATACACTTTCACAACCGTGACCAGATCCAGGAGATGATGATGTGTCACCAATATCTTTTCGGAGATTTCTGCCCTCATGTCAGGGAGATATTAATGGAAACGAGAGGGCTAAAGCTGAGTGTTGATCTCTGGGGTTTCTCAAGCATCCATGGACCATCCATGCAGCCGTCAAACCCCCTCCTTCAGATATACATGGATGTAATTCCTCACCCATGTGTGAAAAATACTCCTTCTCTCCTCACAATAAGGGAGCAGGAGGGTTTGAGTTTTCAAGCTAACATCACAAGATTTAACACTATAAAGAAATTGTAATAACCAATGCTGAAATGACAAATAAAAACACCAAAGAACCCCAATAAAATGTTTCCTTGTCATATTCAAGTATGCATAATATTATGATCATTCAGGATGACAGCAGTATGTTGTTTTGGGAAAATCAAGTTCATTTTAGTTTATGTTGCATTTACTATTGTTTTGTTCTTTTTCAACAGCTGCTGCACCAGTACAGCTCATTTGATCATAAACAGCTGCCTGAATGTTAATCACGAACAGAGACAAAACTAACAAACACGCATAGGAAGGCTATTGGAAGTTTAAGGGATTGGGTTTGTGTGATGTGTTTTGGAAGATCTGGTGTTTTGGAGTGGGGCTTAATATATTTAGGGAGGTAGGGTCATTATTCGATTAAACCGGTGCTCCTGTGATTTCTGTAGAAATGATGAAAATCTTATCAAGAACTGCTAATGAGATTTGAATTAGATCACTGACCTAATTTTATCTCCCAAGGAACCGAAGAACACTCAAATCAAACTGTCCCTTACGTTGCTGGGGACCTCCATTAATCTAAAGCAACCCTGGAGGTCCCTGGACCTGACTTTGTGAACCACCCATGTAGATTATAATTTGAAAGATGCTCACTGGAGGATAGTTAGCCAGATACTGTATAAAAGGATGAAATAAATGGGCCAGAAATCTCATGGTGTGGTGTGGCATCACAATGGCACACAAAAAAACGAAAAGGACACAGTGACCAAGTTGGATGAATTTGGACAATGTAAACAACAACGTAAAACGCAGTGTAGCAAAGCACATTCAAGTTTTTATTGTCATGTAGCTGGCCTCAAAAACAGCCACTTGAGAGACCTTGACGTGTTTTATAATGATATGTAAAGTTGTGTATCGTCTGCATGGCAGAATATTGACATTAGATCCCCCTTTTCATTTCATTTTTAAAACAATCTGAAACACAATATCTCCAGCGGCATCATTGTGGTACAAAGCGATTGTCTATTTACATGGTAAACCTCAATTACTTTCTCATTTACACTATAAGCAATGTTTTTACATTTTTCAACTGTACATGTGTTTTGCCTACTGCAGTGTTTTCATGAAGCTATGCTTAATATAAGCAGGTTGAATGGATTTTGGTTTACAAACATTAAAATACCAGTTTATCCTGCTATGCTGAACAAAAACATTAGCTGAATTTAAGAGAAAATCTACCAACAATTAGGGCAAACATGTTCATTTTGTTTCTTGAAACACATATAACACACACGATTTATTGAGGTCAAAGCCTCTGTAACTTCTTATTATCAATTAAGAGATGAAGAATTCTTTGTTAAATAACTCAGGATTAATTCAAGCGCCCAAAAACCGAAAACAGTCTTTTGCCTGTGAACTTTGATTTGGAAATATAATATAACCTACTTAATTTGGGATTGATTCTTCCTTTAAATCACAGCATATCAAACAGCCTGCAGACATTATTTCATGGCATTCTCTCCAAACTTGCAGAGGCGCTTCCATCAGAGGGACGGAGGTGTCACAGGACTCCAGGCTAAAGGCAGTCGCCCGTGTGGTGTGGTAGTGTCATACTGAGCTGTGTCATGCACTTCTGTTGCTGTGCCGCTGTCGTACATGGGAGAGCCAGAAGAGGGCACTGTGACTGAGTGAGACAGGCTCGGGTAGTGGCTGCTGGACCCTCGAAGGAACTGGGAGCTCAGGCTGTTGTTAATCCCCCCATTCTGGGACACGGGAGTCAGGGGCGAGTTACTCACAGACCACAGGCTGGTGTACTGACTGTACAGAGACATGGACAGAAGACGTCTTACTCAGCTCTTCTTAGGGTGTTTTAGAAGTGCAACTCATGCAAAAGGTTAAAGGTGCAATGTGTAAAATCTGGGAAGAATTTCGGTTAAAACATTCAAAAAATTAAACATTTTAAACAGAATGTGAAGAGGCTACATGCACAGAATATCCCTCAAATTGATTTCTTACCCAACTCTGCCTAAAAACAAGAAATGCATAAAATGACTGTACTCATGTAGTTCTTTTTCTCCACCAATGTCTTATATACGATAGGCAAGCTTTATTTAATATTTTGTCTTTTCTTTTATCACCATAACTATAAACTTTACTGTTTATATTTTAATCGTGTTATCTGTGTCTATCTTACTTGAATATCCCAATTTTTTTTTTCTGTCTATGTCATCTTCTTTGTGGTTGTTAGATGTATGGTTATGATTTCATTTGGTGCAATAAAAAGAAACACAACACAAACCTGGAGTTGCTATCAGAGGTGGAATTGTGGGTCATGGGCATCATGCTGGAGTGTGTTGGCATCTGTAGACTGGACCAGTTATCGTGGCTTGAGAGCATCGACAGACAGGCTGGCGAGTTATCGGAGTAGCTGACTGTAACACAAGACAGAAGCACTGGGGCTTAGCATGTTCACAAGTCACGTGTGATTTCAAATATATATTTGTCAGAAATCATATTAGCACTAAACCTGTTGCTTTCCCAGTACACTTCAAGACTTCCTGTGCCCCTGATATCAGTATGACAGTTGAAGGTGTGAATATTCTCTCCATACATTCCCCGTCTGAAGCCCAACCATTTACAGCTTTGTGGCTCCACTCACACAAAAGCCAGAGGAATGCAAGACATTCTGTGCTCAGCAACATTTGTTTGCGTTTCTTGTTAATAGCCGGGGAGGAAGTGGTGTAATTCCTGGATGTGTGACGGTAAAGGCTGGAAGGGAACACTCACTGGGCGAGTTGGTCCGATGGGCGTACGGACTGGTGTAGGGGGAAGAGCGGTGGTTTCTTAGGTTGGAGTAGCGCTCACAGCCGTGGGACGGCGAGAGGGAGATGGGACTCCCAAACTGGCTGTGAGGACTGGCAGGAGGGCAGAGAGAGCCTGTGCCTGGAATAAACCAACCACCTACTGGTTCCACAGAGGAGAAGAGACATGATGAAACCATATGAGCACCACATAGCCTCCAAAACGTGACATGAAATCAGAAAAAATAACACAATACCCACATTGAGAATAAGTCGACTGCTGATTTTCAATGGCATCTTCTCTTATGTCTTTGTGATCGCTTCTGAAAAAATGTAAAAGATTGATGACATACTTTAAATAATGTTAAACTAAACTTTTACACATCTTAAAGACAAATAATATGTTGTGAAAACAATGTGGATTCTTACCTCTCTTTTGCATCTAAGAAGGCCTTGGCAAAAGGGTTATGCTTTATTTTAAGAGCAGTTATCTAAAATCCAAACATAAATGACAAAAAAAGAATTAGGATTGTGTTTTTCCGCCAATAAAAATCATAAAAGATATACAAAATGCTGTGCGTAAATGTTGTGCGTAAATTACGCACACATTGTGCGCACATAAAAGAAACATTATTGATGCTTTGGTTTAAGTAATATTATATATATAGAGTATTGCCAACCTCTTCGTTTTGGTATGCTGTTACTGCTATGAACTGTGTCTCTGGGAAAGAGTGGCTGGTGATCATCCTCCTCGGGCCTCCAACCCGGACTATATGAATGCGTGGCTCGTACTTGTGCAAGGAATTTAACATTATCTGAAGAAAACAAACAGTTCAACACGAAGATGGTTATTTAATATGCTAGATTTAGAATATTCACGTGTATTTTGTTTTGAAATTAGGGTATTTTAGAAAGAAAATGGAAAAGACTGAACTTTTTTTTCCCGAAGAAAAACAAGGAAAGTACAATATCGCGCATTCTCTCTTCTACTTACCTGACCTCCTCCGTTGAGTTTATTTGTGAGCTTGACTTTACTAAAGGAGACCGGAGCTTTCATCCAATGCGCCCCAAAGTTCGGAGAGTCCGGGTGGATGTACACGCAGCTGGGGGTTTGAGGTTCAGGTTTGCCACCAGGGACCCACTCCCCGTTCACGTATTTCCACCTGTGATTGTCCCCAGATACGAAGTCCAGCAAAAAAGAATACATGGCGTTCGGGTCCAATCCAGACACGTTCACTTTCAGCACCGGAAACATGCGCCTTGATAAAAAAAGAAGAATATTTACCCTTTATATTTCATTTGATCTGGTATTGTATACTGTGTGTTTGTACTTAAGCTCACCTGCCATTCTTTGTAACTATCATTTCATTTGTAAGATCCTTAAATTTCTGCCAAAGCTCGTTCTCATCCAGGGATAATTTCAATTCCTTCTCCGTGGGGTCACCCTTCTCGCTGCCGGCCTGCAGCTCACTCTCCACGGCACTGAGGAGGTGGTCCACCCGGCTCTGACTGGCCTTCCCGGGACATTCAGAAGCGCCTGTGGCCATCCTGTCCAGCAGCTCCAGGGCTGAATGTAATCACAGTACGTATTGAAAAAAACAAAACAAACTAGACCTCTTTCCTCTTCTTGTGTCTCCACAAAGACAAGCAGTTCTCTCAGGACGCTGGACGTCACGAACAGCCCCCAAATATATAGGAGGAAAAGAAGCTCCGTCTCGGGATGGGTGTTTGGAGCAGAGATGGTTGGCTCATCTCCTCTTTGATCTTTACGGGCTTGCCACCGATTGGCTCAGAGCAGCCATAATCATTGAGGTCCACAGGACGACAGCTTTTTGAATAACGCAGTTTAACCCACTTTATTACATCAGCCTGTCAACATTGACACTTAGATCAAAGCCACACCTGCAGAAACCAAACCCCTGTGGGCGGCTGAGCATGGTTGGTCTTTCGTCCCTGAAGTCTCGGATTTAGATCCAGTATGGTTTCTTAAACTTTTTATGAGGAATATTGCTTACTTTTATGATAAAAACTCAAAATTGCTTTATATGTTGACACATTGTTGTTACTGGCTAGTTTAGGTCACTTTCAAGAAACATGGGAGGTTTTCAGTTCTGTCTTTGTGGGTTAACATTTAGTCAATTAGGTGAAAGAAGAAGCTCTCTAAAATGAATGAATTAATACATGAATTACTCTATAAATAGACAGCAAATAGATGAAAATTACACTCAACAACCACATCCTTAACAATTGTATCACAGATTTGAAGTGTCACTTAATAGAACAAAATGCTGGCTTTATATCTGCATCATCACCAATTCTGATCACAGCTCAAACAGTTAAATGTTATTATAATAAAACTTTTATTTCAGAAAACCTACACATGTATAAGGACTACCGTTTACAGGTATATGACTCAAATGAACAGTTGACGGACATATCAAACTAATTTGATAAAGTATAAAAATATTGTTGTCTGACACTATAAAAGTAAAATAGTCATTAACCAGTGTGACATGGAATAAACACGTTTGTAATGTTAAAAAAAATATGTCAAATGTATATTTCTCATATGTGAGACAAACATTATATTGCAGACACTAAGAGATGCTATGGTGGGGATGTCTTCACTCAGATGTGTTTTCTGTATAGTTTCTCCATAGCTTGAACCCGCGGTCAATTATCTAAATATGGAACAAACAAAAAAATGACATCTTAAAACAAACAATGCAATCTTTACAAAAAAATGAAATCATTTTGAGAAATATTTATACCGTAACATGCTTTTGTCGACACACATCTTCAATGGATAAAGGATCAGGTGTTGTAGGGCAGCACACTGCTGTGTCCCAAACCAGAGTCTCAACAAATTGGTGGCTGCCAAGAAAACACCCACAAACATGCACAATGCCAAAGTGACAATCAGACTTTTGTCTCCAAAAAACAAATAAATATGATTCATGTACTGTATGTCTCCATGCACCTGGTCGAGGTCATTCTGCTCGGCTGCTGGGGACATGAAGGCCCGTCATTCCAGACACTTCTTGGCTGTTTCGGAGAGCAGAGAGGCGGCAGGTTGGTTTGGCTCGTCTTCCGTTGTGTGGAGTCAATGCCGGGAAGCATCTGTGGAAGAGCAAGGATGGAAAAAAAGTATCTCGCTGATAACTCAATTCGTGAAACACATAATTTATATCCAGACGTGTAGTACCACAGTGTCATGCCCGCAAATAACTACTGTATTCTGGTAATTTTATTCGGTGTGACCTGTTGCCATGGTGGCTTCCAAAGGAAAGACAAACAAACGTTAAAGGGAGATAGTGTGTGGCAGCTACGTGTTAGCTTCCATAGACCTCTGTGGTGTTGTGTTGTGTTGCGTTGTGGCTGGTTTGTGTTACTAACCAAATCTTGGTCGCCTCGTTCCTCCTGCCAGCTCAGCGAGTCTGTCTCCCTGTCCAGCAGTCTGGACCAGAGTTCACAGCAAGCAGAGAAAAACAAACCTCACTCAGTTTAAAGAGCAGTTGAAAGACTCCCTCAATGCGCTTCTGATCTCCTGTCGCCCCATTGGATCTGAATGTTACTAAAAACTAAACTTATAGGAAAAAAAAAAGGTTCAATTATCTATGTCAGTGCCTCATTTCCTTTATGTTTCTGCCCGTTTGCTGAGTTACCAACCTTTTAGAGCAAGCCATGTTTGCCAAACAAAGATCATGCATTCGTCTCAACCGTCTCAAGTAAATCTCCGCTTTCCTGCTCTTCTGAGGAATCTCAGGGATAATCTGTGATTGAGACAAAGTAGTAAACATGAGCGTTTCCCTCTGTGCTGGGCTACCACACAGGGTAAATAGAAGACGGCTGACGTACCAAATCAGGCATCTTGCTCTGGAAGCTCTTCATAAAGTGAGGCTGTAGGGTTGCAAATGTGGGGGCTTTCATCTGTGGGTGGCACATATTACATTTATCTATCATATCCTTGTCCATTACTCATTTTGTAGTTTAAAAAGAGAAGTCTCCTTGTATACGAGGTAACCATGGTGCAAAAGTCATAGGTGTCATAGCCAGTGTCATTTCCCACAGTCCTAGTGTCCCTTTTGGCGCCTCTCTCTCTCCCCCGCCAACACCCGTCCCAGCGCTAACTGTCACACTAGGCCACTTCCTGATGTGGGCCTGCAGCATTGTGAATTAAAGTTATTGATCTATATGGTGCTATATAGGTCCCCCAGCCTATTCATTCCTCAAAGGATAAAAAGCAGGTGCAACTCAAATACATTTGCTTTGCTTTGGGAAAGCTTAAAAGGACCATACGAGTGTTTTTCCATCTTTTAACCCATTTACTTCAAATCACTTAATGTTACTGCTAATGTTATTGTTATTTTTATAACATGTTGTGTAGTGGATTTTAAAATGCTGGCATTCTCCTTCCAGGCCACCACTGATTTCCATTTCACCCAGTTATGAAAATCAACTTTAAGACACACAAACTTGCTAAAGTTATGATGTTACTGTCAACATCTGCTTTGATTTTACTTAGTTTGGCATTGCTGCGTGGTAATGCAGTTTATCTGTGTAGATTCATTGAAAAAATGTAAAATTGTATTTTATAAGTTTCGCTGCTGATTATCATAATAAAATGAAAGGAAGTGCACATGGAAAACTTTGTGTTGTGAAAAACACATTAAAATATCCAAAGCACTTTGAAAAACAGTTGGCAGTCATATAAACTATATCATAGTAAATAGGTTAAAAGATGGTGAAACGCTGGTATTGTTAATACGTTCTCATTAATTCATCACATAAATATAGTGGATTAAGTATTTAGAGAACATGACAGTATAATGTAATATCATTCAAACAAAACAAAATATGACCTCAAAATTACCGCAGGGTTGATCACCGGCTCCCTGACGCTGTATTATAAAGTTCATATATTATGAATATCTTATATTATTCTGAGGTAAAGTAAAGTGGTGCTTGTTCCCACACATGCGTACTGTATAGGTGCCTCACAAACACTCAAAGCCTGAACCCTGGACTGACACCTTAAGGATGTCAATAGGTGAGACAGGCCTGAGATGTCAGCACGGAGCTGTGGTGAGTAATGCTCCTGGCTTTCACCGGTCTTGTCTGACCGCTGTTTGCCTTCCCCTGCTCTCCCTCCAGCCAGGCTCATACTCTGTTTGCTCAGACCCGTTTTGACACAGGGGTGAGAGAGAAATGAGTCCTTCGTGCTTGTCCGTATATGCTCATCTCAGCACCTGAGCATAACCTCCCCTCCAGTGTTACCAGTCTCTCTCCTCTTCTCTGATATCACTGTAAGGATTTGAAATAATGCTCTCTATGCCTATTGCCTCTAATTCTCTCTCACGTTTGTCTGAAGGCAAAGTGGATGCCACAGTGACTCACAATCGCCTGTCGAGGTACAAGTGGTATCACGAGACTGGACAGGCCTGGGCTAGCTGGTTAGCATGCTCATTTAAGTAGACATTTCTGCAACACAGACATCTTTGACATACAGTAACAACACTGTAACCTTTTCACATTCTGGTAATCATGTTGGTTCATTTTTTTAAACCTTTTAAACCTTTTAAACTAGAACGCTGACCAGATCTTACACACTGCACCTTTAAGTGTACTATGAAACGTACACGTGGCGGGAGAAAATAAAGGAACTGAAAAGACAATAGGTAAGATGGAAGCAAAGAGAAGGAAAATATATGATCAGGTCCTCAGTAATGTGTGTTGGTTTGAGGAGGCAGTGGGGGATCACTGCTCCAGGTGTATTTGCCTCTCACTGCCTTTGTTGAGTGACATTACACTAACCTTGGGAAACATTTGCTCAATTTCATCCTTCTCCTGGCTGCCACCGAAGATCTCCTCTGGACCAGACCCTTGCTTTAATAACCTACACATACGTACGCACGCACACGCACACACACACACTGCTGTGATGTCTGACCTGCACACAAAATGTCGGGTTGTTAATATATTCCTGATGGTGTGCTACTTCTCAAGAGTAGCCATAGTGTGGTGCAGCTCACACCCAATAACATTGCGCACTCAGGTGACAACACACTTTGTCTGCTGGGTGCAAACTGGCTCCATGGAGGACCCCTGAGCAAGGCAGCGTTTACTCACAAGACAGTGCAGCAGGTAACAGATCCATACAGACACCAGTAGCTGCACTGGAGGCAGGTGGAGGAATGAGGATGTGTACCTGTGCAGCCATATATGTACAGTGCTAGTGCTCAGATGATAGATGACACCGCAGAAGCTTGATTGTGAAAAACTCTGGTAACTCATTAAATTGTTGCCTAGCGAGATCCTACAAAATAAGAGGCAACTAGACCAGCCCTGTCTTATGTGCAAGTTCCACTCATTGAAGTCAATTTATAGTAATAGTAATATGGTCTGCTGAATCTAATTTTGCAGACCTGTAATGCATACTCGTGAAATTCAACATGTTGAAGAGACCATGACCAGATGGCCACAACGATGGCAAATTACTGCCTCAACTGTCCAATAAATCACAGCAGCTAATAATAAGCATATAAATAGCCACAAAGCAGAACAGATTGGATGAATTGGCTCATTACTAAAAAGCATAAACAAGGACTTTGCCGACTCCATATTTTTGGCTTCTGCTCTAATTGCCTTTATTTTGGGTTTTTCTTACGGATGTGGGGAATGTGCTTGTGGCACAGTGCTGGGGTTGGGGGGGGCCGCTTATACTCGCCATGTTTGTCTGTGGAGCGGTGAGATTTCACACTGATGGAGGTCACATGCCTTCTTACTTAGCTCCTAATGTCCCCAAGCCAATGTGCTGTTTCACGGTGGCAGCCGTGTGCTAACATCATACATGCTCCTACTAAACAGAGTTCGGCCCTAATTAACAAAAAGGGTGGCAGTGGCCGACACTGTTCTGTTATACATTCACAACATGTAAACACAAAGGACACTGAGGGTGATATGAGCAGGTGCAAAAGTGTAAAGTGGATCTGAACTACAGGCCTTGGAGATCATTTTCTGTAGATTAACAGCAGTACAGTATGAATTGTGTAATTTGTATTTGATACTAACAGCACTTATGTTAATCGCCAGTGTTATGATATAAAGAGACAATTGCAGAAAGCCCCAACAGCCAGGGTAAAAGTCAAGCTTTTGAGAGTTTTCTTATGTGTAAAATACTTCAAAGGGCTTTCAAGGTAATATTTTTTTCTGATCATCATTTACAATTACTTCAAACAGAAAAAGGAAACATTTTCTGAAGTAACTTTGCCTGTACTTGAAATCTATAACTTGACACACTAGAAGTAGTTTTAAAACACTGAAACAGTTGAAGTGGCAGTTGGACTTGGGCCTACTGAAAATAGCAGTTAAAATGGATGTGCTGAAAGAAGCGTAAGTTACAGTTTAAATGAAAGCACTGAACGAAGTTGAATAGTCAAATCAGCTGTAAGTGCAGAGTCAAGTGTCAATTTAAGTGAAAATGCTAAAACTGGAAGAAATTTTAATTTCAGTTGATTTTAGGTGACAAATCAAGCTGGACAAGTCAGCTGAAGCGAAAGTCCTGAAAGAAATTAGCGGCAGTTGAAGTGTATAAACTAAAAGACGGTGTCAGTTAAAGTGTCAGCTGAACAGTAAGCAAACTCTTCAATAAAGTTGGCTCTCAGATTATCTCTTCCACTTTTTGGTAAATGGAGCGCTGTTTGCCTAGAATCCCATAAAGCTTTGAATGAGAAGGAACTCTCCAAACAGTTCAACATCTGCTCGCAGTGCTGGCATGAAGTGACACCACTGGCCCAATTGCTATGTCTCTTTTGTAGCGGACATAATTACGACATTTTCCCCCCGGATGATGTTTGTCAGAGTCAAAGCAACCGTCCGAGGAGGGGAGTCTCCACAACAAGAGGGGTCAGCTTGTGTTTGGTCATCTCACTTCTACGTGAGTAATCAGCTCTCTCCCCCAGGAGGGTCAGTGCTGAACAAGCCTGCAGTGGAGTCTGTGTTTGATTTAAAGGCAGTGCAAACAGAGATCCAGTAGACCAGAGGCCTCTACAGCCGAGTACCATGTCCCTGCCAGCCCTCCACCAACACCAGCGGCATCTTCAACACATAAAACCTCAGACATGTAGATTCTCAAATATACAGAATATACTGTCTTCAGTGTAATTTTCCACATTTATTTGAAAAATATTTGGAACAAACTATTTTTGCTGCTGCAGAATATTATGTTCAAAGAAATCTCAAGACTTCTATGTGTCACTTTAAAGCAGAAGTGCAAAATTTGGGGGGGAAATGTCAAACTATTGCTTTAAAAGTACGGGATGCTGCAGGCTTGAAAATGAAGGCAGCTGAGATGATGATTATTTGAAAATAAATATTGGTCAGGGGTCAATACTCTAAAACAAATGCAGACTTATTACAGTGTATTTTGTCTGCACCTGGAGTGGTCCTCATCTCCTTTATCTTCAGCAGTGCAGGGATGTGTCTCTGAGATCTTGTGTTGAGTCATCAAATCATCTGCAGGCCTGCTTTCCAGCACTGTTCAGGTTACATCAACACATGCAAAGTCACATCTACTGTTTTTCCATCATAGATCTAGGAAGAGGGTTTTTTTTCTATATCAAACTGTTACTCAACTCTTTTTCCTGACATCCTCCAGACTCTTGTGTAGTTGAGATGGCTGACTGTTATATCTGATGCACCTATAAAAGTCCTCCAAGTCGTGGTGGGTCTTCAGATGTCCACGCTCAGCTAATTGTTTCTGGAGGTCAAAGATCTCAGGAAAAAAATTAACATTTTAATGAACTCCACAGGGAGACATGAAACATCAATGACAGATTAAAGTCAGGTATCATTGTGTGTCAGTGCTGGGACAAAAACTACCAGGTAGTAGCTGGACTTGGGAAGGGACTTCAGGTGTGAGTCATTGTGCTGCAGCTTGGAGGAGGCCAACTTCTTTTGTTTCTGAAGAATAAAAGAGAAGGACGCAGACACACGGAGAGACAGAGAGTTGTGGGAATAGAGATTTGAAGCAACCCACCCTTGTTTAAGGGGCTGGGAAACAGAGTGCACAGAACAAATGAGAAGTAAACACGCAGCCACAGGAAGCCATTAACAGCAGCAAGGACCAATTAGGCCCCAGCAGGTGTCCTTGCCTTTGCCTGCTTTGGTCCTGCCTCACCTCTGTGTCTGTGACAGAGCCTCTCGATCTGAGCTGAGGGAACAACGGGTAGTTTCATCTGCTCAGCAATTTGAAGCAAAGGATTCTTACTGGAAGGCCTCTATAGTCCTTTATTGTCCCCCCACCAAGTGCAAGTCATTAGAGAGGACATTTACATCCTCCTGACGAAGCTCTGCTTTTACAGGAGGGGCAGATAAGACAGGATGTCTCTCATGTTAGACCCCCTCTATGCAGCCGCTCTCTAAAGCTTATTGCTCTATTCACACCCCGTCAGCATAAAGACGAGACAGTCAAAATCAAAGCCAACCACAGCAGCTGAAACGGCAGAAGGAGAATTATACGCAAGAACAGGTAACTACATTTGCTAAAAACAAACAAACAAAAGAAAAAAAGAAGTGACAGGATGTATGGGAGTGAATAAAGGCCATAATCATTTGAGTCTTATAAACAACTTAATACCTAAGTGTGAAATGTCACCCTTACTAAAACCTTATTGTTGATTTAAATACAACTGAATTCACAGCATTGACATATTTTACTTTGAAAATCATCTATCTGAATTTGTGGTTTGAATTCCCCAAATCTCTCAAGTGGTGCATTTTCAAAACCTGATTTGAAGTGTTCTCAAGGGTTCACCAATTCAGACAGAAAATTAAAGTGACTGTAATTTATATTTTTAGAATGAGAATGTCTCAAATGACGTGAGCAGAATGTGACAATATGAAAGAGGTCACTCAATACTGATTGAGAATGTCAAACCTAAATTTCAGATAAGATATTTTTCAAAATAAAATATTTACATTTCAACGCTATAAACTCATTGGTGTCAAAATGTTGACATGAATAATTCATTAGTGATTAAATTCCACATTCAAAATGTTACGACAGTCTTTGCTTCCATAGAATGGATTAACTGCTCAAACATCACTTGCAAATTATTTAACATTTAATTAATGCGGGTTCGTCCCATTCATCAACAGTGTTGGCAGGCTATAGTGTGCAGGACTTAAAGACTCACAGGATTAAGTTGTAAACAGCAGCTGCAATTGTTTCCAATGATATGCATGTCACTTAAGGAGTAAAAGAGAAAGTGGCGGTGTTGTAGTGAAAACAGAGAGGCTTTGATTTGCAGGGTTGTGTATTTGAGCCCGGACAATGTGTAGCACAGTGGTAGGCAAATAGTTGCCTGAAGGCCAAATCAGGCCCACCAGCAAAATACTTGGCCTGCAGACTAAAGCTGCATAGTTTACTTCAAAACTGATCCTCCTGTGGTTACAAATGTAAATACAAGTTTCATATAAATCCCAATAAATATGACATTGTTAGATCTAATACTGCCCGCAATGCCCCCTGTGTATAGGGCATGCAAACCAACTGCCCATGTGAACACAGCATGCCCTGAGATAAAGTCCCAAAACAAACATTTTTATAAAACTATTTTATTCTTAAAGGAATTAAAAAATAAACAAACAAAATAATCCACTGTGCCCTTAGATCCCACAATGAAAAAAACCCTGAAACAAACTGGCCCATGGATGAAGGTAATCGCTTAACTCCGGTTGTAGTGTATGTTAAAGAGAAAGAATATAGTCGAGACTGGAAAACTAATTAATTTAATATATGTTTGCCCCCACAAGTTGTAGCATGCAGTAATGGTGTGTCGACACTCTGCTGGTAATAGAAACACTGAAATGGAAAAAAAGTTCAACATGACACAGCATGATTAATGTATTGCATATTATGAGTTTAATATATCAAAGAATATAATCTGCAATAATTGAAAACCATTTAAAGTGAACGTCAGACAGATTTTGACCTCTGCAATTCACGCACATGACTCAGATAAAGCCCTCAGTGTTGACAACGTTACGATTCAATGATTCACCTGCTTAGTTTCATGCTCTGGCTTTGCTCTGGCTGTCTCGTCTCTCTGCTGCAGAAACACTCTGTGAGTGAACCTTGTCCGTGAGCAGGGCGGCTTAGCGGCGACGGAGAGCGTCTCGGAGACGGTGGATGCTCCTGTAGGCCTCTAGATGGCGCTGGAGGACCATCAAAGTAACGGAAGGACACTTACTGTGAGGAAATGACCGAAAACTAAGCACTACCTGAGTATACAGGTACTGATGAATGAAATGTATTTATTAATACAATGATCTCTCATTGCATCATTGTGCCTTTGTGACAATGAATGTGTCTTTTTTAAAAATCAATGTTCAGTATTTATCAACCTGATCGAGCTGAGCCTGACGCCGGGCCTTGGCCTCTTGGTCCAGGTCTGGACAGCTGTCATGCATTGCCTTCCTCCTCCGAGGCTCAGCTTTGACTTCACCCCCTGCCTATCAACAGTAAAAACCCAATTTAGATGCTGTGGGAGTGAGTCAGCTTGCCTGAAGATTAAAAAAAGAATGCATTTCTGGTAATCCCTCTCATCTGCCAAAAGCAACCTCCCACACAACAGCTTCACATTGTGTTCTTGCAAGACAAAAAAATAAAATAAAATACGCAGGAGGAATATGCCCACCTCCTCTCCCACAAAGCCCTCACCTCATTTCCTGCATGTATGCAGGAACCAATTTTGTAAGGCTGTGATCTGCCCTAAGTATATCATTGGGCTACAGTGTCCTTATTTCATCCTGATAAAGACTGATACCCAACAGATGTTGCAGAGGGAGGTTTTAGAGGCAGATTTCAACTACTACATCTTGAAGCAAATGTTGTCTTGCCCCAGAGTATAAAGAGAAAATATAAGATGGAAAAGAATGCAAAATGCAAAGCATGTTACCAAAGAATGCAAGGCTAATGGGAGTAACAGCATGCATGTCAGAGCAGATTAACTATAGGAAAAACATGGGGCTACATGCTCCCTTTTATAACCCGTAAATGAAGAATGTAACACGTTTGAAGTTTCATGGGAGGACTGCACTCTCTGATCCAAGTCTTATATCTGAGGTCGCCCTGTCTCTGGGAAATGGCTTGTTCTTAACAGGCTGCCCCCGAATGACCACATTACTGAAGTTTATGGGCTGAGTCAGTTCGGGAAGTGTCTGCTTTGTCTTTTCTCACAAAAGCTGCTGGAAACGAGGGATTTATCTGTTCCGTTGCCACAGTAATACTGTCGTGGCAGAGCGGAGGGACACGCCGTTCTTTAGCTCTCACTGCTGTGTGCAAAGTGTAAGTGACGGGGCGAAGGCGGCATCCATCTGTGCTCCCCTGCCACTATAAATCAGTGGAGGATAATGCAGCTGTCCTGCTGTAACACGTCACTCTGCCAGACAGTGATCATGATACTGCAGCGAGGTGGACAGAAGCCTGCAGCCATTTCTTATTCTTTTTTTAATCCATAAAGAGCAGGGTAGAGACTGAGACATTGGAGATAAAAATAGAAAATGCAGACAAGAGATGCTGCAGGTGTAAACAGAAGCAGTTTGTGTCAGAAGATGATAAAAGGCAGAGCTGAAAAGAAAGAGAGAGCTAGCAACTCCAAATGATAAAGACCTTGAGTTTGGAAAAAGTGTTTCCACTTGTAACCAAGAGGCTTGCAATCATCTCAACTTGTTGGCAGCTTCTGCTTCTTTAAATTCGACTTATCCTATTGAATACAAGTATTTGAGCTACTTTAGACATAATAATGCAGCTCTCACCCCGAGGACAGACACAGTCATGAACAGCTCGGCTTCAGGCCTAAACCAGACAACAGTGAATACCAGAGAGAGGCTCATGAACAAGGACACGATTGAAATGACACAATAGAGCAGGATTACCAAACTTTTGGTCACAGAGCCAGTGGATAATATCATCACAGGAGGCACGGAGAACCGAACGGGTCTTGGTACACACTGTACCAAGACCCGTGATCTCAGTCCGCAACATGCGACAATAAAACCACTTTGTGACACTGAATGGGAACAATTGGCCTTACTCTGCCAGTGTGTTTGCACATAAAGAGAAATCGGTAATGTCATGTACTGGACCACTACAAAAACTTGTACTAGGACAAATATTTGACACCTGATCTGTTTATCCATTACTGATTAAAATGCCATTTAACAGGATAACAGCAGGATAAAATATAAAACTCTCATGAGTTGATGAGTGGGTTATTTAAAATACCTTTCTGACACCAACAGGTAATAAGTGTGCATCCAAAATAGAGGGCAGAGTGCTTGATCGATGAAGGTCTTTGCTCTCAGATCTCATGGCAATTCCTCTGTTGACCTTTAGAGAAAGGATTATTGGCAAATTAAATTCCAAAATAATATCTAAAAACAATTTCAAAAGCAGCTTACCAGTTGTTGGTGTATGGGCTTTTCAAACACACGGTTATGTCTTAAACCTCAGTCTTCTGTCCAACTTGGGACTTTAAAGTGTACACTGTGTAAAACTTTGGTTACCAAGTTACCGAGAACAATGGAGTTAAGCCTTATTGCGGGGGACCTTCCCACTGTACACACATTTTAAATATGTTTGTGACCCTGCATGAAGATTTAATTTGTGTCAAAGGCTATAGCATGTGATTGCTGTTTCCTTTAAAGTTTCCCTTGACTGGTTTTATGGTCAAATCAATAAAGCGTAGGCAGCTGAAGAGAACCAACAAAGGCATCATTTCTCTTTATTAACTCTGGTTTATTTTGTTTTTCATACTGGTTTGTTTCTAATCCCTCAACTGGTCCCTGACCTGCTGTTTCTCCCTGAATAGTACATGACGTTTATTACCACATATAGAATTAAAACATGGTTCTTTGTAGCTCAGAGAGGACCACACAAGCATGGGAATGTCAGGATTAAGCCCTAAATTCAAACTGGGAATACCTTTGCTGCAAAACATAGTTCTGCCACTCTGGGTGAAACTGTCCCCTCAGATATTTGGTACCAATACTGTTTATCTCTGGTAGCTACATGCATCGTTTGGTTTGATATGATAAAAGTAAATCCGACTGGAGGTAATTTCCTGAAGGGATCATGCACCTGGGCCCCTCAGTACACTGGTCAACCCTGCTTAAAGATCTAAGAGGCTTACAGCACTAATGCCTAAATGGCCTCGGGTACAGGAGCAACAAAAGATCCTTTAAATAAAAAGTCTGGTAACCGAACTCTGACAGCCAATCAGCATCATGTAACAGAATGATCCAAGAGCAACAACACAAGTTTAAAAAGATTTAAAAGAGTCGGTGACACTTGCATAATTAAAAAAACAACAATTTTACTTCAAATGGCATAAAGTCATCAATTGAGAAAACGTTTGACAGTACAAATATTTAGTAAATATTAAATACTGTACATCGCTGATAAATCCCTACAAAGGATATAACCCTCTTACTAGAGGAAAGAATAAACAGTCCAGTTTGGTTTCAGCAGCATGTAAAGCCCTGCTGTTGACAGCGCATATTGTTCTCCAGCACAAAGGAACGCTTTCACGTCCCTTTACGCAAACCCCACTGCCAATCCACAGGCGCCCCACTGAAAACAAAAACCATGTGCAAAGGACAACAATATTAAGGTATTCAGTTCAAACTGTAACATTGCACAGGCATTAAACTCGCAAAAGCAACGTCCCTGTGAACCATAAGAAGCACTGTTGGTTGCAATTCAGCTTTAATATCTTATTTCTGTTGAATGCCAAATGTCCAATGCAGATTACTTATTTTCATTTTCTTCAATAAGTGTAATTTTTTTGTGACATCTATCTAAGCATATTACTCCGAAACAAATTAACATTCCTCTGGAGTGGATTTTTTTTTTTCTTTTGCGAACGTTTCATTTACAATACTCAAATGTAAGATGCCATCGCAGCGGGCCTACATCGGCACACGCTTTTCACGAGTCCATCATTCCTTCAGTCTGCAGTGTAAAAAAGAAAAAGAAAAAGAAAGTTCAAAAGTCAGGTGTCAGCAGCCTTTAAGGTGCGGGAGTGCAGAAAGTTTGTCGACTTGTCCCAAAGCAGCGGCATTTTCGACCCCTTTGAGCCACTCTTTACATTTCCTCACGACAGTCTCATCCACGTCTCCATCCTCTTCTTCATACTCCACGTCGTCGTACTTGTATTGATCATTCAGCAGCGATATCTTAACGATGGCGGTGATGTCCTGCTCGGCGCATTCCACTTTGGCGACAGGAGCGCAGCCTTTGGACGTTCCGTGCGTCTTTTTGGATGGAAAAACTCGCCTGTGGCGAAAGTCCGCGGAGGCGCAACACTTCTGTTGCTTTGCCATCATCTGCTTTTCTAGATTCCGTTTTTGGATGACAAGAATGGCTTCAGGGGTGAGACTGAGGGTGAACTGAATCTCCTTCTTCCCTTCCTCTTTGCCGTTGAGGTGTCTGGCGGAGTCCATGGAGCTGGAGCGCCTGACTCTCTCGAACGAGTCCTGAGGTTTTGGTACCGTCAGCCAGGAGCTCTTTTCCTGCGTCTCCTGACCGGCACCTGCCTTCTCAGCCGAGCTTTTACGCTTCTCTTGCTGGGCTCTTCGCCCCAAATTCCTTAAATTCGCCGACGTCCAGGAAGTAGACTGCTTCTCTTTATCGGATCCTTTCTCTCCGCCGGATTTGCTGGTGTGCTCAGTGTGAGGAGGCACTGCGTTGGCTTTCTTTTTCCCGAATAGATCCCTGCCCGGAGAGGAGATCCGCTGGTGGAGGCTGATGGGCGGAAAAGGCATTTTTGTGGCTGGAAGTGATCGGGATACAAAAACGTGCAAATGTTCAAAGTGCAGATGATGAGGGAAGCCCTGCGCAAAGCGACGAGCGGCGCTCTGCGGGCATTATCCAACAGCGGGGTGGAGAGGGGCTGCTGTGGTGCACCTGTTGTCCGCAAATACTGGAGTTCAACTGGTGCACACGCACACGGCCTGGCTGCTTTATGGTGGGGCTGGCAGGAAGGCGTGGTCACGAGAAGCACCAAACAAAGCCAGGCAAAAACTGTGGTGATGTCATTTCATAATTTCGAAGTACTTCCTCAAGCGATGAGCGACATCCACCTCACGGTCCGCCCCCCTCATCTTTTCTCACAGCGCCTCTCTGCTGTTTCACGGTAATTTTAGACCCACATGCTCAAATCGTTTAATATTAATCAGCCTGAAAAATATCACTCATCTGCAAAATAAATTGTGATATAGTGAGTGGGTGGATATATTTTAAAAGTGACCAAAGGTGAAGATATATGTGGTTCTTAAAGGGGAACAATAGCTTGTCTATTTCAAGTAATTACATTTTAACTTTAATAAGAAATAATGCAGAAAATACTGCATCAATTTAAGCAAAATACCGTTCGGTCCTTGTTGCTGTAAGATAACTCCGTCTGTCCTTGAACTAACAAACCATGTCATTGGCTCAATGCTTTCAGTCAGTCAATATCTCAAATATCAATGAAATGATGTATGTAGATGGTCTGTTGTTGTTCTTTCAGCCATGAAAGACATCCAGAGGAATACACAGACGGTCGACAATATTGATTCCTCTTCCTTTTTGCTGATATCTGCACTTTCACGCAGACCGTTACACAATTGATTCAATGTAATTTTGTTTCCATCAGTGTAGGTGTAAGCGAAAAATCAATGCTTCCTTCCAAATCTATAGTTTTTAGACTGTTTATTGCCTGAGGAATACATACTTTTGCAGTTTGTGAAACATTTGGCCATATATTATTTAGCTGGTGATTACTATATCAACATGAGGGATTTAAAGGAAAGAAATAATTTACATTATAGTGTACAAATGAATTGCTGTAAAGGCAGGAAAAACATTGGGCCCATAGTAGTTAATTACTTTAAACATTTTGTGTTTAACTTTCTACATGAGAGTTGTTTATATTTTCCAACAAAACCAAAAATCTAGTTAGGTCAACAGCCACTGACTCACTATTGGAATAAAAAAAGAAATGGCATGGAGAGTTCTTTAAAAGATGAGCTGGACCATTAAGCTGAAGGGGACACAGACTTTGTTTTTATATCGTGTGTGTTGTGGTGGCGTGGGATCCCTCTCCCCTCACATAATGGATTAGATGTAATAAAAAGGAAACAGTTGGGATACACAGAAACTGATTTCTGAGGTCAGGGTTCTTCCCCTTCATCCTCAAACTTCGTTGTAATCCAAAAATAGCGGGCAAAGAAAACCGATAACAAAAACAACCACACAGTCATTTTATCCCTCTGACTAATTGCTCAAGGATTTGCTGGGTCCCTGCCAAGTTGGTGGAAAAGAAGTAGTACTGAGGGGAGATTTTGTCCACGCTAATCCACCACGTAGCATTATACAAAGCGTCTAATGAAACTATGTGGGGGCTGCACAACAGGAAGTGCAATGCTGTTATTCAGTCGCATCAAGCAGAAAGACGAGGAGGCATGTTTGTTATACCTCGGGCACATCCTGCAGCTTACACACAAGGAGACGGGGTGCTGGGACTCTCTGTAGCTATTGATGCACAAGACGGTTTTAAAATAGATCAGCCAGAAATCCACCAGTCCAAGGTGTTCTATACAGTAAGAAACAAAGCACACCTCCTCATCAGGATAATGTGAACATCTGCACCACAGATATGGGGGGGGGAAGGCTGAGGTTTTATGAATTTTCTGGAGGAGGTTGTCATGACAACCACATCCTCAAAGGCTACACCATCACGCCGAAGCAACATAGGGAGCTAGACGCCAGCTATTCTGGGTTATTAGGTCACATCACAATCACAATGCTCAGATAAGCGTAATTAACGGGGGTCATTGCTACATCTGGCAGGAAAGCAACTTTAAAGAGAAGAAGCGATGTTCATGTAACGCGATGAGCAGGTGTGTTCAAATACACACAGATGGACAGACTAGACAGGAGCTGCTTTTTTAATCTGTCTTTAGCTGGGGGGGAAATAAAACTTCAAAAAAAGGCAGATATTATATATTCCAGTGCATGATCCATGAAGCAGTGTCTCAATTGCCAAAGGGAAAGTAATCATATAAACATGGAACAGCATCCGAGAGCCTCAGACATCTGTGCCTTGTACAGAACGTCAACGTGTTTTAATAACGCTTGTGTGTGAGAAGTCAGAACAGCATTACTGCATATACCAAATACTGATATATATGAATAATGTAAAGGCACTCATTCAAAATAATTTCCCTGCATTTACTTGGTTTAAAATCCTCAAAAAAACATAGGGATGTATTTAAATAGATTAAGCACTAAACGCACTCATTTCTTCCACATCAAAAGCAAAAGATGTTGTAATCAGATTATAGTCATCGACCTTCAGCTGGACTTAAAAAGCGAGGATTCACAGTATGAAACAAGCCATAGTAAAAATCTGGAGATATAGGGTACAAACAACACAGATGTATATTTTACAGAGCTACTCTTCGTACAGTTTGCATACAAGTCTTCTCAAAGAGTGGACTAAGGAGTCCTAACTCAGGCAGGTTGTGAAGCATTTCATCACAGCATCCCTGTAGAAAAAAAAAAAAGAAAAACAGCCAGCATCATCAACAATGCAAAGACGACAAGAAATAGGAGAAAAGAGCGTTTTAAAGAAATAAATAAAGCGGAGGCAAAATGTTGTCATGCGTACGAAACGAAGAGAGACACAAAAAGCACTTCCGCCCTTTGTTGAGATGATTCGGGGTTGGGCTCGTCATGAATAAGTGAGTGTGTTTTGGCGGGGAAGCACCACACGCTCAGAGTGATGGGGGCTCCCGTCCTCCAGGTACGATGAGGGATGATGCAATACGAGCAATCACCATGGTAACCACAGACAGTCGTTGCCTGCTCCACCCTCCACCCCCACCACCGTTTACTCTTGCCATCGGTGTGTTGCTATGCAGACTTTGCCTCTAGCCACAGTCAAGTTTCAGTGGAGGAGGTGTGAGACCAGTCAAGGTTAAAAGGAGAATGGGGGATCATAAGCAGTCTGAGGAGGGGAGGAAGGAGGGAGGAAGGAGGGAGGAAGGAGGGAGGAAGGAGGTCAGACAGGAGACCTGCTCCTTCAAATAATTTGGTTCGTCCCTCTGATGTATAAACATTAAACACCAGAATCCTCTTCCTCTCGTACAGCCGGAGTTTTGTTTTTCATATAATCACTTGAGGCGTGACGCTATTTTGCTTCCCTAAAAACGTCATGAATAGATGATCAGTCTCAGGGACTTTTCCCCCCATTTCTGATAAAACACGAGCGCAACAGTAGCCTTAAAGCACTGTGGGAAGTGCACATGCAGCAGGTTTCAGTACCTTGGTATTAGAGGCTATAAATAGGCAACAAAGTAAAACACATTAAAAGATCAAGTCCATCGGCCATGTGGTGCTGTGGCTCACCAGGTATCACGGTTTGTTTGACCACAGACCGGAATAGGGAGAGACTGCAGTCTAATGCTTCAACTCAGAGGGATTGAGATCTGTGATCAAAATATGCTGCTCCGTTACAACATGGCAAACAATAAAGAGATACATGATTAAATCTAAATTAAATGGATTAAAGGAAGAAGCTTAAAGAGAGAGAGGACAATAATGTGTTGACACAAAAAGTACAAAATACAACAACAAAGGACAAAGAAATAAATAAGTGATCGTCAGGATTTCAATATTCAGCTCAAGGTCTGGCAGTCAGAGTAGAATTTATCTGGAGGAATTTGGTTTTTGGAAGGCTGGAACAGCAAAAAGGTCTTTGTCCCAGCTTTGCATTGTTATTAGCATTTGGGTTGGGGGAGGGGGGACTCTGGGTGGTTATGGGACATCTCTCAGCTGTCAGCATGGATTATAGGGTCGCCCAAATACACAAGACATTTGGGCTGGGAGTGGTGGGGGGGGGGGGGGGGGCTTTGGACCTCTCACCAAATGAGACACAACCCTTCTCACAGCTGGTCTGACAAAACAACGTCACACCTTGTGCTTGGTTTGAGGAAAGCACTGAGGTGGTACACCGCATGGGACGATTTGAGAAGTGAACATCCGAGTATAGGGGAGTATTTTCTTTCAATTCAAATTCTTTACTGCGGTGCACTCTGAAGAAATGACAAAATAAATCTCGATTTCAGTGCTTTTAGGCTCTATATCGCACATTGTCTAGAATAAAGACAAAGCAAGTACGTTTTTGATCCTCTTCTCTGATGCACGACGGGCTATTTGGCTCTTGATCTAATCAAAATGTTGCAATGACCTTATAGAGCTTAACATAAGCTCATCACAAGTCGTATAAAAGCTACATTTAGGAGATAAATATTGAGGTAAATCTGGCTGAAAGAGCATTATTGCACAGGAAATTAATGATTATTATGGATAAAGCAAAATAGCGTCACAGAGCTAAAGCACAGAGGAGCGTGAAACAACAAGCTGCCATTTGCTTGACACTAAGTGCCTGCACTAGTCTTTTTTGGGGGGGGGGGGGGATTACAGCCATATGGTTGGGGCAAACAGTGTTTAGAGATAAATGAAAACATGTTTTCACTGAAGGGTCACACACAGTATTCTCTCCAGTTAGTTTTTCATTTGTAGACAGGGAACGGTTGAGAATGGAAGCTCTTATAGATTGAGTGAATGCGGTAAGCAACACTTATAACTGGACACCTTAAAGTCGACGCAGACAGAACATTAATCATATAATCAAGTTGTCTCACCTGGCAAATGGAATGTAAGAGATGCTATACCTGAAAGAGAAAAACACAAAGGAAGTTACTGCCTGTAGAAGAAGACATTTAGATAGAACATACGAGACTGAGCAGGTCAAACTAAACAGAAAGATATTCATAAAACACATTACTATTAGTATTCATATCGCATAGTATGTGATGAATGTGTAATGTTTCCCTTAGATGAGACATTTCATTTTTCAAAAGCTTTGTCATTACATAGATGGTCACGACGTCTTGTAGACGACTGCAAACACATGTTCCTGTGATCCAACATGGATCTTAACTTACGGTTCACACGTTTCATCAACAACGCTCGTCTGAATGATGTCATGCGTTCGTAACGATGTGATGTCAAAGAGATTATAGATTAAAAGGATAAAATAACACCACAAATAATGCAGGTCTTGAAGTACATTTAAGTCTTATTAGCTGCATAATAACAGTTTCCTTAACGGCAGAAAACCCAAATGTAAAATATGTTAAAATGTAAGCAGTCAGCATTGGACTGAAGGGTCTTTGACGTCGAGGGGATTAACAAAACGTGATTGTGAATGAATTGGATCCACTGTAATCTTTTGACTAATGAGTTCAGACAGATTGGTAGCCAAACACAGAGCACAACATCCTGTATTGGAAATGATTACAGCTGAAGTTAAGCACAAGCAAAATCAAATCAAACACCTAATATATTTGAAATATGTGAGGAATCTGGTACAGCAGTTGAATGATTAACTGACCGCCATCGTATTTTACCACCGGTGAGCAGGAAGCCCTCATCTGTGAGCTTTAACAATTATTAGAAGTGCTGCAAACATCTCTCACGTGAATGTTCGGAATATCTAAAATAAACACGTTAAAAAGCTAGAAGTGCAGCTGTGTTGTACCAACTTCCCACTGCCTGCCACGCTCTGTGCTGAGTCAGCAGTGTCATACGGTCACTTTACACAACTCAGCCTGAGGACTGGACCTTGCCCCACTGTGTGTGTGGTATGTGTCGACTACTTATTACAGAACCACCTTCACACAGACGTCTGAGTGCCTGCGTGGGAGTGCACTATGCTCCCCCCCGTCTGTTAAGAATGAGCTCGAGATGTGTGACTTGTGGTTACCATGGCGACGCCTCTGAGAAAGCTGGCAGAGCGCAAGTGCACGCATCAACATCGCACAACATGTCGGCGCAAAAGCAGTCCGGTTATGAGGCGGACACACTGTGCTGCTCAGTGATGCAATGAATCTGTCCGTTCCCTTCCTCCTGAGCTGCGGGGGGGGGGGGGGGGGGGGTTGTGTTTCTATGTCTTGTGTTACTGCTGCGCAAATATGTTCAAACTAATGTACATACAAGTGCTGACATGCCCATGCATATCACTCACAGGTCTTACTATTCACTGCTAACAGTACGACACTCTTTACTGAATCATCTAGTCAGAGTTATCTGCAGCATCCAGACAGCTAGACTTAAAACTAGCAACTAAAAGTGATTTACATTATTGTATCTTTACGGTTAATCAGGTTTATATTTGACGTACTTGAGGACCCAGGGGTGCCATGTATTCTCAATGAACCATTTACCCGTGATCTTAGCAGTAGTAATGACCCCAGAGTCAGCTGCCAGAGACTTTGTGTAAACAACACAGGCAGTAAAACAGCCGCCTGTCTCTACGTCTCCAAGTACATCCACACTGGCACTACCTCTTCCTCTACAGGCCAGAAATATACTGACCTACTGCACCACAACGCCTGGCAGCCTACCTACCAGTCTTCTTACAACAGGACTGACTCAACAGGTGAGTCACGCACTGCTCAGGGAAACTGGAGAGTCAGAGGTTTTCTTTTATCTTATGTGTGCATCTTAATATTATCATACGACCCTTCCATGGCATTTACACTTTATAGTCAAGTAAAATCAAGCTTGAACTACCCTGAAAAGATACTTGTGCACGTGCCACAAGAGCAGCGTGATTAACTCGACTCACAGACTTTGTGAGGCAAAGCAGCTGAAGCGGAAAGACGGCTTCAACTGAGTAGGTGTGAGTGATGAGTAAATGAATTTCAAACTGTGCCACAGCGGAGAGGTGGCTGGTCACACTTACCATGTCATTGCCAAAAACTGCAGAATACAGAAGATGATAGCAAGCCCCTTTTTATGCCACTGTAGAAGAACAAAAACACACACAAAACGGTAATCAGAATAGTTGAAAACGCCGCACTAAAACAATAAAGACTGGAAGTGGCTTTAAAAACCACGCGTTGACTACTTACCCAAAACACTGCACAAAGAGTTAAGACAAGGCAGAGCTGAAGGAAGGAGAGAGGAAAGGTTATCTTCTCTTAACAACAACAAAAGCCAATGAATTCGCCAACAAAAAAATATAAATCTGTGAAGTCAGAAACAAAGTAAACTCATCGTGGCCTCATGTCAACAAGGAATCAGAGAGAACACGTAATGTATTACCTTCTATAAGAAGGTAAGTAAGATAAAACATGAGGACCTAGTGAAGCATCCGGCTCAACTTCAGGTGTAAAGTAACAGCAAAGCACACGGTATTTACCAGCATGACAATGGTGGCTATCAGTCTCTTTGGTTCAAACATGCGCTTCAGCTGTTTTAGTGGTCCCATGAGGAAGCAGGTGCTGTACACGAACAAAAACAAAGAAACAAAATAATTACACTTTTTATACATCAGCAAAAAGGTTCATTGACCAGTTGTTTAAAAGATGAATCAATCATCTTTTTACCATCATGTTTTGTTTTCATTTATTTTCGTAGCTCTTTTTAGAGAGTAGTGCAGCCGAGGCTGTGTGTGTGTGTGTGTGTGTGTGTGTTTAGATTGTTAAAGTGGAATTTGTTTAGTGTTTTCAGTCGCACTTTTGAAAGTGATGAACTACAAATATTATCCTGGTGGTCAGCTGTGACAGACACAATACACACATATCGTTACGCCTCCATAAATATTGAATATTTAGGGTCTAAAATCTGTGTTTATTCCATAAAAATCAGAAAATGAAAATCTTATAATATAAACTTTTGGTCACGGTGGATTTCAGTAAAAAGTCTTCATACACAAACAAATCTCTTCCGACTGACATCAGAAGAGTGTCGCCACCATAACCAAATTTACACTCCGTGCTGCAATTAATCAGGGGTAAATATTTCATGCCCGACACCACCACAGTGACACATGTCAGACCTCCTACATGATGCATGCGTGACGTCAGTAAATGTAACAAGACAAAGGCTTTCCCTGCCGATGAGTCAAGCAGCTCTGGGCTCAGCGGAGCCAAGTGGGCAGAGGGAGTCTGTGCAGCATCACGTCTGTTAGGTGAGACATCAGAGCCTTCCGTGTTGACGCAGACTCTTTCTACCGGTCGGCAGAGAGGGATGGATGCTTTTTAATCAACCGCTCATTATGACACTAATGATATCCACGCACATGCTGCTACAGCGGTACAGGGAGCAACGATACCATTGACAATATGAAACCAATGCTGTAGTGTTATCTTCTTGCAGTCAAAATCACATAAAGATGAAAATTGCATTAAGCTCCTTCAAATATGACACTGGCTTGGTTTGGGTTGGTAACCTGGGCTATGAAAGCAGACGGTGACCCGGTGTCTTGATGCACCTAAACCCTCTGGACATATGATACCTGACAATAGATGGACCCCGTCTTTAAAAAGTCCCCCCGTCAATCGTTCACTGTCAGAGAAGTCAAAGACATCTTGATTAGATTTAGCCCGTGGCTTATCGAGACTAAATAATCAAAAATGTTGTAAAATCCAGGAGGATGCTGATATCTAGTGATAGACAATATCATTCTAATACTGCTGCATTATTAGAGCACACAGCCAGATCCTACTAATACTGGCTGAATTAATGTCACACTACAAAAAGGAAACTTTTACACTTTCATTGTGGCTCAGCGACAAGTTTAGTTTTCTGTAAAGAAGAATAATGTACAAAGAAAGATCAGATATTGGCCGTGTACTGTGATGACAGACTTGAGAGTATGGCCTGTCACTGGGATGGAATTAACCTGGTATGCAATGCTCCTATACAGATAATAATAAGAGAACCAACACTAATGCACGGTAGAGACAGGTAGAAAACAAACTGTTTGGGGAGACAGGAAGTCAGTCTGTTCACACTGACCAGTCTATCCTTAATAATCTCCTACTGACTTTCAAGCAACATACAAATAATCTGCAGGGCAGAATTAATTATCTAATAATACAGATCACAATTAAATAAACTAGATTAGGTGCAGTATTAACCCTTTGCAAACAGAGTGTCTAACCATTTTTTGTTATGCATGTAGTGATTACAGGTGTCAGGAGACTTAAATGTTTAGGTTTACTAAGTGCCATGTTACTGCGAATGCAGTTCTCTGTTCATTTAGATTGTCGTTCTACTAAAAAAAAAAAAAAAAAAAAAAAGTACAATTATACTAATGCTAATCTGATTAAATGATGGAGATTATAATTTTCGCTATAATCCTATAGTCTGGTGCAGAACCAGTAGTCACCACTGCTTTATCATGTAAATATATCATATAAATCAGAAACATCTCATGGCTCCTCAGGCACTGTGCTCCAAACTCTGAGCCACAGGTGATGAGTGCACTGAGGGTAAGACGGTAAATAACTGCCATAATTACAGTACTTGATGTGTCGTCTTCTTTATTAACAGTTTACAAGCAAAAACTTGGGAGAAATGTGTAGCTGTGCCAAGGATGACTGTAACAGAGTAGTGTGTCAGTCATCAAGGCATCAAGTTTCAGAGTTTATGAGCCTGATGCTCAGCATTTGTTGTATTCCTGGCAGTGAGCCATACTCACTACGTCGAGTCATTACAATCATCTGACCGGCCAGGTTGAGCTGGACTTACCTGGAAAGAGCTGCGATGTTCCCTATAGTGTAGAAGACGGCGAAAAGCTTTGATCCATTGGGAAGGAACAGCAGTGCTGAACCCTGACAACACAGCAAAGAAGTCTACGTCAGCGACACAGAAATGTCACCAAACTTTAAAATAGGGACAAGTGGAAAGTATCTAAATGAGTCCTGGATTCTGATATGATTGACGGCTTACATCTATGTCATTTATTTTTCTTGGAACAAACAAAAAGCAACAAGGACTTCTGCTAGCTGTCCTTAGGTTTCACTGACACACGATGGGCTCCCCCTAGTGGCAAGATACTATTGGAGGCTTTGTTATGATTCGCTGCCTGCGTGTCATGAATGCCCACTATCTGGACCACTTTCAGTGAAAGAGACTAGTGTCACGCTGTGAGTGTGAACAGAGTGTGCATTTCACCGTGGGAGGAATAACATTTAGACTAAGCTTTTAAAAAGATGGAGCTTTTTACTCAAGTGTTGGTTGTAAGAACATTTAATTAAATAACCTGCAGATAATAACTGCATCTCACAGAAGGAGCAAATTCTGGACATTGCTTATTTCTACAGAAAAAGGGGAGCACGGGGCAGCCTTGTGGCTCTGCGCCCGACTCTGTGACTTTCACCACCCAGGCCTACATGGGTTCTGTTGGGGCTTTGTCAGAGTGAATCCCTATGTGGTGGCTTCAAAGTGTCATCAGCAAGTGCAGCCAGTGACAAGACTTCCTGTAATTTCAACTGCAGACTATGCTCTACAAACTGAAACTTTCAGCTCTTTGCCGACAGCAAGCAACCTTTAAGTGTTAATTAGTGTAAGTGACATGTGTCAGTCACTATCATCTGCAAGTGTGCAAGAGAACAGGAATTTGTCTAGATGGTATTTGCGCTGAGCCATGTTAGTTTGAGAGTTTCATAATGCCTATAAATCCAACATAGCACAAGAAAAAAATAAATTGGACCATAACCCAACAACAGTAATAGTGTTATGTATGCTCTGCATTCCTAATGTCAGTATGAAGTCCAACAGAACATAAAAGATGCCTTTTTCCAACATGAAAGGCAGAGACACTCACGAGTATTGAACACAGGATGCCTCCAGCAAAGCATATGACAAACCATTTGACCCTGGTGCTGTAGCTGAGAGTGCTGGCATCGAGGACCTGGTGAGAACAATGGGAGGATGTCACAAGACGAGTCTAATGACCTGCAGAAAGACTCACAGGCTTTCTACTGGGGATTTAGCCATGTTGGCTAGAGCCAAACAGAGAACACCCAGCGACAATAATATCTTTAAACACAAACACACACGGCACAGGTCTACGTTACAGACAGAGAGCATTACTCTGTACACTGAATTTTGGCAAAATAACCAACACAACCAAACTACGGAGCACCTCTTGGGTCATATGATAGAAAAAGAAACTACATGTGTATTGAGTTTTTTTTCTTTTTTTGCACCATGTGACCCCAGAAGGGATCCGTACCAAACTATACAGAATAATCTGCAAGAAAATGCAGAATTGCAAACTTGGCAGACTATGGTGTGCCAGGGTGAAACTTGTAACTCTTTACTTTTAACCTCTTGCAAAGTTAGAGTTACAATCATGTAACACAATATAAAAACACAGTATTCAAGTCAGCATCTTACCCCGTGTCCTCCTCATCGGGAACGCGTGTAAAAAGTGCAAATAAACAAACAACAATTTATTGAATGCTGCCAGAAACATATGATAGTTAAAGTTAGCTTTAGTGTATGCTTAAACAGACTCCGAAAGGAAACATGATAACGAAAGTGCTATGTTAGCTAACTCAATGCCTATGAAATGCTATCACTACTTAATAATATAGCTAGCTAACCAGCGTAAGCTAAGTTATCTAACGTTGGCTGTAAGATAACAAACCACTTTAACGTTGAAAGCAGGTATCCGAGAGGTAACGTCCAATCTCAGACAGGAAAAGCAACTCGCACAATTCATGTTTTTATTACATGTTATCCACGTAACGTGACACAGAGTTAGCATTAGCAGCGTGTAACTGTCATACAGTTACCTGGTCAGTGAGACCCAGCTCTTCGTTCTCCTCATGGCCGCTTAACACACGACGAAGCTTGTCCATCGCTACAGGCTGTTAGCGAGCAGAAGGGCGGGAGAAGTCAGAATGTCTATATTTCCAACTGCACGTCTGATATTTATGTCTGAAAGTTGTGATCGCAGAAGTGACAAGTTTGACTTCCTGACTTCCTAAACGGTGCTTTCTGTAAGTGCTGACTTAGAATCGGTTTTTTCGCAGCCAGTGTTGGCCAACGTCTACGGGGAGGCGTTTAAATAACAGACTGCAGATCAGCTTCAAAACCCCCACTTCCTCGGAACTGCTGCTGCCTTCCTGTGCTGTTGGAAATACTAGTGTTGCTCAATGAACGGCGTACGAACAAAACGAGCACAAATGTTGTGCTCTTGTTGGACTGTATTGATAACGTGCTGGCATTTCGGGTGTGATAGGCTGTTGGTGCCTTGCACGAGAAAAGCCTAATTATTAAAGCAAAGCAGACTGTACACTCGATGATATATTTGGCTCTACGTTCAATCTTTAAAGGCTTCAACAGACAAATGAATATAACCTGTATAAGAGGTCTGAAAATTGCCCTATAGAATAGTGTTTATTTGCATGGTTTGTCCTATTTACTTTTTTATTTCTCATGGTTATTAATTATGTGGAAACCTATAAAGTAAATACAGTTTTATGCTCTTGCTTTTATCTCGCTTTGCCGCCATCCAGTGGAAGTACAGCAAAAAGGAAAGAAACAGTTGGCACTATCAGTACTTTGGGCTACTTCGCTATGTCCTCCTCCTATCATGACCATGCTTGGTAGTTTTACGAGCTTATCGTGTGCAGACTGCAGAGAGTGTTTTGTCTAACTCAATGCATAACTTTAGCATTACCCATGCAAAGGACACTGGTTGTCAAACACCATTATTGATAATGCCCATGAGAAGGGCTTAGCCTATGTCGAAACATTTATCTGGCATGATTGCTAAAATGAAATGACACAAAGGTTTGTTAATGCCTTGTTTTTACCTGAGGTTCCCATCATCTTGTAGGCTTGAATGCCATGTTTTTAACTTCAAAATTAAATATAGTCTTTCAGCATTACGTATGTTAAAATGTGATTCTGTGTCTCAAGGCTTGCCTTGCATTTAGCATCAACATAACTGGTGCCAAATGACAGTTATGTGAAGCTTTTGACTTTGGATCAGTGTCCTCCTGAGGAACATAGTCATCATGTACTTTTTATGAGTATGCAAGCAGAAACCTTTACTCTAATTATCCTTAAATGGGCTGCAGTTACAGACACAAGAGTTGGCGAACATAATCAGTAGGAAAGGGTTGCACCAAAAACACAACAAATACAAGTTATTCTCACAATCCTTTAATACAGAAATTATAGCCTTTAGTCTACGTCCTTTGTACCGGGCCAGACAACCCTTACTTCCCATACCACCCGGCTACGCCACCGGGGCTGCCGGAGCACAATGGCACCGAACTCATTGCAGTAGAGGTGAGGCGTTCCAACGTTTAATTAAATGTTTGTGGATAGGTTGAGTTATACTACACGGAAGCCAGGAGGTTGCTGTTCAAAAGCAGACTCTTAAATCATGATTGTCTCTCAGATCTTGAAGCTTGGTCAAACTTCCAAAATCAACACAAGGATTATTTTCCTACTTTTTTTCATAACCAGTGTAAGTCTAGAAAACACACCTAAAAGATTTTACTCTACTATATTTTCGAGACCAACCTTCTTATGATTGCAAATTAGTTTGAAATAAAATAACGTACATAACAAATATGAGAACTGAAACAAACGGGAGATAATTGACACACTTATACAGGCAAAGGTTGTTCAATCAGGAGACACTTAATTTACAGTGAACAAATACATTTATTAAATTGTGCAAAGTAAAGATTTTGGAGAGTCGACACTGGTGGGGTTGTTGAAGACAGTAGGGGCAGGTTGAAGATCTAGATGATGGCATGTGGCGTGGGACTGAGTTCAATGAGCTCAGTAGGAGAAACCTTGAGCACCGGATGATGAATGGGGAGGAGGGTCACATCGATTCTGAAATTACAGCTGACTGCAGAGAAGAGAACAGGTCTTTAAAGTTTGACTATGATTGGCTGAGGGAGGGCGTAGCAAAATCGCCCACTGTCAGCTGATAGAATAAAAGCCAGAGAGTTGTGAGTGAATGAGAGCATAACAACACTGTCCTAATGTAGGAAGTTAGAGTAAATCCAAAACTTTTACATAGTTAATAAATTTACAACTGTATGATTATAAATACTATATTGCAAAATAGCACTCCTATAAGCAAAGTTCTCTAAGTCTTACTGTACTTTACTCTGGCACGCAGACGTCCTGCCCCCCAGGTAGCATTGAAGACTGGCCGACCATCTTTACCTCTGCTGACGGCAGCCTGCGGCTTGCCCCACACAGAGACTCCTGTCACCATGCAGAACTCAAGAGCGCGACTGTGTCAGCTCCCACAGTTCAAACACTCACCGTCAGCATTGGCTCAGAGAAGCCAGGGCTACTACCTGGGTGTTGAGTGGTTGAAGATACTGAGGTCAATTGGCACAAGCCATCTGGCTTTATACATAAAATGACACGTCAAATTTCTAATCCCAACATTCCATCCAGCATTCTATTCTATTCTGTTCTATTCTGTTCTATTCTGTTCTATTCTGTTCTATTCTCAAGGGCAGATAATGTCTCCTTTTATGAATTCACTATTTGCTAGTCCAGCGTTCACTATGTTTTCCATGGCAAAGTTTTCACAAAACTCCACACATTATGACCCATTAGCAGTAATGACATAACGCTGTATATTACAAAAAAAATATTTTTGTCTCTTGCTTTGCAGATTGCAGATATTTTAAATCATACATACAACAAGTCACAACAAAAGTTTAAACTGTTGCAAATAACTCCACAAATTATCCTTTTAACATCGTTAAGCTGTCTATGTTTGCGAATTCATATTCAAATGCTAATACTGTATATTGCATCCCATGTACTGTATGGTAACTATATCCACACCCAAATATCACCTGCACCTGAGTTTGGGAATTAGTCCGTTGATGGATTTAAGACCTTAAAACAGTTTTGAACTGAATTATTTGGTGGATAATAGTTATTAAGACAAATAATAAGTCTTTCTACTAATTATTTTTTGGTTGCGTAGCACGTTTCACTGCTCTGATTGGAAGAAACCCAATTTGCATTTTACTATGAATTTTTTCGACATACTATACTGACTTTGTTATGACTTTATTCAACATGGTATACTATGACTTTTTTATGACATAATCCATGACTTTTGACAAAGTACCATCTAATTCATCTCTCCTGATCATTCGCTGAAGACTGGATCAGTGGTGTTGTATCTCAACAGAAACACTATCGAAAGACAACATTTAGTGACACACTAGGGAATGTATGGCGAATATGAACAAAACCTATAAAAATACATATTTAGTTGATTTCAAAACTCAATAACTATGTGTTAGACAATCTTAAAAACGAATATGTATCATTGACACAATACATTTGTTGTCATTTCAAATTCTGCTTCTGCCATTAAATGAAAGCTTGAAAATGCATTTTTCTGTCTGATGAATATAAAGAAGTAAACATGTCCCCACTAGGGGACAGTGTTTCATAAAACAACACTTACCTCTGTGAATAAATTACATTACATTACATTACATGTGAGAATACCATTCATCCCATAATTTACTGGGATAGTCCCTAAGCCTCTGTGCTTGTATTTTAACATTCTTTTAGAAAGCTACTACTCTGTACAACATGTCGAGTGATATGCATCCCATTTAAGCAGCACCTTTAGTTTTATTTGCGGAAATGTATTTATTTTTGGACTGCTACATATTTAGACTGCAGTTGCAGCCAAAAGTGAAAATATATTCCTCTTGTTGGAGCTGGACGTGGTCACGTATTGTTCAAATCAATGGTTCTCAAACTTTTTCTGTCACTCCCCCACTTTGGAGGAAGAAAAATGTTCATGCCCCACCGCCCCAACAAAATTGTAACAAAATGCTCCATATTGAACTTTTATTGAAATAACAACATTTTGTGACTCCTCCATCTGTGCTTTTTCAAATAATAGAATAAAGAAAATTGCAATCACTTTCAAGTAAACCAGATTGCTCCATCAGACAAAAACAAACACAATGTGCAATCCCTTTGTTAGAACAATGCAAATGAAGTTCTATCTGTGCAAAAAATAACTAATATTTGGCAAAAAATTGCTTATTGTGGCTGCAACTAACCTGTTTTGCACTGAATATCTTTTCAAGATAATAACAAAAAGTGCAACCTGTGAAAAACTAAACAAAACAAGTTCAAATATTTGGCAATAAAGAGTTTTACTGAGTTTTACACTGCGTATCTTTTCAAAACAACAATAACGTGCAACCTGTGCAAAACAAAACAAAATTAGTGCAGATATGTGTGAGCATAATTTTATTTTAAATGAGCTTTAAAATGTAGCATTCTGGTGTACTCTGAGAAGAAAATTAAGTGATAAGACATTTACTTTAAGTAAAAAACTAATTTATTATTCAGTTATTAATCAGTATTTCAGCTCTATTATTATTAACCTTTAAAAGTTGTAGTCATATAAAAACAAAGATAGCAAGAGTAGCGAGAACCATCGCCTGTACAAATAAAGTGATTCGTTTTCATTACTGTATGGCTTCATATTAACTTATACTGTTACTGTAAAGCTGTTAGAATTGTGGCCAATCTTCTATTTGCAATTAATATGCATTCAATCCAGTTCAATTATTTAAATTAAAATAATAATCTACTCTGGCTAAGGTAGTTTATCAAGAGTAAAATAATAGCTTTCATTTAACTGCACGTGGGACTGTTGGGACCGGAAGGACACTGGCTGTGGTCATTACAGTGTCTGGCAGTGTGATGAGAGGGCACGTGAGCCCTTGTTGCTGTAGTTTATCTCCTTGGAGCAGAGGCTGCATTCAGCACACCCTGCCTTATCAATGTATTTAAAATACTGTGACAGCGGGAAGCTGTACTCACGTCTGTTTAGACCTCCACCTTTATCCAGGCCCAGCTCCACTCCCAGCTCAGACCTGCGTCAAGCTGCGCTACACAAACAGCGTCCTCTTCCTGAAGCTCTTTGACCTCATCATCTCATCAGTATCTGGGCCTTTCATTCTACTTTGAGTTAAAACAAACAACCTGCAACCAGATCCGCCGGTGTTCCGGTTTAACGTTAATGAGTGACCGCGTGTAGTTGATCATGTCAATTAATCTCAATCCAATTGCTTTATGTAAAATACATTGTTTGGTTTATGAGGTTGGCCATGTATGCGATTGGCTGAATGTAAATGAAGAATAGCCTATCTACAGCCGTATGATGAGGAATGCTTAGTTACGCAGTAATTGACCACGTGGTGGAGATGTTGGGCAGACAATTTAAGTATGCCACCAGGTTTTTTGTTTTTCTTTTAATAGTTGTTGTGAACATGTTGAAAATAAAATGTATCACATGCCGTGCTAATGTATGTGTTGTTATAGGCTACACACTTGTGTATAATGCTTGTTGTAACATAATATTTCTGTCTCAAAGAAGGAGAAGAAGACAACAAGATATTGAAAAATAAAAAAATATAAACTAGTCTGACTTTGCAATAGTTGTGTTGAGTGTCTGTGATCTGCTGTTGCATGTTTTGTATTTTGGTTGTTTTCAGTATTTCGGTGCATTCAGTCCCGCCTTCATGGGATCCCTCCTGTGACGTGGAGAAAAGTTCACTTTTTTTCTCTCCCTCCAGCTGGACGTGATCTCTGGTCAACACAAGCTGCGTTGAAGCCTAGCGGGTCATGTTGGTTATTGTCGGTGATATAGTGCCGCGTCCCGCGCAATCCGCCTAGAATAAATCACATTTTCAGTCTGTTGCGGGACAGAAAGCAGCCGCGAAGAGCTCAGACAGGTCATGGCAAAGAAGTCAACTCCAGGCTGGTTTGGAGTTTTTCTCTCTACGACGATCATAGCCGTTATTGTGGGGAGTCCGGTCAGCGGTGAGTTGTTTACTTTCTTGGAGGTTTTCCTGCACTAACTTCATGCCGTTCACAGTGACATCTCAGTCTAAACTCGATTCAATGTGCAGCAGCAGAGAGGTGTTCTCTTCTCAGCTGCAATATATTTTAATACTCATGTACATTACATACTCGTTAAAGATATTCTTTGTAGACCTACATACAAAGTATACATACAGCACATTCCTGAGTTCGTCTCATAGCACTAAATGCGAAGGCGGGGGGGGGTTATACAAACGATAGAGAGCGTACTGGTTAGGCAGGTATTTGTGGATGTACAAGAACTGCCAGGGTTGAGGAGAGGTCCTGCTCCTGAAATTCTGATAGGTATCTTCAATTTACTAGCCATGACCACACCATCAAATAGAAACGTTTAACAGATGTATTAAAGGTGGATGTGATTGAGATGCGAGGCTTGAACTTGAAGTAGCACCTGGGCACGGCGAACCCCCAAGAACCCCATGATACTTAATACTAGATTGACCGGAGTTGAGATCTTTATGATGTGGGCATATGCAGTGAAGGTAGCTATTTGTCCAACCTCCACAAAGGAAGGGGACAACATTAATCGAAGTGATGGTATGAGGCGGAGAACTCGGAACATCTGAGGCAGGTGAAATAGGCGGGCAAGAAAGTTGCTGCTAAGGTCCGAGCAATGTGAGGATTATTGCATCCGATCGCGGATAGGATTTTTGAGCAGGCTCTTTGCGCAGAAGACCTGTGAGAGTGATGTTATGGAATAGGTTAGATAGTAAGGATGGCTGGAGGCCAGGCTCGGGTTACTGCATGAGAGTTTAGAGAAGAAGCCTGTTCCACCTAGGTAAGTTTGAGTTTTTGGGAATGGGCCGATATAACGAAAACAGGTAATGGGACGAGATTGAACGACGGGACGGTTATGATGTTCTGGTTGCGTCAAGGAAGTAGTGGAAACTCTTCCAAGCTGACCATGTAAACGAAAAGGTTGAGGGAGATAGGTTATCGATGGTGGAGTTCTGTTGATCAATGATTGGTGAAGTTGAGGCAGGATTTACGAGTATTCTTTTTAGCCACAAAGTCCAAACATTCATTGGTTCAAGTTTCTCAAATGCTGCTTTGCTCTGCATATTTGCTTTATTGAGTTTACAGCTGTTGGTTAAACAAAAGAAGCAATTTCACAATTTTCTGACATTTTATAATGATTAATTGAAAAAATAATAGACAGATAAATCTACATTACATTACAGTCATTTAGCAGACGCTTTTATCCAGAGCGACTTACATTTCAGATTCATACTCCGTAGGCACAGCTACCGGAGCAATTTTGGGGTTAAGTGTCTTGCTCAAGGACACATCTACATACGACTAGCGGAGCAGGGGATCGAACCTCCAATCCTCTGATTGAAGGATGGCCCTGCTCTCCACTTAGCCACGGTCGTCTCATCTATCATGAAAGTTATAATTTGATGCACCCCTAAAACTGTCACATACTCATGATGTTTAAATGCTACTTTATGGTGGTTTTGTGAGCATTCTGGATGTAACACATGCCCAGTTCTGTCCCATTTGGTGTCAAATCTTTGATGTGTATCATATCCGACCTCAATTCCCATGCAGGTAGAACATTGTGTTGACCTAACATCTCTGTCTGTAAACAGCTCAGCATTTGAGGGGCCGGTTCCATCGTCCCACCAGGACCTCTGAGCCTCTGGTGATACCGGGCCGCATTTCAAGGGTCTATCTGAACCCGGATCAGCTCAGACGGCTGCATTTTAAGCCCACCATCGGCTCCATCCAGCTGTCAGAGGGCCATGAGGCTAAATTCAACTGCTCCATCGACATCCCCGATGCCAGGCTGGAGCCCACCATCCTCTGGATGAAGAACGGCCTGGACCTGGCGGCAAACTCACAGGTGGTGATCAACGAGCTCCAGACCGTCACAGACGTGGTCATAACTCTCCTCTCCACTGTCAGGTAGGTAATACATGGAGTTGAAAAGTAGTGTGAGGTGCTGAATACACAGATTGACAAGTGTCTTTGTGTACTGTATTACAGCATTAACAGTGTGCAGCGAGTGGATGCTGGGGAGTATCACTGCAGACTGAACATCAGCACCACAATGGTAGAGTCTCGGCCCATCACCATTGAGGTGGAAGGTGAGTTTCCACATGGTGCCAAAATTGGGTGCTTTTCAGGGCGTCCACATTTTTTCATGACACGTCTTTAATCTGTCCATTAGGTCTGCCGACATTTATCCATCAACCGGAGGACAGAAATGTAACAAGAAACACACCTTTCACATTGTTATGTGATGCGGTCGGACCTCCGGACCCCGTTAAAATCCGCTGGCTTCGCGACGGATTACCTTATAGTGACTTTCATGACTCTTCCAGCAACTACTCTGTGTCAGGTGAGACAACCAACTACAAAGTCTCTGTCTCTTTCTCACACATACAGAGATGTTTCACAGTGATCTACTTAATAACGGCTATTCTGCTTCCTTCTTGTTGCCTGTTCCTGTTGAGGTGGTCTCTAAAGAGAGGTGTAATTTATTGCAGTTCATCTTACACCAGTGAGATATCTGAAATATATCTGTATTTGGTTGATAATATGTGCTGCAGATAAAAAAACACATCATCAACATCCTGACAATCTTTCCTGCCATAACAGTTCTACTAACAGTCCTTTGTCCAAGGTCATTTACCAACAAACTAAATGTTCAAAGAAGAACTGACACATCAGAGTTGTGGTTACATCAAAGTGAAACCACACATCTGAGACACATTTTGTGTTGTTTTCATAAAGGAACTTCTGGCTTATAAAGAAGTTGTAAAAGTAGGAAACTAGAAGGAACACACAAGTTATGGCTTATCAAACAGATGAATTAGTTTCACTTTGGCTAACTTGCTGCTGTGATTTAATGTGGACACATTCAAAGGGACATTTGGCTCTGATGATGGTGACAGACCGCAGCGCAGATCTCACTCGGCTAGTATCACTTTGTATGTGGTTTCTATTCTGCCTCGTCTCTGCTGCCTCAGCATCTATAGCCTGCTTACTGCAATGAGATTCATCACCGGGGTCAGTGTCACAAGGGCCTCCTGCAGCCCTGCTGAATGGTTAACAGCAGTCATTCATGCATGGTCAGAGCTTTTTGTAACGCCACTCTGCTTGGTGTATACTGAAGAAAATGTGACATGTAGAGAATAACCAAACTTTGGAAATGCAACACCTACTGTCTAATTATAGCCATAGTTTGATATTTAGGGAATATGCTTATTCACTTTCTTGCTGAGAGTTAGATGAGAAGTTTGATATATCACTCTCATGTGATATATGTGACTTTTTTTTAATGAATATAATTACTAGACTGTTTGTGGCAACATGACCATGGAATTTTCTTTAAATTATATAACTTTTCTTTTCAACTTGGACTCTCCCTTTATGCCCTCAGCTGCCCTCTTCTAAAACCAAAACATTTGTTATTAGAAGCAAAACGTTTCTGTTCTGTATATTCATTTTCAGTGCGCCACAGGCGAATAAACCCTGCTGCTGTAGTCAGCCCGAAGCTGAGGGGTTAAAGGTTCAGAGCTGTGCTTTGGTCCAGCATGTGCAAGGGCCTGGGCAGTAAGGGTATGGGGGGGCTGCACAGGGAGTGTGTTCGGGGGTTGGCTCCGGGGACAAAGACCTCATTCATGGGACGGCCCACTACCCAGCAGGGAGGGGCTGGACACAGAGGCTGGCAGGCTGCGGGCTTCCAGAGCTCTTTGCAGGATCAAATATTGGCACAACAGAACAGTGTAACCCCACTTTTAAGCACCTCATGCATGCTATGAGTCTAGGGCCCCTTTTTCCGCAACAGCTTGGATCCCATGATATTATCAGAGTGCTTTTGTGATGTGAAGTGGTGCATGATTTTGTTAGCATGCACTCATCATTCAGATTGCTTGAAAATGAGATATTATACCTTCTTAAAGAGATATGAAGGCGACGGGGATTTAATTTGGGTTAATGAAAGACTGCTTATCAACATGATATTGTTTATCAATCTCAGAACAGCAGGTGAACACAGGTTTGCCACTTTAGCTTTGAGAAGACAAACTATACTGATGAACATAAATGTGGTGCACAGTAATCAAGACTGAAAAGTCACAGGCTTACTTGTAACCCGACGGAGTAGTTTGACTCTATTTGCTGAAAAATATAGCAGAAAAATGGAAAAATAGGCAGCTCAGTAAGCTGGAGAGCTTTCCTCTGTAATTTGTGATGTTTCCATTATAGTTGCCAAGCCATCTATTTTTATTGCATTGTTTTTTTTTGTTTTTGTTCAGTTCCTTGCCAAGTAAAGTGAAAGCAGTGCAGGACAGACTATATGCACCAATGTTTCAACCCGATAGGGACTGCTGAATTTTCAGGACTTTTAGATTTTTTTCACTTTAAAGTAAATGGTGTTGTGACATTTACTAAATTGGCTTTTTTTTCCTGTTGTCACTTTGTTTGCCATGCAGTTTAAAATGAGGCATGTGGTAGTTACATCTGCACAGCCTGGCTGGAAATGCACTGATATATTTGCACATTTCTCTTAGTTTTGACGTTCAGTTTTGATCCATGTGATACCAAATTTATTTTAGATGTTTTTGTCATGTGAATGAAAATGATTTATGTCACGAATGACTTAATCATACCTATTTTAAGTCCGGCTCTATCTTTGTGCAAACAAGCAGATTGCAGTCAATGTTTGTGTGAAAAGTGAAGCGCTCTTTACCCTGGTGCTCCCCGAGCAGACGAAGGCAAACTTAAGAAGACGTAGCATTCCGCAGAATGTAAACAAAACATCCCAATTTGTTTCCAGTCATCTCGCACAGGCTGCTCTGTGATTAGCTTTGTGGAAAGGTTTCTGAGATAGAGACGCTGGAAAACAGAGCACAAAAGGGACATTATTTAGCAGCTGTCCCAGTTCTATTCTAGCTGGGCAGATCTGTGGCTGTTGAAAGACAGTAATTGTGCATCCAGGAAAAGGGACCCAGCAAAAGCATGGTTACCACAGTACATCACACTGGAGAGGCTCAATTTGAGCTTACTGCATTAGGTGCTACTGTGTGAACATTTGAGGTATAATAAAGGAGTGAGTCATTCCCAAATGTCTCTTTTTTTATCAGTTTCATTCTAGCCTCTCTATCGAGGCTAACATTGAACTTTTGCCCCAGATTGGCTTTTGACACAGAGATAAATCGGTTTGTTTGTTCAAACAAAGAACCAGACTGTTTCTGGCTGCCTTGTTCTTCAGGTTTTTACCCACAGTATTGAAGTATAATAACACCATTATCAAAATATTCAGCTCCATCTTGACCTTGATGACTGATTGTTTCATATTCATACCGTATTGGAGTACTACATTGTGCTTTGAAATGTCTCAATTGCAGGTGTGGACAAGTACACTCAGTTCAGCTGCGAAGCTCACAATCCGAAGGGTCTCACCACCTCCAGAGAAGCCAACGTCAACATCAAAGGTAAAACTTGGTCTTTTGGGGGACTGTTAGACATCCCACAAGGTTTTCATGCCCTGCAAGCTGACCATATGCCTCCATGTTAGCGAGTCAATACATTTTTTTAATGGTGTTTTGCAGTGCTTCCTGACCCTGTGTCTAATGTTACTGTGATGGAGAGGCAGTCCAATAAGTTAATGTTGAGCTGGATCCCCGGAGATGATGGTTTCTCTCCACTGACTAAATGCCACATCAGGGTAAGCCCCACATCTGCAGAAACAGTGCTGTCGCTAAATGTCTTCCGATTGATCCTCACCCTTTCTTTGTTCCATCTAAGGTTAAAGAGGTGAGTCGGAGGAAAGGGGAAGTGACGACTACCAGGTACATCAACGTCACAGTGCCGCCTTTCCAGTGCGAAGTCCCCGGGCTACAGGCGATGACTTGGTACAACATGAGCGTTTCGTGCAGCAATGAGGTGGGAGCCTCTCCGGTCACCATGTGGATCCAGAGCAACACCACAGAGGGAGGTGTGTTAGTACTAAAGGAACTTTGGGACAATTTACAGGTTGAATGTCGTTGCCAGTTAGTGGTACACCAGCAGATCTGGGGTGCAGCCGTCGATACTGGCCTGCAACACAGCAAAATGAACCAAAATCGAATTCAGTCCATCCCAGCACATACACACATTTGAATTCACAAGGCTGAGACTGTATTTGCTATAAGAACCACATTGCCTATTTAATAAGAACCTCTGTGTTATGCTGCTGCCTCCTTCTCATCATAGCAGCTTTTCTGTTTAGGTTTGAGGAACGTAGCACTATGTAATTAGCCTACTTTCACATCCAAAATGTGCTTAATGTAAGCCTCCCTGCAGTAGCAGAATGTCATAACTGGAATTTACGGACGTTGCACAACTACCTGCTCTACTGTTGGCAAGTCCCCTTCAGAAAAAATGTCATATCCACTAAAATCTCTGTTGTTTTCCTGAAGGGTCACATAGGAAATAGGAATGGTCTCACTGAGAAAACACAAAGCTCCAACTGGGTGGAGCTGCTTTCAATTTCCTTCCTAAAGCCACCGCAGGGGATATTTTAGTTGAAAGATTTGATATGCTGTGCCAGGAAGTGACCACATACCAAACTGTAATCAAAGATTTTTATAGTGGGGCAGTCTTACTTTCTCTTTTTCAATTTTGTTTTATAGGTTGCAATTTTATATGTTAGTCTCTTGATTTTTTTTTTTTTTTTACCACTCTTGACAGCGTCTTAATCCCTCTGATTCCCATTTCTTGTCACATTCTCAGTGCCATCAGTTTATCCTCGAAATGTCACCGCACAGCTGAATGAGTCTTGGCTGGTGATCAGGTGGAAACCTCCTCCGGATGATAAGATAAATGGCATCCTGCGTGGTTATGATGTTATTGTCAGACATGGCACACACATATACAAGGTAAGCTTGCCGACAGCATGGTAATTAAAGATTTAGCCCTTTTTGTGATGAATGTTTTCTTAGGTTCATCCTGGTTTATGTAGCTTTAACAATGACTTTAAAACACAGAAAGTTAGTAGCAACTTACCAAGCGAACTGAAGACAAATGTAAATTGTTTAGTTCGTAAGTAACCATTTTCATATTTCCCTTTCTTTATAGATATACATATGCACATACAAAGGCTACATGTGCGCATATTTCTCTCTTCTTTGAGAATGCTGATGTTTTTTTTAACATTTCTGATAACAATGACTCATTTATGACAAATATGAAAAGAATGCCTCTCACATATTGGGAATATGTGATCTTCCCTTTGTCCTGCCTACTGAACCAGACGTCAGCTTCCCTGTTATCTCTGAACAACAGTCATTTACCAGAAGTGCCTTTTTTTTTTAGATACACTCACAGTTTATTAACAACTTCTTTTGAGTACATCAGTTGTCCGGTGCATTATTCCATGATGCTGTTTGTGAGTAGTAGCTCTTCTGTCATTGCATACGTACTCTCTGGTACAATAGTGTGTTTCCCGTCCTTCCTGTCTGTGTCGTGGTTAAAGGAAGCTGATGGTGTGAAAACTGTGTTTTTCTTTGTTCAGCATGTGGCTTTGAGTCATCTTAGAGTGAATGGATTATGAATACAACGGGATGTGTACTATAGGTCCAAATACCCTTATGCGTTGTCCAGTTGGTGATGTGCTATTACACATAGGCTTTGTAATATTAGCAGTGACTGTAAATGTGAGCAAATGCTGCTAAATCAATCGTCAATCCCACCTGCCCCTAAAACCGCCGTATGGTGAACTAAGTTAGAGAAATAACAATTTCTTGCTCATAATTATGTGTGTTTCATGGTTGAAGTCTTGGTGTCTTCTTTTGAATCTAATGTTGACACGATGAGCTCTGTTTGGTGCCACAGACATGAATTAATTAATCCATCATTAATCATGGGTTCAGTGTGCCCAGTCCGGCCCGTCAGCACATTGGTAAAGAGAGGAACACCACCATGTGGTGTTGTGAAATACAGCACTACCGCCGTCACATGTTCTTTCCCATTGCAGCACATGAGCCCCTCCAGAAAGTTGGTCTCCTTCCCTTTTTGTAGGCAGTTTCATTATATATATGAAGATGTCCATTATACACTTCTCTGGTATTTTCCAAAAAGCTTTAATTTTTCTAAGTTTCTAAGCTCTAAGTTGAAATGAGGTAAAAGAAGACATGGTGAGAGAAAGGACATGACATGCAGCAAAGTTATTGACCCGTATTTGAGATGTTGCACAAATGTACAAGACGTTCCTTCGCATGCTGTTCCCCAAAATACTATCTCTTTTCATGGAGAATCGGCTTCTACTTCAGTTTAATGATTTACCTTACTGTCCCATTAAAACTTGCTTTAGCTTGTGACTGACAGTATGTTCTTCTAACAACAAGTTGAACTCCACAAAGATAAGGATTAACCTTTGTAATATGTTTTTAGGAGGAATCTAAAATTCGACACATTTAAATTGCCTCTGTTGTTATGCTGTGTGTTATTTCAGAGCCACAGTTACAACACCGTGGCCTTTGTAGATGTGCAGGAATTCAACACAACCTACAGTGTGGAGGTGGCTGCGTGCACGCAGGCAGGGAGCGGCATGGTCAGCCCACGAGTCTGGCTGTTTGTGCCAGAGGACAGTAAGCTGCTCTATTGATTTACCTCATCAAGTTCAGCTGTTGTATTTTAATATTCTAGAACAATTAGCATACTGATATTGTCATTGTGATTTTAGCATTTAGCTCAACGCTGTGCCTATGTGCCTCATAGTGCCACTAACATTGCTGTAGACTATTGTTTAAGTTTGGGATAAAGTTTTGTTTAAAATAAATACAACTTGATCAGGCAGGAGTATCTTGGACATTTTCAAAACAATAGTTTGGAAACTAGTTAATTGTTTTCAAGATGTAATAGAGTGCTGCAGGGACGACGTATTTTTGTTGGCCCACACCGGGGCGTCGGCATCACACTGATTCCCTCGACAAATAGCCAATGGGATTTTTCCATTGGATTTTGGATTATTGCAGAAAATAAACTGTGGCAAACACAAATTTATGATTAAAGTTCAAATTTAACTTTGGCTATAAACAAATTACACCACAGTCGCATGTGTGCGAGTAAACACGATAAGGCTGAGAAGGCGGACTAGTCGGTATGGAAGAAGTTTTATAGTCTCATTCAGCAACCGCCTTTTTTAAAACATATAAAAGCCTAAAAAATCTCGAGAGGTATCTACTGACGTATTTTACACCACTGACGTTATTTCAGGCATGTAACCAAAAATTCCATTCAAAAAACACATTGACTTTGAGACACGGGAACGGAAGTGCTAAAATGCTGAATAATTTCCGGCTTTTAGGACTCACTCCTGCAGCACTCTATTTATTAATAATAAACAGTTATGGCAGAAAATACCGAAGACTGAAGCTGCTTACAGTTACACATTGGGATCAATCACATATCCTCATCGATTCACATTGAAACAACTTATCTCTTGACTTGTTACTATAATCTTAATTTTGTGGAAAAAATAAACGAACATGAGCTGACATATTGTAACATTGGATGTCCCATTTGCTGAATATTGTGTACTAAAATTTGATCATGCATATCCTTTTTTATTCCTATCTCAGAATCAGTGGTGCCCCCATCGTCCAGCCCTGACACCAGCGTTCCAGACTCTTTCTATGTTGTGCTGGGCGTGATGTGTAGCATCTGTCTTCTGCTGTTTATCATCTGGGCGGGTATCTGTGTACACAACAGGACTTCTGCATCTTGGTTTGGGTATGCAGACTATCTTCTGTGCAAACACAATGTGGATGTCATTACCAACCTTGCTCCAAGTGTTATTGTCTTTGACCCATTTGTCTACATGGTTTGACTTTGCTTTAAAAACATAAAATTGTAGATGTTGTAGTTAATTTTCTTGCCTCTGGAGTTGAGTGATATTCGGCAATGGTACAATATTGTAAGACTTGAAAAAGTGAACACTAATAAACTGCCATTGCTTCCTCTTAATCACCATTGTCTGCACCTGAGTCCTGTAATAACTGTGCAGCTGGAGAAATGAACAACAAGCAGCTGATAATTCTCTGGAGTTCATTATTATGAAGTCTGTGACTCAGTATTGCCAATCAGGATATGGATAGGAATGTGTCACAGGCTGCCACCCAGATAGGAAAACAGTATGTGACCTCAAAGTCAGGAAAGCAACAACTCAGAGGGTTTCCTCACTATGACCACCTCTTCAGTTGAATCTCAGCCTGTGTTTGCATGATTACAGCTCTCATGACGTTAGTGAGAGAATTAGCTCATTGTTCAGCATTCTCATTTCTTCTCTTTCCCTGTCCCCCCCCCCCCTGCAGGCGAGTGTTTGGAGGTGGAGAAAAGCAGCAGCCTTTTGTGCAGTACACACCCGAGAGGTCCTACAATCGATCAGGCATAGGAATCACATGTATGTTCTTGAATATTATTGTGGAAAATTAACATGTATGCAGAGATTGATGTTGTCCTGCTAAAGGCACATTTCTAAATACGCAATAACTTGAGTGGGTCCTGTCTGCAGTTGGGAACCTTGGTATTAGTGATGAACTCCAGGCCAAACTTCAGGACGTGATGGTCATGAGGAACTTGCTCTCCATAGGGAAGGTTCTTGGAGAGGGTGAGTGAACATTTGTTCAGCCATTATCTCTCGGTTAATACGGATAACAACACATACTGTGCAGAGTATGAAGTACTTATGACTCCATTTGATCAGGTGAATTTGGCTCCGTGATGGAGGGACATTTACAACGACCAGATGGAAGATCAGAGAAAGTTGCAGTGAAAACGATGAAACGTGAGCTTTCTATTACTAAAAGACATCTTTTGGTCATCTATAAACTAAAACAGGTAGAAACGGCAGATCATTTTCTATGTTCTTTCTTCAAACAGTGGAAAGCTTCTCTCAAAGGGAGATTGAAGAGTTCCTGAATGAGGCGGCCTGCATGAAGGATTTTAACCATCTTAATGTCATCAGACTGCTCGGTACGAGTGACATATTATTACCTCTTAAAAGTATTGTAGAATCCCACTACTCTCTTACCTGCTTGCCCGTCCTTACATTATTTCTCTCTATTGACTTGTCTACTTTAGGTGTGTGCTTGGAAGTAGGCGCAGGACATTTTCCCAAGCCGATGGTCATCCTGCCATTCATGAAATATGGAGATCTTCATAGCTTCCTGCTGCGCTCACGCCTGGGAGAAAGGCCTGTGGTACGATTCCTGCCAAACAGACAATATATTGCCGGCAGCTCATATGATATATTATCATTGAAAGACTAAACCTATAATTGTTATTTTGTTGTGTGTTTTTTACACAGTTCTTGCCCACTCAGACACTCCTGAAGTTCATGGTCGACATTGCTTTGGGTATGGAGTATCTCAGTGGTCGTAACTTTCTGCATCGTGACCTGGCGGCCCGCAACTGCATGTAGGTTGAAAATTCAAAACTTTCTTTTTTTAATAGTCCCTTTTAGATTAAAGCCGAAACTTGTAAAGGTCAGTTTGATTCTTTAGGAGGCTGATGTGATTTGCTGTTCCTCTTTATTCTCAAGTCCATACCTCGTTTGTCTTACAGGCTGCGTGATGACATGACTGTGTGTGTAGCAGACTTCGGTTTATCTAAGAAGATCTACAGTGGAGATTATTACAGGCAGGGAAGAATAGCCAAAATGCCTGTGAAATGGATTGCAGTAGAGAGTCTGGCAGACAGAGTTTTTACTGTAAAGAGTGATGTGGTAAGTATCCATATGCTCCTGTCTCAGTAACAAGAGCAGCTCTGATTACTCAGCCTTCCTTTTAAAGTTGTGGTAAAGTTTTTCTTGCACTATTTATCAATCATGGTGATTTTAGGATGTTACCTTCTTTTGCAATGTTTCCCTGCTTTTGAAATGTTAGAACTTTAAAAGTAGTACATTGTAGATTGAAACCCAGTTTCATGAAGTGTCATATTTTGTGTTGTTGGCAAAAAAATCTGAATTCATGCAACTGAAGAGGGAAAAAATATGTTTACACCACATATTGTAACGTAAAACACAAATCTGTTTATGAAAAATGGAAATGAAAAGAGAAACTGAATACATAAAAAAAAAATCACACAATTGTAGTGGACTACAAATACAAATGTAGTTTATCATTTTGAGATCATTTGCAGCATACTTTCATCAGCACATTTTGAGGGTACGGGGTATTCTAGGATATTAATAGTATTTCTAGATAGAAGAAAAAACAGAAAACAAGTTTTTCACATAATGAAATATCATCTGAAGTTGATATTCTGTGTCATGCAGTGGGCATTTGGCGTTACCATGTGGGAGATCGCTACACGAGGCATGACGCCGTACCCCGGCATCCAGAACCATGAAATCTATGACTACCTTCTTGAAGGACAGCGACTGAAGCAGCCAGGAGACTGTTTGGATGAGCTGTGAGTGTTGTCTCTTTTCTACACACAAGTATTGACTATTGATTGTGTTGGAGGTGAACAGTTTGTCTAAACCTTGCAGGAATGGGGATCATTTTAAGGAATAGAATTGGGGACCTTAATAAATTAACAATTAAAATTTATTTTGCAAGCTTTTTCACCCTTAAAATTACCCCCAAAATGTTTTGATAATTATTTGTAGCTAAAATGCAGTCTCTTGCATGGGTCGGAGCTAAGGTCCCACTATACAACCACCTGATATCAGTCCTCCCTTATTTTCTACGTTGCATCACAAGTTGTTTTGCACTTAAAGTCCTGATGTAAAGTACATCATTTTTTTCACTTCTCCTTATTCTGGCTCACATCCAGTCCAGCAAACAACATCAGTCCTCAAAACGTTTAAAACTGGCCTGATTTTCTCACCACTGACATGTGTAGTGAAATTAGAAACTGAATATACAACTTGAAAAGGTGTTTTTTTCAAAGTTGAGGTTTTACAGAAATGAAATTAGTTATTTCCTCTATTTACTTGCGTCCAGGTATGAGATCATGTACAGCTGCTGGAGGGCCGATCCGCTGGACCGTCCCGTCTTTACCCAACTGCGAGAAATGTTAGAAAAGCTCACAGAAAAGCTGCCGGAGTCTTTCAGCAAGGACGACATCATCTATATCAACACCAGCTTTCCTGAAGAGGACCCCGATGGAGGGACGCCTGCAGAACATCCTGTGTTCAACTCGTCACCTTCCTGCAGCCATCAAGAATCCGTAGTCATTGCGGACATTCACGGGAGCCTGGAGGATGAGGAGGATGATCGTTATGTGGTGGTGATCTCCTCTGATCCTTCCATGAGATCTCCTACAGTGGACACTCCTCTTTTGTCAAGTGATGCTTTAAGTCAAGGAAATGGAGACACGGTTACTGACGTGACGGCGATGGATCACAGCTCAAGTGACACCTCTTTCCTGCTGTAAAGATTGGTACCCAGCAGATCAAAACTGTAATAAAACTATCACCATGGTTCGTCAGTACAAAACAGTACGCCTCATTGCACTGCGAGCACCTTGACATTTCCTGATGTGGACTTACTGGACAAGCAGTTCGTGCCATACATGGCCAGTTTACATGTCAGTGTTAGGAATGTTGTCCGTGTGTGTCAACATCCAACATGTTCATGCATGTGCCCTAAGCTCAAGATACACTGAACTGTGAAATTATTTACTGTATTGGATTTTGTGTTGCAATGTAAATATAGAAATATACAGATTTGTAAAGTGATCTTATCTACTGTAAAGAAATATATGATTTGAAGATTTCTTCAAGACTCATCAATTCAGATTCAAGATACATTTTGTCAAGATTCAAAGATTCCTTCACATTGGTGACGGTGTCTATACTATCATGTAAAGCTAAATAATAATAATACAAGTAAATGTAGTAAAAGTAAAAGGTGGCAGCTACAACAAATATGCTATGAAAAGAACTGCACTAAAATATTTAAGTGCAAGAACGTATGTTAATTCCAACTAGACTGAACTAAGAACGAGGTTCAATATAATTCAATGATAGTGCCTGGTAAAATGCAAGTGTAGGTGATCATTGGAATTGCATAGATCAGTATTGAGAACAACTATGCAATTAATCTATACATGCATTGGAATGTAATCCCCAGTAAGTATGGGTATGTCGTGTACATATTAAGTATGTGGCGTAGACCTAAGTAGTATTTAGTTGTTTTGAGTTGAAAGCAAATTGTCACAAAATTATAATTAATCAGGTAAATGCCAGCACTTCAAAAACGGTGATGTACTGTAAACTGTATTGTAAAAAAAAGTTGAGGTTATTGTTTGTATTATGTTTCCTGGTCTAGGTCACTGGGTTTGAAGTTTAGCTGACAAGGAGCAAGTATAGTTCATCCTTCTGTCTCCAATATAAATCCACAGGCTAATAGTAAACCTGCGGCTCTAGCAGGCATGTGTTTTTGTAATAAAAAAGAGCAGTCAAACTCCACGCTGGGACGGGTGCTCAATGTGTAAAAGTGAAAACCCTCCTTCGGTGGTTCACGGCGCCGCCTGCAGGGAAGTGATGTTCACTCCCACACCGACATGGCTGCTGCTGTCAGGATGAGGACGTGGAGCTGTCCGACCAGAGGAGTTTTCTACCCTTGGGCAGTCCTTTTTTTAGTTGTACTCAGTACCATACATGCAGTCAATGCAGCGCCAGAGACGGGGCTTTGGAAAATCACAGTTGTAAATGTGAGTATTTTAGCGGAAACACTGGATAACGGCAGCACCGGTTAGCTAACGTTAGCTACATTAGCCTTGTTATGCTCGCTCGCTATGAGCTGCCAGTGTGGGTACAGTGTAATCCTTCCTGCGTTAATCGCGTTAACCACTCTTGACTAGGACTTCTTGTCCTTAATAGACATGGATAAAGTGTGCCTGCCGAAAGAGCAGAGTGTGTTGTTGGCTAATTAGCATGCACCTTATGGAGAAGGTTAGCCGTCGGCTAACTAGCTGGCTACAGTTTAGCTATGTTGTACAGCTGTCCAACGACTCTTTGTAGTTCAACTGAGTTCCCTCATCTCGGTCTGAGCTCCTTTTATCACCAACTTTCAACACATTATTGCTGTAATATACACGGATACACACCCTGAAAGTTGCATTACAATCAAGTGCTTGCACAGTGCAGTCGCTCCTCTTCTCTCTCAGTATTAAGACATAGCTCCCAGATTCAATCCAAGGAGAACTAGAAAGCCTCGATCAATAATTTAAGTATCGAGAAGTTTCAGATTCCTTCTTTTGCTGTCTCTGTTTCTAGTCGCACTATTAGGTGTGCAGGGTGCAACCTGGAGAGGTTACCAGTCTGTGACAGACCTGAGACAGACATTATGGACAGTATTAAAGTTTCTGATCCACCTGACCCGCAGGCCTTTTCTCTGCTTCACAAACACAGAGAGGGTTGCGTTCGAACCACTGACCGTACTAACCACTGAGCCCCCATCCCACCTCAATGACGAATCAGTTCAAACCTATTATAAACGAATGTATTAATCAATAAGAAAAACAATCTTTTTTTTTTTAATGATCCATCCTGCAGACCTCAATACCACTGCTGTTAAGAAAATCCATGTATAAAGACACAGACATTGAATTGAAAGGTAAGACATGGAAAAAGTGCTGATGACTCATTAAAGAATGGCTCCTTTTTGTCCCTTGTGCTTATCGTCTCCTCGTGTCCTCATCTTTTAGTTGTGCGTTTTGGCTGTCCTGAGGCGGTGACCTTCTCTATTCACTGGTATTTAACATACTACCCCTGTCACAATGAATTCAACAATATTGACGTAAGTACATAAGCTTAAATGCTAATCATCTGACGGTCTTGTCTATCTAGCCTTGAGTGTTTTGTGAAAGCTGAGTTGTGACTGTCATTGTCTGAAGGAAATGTATGGCAAAACACAGAGTCGTGGGGAGGGCCTGGATCCAAATCTCCTGGGACAAGGGGAGTTCATCGAACACAAACACAGCCCCATACCGTGTAACAATGGCCTGCACTCCTTATCAGTGCTCAAAGTAGGTTTGTGACATTGGTCACACACACGCATGCATCATGGCGTTTATTATCTCTCAGCATTCGGTAACTGTCTGTGTTTTTCAGAAAGCCAAGGCAGAGCCACGTCCAGTCAGTCCACCTGTTAAGAGCGAAGTGCCTGTAAGAAAACATAAATACTCTTTATTTTTAGTAGAATAGTGTAAGTTAAAGTAGGCAAAGATGTAAGAAAAAGATATTCCTGAAAAGTAACAATAAACAGAACCTGACAGCATTCAGAGTCTTTGTTTAGTGTGTTTCTTTACACGGCTTGCACAAACATAGTATTCATTTTTTTTAAATTGGTGATAAACACTGCACCACTTTTGTGATACTGCAGGATGAAAAAGACCCCAAATGGATTACTGAGGAATATGACAGCAACAGCAGTGTAAATATCCAAGACAACGTCATAGCCACCACGTGGAAGGACGGGCCGTACCTGCTGGTTGTTAAGATTGTGTCCAGTAAACCGGAAGCCAACTGGAATTTAACGGGTGAGATATGTTTCATGTGCAACTAAAATGTTGTGTGACTGGCTTAGAGGAACCTCAACACCCTGTATTCATGTACTCTGCATAGAAATAGAATACAGTTGAAAGCATGAGTCGGTTGGTTGGTGGTGCATGAATGTGCAGAATTTACTTCCCTAATCACAACCAGAAAAAAAAATACTGTTAACGTGTTGTGAATATTGGTTTAATGTTTGGGTTTTATTTTGCAGTTAACGTGGCGATGAAAGGCGCCCATGGCTACATTTCTGTCACAGAATGGCCTCTCATGATTGTAAGTACATGACTTTATGTGATTTATGTTGCATGAACATGAATTTACCCTTTTACAAAATATATGTACATTATGATTCTTTCCTAGCTATTATGGGGGGGGGGTTGTAATAGATGCTGTTTTTGGTTTGTGCATCTTAGTAGTGATGCAATGGAGTCAAAAGATTTTGTTTCATAAACTCAAGAGCAACATGTGATCCTAGCAAATCACGCTGAAGCTGTACAAGTAGTCCGCACTCTGTGGGGGGAAAATAAAAAAGATGTTGGATGACTGCTTCCATATGTGTTTATACACTAACCCCTCACTGTCTGTTTGTAGTTCTACATGGTCATGTGCATGGTGTACATCTTCTACGCCCTGCTGTGGTTTATCTGGGCAGCGTGCTACTGGAAGGATCTGCTGAGGATCCAGTTCTGGATAGCGGGGGTCATATTCCTCGGCATGGTGGAAAAAGCTGTCTTTTGTGCCGAATATGAAAACACCAACGCTGTAGGCTCTGCCTGTGAGTGTCTCCAGGTCATCGTTACCATTGAGATCGTAAAATGTTTTGCAAGTGTGATTTGTTCACCCGTCTCTGTTGCCTTCAGCTCCAGGCTTGTTGATCTTCGCCGAGCTGGTCTCTGCCCTCAAGAGGACTTTGGCTCGATTGCTCGTCATCATCGTCAGCCTGGGCTATGGCATTGTAAAGTATGTCACCGTGTATTTGAGCACAAAGCTGCTACTTGAAACCACAAATTATTGTACAAACGGGCGATTCACTTTTTATATTTTCTCTTTGTCTGTATAATTTCAGGCCTCGACTCGGGCAAGTAATGCACCGAGTTGTCGGGCTTGGAATCCTCTACTTTTCCTTCGCTAGCATTGAAGGTGTCCTGAGGATTACTGGGGTGAGTAGGAGCTCAGTCAATGCAGATGTCAACAATAACATATGACACAAAACCTGTTGAGTCGTAACGTTATGTTACATTAGTTATGCCACTTAACAAAGCTCAAACTGTGTGCATCACATTGTGTGACATTAATAGTTCACTATGTTCTGAATCGGTGTGATGTTTACTTGCATATTAAATGCTGTGTAACTCCTTCATGGGGTTCTCTAGGGTCATAAGTGGACTAGATTGCACCCCCATCACTGGAACCTTAGGGGAACATGAGAGTGTTGTTAATAGGACATCCTGTCACGGCATCGGTTGTGTAGTCTGGTGGAGAAAACGATGAGTCTGATGGTATTTATCACAGATAATATTCAATCAGCAGAATTCATTTCACTTTGATTTGGTCAAAATTAAAGTGAGTTCCATGTATCCGTCATAATGGGACTGTGTCAGATCTAAATACAATTCTAACGTTAAGATATGCTGCATCAAGTTTACTGTACATTTGTAGACTGTGCAGCTGTCTTGTAGGCAATGAGAGTTCAATGAGTGGTAAAATAAACCTACAAATGTACACGATTTATCAATTCTCTGTAAGCATTCCTCTGTTGCCTTATTTGCAGCAACACTGTTGCTTTTTTCTGTGCAACACTCAGCTAGTGTTAGTTGGCAAATTCGCTGATAAAAACTGAACTTGATAAAGTATCTGAATCGAGTCATTGATAAGTAATTAAGAATTAGTATTAAAGTTGTGGTTTGTTGTCGGATTGTGATTTGAAGTAAAACTGACGTCACAATTTGTGTATTTTCTTGATTTGTTGGGGCTCCAAAAATCAAGGGTCGAGACAATGGCCCCGCTCTCATTACAGCAATTGTTCTGGCTGTTTTTGACTCCTGCGCCATCTGGTTCATATCCTTTCAGCATCAATAATGAATGGTTATTATACCCTCATGTAACAACAAAGTGGACATATTTGTTAACTAACTGAGCCCAAGGGACTGGGTTTTCTTGCTTCTTGGTTTGTATTATTGGTAGTTTCGTCTTTGCGTTTTGGTGAATGATTCTATAATTTACTGGCCTTGCTGTCGTCTTTCTCCTCTTCCTTGTGCCCTTTGGTCCTGCTTTGTCCTCCCGTCTAGGCAAAAGACTCTGACTTGGCCCTGCTGGCCAACATTCCCCTGGCTCTGCTTGACTCCTCTCTATGCTGGTGGATATCCTTTAGTGCACCCACAACCTTTCCCTGTGTGGTCCCCCTCTGCTCCTCACCTCCTTCACACGAGCCCAAATTAGAGCCCTTTCCCATGATTAGCAGTGAAAGAGCACTTAAAGTACAAGTTAGCAGAGAGAGACATACAGCACTGCATTCATCATTCATCCTCCACTGAAAGTTCTAACAACCTTTTTTTTTCTGGTTGATATTTAACTGCTCTTAAAATCCTCCATTCTCACCGCTTCTTTTCTTGTACAATCGGTGACATCAGACGCTATGTTTCTATTAATGGACGGTCTTAGCCTGAGTTGGTATAGAAGCCATTGATGTGCATGCCTACCCACCTCCCTTTACAGGTGTTCCTGTTTAAAGAATGTATAAAGTGCACTACTAGGGTGGGCAATATGGATAAAATGCTCTATTGTAACGTCTTTTAAAATTTGAACATAGCACATTTTCTGCAACATCAATTGAAAAATTGTTAATTAAAAAAACAATATTATTATATTACTATTATTTCTATCTCTTCACAGTATACATTGTCATATTGCCCAATCTTAAGTAGCACTTTGACAAAGACTTATTTTTTTAGACAATAAGTAAATGGCTCGTAAAATCAAAAAATACTGTTTACATATATTTCAGTTGTCCACATTATTAAGTAAACCTAGTTAGGAGTGTGTTGACACTTACTTTATTCTAAAGGTAAAGAGAGATAGTGTGTGTACTCATGTAAAGGTTATAAGGGCCCATTGACCATTTGTAATATAGCTTCCACGTGTTTACCTTGACTGCCACTAACATCTTCGTCAGCCTGGCTCAAACCATCAAGACTCTGAAGCTGAGGAAAAACCCCGTCAAGTTGTCTCTGTACAGGCACTTTACAAACACACTTATATTCGCTGTCATTGGTGAGTGGTACGACTACACTTTCAATCGTAATATTGAAAATCAGCATTCATGATTTCTAGATATTTGTATTGTTATCCATACACAAGTCCTGATTAGTTGTCTCAAACGTTGCCCTCAGCTTCCATCATTTTCATGGGTTGGATAGCAAAGAAATTCCGGCTTGCAGATTGCCAGTCTGTGAGTATGGTTCGGCACATTCATCAGCAGTTGCGTTAAAAATTAATAGATTAACATTTGATTGATTATTGGCCCTCTTGTTGTGTGTAAAGGATTGGATTGAGCTGTGGGTGGAAGATGCCTTCTGGAGGTTCCTGTTCTCCGTCATTCTGTTCGTCATAATGTTTTTATGGAGACCGTCTGCAAACAACCAAAGGCAAGCAGTGCATTGGGGACTGTTGAATTCACCAACATGAATTGACAGGGTTCGTACGGTCATGGAAAACCTGGAAAAGTCATGGAATTTTAAAATGGTTATTGGAAAGAAAAAAAAATCCCAAAAGTCATGGAAATGTGTTGTATTCATATATTCATGTCGTTCATTTACGGTGAGTTGTCAGCCAGCGTTTCTCAGATTGGAGTGAGACGAGGAGAAAAGGTGATGTCGTGATCTTCACAATAGAACATCTTTGATGTGACATGTCTTGGCCAATCAGCGTTCAGATGTCTACAGCGTCTTCATTTCCCTCCGTTACAGTTTAAGTTACGTCATGTTCCGTTAAAGTTCGGACTTGCTGGGTTAAGTTAACGTCCACTGCATGCGGAACTTTGTCGACTGTTGACGTTCATCATTATCGCGATTTAGAAGGAAAAAAACGTAACGTGATTAAACATGCAGCCCTCTCATCACACTGTACACACCGTTCACTGTAATGACCACAGCCAGTGTACTAACAGTCCCAACAGTCCCACGTTGCTCTCAAGAACCCTGAAGTGATGAGAGGGTTAAGGTGCCTGTACCTTCATTTCAGCGGGTTGCTAATACAGAGGAGTGTATAGATCACAGCTATTATTTTACTCTTGATAAACTACCTTAGCCAGGGTAGATTATCATTTTCATTTAAATAATTGAACTGGATTGAATGCATATTAATTGCAAATAGAAGATAGGCCACAATTCCAACAGCTGTACAGTAACAGTGGGAGTTAATATTAAGCCATACAGTAACAGGGTTCAATGAATAATTTGTACTACAAAAGGGAAAGCAATATGTGCACTAGCTGGATGCTAATACCTACTAAAGCTCTTATTGATGTGTCAGTGTTATGAATGCCTGTCAACCAGAGTATATTTATAAATGTTTATTCTTTTAATCAAACTATTGTCTCTCATTCGTTTGTGTCATTTAAGGTATACTGTATGCTTTGGAATTCTCATTGTTAGTTTAAATACTACATTTTCTCACTTTTTCATGTATACACCGAGATTTCACAAAATGTTTGGTCATGGAAATTTGGTTTAGAGTCATGGAAAAGTCATGGAAATCCATTGGTCAAAATGTGTATGAACCCTGATTGAACTGAACCCTTTTGTTGTTAATCTATCAGTCTCTCATGTCCACAGGTATGCTTTCACACCTCTCATTGATGACTCCGACGATGAGGAGATTGAGGAATTCGTCGCCTCTACAAACCTTGGTACGATAAGATCATGGGAGCGCAAACCTTTATCCAGTACACTGCAAACATTTGGAGTGTCTACTAGTGCTTTCATACTCATTTAATATTTCTTTCCTACGTCTTTTTTTCTTCACAGCTGATGGTATAAAGTTGAGAACATCTAAAAGTGAGACGAATGGGACAGTGAAGCCTACAGAAAAAAAAACAGTGAGTAACACAACTGCACTCTTGGTTTGGAATATTTCAGTGTTGATTAGTGTAATTCAGTACGGTTTATTAAAAATAAATGGCAAAAAAGTAGCAAAGGCAGCTGTACAAGTGTCCCGTATTTCAGCAGATGGCAGTATTTACACTTATTCACACTTTTTTTCCCCCCACTTTTACAGGAGGAAGACTTGAAGTGGGTGGAGGATAACATTCCTAGCTCTCTTACGGATATGTAAGCATCCTATCAAATTCATATTTATGAATCCAGCAAGATGTTTTCATATAAGACACGTGTGAATCTAACCGAGTTTCTGTTTGTTGCTGCAGAGCTCTACCAGTCCTGCTCGACTCGGATGAGGTATGAATTACTTTACAATCTATATATATATATATATATATATATATATATATATATATATATATATATATATATATATATATATATATATATATATATATATATATATATATATATATATATATATATATATATATATATATATATATATATATATATATATATATATATATATATATATATATATATATATATATATATATATATATATATAATAACAGGATTCACACACCTTATTTCCTTTAACCAGAAACAGCTGGTCTACATATGTGGAGATGAGTAACTTTGTCCAAAAGCACCAAGAGAGAAACTCATTTTGGAGTTACTGTATCGGTGACGTAATGGGGACTGACTTCAGGACTCAGTGATGGGACCTGCAGTCAATACGTTTTTGTTCTTGCTGACTGTTCACCAATTGTCCAATCATAGCTTAGCAACTGAAACGAGGCACCACAGGCCTGTCACGCTTTGGATCTCTTCACTTGTGAAATGGTGTGCATGGCGCTGTAGTGAGAGCAACGCTCTGCACTTAAAAGAGTGACTGCACCCAGTCTTAACAAGTTGGCTCTCCCTGCCAACTAGTGGTGACAACATGCTCTTTCCACAGCCTGTGCTGCAGTGGTGTCTCGTGGCCCCTAACCCTACAGCACCATGCGATATCACAGCTGGGTGTGGTCATGAGTACAAGTAACTAGCTAGCTAGCTTCATCTTCTAAAATCTACCAGCAACCGTTGTACTTTTGTCTGCCTCCGTCTGAAATCAGGGACCCGTTGTTTAATAAATTACTAAGAATTTCGGGTGGTACAGTTATTGTGAACTGCACATGTGCTCAGCCAGAGTGGAAAGCTTGACAGGCGTAGCAAAAGTAACTAAGGGGGGGGGGAGTCAAATGGTTCATTGTGTCTGAATAACAACATGCAGTAACATTGGTGTTCAGGGGATTTCTTGACAGCCTGGACAAAAATGTTTAGTTTATATTTGCATGTTATTTCGCAGGAAATCATGACGACCAGATATGAGATGTCAAAGTTGGAGTGAGGCAAACGAGTTCCAGACATGGAGGGAGAAGATAGCAGCTGTCTCTGACTCTGCGTCTGCAGCAGGGTTTCCTCCAGGATCTCCAGTCGGGTGGTGGTGGTGGTGGTGGTGGTGGTGGAGTGCCGTTTACTGTTTTTAGGGCCTCTTCCCATACGGCTTCTACTTCGCAGGGTGGTCCAGGTCTCATTTCCTCAACTTGTCAAGAGCAAAGGACTCTACCAGAGGAAAACTGTCTTTTCACTGACCAACTGGCTCACCATTTCCCTGATTATGATCAGTTTTTGAGCCTTTCTTTCCAAAGAGAATTCTTCATTTTATATTAAGTGCTGTATTTATTTCTGTTCTGTTAATGAGAATTTATTTTATCAGAGAATTAAGAACAGTGGGCCTGATGCATGAACATACCCTCAAACATACATTAAGTGTCTTTTTGTGGGTATCTAGATTATTGGTTGGTTGTAATAAAACAAGATGCCTATTTATGATGGGGAACTAATTAAAAAGCCTTTTTACTCAGTAAATAACACCGAGAATGTTTTATCTAAGATCTTTTTGCAGCCATGGGAGGGAAACAGAATTTAATTTTAATTTGTTTAATTAATCCCAAACAGGATTTGTATTTATATATAAATATCTGAAGCACACTTATTTTTTGCCAACAAAAACAAATTCACACACACACACTTTGACTAGAACATTTTGCTCTTATGCACTTTGAAGTTCAAATCTTTGCCTACATGTAGTTCTTGTTTGAGGCCTAAACTGTTCAGGTGGTTGAGAACAACATGTATGAAAGTGGTGTTCATGTCTCTGGCATCCTCAGTACCGGTGTGAGGGGGAGGGAGGTGAAGCACAAACTATTTGAATTGAAATGTAGGTTCAGAAGTGTAGAATTTGGGGTTTGCAGTGATGATTTTAATCTTCTGTTTGTGGGTGGGCAGGTGTTTGAATTAGGGAGCAATATACTGTATGTATGTTAATCTGGAGTTCAGTAATTTCCTTATTTATTTGTGTTTCAAGTGTACTTATAAGTTGTTACAGTGTGTTCGTCCATGTTTACTCTAGAGTGTGTTTACAATGTGTGCTTCCATTTTCTTGATTGATTTGGACCCTGAACAGTTTCACAATGTGTTTGGTGAAACTGCAGCTTGTTTCTTATTGCTTTGCAGTGTTTGCTGGTAAAAAAAGAAATCATTGTGGTTCCGCAGACACCATGAAAACACGTCAAATACGTCTTAATATTTTTTTTTTTTCTGAAATAGGCTGCCCTGGTGTTTTTGTCAGTGTAGTTTTGGAGTTGGAACACTTTCGCTGTCTTCATGCGTGTTGTTCTGAGTAAATGTAACAGCAGGACTTGGGCCATCCCGTATGACATATTTGACAAGTCATATGGTTGGCATCAGCAAAAGCTGATCAGCCGGGTTTATAATGTCACTATTCTGTTTTTATGTTGGATGGAAACCTGGAGTGATTGTGCTTTTGGTGGCAAGCTGTCCTGTTATATAAAACTGCAGACACCTGCAGTGAACCTCGATTATTTGTACAGATGGGTATTGGCTGAATCCTGTTATTGCATAATTCCACAAGTAGAGCGGTGTCTGGATAATATGACTCCTCTTTTTCTCTCATGGGCGTCACAAAGACCTGGGCATAAACATTTCATACCAGCGGTTTTCTTCACTCTTCCTTCTCAGGAAGTGTGTCCACTCAGATTACATATTAATCTTCCACAGGAGACTGTTTGTTTCTTAGTCTATGATTTTCAGTATTAATTTGGAAATAAAAATACATATTTTACTCTGGTTGTGATTTTTGCTGCATTAGTTAAACAAATGTTACTCTGAAGCTGTCTTGTAAATACCAGATTCAAGAGGAAATGGGCTATTTGAGGAAAATTGTAAAAAATGATAATGAAACAGACAGTTTACATGAAGCCCACTTGTTGAAAATATAAGCCCTGAGTTTTCACTGTGACCAAGAACGCTGAAACAACAATAAATCTACCGGCAATCCAATGTATTTGTCATGTTGACAATACAAGTTGTTCTATGTAACCCAAACTGGTTAAACCTTTGACATTAGAGTGCCATTTTAAAATGACACTCTATTGTCCAACATGGACAGAACTTTATACCAGACGTTGGGTTTGTTTGTACCCTTTTCCATGAAAGAAGACAAACCTGTCATAGGCCTCTGCTGCAGTATTTGAATCTAAAATACCAATCAATAACAGCCAAAATACCTCAACTGCAACTGTGCAATTATGAAATCACTAATAAAACATCAGGATTTCGTTGTGGAGACAGACAGGAAAACATGGCCTCGTTTTAAGAACACCAGAGAGACCTGGTTTGTCCATCTGAGCAACCTGCTACCTTCATTTTGTCTCTTTGTTAACCAGTTTTCTTATCTATCTACTGTGCATGCTTTATATCTTAGTTGATAATAGGACTGAATCAAACAGTATGATATTTATCTACACCATGAAAAAAAGTGTCCTTTTATTACTCTATGGTAGATTTATAGGCCACTTTAAAGTCAGAGGCATTCATTCTGCTTTCCTATACCTTCACATTTATCCCACATGAAAGATGACCCACAGTCATGGACATGGATCCTGGACAGTAAAAGTACAGTAAAGTTCCTCTACAGTGCTTTTCTTTCTGGACTAGCCTACCAGTGACACACGTGACTCCTCTGTTTTGATGGAGAGCCATACGTAGATGTATAGTGGTTCAGCATTGGCACAGGAAACAGATCCTTACCAACACCAAAGACAGAGGACACAAAATCTATAGTAAACTAGTACGGCATCACTTCTTAAAGTTTCAAAAACACATTATCAAAAGCTTCGTCAAATTGGTATTTACTGCTGGCGTCTGTATATTTGTGTGTATCTATCAGTGGTGTATAAAGTACCCAAAAGCCATACTTGAGTAACAGTAAAGATACCTTACTGGAAAATGACTCCAGTAAAAGTAAAAGTCACCTATTAGAATACTACTTGAGTAAAAGTCTTAAAGTATCTGATATTTATTGTACTTAAGTATCAAAAGTAATTTTCTGATATTAAATGTACTTAAGTATTGAAAGTAAAAGTACAAGTAAATGCTGTTAATAAAAAAGCAAAGGGTCAGAATTTTGAGAATTATGAAGTTTATTCTTTTAAGTGCTGTGGCACCATGACCAAGGACATGGAGCTGTGTTGACAATAATTGGGTTGGCTGTGATCCATCCAGGAGCAACAATGTTCAACATAATATATTGTACATAAGTATACTTTTGCATCTACTATGAACTTATCATCATAATTCTCCGAAAAGCAATATGACACTATGAAGGAGTTGTAACAGTGCGTTTATAAGTATGCTCATTCCGACTAGAGGATGTAGAGGGCAAATGCATAATATTGTGTTCAGCAAAAATTATCCACTTGATGCATCAGGTCAGTGTTTTGAGAAAGGACACCTGCCTTGTAAACTCCTTTGGGCCTGATTTGAACACAATAGGCAAAGGTTTTGCTGAAGCTGAATCTGCAATTGGGCGACTGCTACCATCATAACTCCATCTGATCATCCACAAAATGACTCAAATATCAAAACATGATCAATACTAAAGCAGCACCGAAAGTAACAACCCAGTCATTACTGGAAACTGAAAAATGTCCTGTTCATCTTCAAAAGACAATTCTAATACAATGTAGCTTCTTTACATTCTATGTACAGAAGCTACATTCTATTAGAATGTAAAGAAGCTACAGTGTATAGAATGATTCTATTGAAGTTATTCCTTTTTTAAATGTTTTAGACGATCACTAATCACTTTAAAAGAGTGATTATAGCTGATTTAACTTACAGACATGAGATTGATCTTCTCATGTCACTCTCTTTATACAATGATATAAATTCATCCCCGTTTTATTGATATCTTACGAAAAGTTACTCCTCACTTTTCGTGCGTTTTTCCTGCAAAAGTCCAGCAACATGAGTCTGTTTTCGCTTGTTACACGCATACTGTCTTTTCAAAATAAACTTCCATCTTCACAGGAAACAACTAAGGTTTAGGCGATGAAACTACTTAGTTAGGTTTAGGAAAAGATCGTGGTTTGCGTTAAAATATCTACGGAAGTGGCGTTGCTTAAGTACGGAAGTCACGTCACAAATAAATCAACATTGGCTTCTCGTTTCACACACGGCACAAACTGCGGCCTCCTGGAGGAAACACCAGTGTTTGTTTGACCCATCCACCTCTCCTCATCCCACCCGTCCTGTGTGTGTTGTCGCTTGCTAGCTATAGCATGTAGCATCCTGGGAATCACTGGGAATCAAAACACCGCGGCTTTGAGAGCACTTGTTTTGCGCATTAACGTGATTAACCAATGATTTAACTTGCAAGCTAGGACCACTGATTCACCAAACCTGCTTGCTTGCAGTCTCTGTTCCACCACAGTCCCCGACGTTGGTCTCATGATTCATTTTGTTTCTAAAGATAGATTTGATTTTGTAGCGAGTAACGAAGGTTTCAGGGGAAATGTATCGGAGTAAAAGTATCATTTTTCTTTGCAAAATGTAGTAAAGTAAAAGTCAACAGAAATATAAATAGTAAAGTAAAGTACAGATATCCAAAAAAACGACTTAAGTACAGTAACGAAGTATTTCTACTTCGTTACTATACACCACTGGTATCTATGTGTGTTTCTGTTATTTTGTCCACTCCTTATGAATGGCGCACTAAAGTCACCAGAAGCACTAAGGAAGCTTCCACAGAGCCCCAAAGTCACTATGTTTCTGTGACTCCGACGTAAACCACACTATGTGCTGGCTTTGCTTCAAGGCCCTTACTGTATATTTTTATTGTTACTTTCCAGCAAATGGCTTGTGTTATGTAGCTCAGTGTTCTCCAATTGTCTCTGGCAATAAGTCCTGCCGCCTCAGAATGGATGAAACATGTGAACATCAAATAGCCCGAGCACAAGCCTGGACACAAAGGCTGCAATGTGAGCCCTCCCGGTACGGTTACTGAAGGAAATTACTGCCATGAAGGCGTGTTGTCATTTTCAGAGCAGCGTGTACCGTCGGGGCATGTGTTTTGATTCTCACCATCCACTCCCTCCTGGAAGCATGCAGCTCTTTTAATGCAATGTAAACCCCTAGATGGAGACGAGAGAGGAGGACAGAGTGAAGAGAACACATGTGGTGGACATTAGTCTCTTCTTTCTCTAACACGTAGACACACGAAGATATGTTTTGAAAATGTGACAGTTACTGTTCCTTGTATTGAAGTCAAAAAGAAACACTGTTTGTTTCTGAGACATTCTGGGAAATGCTGCTTTGACTTGTATTGTCTGTGAACGTATGCCTCACGGGTAATATTAAAAAAAAAACACATTCTTCCTCTCTAACCTAAGTTTCATCCATCCAGTTGGAGAACTTTTGATAGCCGTCCAGCGTTCATTCATCAACTATGCGTTGGTTCGAATTCCACTCATTAAAACTCACTCATAATGGCAGCACAGCCAAAAGGATATTTAATAGCACACTGTTCAGCGTCAAGTCAAGTAGTTTTAACAAATACTGAAATGTTAGACCGACTTTATTTCAGTTATGTAGAGACAATTAAAATCCCAGATAAATTGCGTAGTGCTTTGCAAGCTTGCCAGATATAATCATTTCTGGGTAACATACAGAATATGAGTTATAGAGGAAATATACTCAGGTACAGGACTGCATCTACTGTTTCAAAAAACAACAACTCCCTTAGTATAATGGATGGTGCTTAAACAAGGCAAACTAGTACAAAAAAAACAAAACAAATATACAGTATATGATGGAAGATAAACATGTGGCGTACAGTATGTTACAATGTAAAAACCAGCAATAATATTTCCAATAAATTAGAGCCTCAGGAGCACTAATGTCTTATAGGGATTTATCGTCAACAAAGCAAGGGCAGTGCATCAGCCCCGGGGCTGGACCCTGAGCTACAGACATGATCTATGATGGACATAAACATACAAACATAAAGCAACAGCAATGACAAAATCAGTTCTGCATCCCTCCCAACCCATTTATGCTCTTGTTCAGCATTCAAACACACTCAGTCAAACATCAGTCAAAGCTCATACTGACTTAAAAGAAGCATCTATGATGTGTTTTGCCGTAAATTGTTATTCATAATATAACTGTTTTATTATAATATTGGGTTGTCGCTTGACCAGTTACTAAAGCAAATTAATTTCTGATATGGAAATAAGAAACAGTATCAGTAAACTCGTGCCCATCACACACTCTTCCTTGCTCCTCTTCCCCTGTCTGTCTCTAGTCGTCCTCCTTTGCCAGCACGCTCTCAGAAGTTGTAAGGGGAAACCAGAACGTTAACTCTGGCCACATGCTTGGCCTGAAAGGTGCGGTCGCTGTACTCAGACATGTCCACATCAACGCTGATCTCCTGCGGCCCGCGCAGCTGCTGAACCAGTATCAGCTCACCGGTCTGCCTGTCTGAACGCTGCATGACAAAGATGCCTCGGGAGTTTCCGCCCACTATGCCAAAGCGCAGGCTGTCCGGCCCGGTGCGCCCTGGGGCGGCGGCGGTCGCCATACGGAAAAGCGTCGCGGGAGTCTGCAGGCTGGAGGTCAGAGACAGGTAGTGGAAGGACACGGTCTTGGGAGCCAGGTGGCAGGATCTGCTGTCCATGGGGCAGGGGTTTCTCTCACACTGACTGCCGGACAGAAAGACAGCAAATGTTATAAGCAGGGGGCGTTACAGGACAAAGTGGTACATGTTTTCCATTCTCTATGTGTTTGGCAGTTGTCATGTAATAGAGCCATTTTGTCGCTGAGAAAACGATTATATAATAGTGTTTATAAGTGCTTCTTTGTGACTAAAGAGAAGTGACACACATACATACAGTACATATGAAGTCATGTGCCCCGAAGTGTTGGATCATAGAACGCTGTGACCTTTTATTCTGTGAAGTACTTCCAAAATTCCATCTCTGTGCACAACAATCTCAAAACCTGCATAGAATTATGGAATGGGGACTCAGCTACTGCCTTTTTCTCGATTCCTTGCTCTCTCCCTTGCTACAAGTATTTTCCCAAACATTTATTCATCCCCTTCGCTGGCAGCGGAGCAGTATTTCACCACATTGATGGTTCAGTAGAAGCAAACAGAGCTTTGTTTCAAGCTCTTAAATGAGGCAGCTTGCTGATGACTTGGCGAACATGGAGATGGAAGTTGTAATATCCTCCAAACATTTGGCCAGACACAGACGTTCGACATGGTTTTCAAAAAGAAAAAGAAAAAAAACCTGGTCGAGTGAAGTTCTGCTGATACATGTTCTTTTTCAGGAACGATTTGTTTCACTGTGAGGCAGCGATAACCACATCTCTCATGTTTTATTGTCATCGGTTTGGTTAGCTTGGCAGTTAGTTGTATTGCTGCATAGCCAGAGCTCAGCAGTCACCATGGCAAGATTATTGTTATTTCTACCATTAGCAATATGACCAAAACTATGTCTCAAGTTGTATGAAACCTGAATTTCCCTTCATGAATTTCAGCTAGAGAGCTCTAACGCTGTAACACCTTGCTCAAGTGCACCTCGTCAATGACAGTCGATACATGTATTTTAACCTCCAGTTGCGCATGCGGGTTCACTGGCATGGATTACCTGCACACATGAACACAGGAATGATCTGTTTTATTTCTGCTTTTCTTGCTATTCCAAGTCAAAATGTCCGCCAGGGGCCCATTCGTGTCTCACAGTCGAGTCTGATTTAGTATTCACATGGTCATTTGAGAGTTGATGATAATTTCCTGCTGGCACGTGGAAGATGTGATCCTGGTTTCATTTTTTCTAAAGCTTTTCACTGACAAAACAAATGACAAAGGGGTCACATCGGGGTCTATCCACTTACAAGGGAGACGTCTTGACGTAGCTGATGTTGCCATGAGAACGGGGACACTCTGGGTTGACGCACTGAAAGCCTCCCCCCGTGTTGATACAAGTTGTCCCTCGGCTACAGTTGTGCTGCTGGCTTAAACATTCGTCCACATCTGGAAGACAAAACAGCAGAGGCATGTAAGAATGAGAAGCGGGCAGAGAGACTTGCCAGACTGACTCCCTGCTTCCTGGTTACCACAGTCAGAGGGGGTGCTGTGCTGTGATTGTTTATTTGGGTTCTTAGTTTAGTCTCATGTCCTAAAGATCCCTTCTGCTGGGAAAGGGTGAGGTCACTCATTCCACTGGCAAGCATTGCAAGCTTCAGGGGTGCAAATGAAAGTGGAAACGAGGTTTGGGGCCGACAGACACCTCTGCAGAAACTAAAAGCGCATTGCTTAAAGGCTCCTCTCCTTAAGTCGCAGGTATTCCTCTCTGGAGCTACATACCCAGCCAGGGCTCTGTGAATGAGCCTTTGTCCTCTGTTCCCTCTTGTCACTCACCCTCACAGTTCCGCCCGTCTGGGAGCAACTGGTAGCCGCTGGGGCACGAGCAGTGGTACGAGCCCGGGACATTCACACACTCGTGGACACAAAGCTTCCCTCCTTTGTCCAGCCGATACACCTCACACTCGTTTACATCTGTCAGGAAACAGACAAGGAATCGCATGTCGTGAACATGCATCACATGGCCATTGTGCACTTAAAAGTAACTAGGAGGGAGCCTATAGGTACCTCATAAAGTTTACAACACACACCGAGGAACCAAACTATGTTGTTCCTGTCCCCTCAGGTTATCGTCAGTATTGAGGTCCATCAGGTTTGCCCTTTCAGTATTGTGGCATCAACACATTTGAGGCAACTACTTGAAAACACTAATTTCGAATTGTTACTCAACCAGTTACATCTTAAAAGCAACTGAACTGTGACCTAAATGGATGCTAATCAGCTTGTGACCTCCCAAGAGGATTGTTTTGTTTGTCACAGACTGGCTCCTCAGATTTCTCTTATTTGCAACCATATTAATCACAAGAGGAGTAAAAGATTTGGTTACTCTGGGATCATTTCAGCAGCAAAGTCCCTTTAACATGTGCTATTTGTGCTGCTGAGATGTTATTGAGCGGAGCAACCAGCTTCAGGGAACCGTAGCTGACCTTGCCTCCCTGTGAGGAGGAGCAGTGAAAGGATAATTTCCCCACAGGGATCAATTAAGGAACACATCATTTACAGCTCACCCTGACAGATACTGCTGTCAGAGGTGCCACTCATGTGAAAGCCGGCATCACAGCTGCAGTGTTGGGCTCTGTTCACTTGCGCACAGCGAGGTCTCCGGCTGAATGCTGGATCATTCATGACACTCCACTCAGGTGGTGCTGCATTGGGGGAGACAATATGAAAGTTGAAGACCTAACATTTGATCTCGAGCTGAACACATTGTAAACATGTAGATCCTAGTCTTGACTGATAAGAAAATGCCAACTAAACAAAGAGTCTCAGACGTTTGTGGCACTGACCTGTCTGGGTTTGATGCTGACAGTGAGAACCACTCCAGTTCTGGGGGCAGGTGCATTTGTACTGGTTAACGCCTTCCACACAGGTACCTCCATTTTGACAGGGATTACTTGCACACTCACTTATATCTGTGGGTGCAGGAGAGAATAATCACAGTGGTCAGCTTTTTTTTAAAGAAACGTGCAGCTTCTTCCGAATCTCTTGTTTTCATCAGTCTGGTGCATGCAGATCAAAGGTCCTGAAAGAAAGATCCTGAAAGAAAGAAATGGTCAACAAAAATGAAAGAACCTCTGTAAGCCCTTCCCATCGACTCTCCATCCAAAGAGCGGCAATAAGTGTCCACCCAGTTTGATAACCGATGCTTAAAAATGACAAACCAGTACTGTCATTATGGGCACAGTATGTCTCTGGTGCCCTTTTATTTGTTCTATTTGTGGAAAAGTAGTAGTTATCTTAATCAAATCTAATAGGGAGGACTCTTAAAGTGTACGGCAATAAAATCCATCTCAGCTTCAATGTTAAAATTGTTGGTGTTAGTCTATGGACATATGTTTTACTCATAACTTTAAGGCTTTGTGAAACACATGAGAATACTTTTTAAATGTGAAGGTTTTACCTCTCTGCCAAACAAACAGTTGAGAAGTACCTGACTTCATTCATACTTCTTCACAAGCATTTTATCGCCTAAACATGAACGAGTGCAAATTGGTATAAATGCCCTCGACTGTGAGTATGCGTAAAGTAGCGTTTGGAATGGTGGGATGCAAAAAAAGCTGGGTAAAATACTTGTCCCTATGAATACACACTGGAGACATCTCTGTAGGTATAGCAAAGATCTATTAATTTACCCACCAAAGTTCAGACTTATTGTCTTTGTTGTGGCATATACAGTATATTGATTATTCATCAAACAGTGGCCCCTGAAGATGATATTCATGTGTAGTAAGTACGACCGCTCGATACATAAGTACTCCAAAACGCAAACTGTTGACAACAACAACAAGGGTAACAAACTAGATAAGAAAAATACATTATGATCTTTGTTTCTGTAGTCAGCTCTTAGAGTTGTGCAGATGTTAAAATTATGAAGCGGCCTCTGCTCTCTGAGCCCACAGTATACTGGATGACAACCAATCCCTTTCATGTTTATTTGGCTTCCCCAGGGGCCACCACAGGGCCACAACATGAAAAGGCCCACTTCACTCTGCTAGATATTTTTAAACTTTTCTTAACTTTAAAGTTTTCACACTACGTCAATACTGCTTTTTTAAGCATGACTAAATTTAGACCTCTTATGCCGGGCTGAAAAACATGAACAGGGATGATACTGTGCGGAGTCGAGCCCTCTCATGTTGTTTTAACCATGAATGTCAATAAACGTATGCACATGTTCAACTGAGTGCGCCACTAGGAATTTTTGGAAGAGTGCCACCAGCGCAGGCTGACCGGGCAATCAATAGCATGCTTAACATACTTCTGTGCTATCAGACCATGGTCTGGACATAATGTCTGGACCTAACCCCGTCCAGTGGGACTACTGTCAAAGAACCAGGGAAACATGAGCAAGAGCGGTAGGGTTCATCTTACAGTAGCCCAACCACTGCTGTTCATGAGGAGTGGAAACCTGGAGGGTAAGGCACCCCACAGTGGAATGCAGTACAGGTGTTTTTCTGTGTTCAGAGACATTTAATGCCATTTTAACGAGGGCTTCATTCAGTACGCCGAGGAGTTCCAGCCACGCTAAAGAATGCCTCTTTTCTTTGCCTGTTATCTGTGTGTGTGTGTGTGTGTGTGTGGAGCTCAGTTTGGCTTCTGTGCTGCTGTCTCTTTCAGCCTGGCATTCAGGCACCGCTGAGCCGAGGTCGCCCTAAATTGGCGTGGGGATCTCTGCTCCAGCAGTGAATAATGCACAGACATAGCACTTCCTGGCCCAAAACATTCCGCCAAATCAGAAAAGTAGTGGATGTGTGTTTTGTACGTGGAGAAAGTCAAAGGGGCTGAAAAGCTCCTAATCCTGTGATGAAAACATACAGCAGCTGAAGTGAGACTGCATTCCTCACCTGAATCAAATGCAACACTGGTCTCACACACGGTTAAAAATCAGGCTCTGTGGAAGGGCAATGGGCGTGGAATTCCTGTATGTAGCTCACCTTTACAGATGGCACTGATGCCAGTCCAGGTGCCGTTGTCCCGGCAGACACGAGTGGCAGAACCGACAAGATGGTAGCCCTGGGAACAAGTGAAATGGGCCTCATGTCCAACTAAATACTTTGAGCCAAACTTGGTTCCGTGAGCAGGGCCTTCCAGCGCGGGGCAGGTGGTGGGAGCTGTGTGAGAGAGAGAGAGCACGAGAGGAAGCTGGTCACATGTGGAGTAAGCCTCCCGACATCCTCTGGCATTCCCTGCCTGGGGATATACACGTGTCACTGGGCAGCGCAGAGCCTTCATGGGAGAGGACGGTTCAAATGCCTCGTTTACAGTCAGCCAGCACGGCACCGGACATTTTTATGAGTCAGAATGTCGCCGGCAGCCAAATGTTATGCTATTTTGCATGCTCTGGAAAGTTTAAGGCTTGTATAATATAGAACTTAATTACACTACATAACTTTGTGAATGGATTAAGTTTTTGACTTTTATGAGAATGTATGCCTCATCCCAGTAGGAACAAATGTTTCCTATGCTTTCAACCTCAAATGAAAACCACCACTTACTTTATGATGAATCAATCTCACACAGCCAGACCTCCATCATGTCCAGCTTGAATAATGAAATCCCATTGTGTTGTTTTTTCTAATAACTTTAAGTTTAAGCATCGTGTCAAGGGATATGACAGATGCTGTTTTTGCACCTATTGTATGTAGGGAAGCATATCATGTAGAATAGGCTAGAACAAGATAGGGAATGCTAAACCACATTATTACATCATCATCAGATTATAATCTATTGTATTTTACCAATGCATTTATTGTATATTTATCTGAATCAACAATATATTCCCTTTTATTTAAATGTGTATATTTGGATTTTTATCCAGATCTGAGCATTTAAAGCTGGTGGTGCAATAATTTAACTTTTGTCCTTTCATTTTGTTGAGGCTTTATTGGTATAAATGTAAAATATATGCTTCCTCCTGTCCTGCCAAGTTCTCTCCAGAGTTATGGACTGCACTGGTCCATCACTAACAAATTGGCTCAGCATCGGCTGCCAAACAACACAATTCCACAAATCCACTTCCCCTGTCAGGTACCCAGCTCTGAAACTGAGATGACCTCGCGCTGTTGGATGAATATGTAATTCCATAATAGAAGAAGCGATATCTGGCCCTCTATTAACAAGAAATCTGTTTGAAGATTAACTTCAAACAATTGAATGTTCCCAAAATGTTGTAAATTTATACTTTAGAATCTTCTGTTGCCTTTAAGTGAACAATCATTCACTGAATTACCAAACCATTATGCATGCATGTGGAAGTTTATGGATTGTCAATTGAATATCCACTCATTTGGTAAACTCTTTGTGAATTTTTTTATTTTTAAATTTAAATCCAGTTTATGGTTTACAGCCAACTATATACTGCATGATCAGTGGAGCAAAGAAAGACATATATTCTGTATTTTTAGCAGCCTCTCATCGTGGTATGTTGATTTTACAGCATATACCTAAAGAATGTGTATTAAGTTATGACTATAAATCTATTTCCTACTTTACTATACTAAATGTAAAAATAAATCCTGCTTCCATTAGAGCCTTAAGAAGTTTAAAACTCCTATAAACAAAAACACCACACATCCATTGACCTGAGCAATGAGACACATGCTTTTTAAAATATCTTTACCATGTTCCATTACCCAGTTATTTGTGAAATGGGCTGATGTAACAGAATGGAATCAATGAATTCATACATACAGGATATTTGTAACATTATGATGACATTATGTACATCCCTGCACAGCTCTGCCCAACCTCAACCTGTGCAGAGGTCTCATCACCCAGGACAAGGGAGTCAGTTGCATTAAATAATTATCAACTAGAACAAGTTGATACAGATTATGATTGAGGACAAAAGACCTTTTTCAGACATTCAGACATTGTGACAAGTGACAGTGGGAAAAGCACAGATGCAAATATCAATTGAATGAGGAATATGATGACGAGGGTGGCGGTATACGTGCTGTTGTCTGCTTATTACTCACCAGCTGACTGGTCAGCTTGAGGTAACTTGGAGACAGAGTTCTGCAGCGTTGCCAGCTTTGACTTCATGATCCTGAGGCCCTCCGTAAATCGCATCTCCTGGCCTTTCAGAAACTTCTCCATTTGACGAAGCACCCCGACCACCTGGTGCTTGTCCATGCATGTCTGTGGATAAAGCATGAGCACCATGAGCAGAAAACGAGCTCGGGAATAAAAATGACCTCAGTTTGACGGTCATAAAATATTAAACAGCTGTGTATAAACATGAATATGCAGCTGTGGGGCATGATGTATTTGAAACTAAACCCATCTTTGTTACGGTTACAAAGAGTTTTCATTGATATTAGAATACATTATGTAACATGTTTTTTACTGTATTTGCATGATGCAGTCACCACGATTTCTTTTTTTTAAACTCTATTTGCTCTCTATTGACATCTATTTTCCGTTAAACCTCATTGCACTCACACGTGAGATAGTCTAGGCCCACCATCTCTCTTCTTCTCCCCTTTTCCACTTGCTATCACAACTCTTGTGGCAGACACAGCTGGACAAAAGCTGTGTGGCAGACACAGCTGGACAAAAGCTGTCTGGCAGATGTCAATGTGACCTAAGCCCAAAATGCTGTTCTTCTGTATATTTTGCATAGGAAGGAAGGCACACGTCCATTGGAGAATCCTAAATGGGCAAACTCAAAATAGCATGGGTGCCACTAACAGTTACTTGAGGGAGAAAGCTTGTCAAGCCATTACAAAGTTCCTCAGAGAAAATGCCTCTAATCCTTTCAGGAGGGTTTATTAATCACATGCTCATTGGAACAATTTCTCTGTGCAGCATACCTTAAATTCCTGCACTTGCATTTGGAGGGCCTTGCACAAAAACAGCTAGCTTCAATACATTAAAATTCAATGTGTACATAGTTTGGACTTGTGCAGTAATTAAAACAGTGCTCTGCTTCAGGCAAAGCAGACAAGACAAGAGAGGACTCATATCCGGATGCTACACGGGACGTTTTTTGGGAAAAGCAAAAAGTATCGTGCTATTTCTCCAGTGGAAACTGGAGACTGTGATCACAAACCATGCAAAACTTGACATAAGCTACACGATCACAATGAGCTGGATAAAGAGCTTGAACAGAATAAAACACAATATTATTAGTTGGGGTGAATTTTTTTTAAATAATAGGATTAAGATATTAAAATGGATTACTTTTCATCAAATTTATGAATATTTCCCAAATAGAGTTTGCTCAGATTTTTTAGATTTGATTAAAGTAACCTATGTCCTGACACACTTTTGTTGAGACAAGTTGCCCATGACGGCAGCTCTTCTTGGACAAGTGAGTTGTTGCATTTAAGGCAAAGTAAATTGCTGTTACCTGAACGGCAGCATGACCACTCTGGATAGCTGTCAAACACAGCAGCAGCAAACACCTGCGTCGAAAAGACAGTGCCATCTCTTTAATGTCCAGTGGTAATAAAGTAATGCTGTTCCCTGTTGGTGTTCTCCAAGATTTGGTGCTTCGGTAAAATCCCCCAAAACGAGTTCTGTCCCCTTGTTACGAGAGTTTGGAGGATGCTCATCAGGTGTCTGAGACAGAGATGCGCTCCCGTCTCTTTATCTGCGCTCTGGAAAGGTTCAGCCTCTGAGCTCTGCACGCCACCTAACTGTTTCCTGCAGCAATAATCCCTCCCACCGAGATGCTCCCACATATTTGTATGCTTTTCTCTTTACATCTCCACGTTGCTGTCAAGGAAAGTTGACCACAGAGTCAGCTATATCTGGTAAATATCACGAGTATGATATGAACTTAATTATGTTTAACTCTGTCGTAAAGGGTAAAAAAAAAAAAAGTTGTTTCCTTTTCCTTACAAACTCAAATGACTGGATATTTTCAGAATAAGATCTTCCTGGGACTTGTATGATGCTCATTACGAAACAGGTCGTTAAGCCTTTGACATACTCGGCTATACACACCTAAAATGACCGGTTATGTATCCGTAAGATCAGGTAAGCCTGACTGAGAGCTAACGATAACCGTTAAGGCCACATTGTTTTGTAGACTATCAAGAATAACACTCATTTTGAGACTAGTGTTGGTCTGTTGATAAACACTACCGGACGTACATTATGTGCATTTGTCACAGTTTTACGAGCAAGTCTTTTAAGGTTTGGCTTGTAGACTCGGAGCGACACCTGGTGGTCAATGACAGGACTGCACGAGCGCGTGAAGCTGAGCTCACACAACGGACGAAATACGTAGCCACTAAAAACACGATGAAGGGAATTGACTTCAGCGGTTTTGCTTTAAAATAAAAACAATCTAAAACATAATAAACTCGGGCTGTTGTAACTGCGTAATACACACATTCATAAATTAAAACGTTGACAAAGGACAAAACCGTGCGTCGTATCCGCTTCATTGTTGCAGATGTTGAAAATAACTGACATTACTTTGAACCAATAAGAATCGCAGCTCTCGTCACCCGCGTAATGTCTGACCAATAGCAGACGAGGATCCGTTGCCACCAAGTTAGATTGATCCTTAAAGGACTATATATATACGTAGAGGAATACATGATTTAGGAATGTGCTGCAGACCTCAGAAGCCATTTTGAGATGATGTCCCTGTTGAGAAACCCTATGAAGATGCTGAAATCAACGAACATGGTTACATTTCTGTCTGTTCCTCCCTCCGTCTCCTCTATTTCACCATGGCAGCTGTCAACCGACGGGACATTAGCAAAGCGGGGCATCAAGCTGTGCTCACAGAGTTAAAACGTCATTGAAATGAAAGAGGACAGTGTCCGTTTACTGTCTCTGTCGAGACATGTAACACCGTGAGTTTTTTCCAGTCTGAAATCTTCCAGCATCTCTCACAACCCAACGTCTCCTTGAGTGACTGAGTTAATTCACTCTTTGTACCGGAGAGAAGGGAGGCAGATCCGTTTTCCAATGGCTTCTGTGAGCCTTGTCTCCAGTCCCCCAGCCCCTGTTCTTGACAAAAACATGACAGACTCTGAGCTTGCAGGGGATGAAAGGTCGAGTAACGTTCTTATGCAATATTCTTAATACGCTCATCTGTGCGTTTTGAGTGCTGTGGTGGGTCTACGTGCTTGTGTTACTGTTTTCCTCATTTAACCATGAATTGCAGGGGTCTAGGGTCCACGGTTTCTCCCCCCACCCCCCTCAAAAAACATCTCTGCATGCCTCTTTGGTGCAAGTGAATATCGCTGTCCAAATAGCCTAGTGTCGACAAGACTCATCCACGATCATTTCCATGCAAGATAGCAGACCTCATCGTTTGTGTTGTCGTGGTTCTGTGGATGAATTCATGGCTTCATTGTTGCCAACTGCGACTGCGATGTTAACGGCACAGCCACGCCCATCCTCCGTACTGCACTCCCCCTACCGGGCACCTGGCGGTACTGCTGACAGGGTTCACGCAGGATGGAGAGATTATTATGTGCTTCTGCTGAACACGGGCCTGTGTCCTCTGGGATTGGTCTGTAGTACTTGATGGGTTATCAGACCATGTTAACAAAAGAGGGTCAAGAGTTTACTGGTGTCAAAGCAAATATGTCACCAGGTGATTTAAGTTCAAGCAAAGAAGGAGAAACAACTGGTGTAGTGTTTGGTTGGACTGTGATAGTTGTGCTCAGTAAAGATAACTGTGGTTTTATTGCACCTACAAGTTGAATAGGTATGCTGGGATACGTATTCTACCAGTGATGCTAGTATGAAGTAGTTTCCTACATTTATCAGTCTTCACTTACATGGTTTTGGTCAAATGTGACAACAGGAAAGAGTACGTTTATGCCAGTTTTCCCCAAAGATATCTAAATTGGCAAATGTTTCATATTGAATCTTTGGGTCTCCGCTGCTTTAACTGGAGTAAATAACAATTTGAGGTATCAGGTGGCTTTATGAAGGGTGCCCGGTTGAAACCTGATTTGCACTGGTGTCAGAGGAAGAGGTAGCTGGTGACCTTCATCTGGTGTTGAGCATTCTTGTCTGACACATGACGACAAACGGCGTGGATGTGTAGTACTCGTTGTAGTACGTTGTAGTACTGCAGACAGAGACACAGGGGTCATGGGTGCAGCAGCAAAGTCATAGAAAGAAAGGCCAACATTTTCATCACAGTAATAGACGTTTCTGTCTTCAAACATTAACTTCATTGTATTGCAGTGTCCAGCATCGGATGCTCCTGGGAAGATTTCCTGCCTATTAAATATTTACAATTCTTGCAATTATGCCCTCGAAATGTTCCTACAGGAGCGCTCAGGCCTTTCAGCCAGACAGGACGGTGTTTGTTGGACATCCCATCAAAATATTTTCCATTTAGCTATTTAAATAAGAATAACCTGCTTTTACTTTGCAGTAATTCATTATGGACCTTTTGTCATTAAGGTTTTATGTGGGCCTAAATCATACTCATAAATCAGAGAATTTTAATTGGCTTTCATGAAAAAAACCACACACTGGTTCACAGGAAATTAAAACTAAGCCTTTAATTATTGACGAGATGTTTTGGTGCAGGAAAGGCTTCGGCAATTTGCAAACTGTCTGGTGTGATATTTAGTACTTTACTCCAAATGAAGGGAAAATACATTATGAAAGTTCTTATGAAATCATTACAGCAGGTGATTCTGGGTTATTTGCTCATCAGATGTTTTGCTCATGAAGTAAACAACTTTTGAATTATGCCTCAGGCTGATAAATGCACTTATACTCATTCTACTGACTGTTTCCCTCTTTTCAGAGAGGACGGCGAACTGGAAGATGGAGAAATAGATGATGAAGGGATTGGAATTGAAGAGGAGAACAAAGAGGCTGCAGTGGTGAATGAAGACAAAGAGAAGGAAAAGGACAAAGGTAAAGAGAAAGAAGAGAAGACTCACAGGCACTCCAGGAAAAGATACAAAAAGACCAGAGAGAAGAGGAGGTCCAAAAGGAGGAGGCGCGACAGACAGAAAGTAAGATATAATACCTCATGAAGGCATGAGTTTGAACTACTCTTGATAATTCACTTTAATATTGTGTTTTTCCTTCGTCCCCTCTGCACTCTCCTCAGCACCACTCCCCCTCCAGCAGCTCCAGCTCGGACAGTTATGACTCCGACTACGACCGACCGGAAAAACCCAAAACCCGGAAGAGCCAGGGATCCGATGGCCAGTCCTCTCAGGTGAGTTCACCGCCGCTGGCACGCTGACACGTCATTTTCATGAAGGCATTATTGTGTGACATTTCCCTCTTTTGACGTTTGACTTGCCAGCACGGACGGGATTCTAAGGGCGGCCATGGCAACTCACAGAAGTCCCCGCCGCACAAGAGCAGTGATTTTGACAAATACAGCGACTACAGCGATGACAAGTATGACTACGAGGAAGAGGAGGAGGATTATGAAGATGACATGTCCGAGTACCCGCAGTCAAAGGATTGCGTCTCCCAGAGTCGTGGAAGGGGACGCCATGCCAAAGACCAGATGAAGAGAGGAAGCATGAGGGGGATGAAACAACAGCAGTGTATGAAATCAACCACTTTTCAAATCAGATCACCCGTGTAGTAATTCATCAACTAGATTTAACTATTTACTTTTCATTCTCAGTTGGGCAGAGAGGAAGGGGCAGAGGGAGCGGCCCAGGAAGAGGACGTGGGATGCTCTACAAGAACAAGAAGCTGAAGGGCAAACCGTGGGGGGGGCGAGGACGAGGCCGAGGAGGAGACCAGGGCATGGAAGACATGATGCCAGTAAGTGGCCCTGAAACAGCCAGATGTGTTAGTGTTATATATTATTTTAGAAACAACTGCCCTCTAATATTTAAGGAAATAAAATGTAATGTTAGTCATGAGGAATCAAGCTAAAGTACTGTATATATTGTTCACCATTCTTTTATTTTTCCCAGGGTTTCAGCTTTTGACCGTACTGTCCAGCTTTGTACCACACAGTTTGTACCGTACATTGATACACGAGCTGAGAAGAAGACAAAACTAAGACCACATCTTGTTGTTTATTTTGTGTCGCAGGAAGGAAAGAATTCCTGCGGATTTCAGAAGAAACGGCCAATTATGAGCAAGGAGTTCATCAATCAGCACACAGTTGAGCACAACGGGAGATACATCTGCAAGTATTTCCTGGAGGGCAGATGCATCAAGGTATAGTAGCGCTAATGTGGTTTTACTCGCTTTAACAATGTACGCTGAAATATTTAAAAAATATATATATAAACACTTTTCTACTTGAAAGTTAAAATATTTTTTCTTCCCACAGGGGGAACAGTGCAAGTTTGAACATGAGCTCGTCATACCGGATAAGAAAAAGGAACTTTGTAAGTTCTACCTCCAAGGGTACTGCAGTAAAGGAGATAACTGCATCTACATGCACAATATCCTTCACTATGCACACGTGTTTTAAGTACATTTGTGTCATCGCGTCGCATGATTCAGTGAAAGCTCATTACACCTTTTTGAATTAGTCCTATTCCTTAACCGGTGAGTGCACATGAATACCCGTGCAAGTTCTTTCATACTGGAGCCAAATGTTATCAAGGGGACAACTGCAAATTCTCCCACGAGGCTTTGAACGATGTGACCAAAGAGTTGCTTGATAAGGTAAAAACAAAAATAAAGTGTTTTACGTTATCTTTAAACCTTCTATGCCAACTGCTACTCTGCTGTAATGGCCAACGGTTGTCTTATTTCTGCTTTGTGACTCAATTATCAGATAATTAACACCGAGGAGGAGAACGCCCGTGAGGACGAGTTGGAGCTGGAGGATCTGAGAAAGCAGGGTATCGCCCCCCTTCCGAAGCCTCCTCCTGGGGTGGGTTTGCTGCCCACTCCTGGTCAGAGCAGTCCTACAGACGGCCAAGCGGGGAAGAAGATCCCCTCCCTTTTTGAAATCACGGTTCAACCTACTGTAGACTTGGCACAAAAAATTGGTCTGAGGTAACTAAAATCATCTGTAATCCAACTCAAATCGAACTCTAAAGAGCTTCTTATCAACCTCATTGTGCACATTATCTTTTTCAGCGGATCCAACTTCTCCCAGAATCAGGGGGAAGGCTCCAATCAGTTTAGCGGAGGCTCCGAGGACACGCAGAGTGGAAATATGGTGCCTCCAGGCCCCTCTGCGCTTCCTGTTCCTCCCCCTGGGTCTCCTGTTCCCATGGGTCACTCTGCTGGACCACCCGGCCCACAGAGCCCCCCAGGGCAGCACCCACCACACAGGTTTCCAATGCAGCCACCACCGATGCCCCCGGGTCAACCCCCACCCTTCCATGGAAACCGACCCATTCTCAACCCTCCGAATAATATGCCGAGGCCTCCGTTCCCTCCTCCACCAGATCTACAGATGCTGCAGAGTCTCTTCCCTTTTCCATCGCTGGGTCAGAACCCAGTAGAGTTCTTCGGCAACTTCCTCCGAAACCAGGCCATGGCTCCACAAGGAGGTCAGTGTAATATTAATATCGTTATGCAAAAGGTTAATTATCTTTTAAGCTTCGCTGAAATTGCAAAATTGTGTTTCTTTGTAGTAGACCCTGGTCTGGCCTTCATGCAGAACCTCCAGCAGCAGATGGGTGCAGAGTCACAGTTTCAGTCCTTACCACCGGCTGTACAGAAGGCCATTTTATTACACCTGACTCAGCAGCAACAGCAAGAGTCACATCCACAGGGAAATGAGCCCCAGAGAGCAGAGGGCCAGGACGAGAACAATGCAAACAGAGGTAAGTGGCTCCGGGCAAGAAGCAGGTGTGCTGACTTAATTAAGATAAAACAAAACTCGGTAAAACCAGAACCCCCTCAGAAAATGCTCCAATCACGTCAGTAAACAAGGTGCTTATACACAGACAATTTACAAACATTAAATTATAATTTGATCTTTTTTTGCAGATGAAACTACAAACTGGTACTCGAGCGACGAGGAGGATGGGAGTTGTGTTTCCTCCATCCTTAAATCCCTCAAGAAGCAGAGTGAGATGCAGCAGTCTCAGTCCAAGCCCCCCCCGACTGCCCCAGCGGCTCCAGCACTGGGGGACCCTCGGCTTGTGAAGGAGAGGGCCCCACCCAGCGACCCCCGCGTGAAGACAGACCCTCGACAGCGACCCCACGGTATGAAAAAGGAGTCCGATGGCGTTGCAGACCCGCGGTTCTCCAGAGACCCCAGGAAGGTGAGACCAATGGAGCAGAGTTCCTATCGCCATGCTGTTCCTCAGAAGCCTCCCACAGGAGACGAGGATGATGAGGGAGAGAGGGAGCTCAGGGACAAAGCTGCTCTCATCCCGCTAGATGCTGGCCCCGATGTGGTGCTGCGAGACCCTCGTTGCCAGTTAAAGCAGTTTAGCCACATACGGGTGGACATCCTGCTCCAGCGCCCGGCCTTCGCACAGACTGTGGTGTGGGGCCTTGAGGACCTCATCCCGTCCCTCGTGCCCAAACAGGAAAACTCCATCAACCTGCCCCTCCCACCTCTAATCGCAGATGCTCAGATGAACCGAACAAGCCTGCCTGACCATCCCCCCGTCTCCAGCCCTCCAGCTATTGACCCCAGACTGGTCGCTGCACGTTTGAAGGAGCGTATGAGTCGATTGCCCTCTGGATCTCTAGAGTCCCGATCCTCCGCTGAAAGACCTGTAGATCCGCGTCAGCACAAGACTCTGGACCCCAGACTCAAGCGCACAGGGAGTCTGGACTCCAAGCTGCTGTGTCAGAAAGTGCCCTTCTCTGTGGGAGGAGTCGTGGACCCGAGGCTACAGAAGGCCAGTGTTAGCTCCTCCCCTCATGCTGTCCTAGTGAAGCCGGAGCCTGAGAGGCTGCCACCTTATGCCCCTCGTCTGGCATCCTCTGGTGGAGGGCTAGAGAGTCCCACTACGATCCTGGGGGGCATCAGTCTGTACGATCCACGTAATCAAAGCGAGCAGGGTCAGAAGGAGCCAGCAGAGCCTCCCAAAAAGATATTGATTCTGAAACTCCCAGTTAAGAAGGACAAAACTCCGCCACTCTCACCAACCCAACGGAGCGGCTCTTTAGAAGAGGCCAAAAGCACAGAGGTGGCCTCGGATCAGCCCCCACCTTCCAGTTCTCCCACAGTGCCTCCTGCCTCACCGGTCAAACCCCCTGCAGTTCATAACCTCCCCATCCAGGCATTGGCCGGGCTGATCCGACCCCAGTACACTGACCCGAGGCAGGCCAAACCAGGAGGACAGGGCTCCACGGGAGCACAAGAGGAGGCGGAAGGAAATAAGCAAGAGAAAAAGGAGGAGAAGGACAAGGAGGAGGCCATGGAGGAAGAACCAAAACAGGAAGATGGACAGGAGGAGGCAGACGACAGGACACTTAAAGACGTGTTCAAGACTTTTGATCCCACTGCTTCCCCTTTCTGTCAGTAAACAACCCAGAGACGTGTCTGTTCATCTTCATTTAGCTTTACATTAACGTATTTATTTCTGTATAGATTCACACACGGTCTGGTGTGCCACACATCTGTCAGTACGGGGACTCAGTGTATACTTTTAACCGAACCACGATATTGTTGTGTGTATGTTAAGGTCTTTTTATCATTGTGTAATTTTCACGTGTTTTAAACGAATCCGAAGAAAATAAACTATGGGAACCTGTATAGTTTTCACGAGGAACACACACCCTGTAGAATAGATCTGCACTCACTATACATTCAGAGAGATGATCCAAAATGATCCATCTAACAAAAATTGCAAGAATTCCCTTAAGTTTTGTATTTCCTTATTTCAAGGCACTTTTATATTATGAGATCTTTCTGTTTATGCTCACTTTGACTTTCTTCACAATAAGTCCACAGATGTTTTCTTGAATATTTACATTTGTATTTACTCAACACCCTGATATGAGTTTGTGATTTGTCAACCTCTGACATGAGCAGGTCAGATAATCATAACATGAGACCGTTCCCTGCTCAGCTGAGAGGAAATGTGTCACTTTGAAACATTGCAGCCATTTAACTTGGGTTTTTGTACATCGTCGGACCTTTCTGATTAGAAGTGGCCTAAATGCTTTGTGGATGTAAAGTTACTGCGGTGGGCTTTTCTCACTCGCTAACCCAGCAGTAAGGACAGCTAATTAAGTATCTTAATACTGGTTACTTAATTTAAGTCATTCCTCCAAACACTCACTGCTGACCAGCTTGTAAATAGCGAGTAAACAGTTTTCATCAGAATAAGAAGTTTATTATACAAAGCAAGACAATATTATCTTGGTCACATTGCATTGCTTTGAGACTTTATTTTTTAATGTTGCATTTTGTTGGAGTTGACTGTAGATGAGGTTATGTGTTCAAGAGGTGAATATTGTGGGCTTAAGGTGGCGTAATGCTCGTCGGTTTGTATTATTTGACGCTCCTGTCTCTGTTAAGATGAGCCGTGTCGGACTGAAACTAAGCTATGTACTTTAAAAAAAAACAAAAAAAAAATCATTTTCATATTTCACATTGTATATACCTATTTTGTATCACATGTACAGCCTGTTTTTGAGTGTTTTAATGAATAATGCTTTTTTTTGTGTCTGTTTGATTGTTATGGTTGTGATAATACTATATGGCATTTTAACAACACATGCTTGTCACTTTTCAGTGATTTTATTATGAATAACTGAAATAAAGACATAAAACATACAATATGTTATTTCAAAGTCACACATCGAGTTGCATCGTCTCATTTTAGCGTGCACACAATCAGTGACATCTCCAGCATTATATCAAATCTAAGCATCGACACAAAATATTTTATACTTCCTTGTATAATGTCCTTGAACATGACAGTCTGTGAAATGCTCCGTCTGGATTAAGTGGGTTTCACATTATTATATCAAATAGAAAACTAAATCTGTGATGCTTATTTCTTGAGACACAAATACTACTCGTGCTTTGAAGGGGTCACTTAAAGCCAACTGGCGGGGCGAGACTGGGTGCTGCCGGGTGGGTCGAGGTCTTCCTCAAACCCAGCTCATCAGTCTCTGGGTTAGAGGTCTGCTGGGCTCGATGGATCTCCAGTTTCCTCCTCCACTGGAAACACAAAGCTGTAGCCTCTGCACCATCTGAGTTTGGCTCTGGCTGCTTCAAACCCTGCAACGAGATGGTTCACATATAAGTTTGAGAGCTGTGTCTTCTATATACAGAACATGGAAAAGACCTCATATCGTTACAGATTTGATTTTGTTGTTAGATTTACTGTGATGCAGGCCGTCTCTGCAGCGCGGACCCCACGCAGGACCGTCTGCAGCAGATTTTGCGCGTTCTTCACCAGGATCTCATCAGAGGATTTGCACCCAGGTGTTACAGCATTGACACTAAGTAGAGATGAGGAACTTTCTTCATTATTATTTTCTAGCTTAGTTCAGCGTGTGATTTATCTCTTTTATTCTTCTTACCTGGAGATGATGCTGAGCTGGTTAGTGATGGTGAGAATCTGCTCAACTATGAAGGAGAGTTCAACTGCACACTGTTTATCCAGGCAGTGGTTGGCAATTACTCTGATGAACTGAGTGACCGACTGGCAGTTTGAGAGCACATCTTTGGCTGCAGTGACAAATGCCTCTTTATTCTGAAAAAAAAAGATGGAATGATTGCGGATGAGGGTGCCTGCAAATATCAAGAGCAAGGCAGTTAAAGTGCCCTCTAGTGGTCGTTACCGGTATTGGGCCTTTCTTCTTCAGGTACTTGGTCATGTAACACAGTGTGTCAGCCATCTTCCTGGTCATCTGGACAATTTTGTTGTCTTTGGGATCCCAGCTGTCACTTTCTTGCTTTAGAGAAAGGGACGTGAAAGTCAGCGACAGAGTCTCTTTGTACGGGCCAGATCCGACAGCGTCCTATAGAGAAATATAGGGACATGGTTTATTGTGACATAAAGGAAACTGAATTTAAAATTGTGTTAATTATGAGATACCTACATTTTCAATATTTCCAGGTCCATATTTTGCCACGATTGCCACGTTAATATTTGGTTCTTCAGCATCTGTGCTTTCTGTGTTGCCTCTCTGCCATGATGTCATTGTCATGTCAGAGGGAAATTCCACTTCTTTGACTTTAGATGGGACTGTGGCCAACACTTCTTTGATATCCTCAGGTGTTCTGCCCCGTAGACCAGCCCGGATGTGCTCTTTTGCCTCTCGGTGAATCCCATCCTGCTTCCTGATCTCCTCCACCACATAGTGAGCTTTGGCTGACCAGCACTGTATCTGCACGTCCAGACTGAGTGTGTCACAACTATAGTGAGTCTCTACCGCGAGCCTCGCCCTGCTGATTATATCTGAGATCTGAAAAGACAGGCGGTCGTTGATAGACCTCAGGTTGGAACGAGCGTGTGGGTTGCGGATGAAGTGTAAGCAGTCCTCGACTCTTTTGGTCGCAGTTTTGACATTTCCAAACAGCGTTTGAGCTGCGTTGTCAAATTTTCTCTCCACATCCTCTGTGTTGTTCTCCCTGAAGTGTTCAGCAGCGAAATAAGCAATGCTAACAATATTTTGAAGTGCCGCGCCGTAATCATTATTTGCCTTGCTTAAATGAGAAGAAAGCACTCTGATTCTAATCAAAAGGTGTCTCTGGAAGAAATCTGATTTTGCAAGTTGCATGACACTAGGCATGATGTCAAGCTCCTCCGCAGCTTTGAGATAGGCCTGAGTCAGGGTTTTTAGCTCATCCTGGTATCCTGTTAACTGTTTGGATTTGTAAGCACTTCTACAACTCAGGCTGGTCAACCTCGCCGCCTCTTGGATTCGAAGCGAGTTCTCCGACAACACCGCTAGCTGTTTCTGAGGGCTCAACTGGTTCATTGCAGTTGACGTTCCCAAAATCTTATCAAGAGAATTCAGCAAAACCTGAATAGACAGGCCCCAGAGGATGCAGAGCCCCTCTAGTTGATCCACCTGTCCTTCCAGTGAGGTGGAAAACTCAATCAGATACTTTGTGTTGTTTTGGGCTTTGTTCAGCTTGTTGTGTAAAACGCTGAATGTTTCTTGGCAGGTTTGGGAGGTTAAATCAGACGATGTCAAGAGCTGGACTACTTCAGCGCATAAAGTCATCACTTCATTTAGTTGCTGCGTAACGGTGGCCGCCGTTGTCGTCAGATTTCCTTGCAGCTCAGTGTAAACAGCAGTATACCAGGTTCCAGCTACTGGCAGTAAAACCTTTCGGGTGTTGTTGATAAGGTCAGTAAACTGCGTGCTGTGTTTGTAGACGCTCTCCGTGCTCATTGCGGAGCTCATCGCCGTTTCTTGAGCTGTCTGGACGAGCAGCGGAGTCATTGACACCAGCTCTGCCCTAAAACTTTCCAACGTCTGACAATCAACCGCATCAACAATGGCCACGGCTTCCTTTGCAGCTTGGGCGTAACAGTTCGACAGCTCAAAAACACCAGTGCAGGCCCGGTTGAGTGCTGTCACGTCTTTCCCTTTAGTCACAGTCACAACTTCATACAAGAGGGGTAAAAGGTCAAATTCGAGAGGTTTGTGGATCAGTTTGGGCTCAACGGAGACAGCTGGGATCTGTAAATCATCAAAGTCACATTTATGAGCCAGTTCTGCTTCTATGCTTTCCTCATGTGAGTGTTCCTCCTCATGTTCGGTTTGGGAATCCCTCTCCATAACCTCTAAAACAGGACAGCCTCTTAACATATGATCCGGGCTCAGTTCACAGGGGTCTTTGACCGGCACACATGGCCGTGAGATTTCAGGCTGACGTGCTGCTTCTCGCAGCGGGCTCAGGAGATGTGGATGCTGTTGGCCGTCCAGTCCATTTCTGAGCACTTTCAAATGCTGAATAGCCACGGAAACATTATCTGAAAAAGTAGAATATGCCTCCACGTTTAGACTGGAACCTAAAAGCATATCTCTGACTGACTCACTCACTTTGGTTCGAGAGGACTGAACCTGTTTCAGCAGGACCAGCAGACCATTCCTGTGGATGGGGTTATCGCTTCTGTCCAAGTGCCTCCTCACTGAGTGAACCACCAGCTTCATGTGACAAATAAGGTTTGCAGCATGTTCATTAAACAGTTGAAAGCTTTGCTCTCTGTACGCTGAGTCACATCCATGCTGATCATTGACTACCTCATCAATAGCAACACTGGTGAACTCCCTCACATCCATCACATCACTGAGAGCATCCTGAAGCTGACTAGTCTCCTCCTCCCATTTTTCACACCCCTCATGAATCTTTTGAACAGTTTGCATTGAGTTATCGGCAAGCTCCAGGGACAGAGGTGCGAGCCGAGCCCTGAGCCTCGCGAGGCTCACTCGTGAGTTCTCCACGCTCTCCAAACTCTTTGCATCGACAGCGACGGCTGAGATGAAATTTGTCACTTTGATTATTCTATCAGTGGAAGATATGACATCCTCGACTTGTGACTGAATAAAGGACAGATCCGTCTCTGTAGAGGAATGTGCACCCAGGATCTGTCTCGACGCACTTAAAAGTTCCTCAACTGTCGACGATGCTGTGGGAAATGCGTCCAAGACTTGATAAAGAACAGCAGTCGTCATAGCTTTGTCAAGCAATTGTATTTGCTGCACCAGCAAAGTGCAGGTACTCTCAAGGCTCTGCTCCGAATCATCTTCTGTGGACTTTAAAATCCTTTTTGTGTCTGACCAGAACTGCAGGATGTGACGACAATGACCCACCACTATTTGTTGAAGCTCTCTACGAGAAGTGTTTGCCACAACCATAGAGTGAAACACAAGATCTCTCACCACACTGTCAAAGCCACTGCCTCGGAGTGAGGAGGCGGGGGAGTTAGTGAGCAGTTGCAACAGACTGTTCCTCCTCCCTGTGTAATACCCGCAAGGACCCAGTGATCCACTGTGGCATTCACTTTTCAGAGTCATAATAACGTCACTCACTGTGCTGTGCACCTTGTCCAGAATGTACCTCTTGGCTTGCTTCGCCTGCTCGCTAGTGGGGTGTTTGATGGTTGTGCACGTGGCCGTGTGCAGCATGGAGATGCACCTCCTCAGGGTCTCCAGGGAATCAAGGAGCTGTTTCGTTTGTCTGGGGTCCCGTAAGGCATTTGCTCTCTCAACTGTCAGACTGTTGAGGAAAAGCAAAGCCTCAGAAAACACCCGGAAAGATTTGAGCAGAGACTTGATGTCTGGTGCGGAGCCGAGCTCAGAGAGGGACTCCAAAACCCGATCAGCAGCAGCTACCACTCTCCTGACAAGAGCATCGTCGTCCACTAACAGAACCTAAGAGGAAAGACGGATAAGGGGACTTGTTACTGCTTTGCCTTTTTAGCCATGCTACCAGCATAGAACTGTGGAGGGCAATATTGGCTCAGTCTACCATTTTGACTGAAATGTTGTCATTATCATTGTGAACATGTAAGCAGGCGGACATTTTAGCCTCACGTAGAGCCGCTTATTCATATTTCACACATGACTGTTGACTGTATTCCTGTGAGAATATTATTATTACCTATTCAGGCAATAATGGCACTGATCAAATTTAACGACTGAGGTGAAACCTAGAAATGAAAACTAGAGTTGTGTGCACAAATTAAGCACTGAAAAAAGTTTTAAAGATGTCAAAGAATCGGCAGTTTGTCCTATTGCTGCGTTGAGTAGTATTCCCATTTAAGCAAACATCTGGGAAAGTATAAAGCATGCAGCTGTGGAATCAATTGAAACCTTTTTTTTGCTTTTAATCAGTCAGTGTCCGCAGCCATTGCTTCCTCCCTATGTCTGTATATTTTTAAATGTGTAGGTTCTTGTATAATGGTCGGCCTTTAGTAACACACTTGCAGTCCGATTTTAAACCAGGACTTACTTTGGCCACTCCCAGGAAGACGTTTTGTGTTGCAGTGATGAGTTCCTCTCTGTGCTCAGTCAAACCGGGCTGAATGCTGAGTTTCTGGGCTGCCAGCAGCACATGCTGTCCAGACACAGTGACTGACTCCAATAGGGACGACATCTCCATGTGAAAAACCTCATCCTCTGTGTCACTTATTTGCCTGGAAGTAAAGAGCCATGGTGTTAATCTGATAATACATTACACCTATCGGTCTCTTCTACACCTCGGGAAACTCCCCAATGTACGCACCTGGAGGCCACTGCTGCCATGTTCCCAGTAGCTTTAGCCACAGCCTGAGCTGCGCCCTCCAGCTGACGGAACTGCTCAGGTTCCTCTGCACTGTCACACAGCAGCACCAAGTGGCATAAATTACTTGCAATTGGGGCGACCACCTGCTCCACCACCGCAGTCCTGATCAACCCATGATCAAATAAAGAGGACATGGTTATCAGAAGGATTCTCTCTAGTCAAAAGAAAGTGTGCTGCGTTCGCTGAATTTATAATTAATGTGCTCCACAGAGGAGCTTGTGTTTGGTATCAGTGTTTCATAGCAACTGGGGGTCACCTGACCAAACACATACACTGCAACCGCTTTTTTTTGCTGTCACCTGACCAGCTTGAGTGTTTAACTGCCTTTCTTTCTTTACGTATATGCACAGGTTTTATTTTTAGTTTTTTGTTCAGTAAGGAGAGAAATAGGACTCATCTCTGTAGCGAGGTAATGTACTACATGCGATACTATGACTCATTATGAGTTTTTTCAAAACACTATACTATGACCTTTTTTGGACTTACTATATTACTACTTTTTATGACTTTTAATGACATACTTTACGATGATTTTTTAAAATATAGTATACCCTGTCTTTTAATTACTTTTTTTGACATACCATACCATGACTTTTTGACGTGCTTAACTATAACTTTGGTGATTTGTTTCGACATACTATACTCTGACTTTTTTGATATACTATATGTCTTGTTTATCACTCTTATCAACATACAATATATACTATTTATACATTGATGACTGTTTTGACATACTATAATATAACTTTTTTTCACTTGCTTTTCGACATGCTAAATATAAATAAATATAATTAAGCCTGTATCAAAGTGTGTTTTTAGGAACCACTAAATTGCATATTTAAGAGACATTGAGAACCAGCATCTTCCTACAATTCAAGGAATAATAATCAGACTTCAGTTGCGTAATGAGTAGAATAGAGTGGTGCAGGGATGACATATTTCTGTAGACCAACAGTTAGCATCGCACTGGTTCCCTTGATAAAAGCTAATGTGATTTTTCCTTTGGATTATTGCAGAAATAAGCTCCGTGGCCAACATACGTTTATGATACATCCAAATTTAGTTCAGCAAGATAATCCTCACAAATGAACACCACTTTTATGATTTTTGAAGCATGGATGCACAACAGGGCAGTGATGATGGACTAGTCGGAACAATAAGGATGTGTAGTCTCATTTAGCCACTTGTTAGCAACCGCTTTTTTAAAGACACTCAACAGCGGCATTAACTGACATATATATATCATTTCTGGTTCCTGCAGCATTCTATATTGTGAGCCTGATAAATAATGTGTACATTAGCCACTTCGATGGAGATGGAAATTAGACCCCTATAATTAGAATGCTGTTTTTGCACAAAAAAACTTTTTTGTTCAACCAAATATAAAAACAGTTTAAAGAGTTTTCAAAAAACTTTGAATATGTAGTTTATATGTAGTGTGTACATGTATATCAAAGCAGCCAGCAGAGAGCACCACACACCTTAAAAAAAAAAGAAGTGAACTATAACCAACAACCGCACTGGACAAAAACAGCATACAGAGCCATGAAATTTCACTCAAAATTTTTTCAACAGATAAATACACAACTCCAACATTACTACATCAAACATACACACTACATCACACTATAATGAGAATGATATTCAGTGACAGTACTGTGACAGACTCAGAACCAAACCCCCAAATAACGGTGTGATTGACTGTGTCCACAAACATCACAGTTCAAAAAATTGTCAAGTGTCGGTTTCACTGCATATAGATATAGCATCGGTTTAACAACATCAGAGGGAGGACGTGAATGTGTACAGTATATGCTGTCATGCCAGTGGAATAAAATGATAAAATAAACCCTATCGGATCAATAAAAGGTTCATACAGCACAAAACAGAAAGCCAAGCAATCACAGTGAGCCATAAAGTGTGTTACCACTGAGTGAAACATATCAAAATATTGTTTGTTTTTCTTTTTCGGGCATTGCATGTTTGAATCTGACTCTGGACTACTGCAAAAATATCTGTTTTGATATCATGAATTATAATCCCATTGTCACTGATAAATTCTGCAAAACATTAAGCTCTACAAATGTATAAAATAGTTAATATTCTTATTTCTTTAGGGACCTTTAATACGAAATGAAATTCACTGTGTTCTGTAAACTTTCATTCAGCATCAAACCCAGCTTTTAAAAGACTCTCTAGTACATGTGGGGTCAAATCTGAGTACTGACAAGCCGTGAACTTTAATGGTGGCAGATATTCTGGGAGCTGACATTCCTTCATGTTGACTTAAAATGAGCTTTTCCCATGAGCCCCAAAGAGCTCGTTTATGAGAAGTGATTGAGTGCAGCACATTCCCACCTATTCTTAGGGCATTACTCATGCCATGGGCCCCTGTAAATGACTGAAGGTGGACTCCCATCGCAGACTTTCATCTGGCCGTGGAGAGCAATGTATCTCATATTTCACACTAAAAGCCAATGACTAATAACATAATAGTAAAATTAAATATGGTCTGCTTAGGAGATGTCTGGAAATGTTTTGGAAATTAAACATGATCAGGACTTATGTCATACCGTACAATATTTCAGTCTTCACTTGAACCTGAAAACCTTTGGCGGTCCATCTAAAAAGTCAGCTGCATAACCTGAGCAACAGATCCTGGCAAAAACAGCGTCAGATAATTCACTCTACTCCCCACACACATTGCACTTTCAAAGCATTTGTTCATTCAAATTTAAAATGGACAAAATCACTTTGTTACATCCACTTTTAAACACCTACAAACAACTGTTTAAAAGCCAGACCATAACAAATGGAATGCTTATGAAAAGTCTCAAAGCTTGAAATGTGACTGTATAATTCACAACCCTTGATAATAAAGGAAACATGGCAAATAGAGTGTTAATAGAGAACTGTGCGGTTGATTACCACATCCTGAGCTAGATCCTAATGGCCTCAGAGAGCGTTTTTACTGGGCCCTCAGCGCCTCTGCGACAACCCTGACAACACTAGCGGATGACATGAGGACACAGCGTTTAATCGTTGTGTGTGTGTGTGTGTGTGTGTGTGTGTGTGTGTGTGTGTGTGTGTGGGTCTGAAAGACAGAATTAGCTCCGGCTTGTTATCTGTGGGAGAGAGCGGGAGTCAGATGTTTAAACCAGATATTCACAAGGCGGAAATAATACAGAAAAGATACAATCTTTCACTCCCAGGAAGAACTGAATATACAAACGACTCCAATCATATACTATACAGGACATATCTTTGGCATAAACAGTGAATCTATGGAGCCAAGGCATTCATTCTTATCAAACATCAGTGCTTTTAGAAAAACATACTGGAGATACAGTATGTTTATAATGGCCGTCAAAACCACATCTCTTCTTGAAGCCCGGTTTTATACAATATGGCTTAAAGTGTATGTATAAAAATAAATTTGCTATGTAACACAGCCCTGAGGGTTTTATTGTCCACCAGTATTCATGCTGTCGCCACACCCCCGTAAGGATGTGGGTCTCCATCAACAGCTCCGCTCTCGCTGGCTGAGAGTTACCTCATTTGAGATTGGCTGAATTCCACAGCAAGTGTCCTCTGGCAAGCAACACGGTCACTTCAGAAGCCTGTTTCCTGTACCACCACCCACAAAAAAATATCAAGTCTCCAACAAATATGGAGAATATTCTTCTCTTCCACATATGGAAGACTGAAGGGCCTGGTGCCACTGGGGCGGCTGGGCTGCGAGACCACGTGCTATTGGATCTTTCTCGACCCAATCCCTAATCTCATTGGCTCCTGTGGGACCCCCACTACAAGTCTCAGTGGTTCTTTTCCATCCAGTCCCAGCTTTCATCACTGTCCTTCCTGTTCTTTTCAGCCTCAATGATCTCTCTGTAGCGCCGGCGGAAGAATCCCATCTGTCAAAGAACGAGAGGAACAAAAATGGATTTTCTTGCTTGACTTCTGGATTTGATTTCACATAGCTTGTGAACGCAGCGTTATCCAGCAGCTGACTCTCAGGAGTGTCACTGAACGCATCACCAATGAGAGAGTTTATTAAAAACAGTCTCTTCTTCAAGCTGCATTAATACAATAATAACATGTGGTTTGAGCTATTATTATTGAGTTAAAATTGAGTTCATCACGACGGATTACAACATATCTTAGAGTTAAAAACATCTGGAGGTGGAAATGTATCCTGCAGTGAAACAAATAGAAAACAATGGATGTTTGATAGATAGGAAATGAATGTAAACCACCATGGGATGGTATGCTTTGAAAAAGTGCCGCCACTGCTGCAAAACATTCACAATTTGAAGTTAACAGGCTAAACCACACAAAGCCACAGGCATGGATGAAAGCAAATCAAACCTTTCCCTTTAGAAATGTGTTATTTCTATGGAAAAGTAATATTGCACCCAAATTTACATTTTACTTCCCAGCGTAACGTAAATGAGATATGAAAGGCTGGAGAGAGCAGTAGATTCTTAGTGTGTATCTAAACAAGGCAGCCACACTGGGATGATGCCTCTCTCACTATGACTCCATTCATTTATCTGCGTCTCACTACTTACGTTTATTGATACAGACCTGTACTCTCCTCAGGCATTTCCTGGAATGAGCAATACAGGACATGTGCTGCTCTTGTAAGTGGGGTTTATTTTGGCAAGGTCTGAGGACCTGGGGATCAGGGGGGGGGGGGGGGGGGGGGGGACCTACATTCCAAGGTTTCGCTGTGGTATTCCCGCCGGAAAATGAAGCAGCGAAAAAGAAAAGATGTTTTGTGCTAACAGGGCCTCTAGACATCAGTGTAATCGCCATTTCCCTTTTAGAGTCTTCTTTCATGTGAGTGGTATGATGTGAATGATTGTCCAGTCTGTGATTTGTCATTTTCATGGATGTTAAAGGCCCAAAGCGAGCTCTCCCCCCCACCTCTTCCCTCCAGCTGTCTCTGTACAACTGGATACTGTGCGGACACAACGCCTCTGGTTGTGACAAGTTTGTGACAACTATCTCTGACGCACTTCAAATATTGCTCGAGAAACAAGCAGTTTTGTGTCTTTTGTGTTTGTTGACGAATGAAAAATCACAGTCTGTGTTCATGCGTTGTTTACCTTCCAGAGTAGCACAGCTAACAGCAAAAAGATGAGGATTCCCACCAGCAGACTGATGGCAATGATCCAGCCGACTACGTAACCCTTCGGCTCCTGACTGTGGAGAGCATCGAAGACCAGCTGAAACACAACACTGTAGTCAGTCAGTGAGTCACACTCAAATACAACACACACACACACACACACACACACACACACACACACACACACACACACACACACACACACACACACACACACACACACAAGAGTAATCATAAAGTCATGTGCTGCTAATGATGCAATGCAGTGCAACAATAACTACCAAGACACATCGTTTTTCAGTCGCTTTAGCTGTGTCACTCTTGATTTGAAGAGTCGCTGCATGTAGTGAGTTTATTCTACACAGACCGCATTCAATCAATCAGTCGTGTCGTTCAGTAGAAAAGACAAAAACAGTCAAAGTCAATGTAGATTCAGAATCAGTGTTTACTGGACAAATATGCTCAAAATATTTTTCATCCACATGGTAAGTGCTCATTTTTAGCCAAGCTGGCAGCAAGGCTCAATGGATTGCAATGTCAGTCCGTCGGCTGGTCTACCACTTTGGTCCACACTGAAATATCCAAACAATAGAATGGATTGTCATGGATTTATTTTACAGGCATTCATGGTCTCCAGAGGACGAATCCTACCTACTTTGGTGATCCTCTGACTTTGCCCAGTACTATGATTATGACAAAAACCTGTAAAACTACCACCCCTAAAAGTCTCAGCTGTACTGTGTGTTTACTGCTACAAATGTTAGCCTCCTGACTTGCAGATGGTAAATTTGGTAAAAAAAAATGATAACCGCTAAACATAAGCATGTTATCATTGTCATTGTTTGTTAGCAAGCTGACATTAGCTTTAGTCCAGCCTAATAAAGGCGCTAGCATATCTGTAGGCCCTTTATGTCTTCATCACATCGTAGAGCTAGTCAGTAAGCTTGACCATCACTGTTTCATAATACACTGCTCTGTGTGTGCAATCTCAACACATCTTTATCTTATTAGGTCAGTGCTATTCAAAAAAAAAAAAATCATCCACCCCCTTTTTCATTTTGTAGCGTCACGCCTTTAAACGGTTCTGAGAGAAATCTCGGGAGGCTTGGCAACTCTTAAAAAAAATAGCCTGGTTCCACAATAAATAAGAGCTATTTAGGCTGTTTCCCATGACATGAATGAACACTGACCTGCTGTATAATCTGTCACTGACAGCAAACTCAGTTCACTTAACCCAATGCACACTGTAACGCTTAGCTAAAAGTGGAGGGAAGTCGTTTCCGCTGACAAAAACATAATAATTTAAAATCATTATTGTAATGGTAATTTTTCATGTAGTATATATTTCTACTTACTTAGTATATATTTCTACTCAGTATATCGTATTCATGCGTAAGTAATTTTGCTCTGAACTTTGTTGAACTTCACCGTGTCTCTGTTGTGCAGAAGAAGAGTTCTCCCTTGCCTGTTCACAAAGATAACTAACTGTGTTGTATGAGAATGCTCCACCACCAAGGCCTTTGGGCCGCTTGCTTTGGTTGCTGACCGTTTGTTTTTGAATGTTGTTCCTATCAGTCTGAGACCAAAAGTCTGAGACAGAAATGTCTGTAACATTGGCCATCGGCCCCCACCTTTGCTCATTCTGTATTAAGAAAGCTTGTTCACTTTTTTCTTGGTTCTTCCTCACTGAGACTGTACGCATTCTGTTGTGATGATTGAACCTTCTCTGCGCAGAGAATAAATACTTAAAAGACAACCTGGTTTTTGGTATCTTGTATTTCAGCATGAAAAGACTCACGCAAAGCGGGTATAGGAATTCTTTCCATTACATTTTCTATCTCCAGTATTTTGATTCTTACTTGATTATCATGACTTTCATTTATTTTGACAGTAAAATAATCACTTTGACTTTGTGCTTTGAAAAGTTGATTTGAATTTATTCAATACTTCTGGTCATATCCAACACAATTACACGGATCGCTTGAAATAATTTGCACTGAATCAACAGCGGTTTGACTTTAGTGAAATATTGCATTACTCTGCACCACAGCTAAGCCTGCTTTACTGTCAGCATTCAGGCCTTAAATGGAAAACATCACATTCACAGGGATCATAAAATAGATGTAGATATTTACTAATGGTCTCAAACAAAGGCAAATCATGTGTAATCTCCCAAATGTCAGATAAGCTTGCCTAATTTGTTACTGCAAACAACGCTGGGACAATTTCAGAAATGACTGAGGAATTCACTGCTTCAGTGGACAGTGCTGTAACATCCTTTGAACTTAAATGTGGCATGAGACGCCAGCTGTGAGCCAAGACAAAACCAAGCGGACAAGTGGAGATTAATCTCTGTTGAATAGTTTCCCAAATTAACACCTCCCCCTTACTCGTAGCTCTGGAATCCATGTAATGCATGCCGAGGCGCTTGTGTGTACAGGACAGATGAAAGATCGACTGGTCGTTGCACTCTGACTTTCCCAGTTTAACTTGCGCAATCAGATAATTCCAGGAATGTCAAATTGAATGTGAAGTTACTAAGTTTGTAACTTGCGTACTCGCAACAGAATCCTATAGATTTATGTCAGTTTGTTTACATGTCAAGGGAGATTAAAAAGTGAGCTTGTCGTTCTGCTGACAACCAGTCGGCTTGATGTGAGCGATACAACCAGGGACCACAAATCATACTTTCCAGTGTGTACTCTAGCCAGCAGGGATCCTGAGGGAAAAGGTAACTGTGTTTACTAAAACCTAGAAGGGGGGGGGAGGGTAAAGTAAGTGCTGAAAGAGCAGCATGGTATGGACATATTCATAGCAGGTCTGAATTTTCCGAGCACGTCTGAAGTTCAGGGTCAGCAGGGCTGCAGCCCCGGTCAGCAGCCTAATCACTTGAGAGGTCCCACTGCGAGCATGCTGGGTGCTCAATATAATCATCACATGTGATCTGGTGGGCCATTCAATCACTCAGCAAACAACAGAGGGGGGAGGGTCTGTCCTTGAGCACAGCTGAGGACCCCGAAAAGAGGCCGATAGAAGTGCCACCGTAGAGTATACCCACAGTCCTCAGCTGTTCTCTGGGCTCACAACAGCGGCTCACGCATTGTCTAACCACAGCACAATGGACTGTGCAGCGAAAGATACAAATATATATGCATGAAAAAAAATAATTTGGCTGTAAATATGTGTTATGTCACTGTCTGTAATGACCAAATAAATATTCTGCTTAGCCTCACGCTTCACTGCCTGCCCTTATAAATCCAGATTTAATGTTTTCAGGGTCATATTTCCTCCCCATGCTTTGGAGCTTTTACTGGTACAGGGTTGTCTCCCACATCACTTTTTAGTTTCAAAAACCGATCGATTTGGTGTCACTGCATCTGAAGGAACGTTAGCTAGCTGACAGTGGCACAACACGCTCGTCTCTACCTGATGATATCTGGTGATTGGCGTGGTGATATTCACTCGTCATTGAAATTATGCATTTTAATTGAACATTTTTTATTTATGTGAATTCTTGAGCACATTTAGATATAAAAATGACAAGCTTTGTAAAAAAAATAATTATATATATTTATATATATACTGTATATATATATATTTTTTTTTTCTTAATCTATCGAAATCATTCGGCAGTACATCCGTGGCACACTAGATGGCACTCTGAGGCCCACTGCTGGGCCCCGGCTGGGAAATAGCTGATGTCGGGTGTGGCGATAATTCTGTGGGTTTGTCATTGTAAGCAACTACTGTAAAATAGTGACCAACTGTTAAAATAAAAATATTGATAAGAGCTCCTTTAAGTAGTTTTTAAACACAGAAAAAGAACACCTGGTACCGGAAGCTGCTCGGCTAGATATCACGTAATTGTGATGTTAACTGTAGTTATTTTATGGGGCGACTGTGGCTAAGTGGAGAGCAGGGCCCCCGGCTCCGGCTCCACTAGACGCAAGTCGATGTGTCCTTGAGCAAGACACTTAACCCCAAAATTCCTCCTGTAGCTGTGCATACGGTATGATAGAATCTGAATTGTAAGTCGCTTTGGATAAAAGCGTCTGCTAAATGATTGTAATGTAATGTAATATGTGCCATAATTTACCTTTTTTGCATTCTGTCAAATTTGACTGAAATATTACAATTAATGTCGGTAGAGGGTGAATTCACTGTTAATAATGTACTCACAGAAATGTCGTCTGGCAGGCCATTTGGCACCTCCACTGCCCCGTCATTTACTTGCACGCTGCCCCTTGTCACAAACTGGATCACAGAGGAACTATCCTGTGGGTTGAGAGAGGGTGGATTACTGTTACGATTAGAATCACAACAACCTGCAACTGAATTTAACAAGCTTCTGACATGCTTCTTACCCTCTTGAGAATTTCAGTGTTGAGGAGAAGCTTCATATCTATGCTCAGAGCTTCCTCTTTTAACTGTGGGCCCAGACTGCAGGAGATCGTCATACAAGCTCTTCCAGGCCGGTCACAGTCCTTTTTAAAAAAGACAGAGAAGATGAAACAGAGAGTGGGAGAGAACAGGGGAAAGTGTGTGGGAGAGAGAAGCATGTATGATGAACAGATGCTGCACTGACTAAAAACAAAACAAAAAACATGGACCTTCACATGGGGCGACTCTCAGTGACCTCTGCAATGTCAAAGTGCACCGCGGGGGCTGCATACTTACTAAGACTTTGCGTCCTGATTTGGTGAAGAAGGCAAAGATGGAGTGGAAGATGCTCTCTCTGTCCTGGGGGACGGTGCACGGTGTCGGGTTCCTGTGAGGGGTGCAGTTCCCTCGGCCCTCGGCTACCTGAAACAGGACAGTGGGAGAGTTGTGTTGACTACATCTTGAATCAAATCTGATGAACACTGATGAAGACTTAGGTATAACAGAGTTTAGTTAACGTAGGATACGTGTCATTGTTGAGGAGGAAAGCAGGAGTTTGTCATGTTAATGTTGCAAAGATTTGGGGTTTGAAAGCAAAAATGTAAACATTAGCTCTTCAGTCACCTAAACTGGCCCAATCCCACTATTGTTATGAGCCTCCAGGGCTCAGAGGAAGTTCTCCCCAAAAAGAAGCCGTAACCCCCCCCCCCCAGCCAGATTTCCCATATGGAGTGATTTAGAGGTGTCTGGTTTACTGCCCAGCCCCCAGGGAACACTTCCCCTTTCCCCTCTCCTCAGTCCGACCTGAAGCTCGGGAGGTGGAAATCTCCTCTGTCCTTCCTCATTGTCTGCTCTGTTGCCACCCAGCATGTCTGAGCTTTTATTGCGGTGTTTTCTCATGTCCTGTCTTTCCGCTGCCGTTGCTGGTGTGAAGAATCGCAGGCTGCACTAACTTTTACCCTCACGAGAACAGAAAATTCACATTAAACAATGACGATTGAGGGATTTTGTGCAGAAAAACTTGTACGTATGGAGCAACAGTCGGGAACTTGTATATCATGTCTGAACAAATGGAGGTCTGTATAAAATGTAAGAATATCTGGCTATAAAATATACGTGTGCAACTGTCCGGTGTGCCACAGGCTAGACACGGTGTTAACAGCGTTAATGATGTGTATTTCCAGGCTGGGGATGGTACTGGGCAGTAGCCAGCTCTGCAGGTGTCCCATTCCCATTTCGTGCAAGCTGTCTGATCCCCTGAAAGTGATTCCAGATGGGCTCAAGGAGGGTGGGATACAGTGAACCCCGTCTGCCCATTCACAGTATACACAATTATCAGCTTGAGCTCCCCCATGATCTACCTCTATGAAAGGAGCAATGCAAGGGTTAAGAAAACATTTAAACCCAGTGGGAGGATTGTGTTTCTTTATCTAAATGCAAAATGTTGTGAAACTAAATGGTTGGCTAGCTTCAGTAGCAACGTCAACACGTTTGCTTTGCTTTTCACTGCCCCAGCGGTGCCTCACACTAAGCAAATTGGCCACGCCATGACAAAAAGCCCAAGGGTTTAGCAGCCGTCTGTCTCTACATAAAAGTGTCCTCTGAGGTGGACACAGGCAGCTGTGCCATGAAGAGAAGCTTAGGAGTATGCAGGATAAATGAGCTAAAAATACGGCTGCCTGCAGGCGAATAAACTAATAAATAATGATTTGGTCTAGATAAATAATGGAGATAGACTGCTGTTGGCATCCACCTGTGTTTCAATGATGTGGAACATGTCGGCTCCGCTGCCAGCCAGCCGGTTGGGTATCCTGATGTCCACAGTGGAGCCAGGCAACCTGCTGGGCCCCTTGTTTATGGCCTGGAACCACATCACAAGGAGACGAGAAAAGATGGAGACAAAGGGAAAGAAAAGTGAATATATAGAGAGTCATCTCCAAATACTAAAAATCCTACATGGCCTCTGCTAGCAGTACCTGAAAAGTGAGATTAAGAGGCTGAAAGTCACACTCCATGTCTTCCAACTGGACGAAGCGAGAGGCATCGATGTAGTTTCCGTACACAAAGGAGCTCGGTGTCACCACCCTGCAGATAACGGAGGGATTGAAAGATGATGCATTCACATTAACTATTTATTCCAATAACCTTAAAAATAGCCTCATGAACATCTCTGGCTTCAGTCATGTTATCAGCTGAACAGCAGAGATTCACTTAGCAGTTGAGATATGCGTCAGATGAGTCCAGCTTTGCTCTGAAGCCTCCCCTCACAAAGACAGACAGCACACACAGCAGCTTTATCAGATGTCAGACTTGTGCCGGATTTGGGCTGTTTTACATCTCTTTCCCTTCCCTGTGGAGCAGAGCTATGATAAAGCCTTCAGAGATAAGGCTTTTCAAGTTGACATGCTCCATACTGACAAAAAACACTCCCTCTCCTCCCAACAGCCAACAGATGGGAAACCAGTTCAAGCTGGTTTCAGCTTTAAGTTTGTATAATAGTAACGACGCCGTTATGGTTCGTCTTGTTCATACCCAGTAATAGTCGTGTCGGTCTCATGAACCAGAGGGATGGACAGATCCAAGCTGTTGTCAGAGAGGTTGTGCTCAGGATTGGCGCTGCAACAAACAAGGAACAGTTACCGTAAGTTATTCAGTCATTTTGTAAATCAATTCATTTACGGTATACAAGATGAAACTCCACAAAACTGCATTTTGCTCTACAGGGCATAAAGTTGGGCACATTTAAGGGGATTCATAATTTAATTCACAGGTAACAAAAAAAACTATTGTTATGCACTAACATGTGAGACTCTTAAGACTTACCTTTTTGCTTGAACTAAGAACTGTAATGTGTCATTTTCCCCAGAGAGCTGACTCGTGTCAAAAATCACTGCAAAATGATACTGGGGAGAAAAAGAGAGAATAAACCAGGGGTTCTGCAACCAATGCAATTCTGACATTATGCAATTAGTTCTCTCTTGTTTTGAGCTACCTTAGTCTGCGCTCTCATGAAGGGAAATCCCACGCTGCATTTGAGGAAGTCCAAATCAACAAGTCCACAGGAAATACCCTTCTCTTCCTGCAAAAAGACAGATAGACAGAGAGTGAGAGGAGGAGATAAAGTCAGACAGACTGGAGACAGAGTGGGAGACAGTCACAGTGATACAAGTCACAAAGAGGAAGACAAAGTAGACTGTGATAGGGAACACTCAGTTTTGATAAGTTACCGAGCAAAAAAGACTCAGCAAAGGCTTTGGGTGGTAAAATAAATGCAAATATCATAGATAACGTAATTGACTACATATGCACGGCGAAAAGCAACAGTATAACCTCTACTGCAGCTTTAAAAACACACAGGGACACACACACACACACACACACACACACCTGCCAACATATACAGCAAGATCAAAGTGTATTGTTAGAAATAGACCTTCTATATGTAAAAGAATAGGTACTCGTTTTTTTATTGAAGTTCTAAATTAGGTTAAACGAAGAATGTACAAAGCAGTGATGGCACACACACATCTGAGCGGGTGGGTAATTGGACAACCTCCAGGCTGCGTGTTTGGAAGCTTGTCTAAACAACATGGAGCTTCACCGGCTGCGCTGTGTAAACACTCGGGCCTTGACCCGACGAGGAGTAAGAATTCTTTTAGCGAGAGTTCACAAAGAGGCTGTCGGCTGAGCTCGTGTGCTGGGAGCATAAAAGAGGGCAGAAATTATTCACGACTAAGTTTTGAAAAAAAAAGACAGACTATAGCGCTCCTGGAACATTCAGCAGGGGGCTTAAGGTAAGTCATACAAAACGTCTGCATGCGTCGGCTGCTGTCCAGTTTGGGCTTGTGTTTATAACATGTTTCCAAAAGAGATAAAGAAAAGAGGTGGGAAGGTTGTGTCTCTGCTGACATATTTAAAGGTAGACATCCATCCACAGTATCATCCACACCGCCATGCCCCTTATTCAGCAAATTCCCAGTGTAAATCCAGGGTGTGGCTGTTCCCTCCATCTTCATTGAGTCAGCTTAAATAAGCAGCGCTGCCCTTTGCATGGAGACTATGGCGAGCCCTGTAGGGGGAGGTTGGGACCCCAGCACAACTGGCAATGATGGAATTTCCTCTATTTCCTGTATTCCTTCATGAAGCTGCGCAAACACTGCCTGCCCCATGGGGCTGGGCAGGATTGGGGAAGTCAGCCTGTTTACCCATCATCCACCTGGCAGCTCTTGAGAGAGAGCAGAGCACTCAGACATATGGCCTGTTGTGCCTCCACGGGGAGAAAAGTGACAAAGTGTGTTTGTTCAGCACTTCTTCACTTTCTTTCTCTTGTCTTTCTCTGTCGGGAACAAATACACGCTGGGATTTTCACAAATGGCAGGCCCACTAAACATCACCAGGATTGTTTACCGTGCTTTAGTGTCAGCTGAAGCCTCTGCTGGAGTAGAACATTAGTGTGGATGACAACACACAGAAAGCCCATTTTCTCCATGTCTCTTTATGTCGCCATCCACTTTGGTATTTATACATTTGGCTCTACTTTGGTCTACCTTTTCCAAGTCAGTGTCATTGCCTGCTTTCCACATAGGTATGAAGATTAAGATCTACCATTGGCTTACATAGCATGTGCAAAGCTGCATCCCCTCAGACAAGAAAGCCAGTGATTCGTATATTCTTAGGTTTGAAGGACCACTGACAATTCACAACTTCACACATTTCACAGTTGCATTCCCACTTTCTGGACTCTGGACTGAAGTATTCAGATCCACTTTTTAAGTAAAAGTAGTAATGCCAAACAATAATAATACTCCATTACAAGTAAAAGTCCTGCATTCAAAATGTCACTAATTAACAATAAAGAAGTATTATCAGCAAAATGTACTTAAAGTATAAAAAGTATTCATTCTGCAGAATGGCCCCTTTCAGAGTGGTGGATATATACACTGATTATAAAATGTGAAATTTAGCATACATTTGTTAAATTGTGACATCGTGTATGTCATTATTGTACAAACACCCATAAATAATGTGGTGTTGATTTCAAATATCACCCTGCCTAACAACCCAAAAACTCGTATTTTAATACTACGAACTTTATAATTAGATTGCAGTGTGGTTTTACCTAATAAATCATACTATTTAGAGGCAGGTAGGTTTGTGTGTAAAGTCATAATCTGCAAAGTAAAGCAAAACTATGGCTTTCAGGTAAATGTGGAAGTGGAGGTACGATATTGACCTCTGAAATGGAGTGGGGTAGAAGTATAACCCACTGGCACAAAACATCTGCTACAAAAAAAAAAGAGCTAGAACTAACAATTCAAGCATTTCAGAGAAAAAAAAACAGAAGCCGGTGTCTGTGGATCCCACGGGAGTGAAGGCAGTGCTCCTGACACCAATTCACCTCCACAGCTTTCTGACAGCTTGTGTTGCAAGAACAACAGACAGATAACACACCCCACTCTCAAATATGAGGGGGGAGCACAAGTTCACGCTTCGCTCACTGGAGAAAAAGCCTCAGGGGAGGATTGGAAGCTTAACCTAAACTTTACAAAAAGGGGTCACATCACCACCTTGGACTTCGCCAGTAGTAATTAAAAGTGTCTCAAAGAGCATACGGCAGTAAATCTGCTCGGTTTCCTCTTTGTCATCTCTTCATGCTGTTCACTTCCTGCTCCCTTTGTGCAGTGGGCCACCCTGACTTATCAGGTTCCAGAGCAAAATGAGCCTCTGTGGCTGCTGGTAACCTGATACTTAATTAGCTCATTAGATTAGCTATGAAACTCAAACTGAAACACTGTTTTTCTAATATTTGCCTGCAGCATGTGTTCTATTTTAATTCAATTCCAGCTTTGTTGTTTTAAAAAAAAAATCATGTCACAGGTTATGTGCCTTAAAGAGATGATCTTATCCATCACAGGGGAGCAAAACCCAGCTGGAGGATAAACACAAGGTCCATTATGAGGGCAAAAGCCTTCATGATGGATGTTGTCCTCCCTAACATCTGCTGAGCCTGTGCAAGCTCGTGTCAGAGCGCTCTGACTGACGTGGCGTCTTTTTTCAGCTGCGAGCGGACCCGCTGGCCTCTTTGCAACAAGCGAGCGAACAGACGTGTGCAGAGGCAGCGGTGGCCGCTGTGAAACCCATCCACATGCAGCACGGCGTGGAAAATCTCCCAGGTATAATGTGGGGATGGCAGTGGGTAGACATTTCTTTAACAGAGACAGAATGATGAAATAGTTTTCTGCTCGAGGTCAAAGAGTGGGAGGAGCAGACCCGATCAGTATCCTCATGAAGGTCAGCCATAAATCCTCATTTTACATACCTGCATTAAATATGGCCCCCCCCCCCCCCTTTTTTTTTTTACATGAGTAATGCGATTTGAACGGCACATAAGTCAAGCTTATGGGAATATGAGGTATGTATGTTCTGATTTGTTCTCATGCACACAGCTCATACGTTGTTGACATGGTGTGTCTGCCTTGAATAAGTCAGAGAAGCGTGTGACAGGTCAGCCAGAGGAGCTGTGAGATGGGACAGCTGCTGCTGCTGCTGCTGCTGGGCCTCTCCTGCTCTTCATCCTGTCCTCTTGCAGGCCTGTCTTTTTGTATGCTTCACTGTTTAGACTGCGCTCTTGACATTGAATCAGGAGTCTGAATCTTTCGGAAAATGTACGTCTCAGTTGAAAACTGATGATATTCAGCCGATACGTATGTAAAATAAATGTGGTCCACTTCATCCACAACTTTTCAGCCAAACAGCCAAATACATTTCAGAAACAAACATTGTGCACTTCATTAAACAAACAGCCGATACTTCAACAGCAACAAGAGTAACAGACCTTCTGCCAGAAGTTGATGTAGAAAACGTCTCTGGAGAAGTTGAAGTAGATGTTGGTGTCGTAGGCGTCGTCCCCAGCGTTAGAGATGGTCAGGTTCAAAGAGACATTCTTCACTCCTCCGAGGGCCAAATGGGGTATGCTATGAAACCTGATGGGAACATAAAATAAACAATGCATGTTAGAGAATAAACAAGCTTCTTATGACAACTGTGGCATGTCACAGGAGGAGCAGTAAGCAAAGATTTATATCAACATCAAATCTAAGTTTGTCTTATTTTGAAATCTTTGCTTTAAAAGTTAACAAAGAGTGGCCTTACAATTCTTGTTTTTCAGGCTAAAACAAAGAAGATGTAAAACTACTGCTCCCCATGACACACACATGCTGTCACTAAATGTACAAAGAGCAAAAGATACACAATAAAAAGAAAGGGAACTCCCTAAGTATGGAAAAACCTATGGATATCCTCCAAGCATGCGTCATGGTTCCACTACCCACACCCACATGGCCTATGACGACAGCTTGCTTCCTCAGGACTGAAGAAACAGACAGAGAATGAATCTAAACTGTTGAGGAAGTCGACGTTTTTTACCCAGAGAGCAACAGTTTCCCGTGAAGCCTCAGGTCTGCAGCACAGTCGTCTGACAGGCAGTTCTTCTCGAACCAAGTCTAGAGAGGAAACAGTAAAGTACACAGTTCATCTGACATCACACACACAACACATTAACTCCACATTCAGACTAGGGGGCAGTATTGTGTTGTTGATGAAGCTATCCAGTAGATTTCTTTTATCTGGGAAGGACGCAATCTTTACTCTTTCTGGTCTCTCTTTAATCAGTCAGAGGATGGTCTTTGGTTTCAGGCTAAATCATGAAAGGAAACTTAAGTCAAGCGGTAAAGTTCGATGTAACGTTGATGAGCTTCAGATAAATGGATTCTGTAGGTGCTGAAAGGGGCAAATCCCTCCGTTTTTTAAGAAGTGCAGACAGTGGGGAAACACATGTGGGGCAGGTTAGAGGTGGTCGCAAAGAAAATAAATGAATCTGTCTTTTTGGATTTCACTCAAGAAAAGCTAACACAGACAATAATAAGCTGGTAACCCACACCAAATCATTATAACCTCAATTTGGGCTATTTCCTTCATTTCTTCCGTGGTCTAAGGGAAGAAAAAAATGTATTCTTTATAATCAATTGAAGAGATGAATTATAATCTGAATTAGTTGAAAATAACTGCTATGTTAGAGTGATCATCCTTTTATCCTCATCAGCTGCAGCACGCCTGAACCAAAGCATTACCATCAAAGATGATGCGGTATCTGAACAATTTATCAAAATAAATCAAAACGAAATGAAAAGAGGTTTAAATGAAACAGCAACACATTCTCCGTGATGCTCATTTTCTTGCTCAGAACAATGAATTATGTACTTCATTGTGGGGCCAGAATGTTATTTTTCTTCATTGATAACAACTTTAATCATCCATTGTATATCAAAGTCCAACCACAGGAAAATAAAAGTCCAATGATCAGTGTACATTTTGAATTATCACCCTCCTCCGCACCACCATATTAAGATCTTTTTCTCTGGTAACTTACTGTCACCACAGAAAATCAGACATTGAGAAGCCCTGAAACCCTTGGCACCTTAACATAAGATAATTACTACTTACATCTATTTAAACAATATTGATCCCAAACACCATATCATTTCATCTCAAAGTTTTACCTCGTTCCTCGCTGCGATCTCGTTTCCTTTCCTCCATCGTAGCACAGGAGTGAGCGCGGGCAGGTCTCGCTCCTGGTGTCCCGACAGCACATGCCTCCCCAGGCTGTAGGCCACCTCGAACGTGATGGCTGTGAACACGTCCTTCACATCTTTCTGCACAGAGCACAAACAACAAGGCCACAAAACTATTCAAACTAATGTGAAACCTCAAAGAAATAAGTGTCATGCGACAGCCTGGGCGATTATGGTAATTGAACATCTTTCTCCAATTGACGACTGGCACAAAGACTGATTACACTGCAGATTATCATACAGTCTGGATGTGATGTTATCGCTGTAATCACTGTGCGAAAGATCCACAGGGTTAAACGCAGATGTAATTATACTGATAAACCACAAAATTATCTGAATTGGTTTAAATAGACGAGAGAAACGCTCTCTGATTAATTACAATTTCTTTATTGTCATTATGCTGAAAGTAGTAAAAGCAGGGCCACCACTAGCTTTCCAGCAAAGGAAACACATGGATCGTTTTTTTAACCTGTTGGCACTGCCTCTGAGAGATATCTTTGCGTTTTTGGCGGCTCCATCTGAGACCACAAATGAAGAGTTTGATTTGGCATCAGGTTTGGAAACAATACAGACGGAATGAAAACAGAGAGCTAAATGTGCTCAAATCCCATATCTTCATTAGATGACAGCGCTGAAAGACGTACATGGGAAAAGCAGATACTGATCTCTTCTGTCCATTGCAGTTAAACTCAACTCTTTGAAGGCGGCTTGGTGGGATCTTAGTGTCTAAAAGCTGCAGCAGAAACACACAAGCTCCATGCAACCTGTATCCCTGTGCCCAACTGATGTCCACCAACATGGAGACAAACCCACAATGCAAACACAAAGGGCTTCCCTGTGTTTTCCGGTGGTCACTTAGGCCACTCGTTCTTTCGCACTTTCTCCCTTCGGTCCATTATCGCAGCATTTTCCAGTGGGCACCCACCCATCCTCTTTCCTCAGGCAGGCACTGGGCCAGTCTGGGCTTTGAATACATCACCAGTTGAGCGCACACCCAACTCATCAACAGTGAGAGAGTTAGAGCAGGAAAGAGTCGACGTTAGTGCAGGACATGAATAGACATTTGGGAAATGGTGCTGCGCACAGATAAAGACATGGACCAGAAAAAAATCAGTTTGTAGAGATATTCTGTCGTTCTTTGATTGGCTCTACCACTGATAGTTGAAAATGTATTTTTAATATCATCTAATCGTGACTAATCAATTAAAAAACAAAGAAAAACAGCACATAGTTAGAGAATCATTTTGTCAATCAAATAATCCACAAACTGCTTTCAGCTCTAATTGAAAATGACAACATTATTTGGCCAGTATTGGTCAGTAGAAAGGCTGAGGCAGGAGGTTGACCTCACATCCTTCACTGGACTGCAGTTCATGCCTCATTAAACTTATAGAGACCGTGTTGTTCCAGTAGTATGTCGGCTCAGCTGGGAGGTAACACGACACAATGTTGTAGTCAGTGCTGGAATACTATGTGAGGCACCAGCGAAGCCCTCGGCCTCAACAGCCATTAAAGCAGAATGCTTGAAATGGCCCCTGTCCACTGGCCTCTGAGTGAACTGACCCCCTGAGACTTGACTGCCACAAACTCACACCGCTTATCTCACATTTTCAGAAAGCCACAGGAGAACTTGGGGACATAACGACCTGAAATCAAACGCGGCGTTTTTGAACAATCTCATGCTTAAAGAGTGTCTTTTATGCAAGTAAACAGGCATAATCTTTCCATTAAACTAGTGTGCTCTGTTCTTTTTTTAAACAGAGCATCTATTATTGTGCACGTACAGGGTCACTTTCCTCTTGAAACACCGCTGACTGACTGGAGAGCTCTCAGGACTCACAGCAAGCTCACATTAGAAGTGCCGGAGGCTTGTCCGGTAACACTTGGCCTCAGCTTTTACTATCCCTTGATCAATGCTGCCAATTGCCCCACCCGTGTCCACACCCCAGGCCCAGTCACCTACTCACTCCTGATCCTGCCTTTAATTCCTGTATTTATGGAACAGAGGAGTTCCTGCGCTCCAGCTGAGAAAGACACAGGCTTGTGTTTACTGCCTGCTACCTATAACTTTATGGAAAGAAACGCAACAACTGTTCCTTACATGCTGGTGAAGCAAAGGCTTCCACTGTGTTAATTTAAATATAGAGGCTGCAGGGTGGGCCAATGAACGTGGACATATAAAACTACAGGTTAATATCAGTTTCTGCGTGTTTTAAAGCAATAGTATACGGCATTTGAAAGAAGAAATAAAACATTTGTCCTCTTAGAAATGAAATAAAATACAAATACATGTTTTCACTTATTTACACAGTGGTTGTATGTTGTGTGGGTTTGATGCACATACTTCTTGTGTTTTTCCTTGCTTGGTTTTGTTATTTACTTGTGTTCTCTTCATATATTGTGTTGTATATTCTAGCATTATGTACATAATTTACATCTTACATAGTCCTTCATTTACATTTACAAAAATCATTTATTTCTAATTTTCTTATATTTCTTTATTCTTAAATAAGAGCAACTGTAACGTACCAATTCACCTCCGGGATTAATACATTATTTCTGATTCCAGATGGTTCCAGATCTCTGAATGTCCAACACAAGTTGTTCAAGAGTTTCAAACAGGTCTGACGCTGTGCTCAGTCTATTTCACTCCTGAACATTGTGGATGTCACGTTCCTATAGCTAGCTAGTTACATAGATACACCTATGTATTGACAGGACAATGGCGACAAGCGTGAATGAAATGGATGCAGCTTTGGAGGTTGCTGTCATTCGGCATAGAGAAATAACACACCCAATATGCATATTTCTTTGATAATTGTGAGAACTGCTCCTCGCTTCCACGGTGACTGTAAAGTACGTCAGCAAGATGAATAGATCAGTCATTTAGTCTGATTATCAGGTAGTTTTAGTAAACGGGGGTATTTCTGTCTGTTTTGATACTGGGAGGTTTCAAATATTAAACATAGTGGCTTTAAACACGATGAAGGATTTTTGTTTTCACAGTGTCCTTTGAGTCGGAAATACTGCCAATAAGAAAAGGTAAATTTCCATCACGGCCACTTAAAAATATTCTGAACCCTCTCATCATCCCATGGACAAAATCTCTTATTAATGGTTTCAGTCACGCTGCAGAGATGCCAGCGAACTCAGCAGGAAGCAACTGTTTTCCAGCAGTTCACACCACATTTTGGAAACTGTAAATTCTCAACTATAGGACCAAAAGAAACTACATGTTACAGCAGTTGCAATCTTTTATGACACACTTGATACAAAGTCTTCCTCCCTGATATGCATTTTCCAATTAACTCACAGGACGAAGGACAGCTGGCCATTACGTATATATTTTGAAAGAAAACAACTGGGATTCAAACCTTCACCTACAACAGCCCCTCTCTGTGGAACAAGGTCTTTGCCAATATACTATCTCGGTGTTTATGTTCACACTCAGGACCCATTTATTTGGTACCGCAGAGCATGCCTCCCACCTTACCATCCATTCTTTCCCCTTCATTTCCCTTTCTGCTGCCTGTATGACTCTTTCCCACACATCTGTGCTCCATGCATGCATGTTTTAGGAGCAAAAATACTGCTACCGTGTGAATTCATCTGACTTTACTGAACATATAGATTTCACCCTGAACACTGGTTGAGCTTTACTCCAGTTATACTCTTGTGTTGCAAGCTCTGACATCTCGCATGTTAATCTGATCAACAAGATGGCAACGCACCAAACTGGCCCTGCGTGCTCACAGAGCAGCTCCGCCAATGGTGGGTGAGGGGAGGATGACGTCAGGCTGCAAAAAAGGCTCTGATCTTCAGATTAAACGCCTCGTGCTTGGCTGAAACGCTCGGGAGCCTCTCTCCATCGCCTCAAAAGCGTATAGCTTAAGCCCGGTCATGGGAAGTCTTTATTAACTTGTGAGTGAAACGCAGCATACAGCACTCCTTTTAAGGACAATGGATGTTTGGATGATTTGCAGGTTGAGGCCATTTCATTAAAGGGCGAAGCGCCCGGGAATCTTGGTTTAGATGGAAAAAGCTTTTTAGTTAAGTGATGAATGGATTCAGCCTGTGAAAGGTTGGGGTTACGTGTGTCCTGAGACACACGGAGACAACTTGAAATTAAAAGTATTTACAGTAATGCCTGCAGCATATGGCAGACATGCACTTAGGCAGCTTATCTCAGTTTGTCCTTGGAAAAATGTCGAGAAGTGAGACAATTGCTTAAGTTTTTATTGTATTTTATCTCTCTGCCAGATTGACTTCAGGTCAAACTACAGCAGCTGCTCAGCTCAGAATAGGTTAGCAGATGTTGAGAAGCCTAGAATGACAAACTGCGTAGGAGTAGGAAGGAGTGTCGTCCAGTTGTTTTAGTTAAACCATTTTAGAGCTGTCAGGTATGAACAGCTTCATTCTGTCTGTGGAAACGATCCTTGTCCTCCTAAATCTCTCTGGTAACGTGGGTCATGACAGAAAGATCAGACTGTGTACCTGCTTTGGCACCATACAATCTCAATCTCTATTCATAAACCAGAACAGATTGCACATCTATTAAGAAATCCTATGACTCCTCCTCATATTTAACAGAATTCGTTAAATCTCCTCAGACTTGATTTATCTCCTACGAACTTCACTCATATCACAACAAGCGTCCTTCACATACAGAGGAAATCCCCAAAGGTGCAGCTCCTCAGTTCTCACTTCTGTTGTCAGTGACGCGATATTTATTTTCAAAAAATGTGAAAAACTTCCTTCAAGGACATTGTCAAGGACCTCTTATGAGTATGAGAATGAGTGCAGCTGCCTCTAAACCTGGTGATTGTTTTTTTTTTACTGTTATGCTCTTTATGTGCTTTTCCTGTTGCTGTTTTCTTTAAGTGTGCCTCGATTGTTCAGTTCCTGCACCCACCACTGTGCCCTCATAGCCTTGTCATTTCAAATGAGGTGTTTGTCTGCCTCTTGTCATTTTTGTGGTTCTTTTTTGTCAATTTACATGAATTTTTGTCATGTTTCTGGTCTTATTTTAGAATTATGTGATTTATCTTTGGACATTTCAGGGCAGCGGAACAAGCTGTTAACCCAACACTGACACATTATCACCTAATAAAGGTTATATTGTATTAGCAAATAGTTGCTTATTTACACATCAGGCAGACATTAGCATTCATGTGGAGTGGTGTTTCTGGCCATCTGGTGAATGTAAGTCCACTATTAACTCTCCTAGAAGCTCTATTTTTTGTCTCTGGAGGGAAATATCTGGCTGTTTACCTGCTAAATGCTCCTGTCTGCTGTTTGGTGATGGGCATCTGGCGGATCAGTAGTTTATCAGCGTTTTCACTGAAAACAGCTGCCTGCTGCTGCTGAAAACGAACCTGATGAGACCAGTGAGAGGGAACCAGAAAGCAACGTTATCATTCGTTAAGAGTCCTGTTTCTGGTGAATGTGAGGTCTAATATCTCTTTTAGCGCTGTTTTTGGTTTCCGACGCATAAGGGAACTACTTTAGCTGCTAAATGCTCAATTTTATTCACCAGCTAGTCGCTAACTGTGTCTGTTGTTTGGTGCAGAGCAGGTAGTGTAAAGCGGGTTATTAGAGTATTTTGGCGGAACTTCTTTAATCCATTTTTAATATAAAAATATGTTGCATTGTGAAGCAAGATGTCTGAAACAATGACATGAATCAGTGAAAGTAACCATGTTCTGAATCACCCGTGTGCTGGGGGAAAGTTACAAGTCAACAAAAAATGCACTTAGGTTTTAATACCTTCACCGTGTCCAAAACCAAACTATTCTGAGTAATCCGAAAAGGCCAGACTACCAGTCATACCAATTGTATGTAGTATGCCTTTGAAAATGGTTCCCATTCAACATGAGCCATGTTTACTCCAACCACTGGAATATAATGCAACCCGTCTGATGTTAGCAGTAGGCAGTGATTCTCAGATGTCTGTCCAGCTTCAGGCACCAACCTGATAAATCACACACTGCAACTCCACAACCTGTTGTGGATCAAAACACACTTTTCCCAGAAAACTGACAAGATTTACAAAAGAGAGAACGGCAGTGTTCAGAGCTCATCGCACATTGTGTCTAGTACAAAAGCAAATATGCTCTTTCAGTGAAAACATAAATCAACCAAATCCTAACATTTAGCAAGAAGACTGAGTGCTGCTAGAGGCGGTGGTGTGTAATGTCTCCCATGAGCAAACAAGCATTTCCCTCTGGCTTAAAACAGAGGAGCACCATCACTGAACTGACAGGAAACGTACACCATGTGTACTGTCATGCACGAGGCTGCATCACGACTAAACACCAATAAATACCATGTTGCTCTTAACGCAGCATGCAAGCAAGAACATCCACTTGCACACAACAGTACATGCTCTTCAAAACCTTTCCCCTAAAACATACAAACAAAAGCATGAAGCTCTTTGCATCATACTTTGAGTAAAATGCCCCCCTCAATAAAGATAAAGATCCCAAGGAGATATACATCCCGTTCGCCTTGGAGAATCCAAGTCTATTGAATTTATTGCTTTTTAAAACAACGTTCACGTAAACACAAATTACAGGAAACTTTTATGGTCTCGCATGCATCATGAAGAAGGCATTCAACATTTGACCCTTGGACAGTTAAAACCACAGCTGGGATTTATAAAGGAGGAGAGAAAGGTGCCTCACTTCCCCGTTGGAAATTGGCAGATGGAAGAGGTTTACTGCTCAAACATACCACATTCTTCAGCGTGCTATTTTTTTTTTATACCACATTCCATCAACAACGACTTGATTTAACACCAATGCTAACTATAGCTGGATTTGTTTCATATCTGGATCTGGGCCAGCCACCTATAAATACACAGATGTGTTCCCTCATATAACAGTTGCTCCTCACTCAACTCCCGCATTGTTCTGTTCCTCACACATTATTTGTTTCTGTGCTATATTCAGTATCTTTCTACGTCTCATTTGAGAGCATTACAAGGCGTTTCACTCTTGAAATGACCCCGAAGCCGAGCTCTGGAAGGTCAGCAGCAACAGGAGCAGAACTGATGGGGAATTAGTCTAACGGATTCTGCATTATGACCTCTTCATTCCCCAAATTCTCGACCCGTCACGTCTAGCTACCTTTAACCCCTCGCTGATCTCTATTGTAACCTGACTGACGAGGTTCGGAGTCACCACAAGGACAAATGCACGGCTCTCCTGAGAAGCAGAACAAACTTAGTGCTGAGGGGGGGGGGGGAATGAATCCAGATGAGATCCTTTTAAGGAAGCAGATTTGAGTCTTGAGAATATAATGCACTAGGTAGCAAGTAAGGAGTGATTTCAGACAGTGTTTTATTGGGTTTTACTCATCTAACTAAAAGCACCAGAGTTTGTGAAATGTCATTGCTGTTTAGAAACAACAACAAGCATCTGAAGATTTCCTCTCTTTGAGAGATTAACTCCCCTCAACGTCCTGATAAACGTTATCTCTGCATAAACAGGAAGTTTGTTATCTGAACTCTTTTCACATTTCCCAAAAGAATGAAGATCACTTAATACATTTCACAGTTGCTGATTTATGCCCCATGTCGTGACAGTTTAAACAATGCAACACTGTAATTGCGTGCGTTTGCTGACAATTGCTATTTGACCCGCTGATAGATGAGATACCAGCAATGAGGAGCAACTCAAAATGTGCCGCTTTCAAAATGGAGTTCAGAGTGTTTGTGTGTCTGCTTCATCCATGTGATAGAGGAGGTCTCCAGATGCTTCCTGCAGCCAATTTCGTCACTGTGCACAAAATCTGGGTCACTTTTAGTTCACTGTTCTTGTTGGAGCCATTGTTTTTAGACAAAGCCCTGATAAAACTGCAGCATGGCAACACTAATTCGTCAAATCCACCTGAGCAAGGCAGGTTACAGTCTCCCCTGGACATAAATAAACGTCTTGTGTATATATTTGTTCCACTTCCTTTGTGGCGGATCTCGCCTGTTTACACGGCAAGCAGAATTTGATGTGGACGTCACCACGTCAGGAATATACACTAATATTAACAAACGGGTCAAGCAGTGGGAAATGACAACGGGGTCGCTAAGGAAGCGTGGTGACGATGCCAAGTGATGAAGTAATCACGGCCTAAGGTCCTATCCTGGCGTGGTGAAGCACAGGCCCCATCACACTTATCACGTTTTGACCCGACGCGCACACACACTGAACACCCGCACGCACACACATACGCGTTTCCTCTGCAGTGGAAGTGGGAATCATGGCAAGAGAAGCTCTTTCATTGTGGTCAGACTTGGCCACCCATTACGTTGCCTTGCGGTAGCATCGTGTGGCAGCACCGCGGCCAAAAGACTGCGGAAACATTTTGCCCAGCGTGCTTAGCTGCCAAAATCAACAAATCATCAAATCTGCCCAACCTTTAGTCAGTCTTGATATGAGTAACAGCGATGCATTTACTATGGCAACAACACAGAGCATGTCTAATGAGCAGCCATAGCAAAAAAAACAACAAAAAAAAAACCCTCACTTACATCTTCTCTGCACACGCATGAAAGGAACTTCATGCAAAATTTGGCTTGTTTTACTGGAACAAAAGTCTGTCGGCTGTGCACTCCCAAAACAAGCCTGGAGAAGAACTGTTTAATGTTCACTCTGACACGACCATGTAGGGAAATCCTGACCAAAATATTACCCTGAGCTAGAACCTGAATAGCTCTTCTTTGGTATCCAGTACATCCAGTACAATACTTGCAGAAAAAGCATTCCGCTGAACTTATTCACATGACAGTGTCTATGTCATTTTCCACGCGATTTATTATCGCAGTGCACTGCTCGTATATTTTACCCTTTTTTTTTTTTCATTATAGTCTTTATAAATAGATTTGCTGCCATGTGTAACAGAAGACAGCTGGATATGATTACCGTCCTGCTATATACTTTCATTGTATCAGCTCTCTTGGCCGGAGGTAAATGAAACCGGGGGAACGGCATCAAGGGGATTGCACGTTTCTGTTGAACTGTAAAGAGGCAAACAAAGCAGGCAGTGTGGCAGCGGCTCCGCTCTGGGTTTCCACGTGCCAGACAGTGTTGAGGGACTTTGTCTTACTGGAGATTCTTTGGGATCCAGCGACAGGAACTCCCGCTTTGCTTTACTCTCCAGGGTGTCCTGTTTGGCTATGCAGAGCAGACTTAGGTCAAACAGTAAGCGTAAATCATTTTTCACATTTGTTTTGACGTCTTTGGAGGGAACAGATTAGTGGATTTCACTGCGTAATGTAGTTCAAATACTGTCAGGTAAGTGGCCAATCACAGAACAGGGTAGCACACTGTCTGCCAGTTACTTTTGTGGGAGCCAAATTCAAGTCTTGAAAACTACACTTCATGTCCGGCACTATATCCATGAAGTTAAAGAAACTTAAGATAACACTTCAATGTTATGAGGCTTGAAATTAGTTTTTTTTTCTCCCCATTGTTCCAAAATCCAAGTTGACATATTTAAATCTCTTCTTCTGACTGACCAACAGCCCAGAACCCAAAGATATTCTGTTTACTGTCGAAGAAGACCAAGAAAACATGCAGACATTTTTAAGGATTAGCCACATCAATAAATTGACAAATTATTTTTGTTCAACTATTTTGACTTTATCATTTGCTAGAGCCGAATTTCACAAGTCAGTCATTTGTGGATATAGGCAGCTTGGTATATGGTACAACTACATACAAGTAGAGCTTACGATGCATAAATCAATAGAATACAATCGTTGACATATTATTTAGCTGCAGTAAATGAAGCTTGTGAAGCTGCAGTATATGTTTGTTGTTGTCTTCTTGGCTTTGTTTTCTAACACAATATAGCATGTCAGCGATGGATCTGTCCATCAAATTTAGCCATATGAGATATGAATGAGGCGCTTTTTGATGCTAACAAGCAGACTCACAGGCAGGTTAAAACATTAGCTCCTTTCAATTGCATTTGCAGAGGTAATAATTCTGACAAGCTGGTTGATTCTGTAACTTCATAGACCATCATCCATCAGCTCATCTAGCCGGTCTGATAATCTCCTGCATTCTATTGCTCAAATCCAACGTGTATCTAGTTTTTCCGTTCAGTCATAAGAGACTTGTGAGGGCTTCAGTGCATTTAGCTTTGACAGATAGATGTTCATCCTGCAGTTGCCCCACTAACAGCAGCACTCAACAGAGTAAAGTATGGTGGACCTTTAAATACTCCGGTGGTGCCAAGCTAATGTAATGGGGACATGAGATACAGTGGGATGTAGGCCAGAGGAAAGAGGTGGGGAAAGCTAAATTAAAACAGACAACTGTTACAGGCTGGGCTTTAAATGCCTATTTCAGCTCCTCCTTGGAGACTGCGATGCTTCTCCAGAGCTACATAACACCACTCATGACCACGAATAGAATTGGCTCCTGGCATGATTTCAAGGCTCACGTGCACTGCGCTGTGATTGGACTGCTGGAGTAAAAAGATGTACTTGACGATAGGTAAACTCTCACGAGACGTAAACGTGCCATGAGATGAGTAGATCGCAAAAGAAGTGCAGGACATCTAACAAAGAAACGTGTTTATTATTAAATGTGTTTATAAGACAAGCAATACACCAAAGCCAAGTGAGCAGTAACAGCCAGCCTCCAACCAAATAGTACTTGATACTATAAATAATGAATGCTTTGTAGTTTATAGTAAGACGTATGTCACAATGTAATGTTGACATTACACCTGTAGTATTTTAAATCTACAGACACTTATGTCCTTCATTTAACATATAGCGAGTCTCCATCAGGATGAATTGAACCGACTTTGGTGATCCGTTAACCTTTTAATAGTTTAGTTTATGATGAAATACCTGCAAAACTAATGACATTCCCATTTGCCGCAGCTGTATATTGTGTTTAGTGCAAACTGAGTCGCTAGAGGCTGTAGACTCCGAAAACTAAAATGTCTTCCCTGGTGACTCTTTAAGTTGCCATTCCTCCAACTACTAAAGGGTGCTCCATATTATCCCCAACCTACATACGATTATTGGTATACAGTTATATATATCATTAAATGCATATCAAAAGTCAGGCAAATAAGTTACCTGTTTCATTCACATTTGAACTGCTCCAGTTTTCCCGTCCTTGACGCCACTATAATGAAGTTTAATTGCTGAGGGCTCAAGTGAAGCTATTTCACTAAGACTTGAGACACTACCATACTGCAGAAGGGTAACATGCCAATTGTACAAAATGACTAAATGCAACACATCAAACTGAAGAATTCCCACTTAAAGTCGGTGGCTCTCTTATTAAACGACTCATTGCCGTCTCACGCACACAGCACCTCTGGTCATCTGAACCCTAATCATTCATCAGTCATCACTATGAGGAACTGTTTATCCTTCCTCAATGTGAGGTACAACTGAAGGAAAGGCCTGCATGGAGTTTATTTAGCTAAAAATAACCAAACAAAGACCATCTGGAGGACTGGTATGCTGTTAGCCCATGCCAATGAAAACAAGTTTAAAATGATCAACTAGAAAAGACTTAATGAATTATTAGCTTCTGTACTCTGTGCTCTCTGAATAACTCCAACTATGCCCTTGTGTTCTCAACACCACATGATTTACCGGTCGGTCAAGCTTTTTTTACTAGATTTCAGATGGTGAAAATTGAGCGTGTCTGTTCCATTCCTGTTGCTGCCTGTACAGTACAGAACAATCCAACTTTAACAGTGCCTTATTCATTTAAGCTGTTAACTGAGGTCCTTTTAAAGTGTTTGAATAATTCGTAAAGTCAACAAATGGGGTCTACAGATGGTCAGCGTAGTTTCAAACGTGAGAGTGGCTCAGAATAGCTCATGGCCCGCTTCCACCGGCCCTCATGCACCAGGGGTTGAGCAATCAACTCTGACGTGAGGGTTTTCCATCAGCAGCGCCAGCACACAGCTCCTGTTGACACAACAGCAGCCCAGCACCCTGCTGTGTTTTAGCTGAGGGAAGGGTGGGGCAGGGGGGTGCACAATCCCCACCCCCCCCCCACCCACCCTTAAGGATGCAGTCAGGCAACCAGCTGGTTTGCATTAGCATACCTCTTCTGGGGAATGGGAGGACTGGCTCATGTGGGCAGACACATGAGGAAGATAAATGATGCGATTGGGCATGGAGACTTTACTCATCTCAGAGCGGAGCCAGATCACATCTGATTATGGTGATTCTTTAGCTCTTCTCTGCAATAAAAACCACATACTTTATGATGATGAGGACTCATGGCAGACACTTATCTTGCTAGGTCGTAATCTTTGCCCCCTTTCATACATATCTAAGGTCATTCAGCCTGTAAACAGTTTGGCAAAGTGGTAATTTGGGCACCACGCCTTTACCGTCCTGTGTGGCTTTTCAGCTTATGGTAACTCTGGGAATCTCACCTCTTCTTTTAGCTGCTAAGCAGGTGGAATTTGTTCTTACATATGGAGAAGAAAACGACAATCCACACAGCTAGAGTGCAACCATGCTGCACTTCACACCTCAGTCAAGCCAATCCAAATACTCCCACAGACGAAAGATGTAATGTTATCTGCGTCATCTGTAAACTGAAATATGTGTTAATAGTTAAACAATTCTTATATCCTTTAATAAGCTGGAGCCAGGAGACAGTAAACTTAGCTTAGCATAACCGCTGGAAACAGGGGAACAACTACTACTGCTGCTTCGTACAAAAACTGAAACCTAAAAACAACAAGTTGAATACTTAAATAAGTTACTGCGTTCGGCAATGGAAAAATGTCGGCACATGATCCCTCATAAATCTGCAAAAATGTTTTCCAAAATTTCCCGAAAAAGAACTATACCTTTAACAACATCAAAGTGTTATTTCATCAAGCAACATTGGGGCCTAAAGCTGCAAAATACGGCTCTCCCCTGATGTAACATCTGGCCTGATGGATGGCACTTAAAGTATAAGTATGTTTATCTCACAGCCAGAGAGATGCTATGGATATGTGGCAGCTACGAGCTTCGACTGAGTGATAATTCACTCGCCCGCCCACACAAAGAAGTTTGGTACAAGTGTTGAAATGTCTGATTTACTTGGGGAAGAAACACCCTACTTACCCTACTCTTATGTGTTGAAACTAAGACAGAGAAGTGAATATTCAATTTGAATTCTTCTATCCGGGTTTTACTAAAGAGCCTAAATATAGACGTGACAGATGTCACTGAATAAACCTTGATAAGTGTGATGCGCATGTTGTGATGAATAAAGTGAGCTTATTGCTGCTTCTGCTGTGTAATATACGCTCATTACAGTCTGAAGGGGTTGAAGGAAGAGAGGCAGGCGTGGTAATGACAGCCCCCCTCAGTCGGCAGCTCAGCCTCCCACGGTGAAAGCGCTTGGAGAGCAGAGTGAAGAATGCCAGTGAAATTGACAGGCCTGCAGTGGGCCTCCGCATTAGAGGAGGTGAAACATGGATGGTGCCCTCAGGACGAGGACCCTCTCTGAGGCTACACGAGTAAATCACAGAGGGACAGAATAGAGGGACTATGCGATGACAAAGGAGACTCTGTTTCCTGTTTCTGTCAGTTTCTGCGGACGCACACTTGAGCAGCATGGTTTCACGAACCATCAAGAGCCTGACTGTTACCTTTAACCTAACCCAGCAGGGTGACACTAAGAGCTTCCCAGCAGATGCCTGCAGATCCGTAGCCTTCAGCTGCAGCAGCCGCCGCTCCTACAACACTATGAGATAATGTGATGGACCTTACAGTATCTTGACATCTTAATTTTCCTCTTGTTTTGATCTGTCTAAACACTTTAACTGGAAACATACAGACTTTGATGCTCCCACCAAAAGCCAAAAAAAACAGATAAGAAAGAAAGAAAAACAAACCACATAAGCAAATAACTCACAACACACATCAACATTGCAGGGTGAGAGCACCCAAGGTTATGTGAAAGCAGCGGAGAGTTCAGCTGAGGACATGAGCCGCACATGGACAACCCAACACAAACACAGCCAGCGCTAAGACCGGACAATCCGACCTTACCTTAACGTAGGCGGTGTAGCGCTGGCACTCCTCCCTGTTGATGTCCAAGCTGATCTGCTGGCTCATCTGGCTGATCTGAGATCCGCTTTGAGTGAAGTAGACCCGGGAAGGCTGGCTCTTCTGTCGCTTATCCACATCAGCTGTCAAGTTATACATCAACTCTGTGAAGAGAGACAACAGCACTGTTACACATAACATCAACTGACAGCGACGGTTCTTTGAGTAAAGATAATCTTGAAAAACACTTCAAGTATGCAGGGTTTGGTTTTCTGCTAACGGCCAGCAAAACATGGGGAGAAATAAATTAGCGCTTATTGCAGCAACATTTTTGTGAGTCAGAGGGAAGATGGGAACATGTTTGACATTTCTTGGTCTAATCATCTGATATTACTTTGAGTTAACAAGAGCCTTTTGTGCCATGGTGTGTACAGAGCTAATGTCAGTAGATCTGCCTATAGGTTTGCTACTACGATGAAAAACTGAATGAAAAGCAATGGCTTTGAACAATGAAGAATTTCAATTTCATCTTGAAACTAGACGGAGAATTTATCGTTCATCCACAAGCCAGCAAAGACGTTAACCAACTTATTCGTGTCAGCTAAAACTCAATTTATACAATAAAAACGAGGTTTGTGTGCCGATATTTAACAATTAACAAATATTAACAACAAAAACAGGATGTCATTTTCCAGCTGGTGGGGCAGAAGCAGCATTACTGTGAAAGACAACATTCAATAACAACATTCCTGCTGGTTCCACCCCTGGTCTTAGTGACATTGAGACACTTCAACTGATTGAACAACTTCAAATCTTGAAGTTTTTGAATTGAGAAATCATAAACCTGAAGCAAACATAAACAACATTTCCGAGAAGACCATATATGGGCCTCTGGCCATTTAAGAACCCATTCCTCTGAATGAATCAGCCCTCAGTCTGGAGTAATTGCTTTAAGAGGGTGTCACTCTGGTAAAAACAGTGAGAAAGGTGGCAAACACACCCTCGTCGGACCAAAGCCTACTGTTTCCTGCATCCAACAGAGGAACGCCATGAGCTCACTCCAGAGGAGGCAAAGGAAGGTTTCATTAAAGGGAGTCACCAAACACATAGTGCTACACTTTCCATGGCGTTTGCCAGACGCCTAAACAGAGAGGCTTTATTGCTGCGAGCCAGGACGCAGTCTTTATTTAACGACAGGGCTCCTGCTCCCCTGGGGGGTTTGTGAATGACCACACCCAAACACTGGAACAGGACTGCACCTCAGCACTCGACTTAGCAAAGGATGGAGGGTAAACCATCGGCCAAACGCCCTCACAGGCCAAAGGCTAACCACACCGACCGTCTCCGAGCACGGGGAGAATTACTCAGCATGAGCATGTTTACAAATTCTCCCCATTTAGATGACCACCATGAGTTCAAGGAGTATGAATTTCACTTCCTCACAACACTAAATGACTAAAATATACTCTAAATATGATCAACACCAGTTGAGTGACACATGATGACTGAGATTTATGGCTGTTGAGATTCATTTTCAAAATTCACAGCAACGTCAAGACTCAAGAAAGTCACAGTGCGCTGGACGACAAGAATTATAACGCTTAACTCACAGTAAAACCACAGCTTGTTGTTTTTACATTACTGGTTGTACAGATTAAACACATGAGATATAACGTATTCATTATTAGTTTTAGAGGTGTTGGTAGGAGCTTTTTTCACTTTGGAGGGAGCCAGGCTAGCTGTTTCCCCTGTTTCAAGTCTTTATACTAGGCTTAGGTGATTGCCTCCTCCTGGCCCTCGCTCCAACTTACAGCACACAGATACGAGTGGTATTAATATTGTAGCTCTCTGCAAGAAAACGAATATGAAAATGTTCCAATATATTGAACTATTCCTTTAAGCCACAAAAACTAAACTATGATTCAAGTACTCTGAATTCTGCAAATCTGTGGTAGATGAACTTTGTTGTTTTTAGCAATTATCTACTTAGCTTGCTTACTATTCGGTGTTGTGGAAATGTGTTTTTGTTCCAGTGGGGACTGCGCAAGTAATACCAGTCACAGTTCAGTGTCCCTTTCAGAGTGGACTTCCACTTTGGTGAGGTTTCTCTTGTCAGGATTTGTCCTCACCTATCTGTCCTGGCAGCTGTCTTCCCCTGAAGCGCATGCAGATGGTTACGTTGAAGCAGTTCAGGTTCTGCTGGCCCTCGTGGCACTGCGGCACAGAGATGTTGATGGAGACGGGCAGGAAGATGGACACATCCACCGTAATGACAGGCCGAGTTCTACAACCACATTGACCGACACAAGAACACAGCGTGGGAAAGGCTGGACATTAATACCACTGAGAAGTAGAAAGAAATAGTGCAGTGTCACCGATCCGGTTTCTCACCTCAGCAGGACCACACTATCTGACATGAAGGCTCCAATAGTGACATCTGCAACAAAAACATAAACAGGGTTGATTTGGAAAGCCATAAAGAGGATATGATGGGAATGCAACATCTGCTGACAGCACTCATTACACCTGCAAATCCCAAACAATGCACAGAGGTCTTTAACTGTCATGCTGGCTAAGTCTGAATGTCAGCTGTGGAATGCAGTAAACAGCAGATATGTCCATCACGAGTCTGTGCACTGCTTTGCACAATCAGCATGAGAGTCAGAAACAAACATTTCATACTGTCATCCTTTCCTATTTGATGTTTTCATCTCCCTGATGTGGTTAAGCCTTCATCTATTCTGGTACGACCTTACCTGCGTATCCATTGCCATCCATGTCCACATTGCCGGAGATTGACTGGCCAAACATCTGCAGACCAGGGTTTACACTGCGCCCAGACACTTTCTGTAACAGATGATACCGGCCCTCAAGTTATACATGTGAGCCAACATGGACAAAAGAGAACATTGCATGATTTGTTTTTGCTCTGCGTTTCGTTTTCTCAGCTCATTGTCAGACTGCATCTAGTCCTTTTAACGCAAGTTTATTTTAAACAAGATAAATTGTGTTAATTAGTGAGCCCTGGAGATGCTGGCAGGTGGATTGCTGTTTCCCTCAATCTTTATGCCAAGCTGAGCTAGTCGCCTCCAGGTTCTCGCTCTATACTTCAAAACAGCTCAGTAGTGATGATGTGGCGGCTAAACAGGTGAATTTCAAGATTTAAATACTTTGTAGTCCCTGATAAAAAAGAAGCCCACGAAGAGTGGCCTGCTCTTCATTCAGAGCTATGTGGGGATTCCCGAGGCAACATCACCACCTGCGACCTTACCACAATCCGCTATTTCAACAGCTCGATACACAAGCTGAACGCATGGGTTTCATCAAAATGTAACATTTGCAGGTGAACCTTTAGTGGAACTACTAGAAATGAGGGGAAAGATAATCAAAATGTAATCCTTTGCTTAGTTCTATAAATAAATCGACATGATATTGTCATGTCATGTGACACTCGGAGGAGTTCTTACCATGGAGTATTTTCTGATGATTCCTGTGGCATCCCCATGGTAGATATAAACGGCTCCTCCGTAGTCATCCTCTTTAGGGGCTCCTATGGCTACATCTGAGGAGACAAATAGAGGACAAAAGTGTTTCTGTGAAAAGATGGCAGAGAAATGAATGAGCATGTATGTGACTGTGTGTGTTTGTGAATGTGTACAAAAGCTTTCATTAACTCTGGGAAACAAGCTGTTACAGTAAGTGCCTTAATAGACAGTTAAGTGTCGTTAGTGGCCATAAAGACTTGTGCGACCATTGAGAGAATGGAAACAAGCCTATAAAGTGCTGGCAAGAGCACTGAAACAATGTCTCCTTATCCCATTTGCACAGAAACTCCACATATAAACTTTCTTTTTATAAACCAAAACACTTCCAGGCCATGTGGTGCAGCATACCAAAGCAGAAATGGTAAACAAATGGCACTCTTTTTTTTTTGTTGTTGTAAATATCTCACAATGATTAACTCATTATGTAGAGGTAGAATTAAACAAGTAATGTTTTCTTGTGTGTATTCTGATTTCTACAGTAGTTCTTTCAAATGAAATTGTAGCAGTTAGGTTGTAAATAATAGATTGTCAGTCGGCGAGCAAGTCTGGCTCTTTCGTCACTCAAACAGCGACGAGTTACAGGATGAGTTATGATTCCCAGCTGCCATCTTTCTCTGCACACACACCCACACACACAAATAGAGACGTTGTGCCAGGCTGCAAGCCTCGAGGCGAATCTTGCACGGAGATGAATCCAGGCAGCAGCTCCCGGCCTCGAGTGGGAGATGGACGCCAAGTCGAGCCCTCAAAGCCAAGCCAATGCGAGTGCCAGGAAAACAGACAGTGTAAATGTCTGTGTGTGTGTGTGTGTGTGGATAATTTAGTTTGCATCTGGATGACACACGATGCACACGAGGGTGAGAGAGGGCAATACTTTCTAAAGAGCCCCCTCGCCGCAGGGTAATGAAAACAAAGCGTCTGTGAAAATGACGGGTTTTGTTGCACCTACTGAGACTCTCAAACAGCCAACGATTGCTTGTGTGCTGATGTGGGGAACATAAACTGTGTGACTTTATTACTCACCAGATGACAGAGGAAAGTTTTGTTTCATGACTAAAGCAAAATGTCACTCTAAGAGCAATGAATGCTATTTAAAGGGTTTGCAATTGCTTGGATTTTAGATGATTGACCACTTGTGGACCATTACAAGACCCCCATATGGGTTATGACCGCTCACTAGGGGCTCCAGTGTTGCAAACGGTTTATATGCACAGAGATAGTTAAGTGGTTAAAGGACAAAACCAGTACTTTGGAATTTAAAGACCTCCTTTTTGTTGCATTTCAGGACTCTCTGGCATCTGAGGCACAAGAGGAAATGAATATGTTTTGTTTTGGTTTGCATTGCAGAAGCTGATTCATAAGGATCATTTTAAAGACTCTTCTCTTAATGTATCACTATACACAAAAACAATTTAACTTCAAAAATAACAATATAACAAGTGGATACTACGTCAAGCAGGTTTTACTGCAAGTTTCACATCACAGTGAACTAAATTAAAAACAGTGGCTGCCATGCAAATTAAGAAGTTGTGGCACGGTTGTAAAAAATGGTCAAGACAACTGGACAACACAAGTTAATTATGTTTAATGGACTGAAACACGTTACACATCCAGTGTGGTCCTAGTATGTTAGTGGTTCCCAACCTTTTATGGTTTTTGACCCCTGAACGGAAACCAGTGCCTTGTGACCTCTTGTCACAAGTTTCAGATGCCTTTCAGTTCAACTTCTCAGGTTGTGTTATTGAATTACTATTTACAGCGACTATTTATAGAGAGGTAAAACCAGCAAGTAAGTGGACACTGTTTGTAATAAAACATCTTTATGGATTCATGCATGCAGTTTCTAAATGTTACCACTACTCTGTTATTACTGTACTGACCTTGATATCCATCATCATCTATGTCTCCGATTGCGGTAATGCATTCTCCAAAGTGTGCGTTGAAAGCATTGTCACCACTCAAAACTCCTTCTTCCTCCATCACCCCCTGAAAACAGAAGCAGGCCAGATAACGTCAGTAAAGAGATGTCCTACCGTAGACTGCTGCAGTGAAATTATTGCAGCGCTCCGATAAAATTCTTTGGCCACGACTGCAGTTAGTTGGCTTTTATCCAAAACAATTTAACAACCAAACAGTCAACTTCCTCGCAGTAACTCATAAATACAAAACGTACAAACAGAGGTCCTAGTCTTGGTCGGTTAAATAATTTCACAGCCGAGTCTCACAATGCTCCACTGGTTTTTCTTTTCTAATTTCATGATAATAAACATGGTCAGAAAGAAATCAAACATGAGCAAATCTGAAAATTGACACTACAGACAATGATAACAGTATGGAACTGTTCAGAGAGAGCGGACACACTGGAGTAAAATATATCAGCAGGTTATGGTCTCATGTTCCTGCTGAACCACGAATCCCACTCACATTGCCCTTGCTGAGGTACACAGACACCTGGCCCTCATCCCGGAGCTGGCTGTGCATGGGTGCCCCCACCAGCAGGTCCGACAAGCCGTCCTGGTTCAGATCAACTGCACACAATGAGGAGCCAAAGTAAGAGCCCATCTGGAACCAAGCCGAGCCACAGAGCAATGGGTCAGATCACAGACACTCCTTCAGTTCATACCATTGACATACGATTCACGCTCTGACTGGATTCACCTCCCCTTTTATATATATCTATACCAGCATTAAAGCCACCCTGACTTCCTTTTGTTTACTCTGAATGGAAAGCATTAGCTACCTCCCTGGCTTTGCTTTCTGGCAAGCGTGTTCCTTCTTTAAAATCGCTGTTGCTGTCTAAACACTTCAGGCAGACATAAACAGGGTAGTTCTGACAACAAAAGCAATCAGAGTAGCCGGTTGCAACGAATCACAACGATCCCTGAGGCAGATCAGGTTAAATCAAATATGGTTGAATAGTATAACAACAGCCTCAAAGCATTATATGTAATTCAATGATTAAAAACAGGACTGCCAGAGACCACTGGAAGAATACCACATCCGGGCTCATACCATTTTCCCTGAGGCTTGAAAGCTCTTCACCAAAGACCCACCGTCGATTTTGAAAATGTAAACCTGTGCGGGAGAAAAGCAAATCAGTGTAGCAAGCAACACGAGATGACTTAAATTCAAACAGCTGGAAATAAGACAGAAGAAGAAGTGCCTACTTTTCCACTGCCGCTGTGCTGAGGCGCCCCTGCAGCGATGTCTATTACATTAGGAGAGGAGAAGTGTCCAGCAGTCACAGCGTAGCCTGGAAACAATCATCCGTTGCAGCACATTTTCACTTGTATTTTTAACATTCAACACAATAACCCTCATTAACAAGCTCTTACCAAGGTAGCTGTATCTGTGGGAGTCAACGTCTTCTTTGTTCGGGCTGTAGAAAGAGTCAGACGTCAGGTTGTACACCTTGATCGTCCCAGTCCAGTAGTACGACCCCGGTGCCCCCATCACCACCAGCTCCTGAAAATGAAAAAAATCACATTCATTCACATGACTGTGATTCACCCTCTTCTGCACATCTATAGCCTGCTGAAGAAAAGAGAAAAAAAAAAGTGCTGCTGGGTGAACGTATGGTTAACCAGTGGCCACAGACTGGTTTGTGTTATCTGCTCTCAACCACACAGCCAGATGGCGTGCCAGCTGAAGGGGCCTCCTTTGATGTGATGAGGAATTCACAGTCCAGGAAGAATTGACAGCTGTAAAATGAGTTGTTCACAGCTTTTTGTTGTGATGCTCCACGGATATTAAAGGGACCAGAGCACGGCAATTAAGACGCTCTGCTGCCCTAGAAGTGTAGCCATTGTTCGCTGAGTCCTGGTTTTCAAAACCTGACAGTGTGTCGTCTGTCTCAGAGGATGTGTGTAGTCGCCTGACATGGTAAGGACCTCACTCAGCAGTGAATAGCCCCTGTGCTGTGGTCTCAAACATCTGGGCACCATGGTTCAGACAAGGATAAGGTTGAACAGTTGGACATCTTTTCTTTAAATTCTTCACATTTTTTAAAGCAGGGTTGTTCAACTGCTTTAACAGATCAACACTGACGTCCTCAGTCTGTGAAAAAAGTGGGTTTGATGATGTTCTTTTAGGTTTTAAAACAGTAGCGTTATTGTAGAATCCAATGTTAATGGAATATTTTCTTGGCTAAAGCCACAAGGTTTCCCTTTTAGTGTTATTTAAAGCTTTCACATGATGCTGACTAAAAAAAACTTACACACACACACACAAAAAAATCAATAAGGCTCCACTTATAAGCTTCACACCTCTTTCCAACTTAAATGTTGTGTTTCTTACCTGGGTTTACTCATAAAATCATGAAACAAATTCCTAAAACATGATGTCATACACTGCTTTAAGTGTTCATAATAGCCGTGAACAACATTTTCAAAGGCTCTGGAAACACACAAGTCAAAGAAAAGTTAGCAGGCAGATCATGTGAAATGATCCCATTTTAGTATCCGTGACAGGAAAAACATTTGGGAAATGTCAGAAAATAGTGAAAAAAATGTTCATCACAGTTTCCCACAGCTCAAGGGTTCAAAAGTCTTGTTTTGTCCGATATTCAGTTTGCAATGATATACAGTCGAGAAAGGCAGCAAGGCCTCACCTTAACGAACCACAGAATGATTGGAGTTTCTCACTTCTCAACGATTAATAAATGTTCAAAACAATAATTTTCTGTTGACTGACTAATCGATAAGTTGTTTGCGGCTCTGGTGGAGTTGCTTGTGATTTGCGCCAGTCTAACTAGAAAGCTGAAACAATGTTATTTAGCAAAAATTTTCATCAGACTCTTTCTCACCAGTAAGAATGGTTTCACCCTGAGGGCGCCGCTGTGCTCCAAAGACACATTGTTAAGTTAGTTACAGTCCACTGTACTTAACTGTATGTGCCAAATTGAGCGTAACTGTAATTCGAGACTTGAAAAGGTCCTTTGCAGAACATGCCGCTCACGGACAACATCAGGAAATACTTATATTGCTAGCGTACAGCAAACAAACTGTCTAAACTGGTCAAATTCAAATTTCAATGTATTCCTCATTTGCACATTTTTGTGAATATAGATTTCTTGCTCAAATGCATTTACATGTTAAATCTATTTGTCCTGCTTACTGCAGACGGCTTCTAGACGGCTTACAGATAAGTAAGATACAAAAATGTATTGTTAACCCAAGGATGATGTCATATGTTGATACAAAACTCTCGAGCATCTATGCTAGTATAGAGTAAAGGAAACTTGTATTTTCTTAAACGTTTTATCTTGTGGAACCACACCAGGTCAGGTGAGGTTGCTGTATCTTCCTATGGAAACATAAGCTAACAGTTATCAGCAGTTAGTCAGCAGAGGGCTGGCTGCTTTGACACAAGTACTCATGTATGTCTGACTGAAGAATGTTCCACATCATTTAACTTCTAAATCAATTTGGGGTGAAACTTCCCCCTCAGTCACATATATAATCTACTAGAGAGTCAAAAAAAAAAAAGGTCTTTGAAATGTGTGATGATGTTAACGGATATCATGCAATTAAGTGAGAAAATGAGAGACAGTATAAGATAATAATAGTTTTGTTAAGGTATCCACCATGAATGTCCGAGACACACTACACCCTAAGAACCTATCTCCCTATTTGCTATTAAAATAATTGATACACCATTTGATTAATCAATTTATTGAAATTATGGATTAAACAAATACGTGCAAAAAGTATCTCTCGCTCCTCTGTCTGAGGAGCGAGAGGCCAGCTCCCAAATAGAGTTAAGGCATGTGGTTTGAGCATCTGGCATTATAATTTAACACCTACATATCATATAGGGAAGATGGCCCCTGTGGCCTTTAGAAAAAGAGGAAACCCTATCTCAAGGTGCTATTTGTATTTTATGAGAGTTGTCTACTTCTCCTTTTATTTTTATTTCTATGATGAGTTCTATTGATCTATTGTTACAGCAGAGAAGCATTAAAACTTAAAAAGTAGGTATGTCAGAAGGGATACGACTATGAGAACTGTGTTGTCCAATGATTAAAGAACGATCTGTTGTATACCTTATATGGACCCGGAGGTTGCAGAAAGCGCAAAAGAGAAGGGTACAAGAAGGAGGAGACAAGAAAGGATCGGGGACTTTTTTGGCTTGGGGCTTCTGGACGAGCTTTTGGGTGCTTTTGAGCTTTTTGAGAACTTGGTACATTTGAGATCTTTTATGATCTATTATTTCATTTTTATAACCTTTTGTAAAAAAAAACAAATAAAACTGGTTTGTATTTTGTGCATTCCAACCAAAGTCCAGTGTTGCTCATCTGTGATGGGGCCCTCGTAGTCTCCTCAAGATAAGGGTGCTCTTCCCCTGGGATAGGCTGACAGCAGCACATGTACTAGACATGTGATCTGAATGACATTCATGTTACAAGCTAAGGTTAGGATGGTGTTGTTCATCATCGTTGTGATTTACTAACTTGGTTGGCTCAGATTGATTTTGAAGCTCTGCTAATGTATCATTATGTGATGTTGCAGTGTTGGTTGATAATGTTTAGACATTAGCTGAGGTGTATTAGGAAAAAATAGGGGTTAGATTGGTATCTAAATTAGGGGTGTTAGGGCCAGGGTCCTGAAGCTGCCCTTAATAACCGAGCGAGGTTCCCAACCACACGGGGTTCCTCATCCAGCGGTGGCCCTTTAGAGCGGGTTCACCCTGGAGTACATCCAGTCCTCCCACACCTATTACACACACACACACACACCTAAATCCGTTGATATCCGGTAGTCGTGAAGGCCGACGTTTTTAGCCTGAAATAAGTGATACGACGGTGGCCAGTGGTATTAAGTTATCCTGGTTTTCGCCTCCCTAAGCAGGCTAAGAAAGTCTTGCGTGTAGATTGTGGGGGGTGCGTTCGTTACCTAGGTCAGAGGTTATTGAACAAGCCGTCTTCCAGCGCTTCAAGAGCACGGGGAGGGGTTTGCCAAAATGCAAAGAACTGCAATTGTTATTGCATTTGAAGACGTGCTCAGTTTACCAAACAGTGAATTGACCGATGAGGTGCCATGATTGTCCAGGCGACAGAGTTTGGATGACAACCAGCGACGAACACAACAAGAGTATTACACGGATTAAGAAGACGAACAAGGACTGTTACTGACCTCCGTGAAAACTCCCGCTATCCCGGCTTGGCACGAGCCGTGCTCTTCCCCATACTTCTGCTTATAGTCTGTAAGAAAAAACAAACCACAAATTATTTCACTGTGTGCTTGAGCCAGCATTTACTGGAGTTTTTCCTGCATTCCATATGGAGCTAGTCAAAGTCCCAGTCCTATCCACGAGGAGTCTGGGGCTAGAACACAGACTGGGAGAAGGGGTGCAACACCACATTCAACAAGAAGACCTTTTACTTGGAAGGGGGACACACTGCTCTCAGGTTACAAAAATATTGAGCTTGGATCTGTGCAAAATGCAATATCAATACGGTCCCATGCACGGCGTGCCTGGCTTCTCCACAACTGACGGCAACGAGAGACACAAGGAAGTGAAATCCTGACCTGGGAGACCAATTAAGGTGTAAAACGGGCTTTGATAAATAGCTGTGAGTCACATATCAAAACATATTAAGAACACATTGGCATGAGTCAGCTTATATAGTACTTTCATTTTTTAATGGAACTTGATTTTTAGTGTTGTAGACAGTGCGCGAAGAAAGTTACCTGCAGCACAAATGGATTGGATTTACTACAATCATAACAAAATGAGCTTTCTCTATTTTGCAAGCAAATCTTTCCTTAAAAGCACCTGATTTCTAGAAAAGCCAAAAAATCTGTGCTTCAAGAAAATGTTTTTCTTTCGCAAAAAGGTGCGTAGGGAATACAAACTCTCCATCTCCACCGGACACATGCTCATATATTTGGCTTAACAAACCCCATCAATAGCAGAAGCTGGCTCTTGCCAAAGTACTTGTGTTGGACTGAGGAAGAGAGATCACACCAATCAGAGGTCAGAGAGATCACGTGCTGATAATATGTAAAAGGATAAACAGACCAATTTATTCTTTTTTTTGTTATGGAATAAATCTCCAGGCTTTTAAAAATCAGTGTGAGACGGAAGATTACACTTTAGCTGCTCACAACTCCACACTGAGGCTATAACCTTGGTCTTTGCTTAAATTTAAGGGGTTACGAGGCAGAAAGGGTTGGGAGCCACTGGACTAAACCCATAACCAGCAACGCATTTGATCTTTCCCAGTGTCTGCGTCTGCCTAATGTGAGAGGCTGATATGGGTTCAAATGTGTGCGCTGACTGTACCTTCATAGCAAGGGATGAGCGGCTTCGTCCCGCCCTGGAGAGTGGGAGGAATGATGGAGCAGTATCCATGTGGAAGGATGTGCTCGTAGTAGACGTTTTTCCAGCGGTGAGCACAGGCCTGCGAGAGAAAAGCAGGAACGGAGATCAAATTCAGACACATGTTTATGCAGTAAACACAAACACTTCAGACTGCATGCAGGCGTTCCTTCAGCCACGCTGATTGTTTAAGCCCCTTCCTCGCTGGGCTGGAGTCAGTGTGTCTCTGCGGCTGTCAAATGATCGTCAATAAGAGGGGGTAGTAAAGCCCATCCATAGCTCTGACCGTAACAGCCATGGTCTGTGGTGTGAATATCTCATCTGCAGCGTGAGATCTGTGTTTCCTAAGCATCATTTAACATGCAGCAAGAAGATCTTCGCCTCGACATTTGTCTTTTAAAAGTTGTAATTTCAAAAACAGGCTCCTCCTTGCAGGCAGCTGGAGAAGCCAAAAGTTCAGACAGCGGATCAAAAGACATAGAACAAACTCCCACTTTATTATGCCGCTGCTGAAACGTGGGGGTACATTTCTACAACGGACAGTGAGTAATTCTCGAAACAATATTTTGCCGCTGTGTTTTTCAAAATAAAACATTCCACAGATCGATAAGCAAACAGGATAATATAGACTCGATTTCAAACTCTGGCACAAATCAGGCCACATAAATGTGTAAATGTGGTAATAATTTAGCACCCTGGGGGGATGGTGGTGGAGCTCCTGTGGCTCTGGGGACAGATCTGGACGCCTCTGTGCAGACAAAGTTCACTTCATTTCCCCTCGCACTGTTTAACTCCCCCCCCCCCCCCCCAACTCCCCCAACTCCCACGCACGCACATAGCCAATCTAAATGAATACAAGAGCTCGGCAGATTGTGGGCACACACAGAGCGTCAGAAGATGCCGCGTTGAGAAACACTTGTGTTTCAAAGGACGGCTTGGACAACAGCAGCAGCAATACCAGCATGAACTAAAGAAAAGATCAATCAGCTGATACAAACACAGCAGAAGGAGCTCTCGGAGCAACTGTTTTGTCGAAGGAGCAAAGAAGGCTTTTATGGTTGGAGTCCGTGCTGTTGTCTTGTTCCTGTTCAGTTAAAGGGTTCACTGGTCACAAACAAGGCCTTCACTGAAAGCGCAGATGAAATCACCACTGTACACATCTGCCAAGCAGCCATTTCCCTCCTGTTGCACAGAAACCTGAGTCCTTTCAGATGAGATAAAAAAAACGTGGCAGAAAGTCACCTTTCTTTTATCATATTCCCGTCTGAAAGGCCAAAGAGTGTGCAGCTACAAGCATCATGTTACTCTATTACTCTATGCTCAAGTTCCAAAGACTGACAACTCCAAGAACTTTGGGGTCATGGTTTGAAAATCATGCCAATACATTCCACTGAGGTATAAAAAAAATGGACTAAAGACAAACATATTGAAAATAATAGAGGTTTAAAAGGCCAAGCAGTTATCTGGACGTCTTTAGGAATTATTGTGATTTGCTTGGCTCCCGTAGGAGGAGGTCAATCAACGACAGGTATTCAAACACACACCTGTCTTGAGTGTTTCAAGAGCTGCCCGGCCCGCAGTCGCCTTCAAACCGTTCAGGAAGGCTGCTGGTTCCCTCGCTACCCACCGCAGGGGACTGGGGGTTAACGTTTAATCAAAGGCTGCCCTTGGACGGGACCACCGCAGAGGGACTGAAGCCTAAACAAACTCTGCCAGCTGCCCTATGATCTCTGTGCAAATACCCAGCCGAGCACCTCTGGGATTAGCACCACTAGTCAGTCTTAGTTTCTCTAAATCCCTCTCCCATTTGTTATAAACAACATTCCACTTTTGACAAACCCAGTTCCACTGACTCTTCCAGCCCCAAACACGAGGTAGATGTTTCACAGTATTATGTAACCACTCAGCAGTTTCCAAATCTGTCTGACTTCAGCTGTTACTCCAGCTTTGAATATGCAAAAGAACTCGAAGTTCATTTTTGACTTATGCAAGTCAAAGCTTGTGAGCATGTAACACAGAATTGAAGGAAAGGCCGTTTTCATTGAAGGAGGGTTGTAATCTTGAGACCAGCTGTGGTTCAACAGTGTGGTTCACGGTAAGACATGAGCAACAATGATGTCGGTCTAAATATGGTCTGCTTTTACGAGTGTACGTGGTTCGCATTAAACAATTTTGGGAGGTGAGTGCGGCGGTGCGTCCCTGAACTCACCAGTATTTTGCCATTGGCTCTGTCCTGGCGGGCCAGGCTGACCCCCATCCACTCGTCGTCCCTGTCTCCCTGGCACGTCTTCCCACACGACTCTTTCGGCTTGTTTCCTGAAAGACAACGAGAGCAGTTTCTGCAGCCGTTGAGTCATCGGGACGGAGGTTTTCTTGGAGCAAATAACTTGTTAACTTGTCAGCCATTTTCAGCTCTTTGCGTTCTGTGTTTCAGTCTTCACTTCTGCTTAATGTGCGTGGGATGTTTACACAGGTTTAAATGCTGTATAGGTTGTACAGCCGTCAGCAGTCAATTTTACTCAAAGGAAAAAAAGCTGTTATTACATTAAGGAAGAGACCAAAGACACGGGACTTTTTAGGTTGCTATCAATATTAATATTTAAGTGTTAAACAAGTCAAAGATGCATACTGCTTTGTAATGCTATTTACATATGTGCATAGTTAGAAGAATAAAGCCAAAAGAAAGTAAATCACACTTCAAAATGTCAGGGACAACTTTTTAACAGTCCAACTCTGACATAATAGATCACTGTTTCCCTTCCCCGAGTTTATTCTCTTTCTTCCTGCAGACAACTGATTCAGCACAATGGCATGCAGCTGTGTAGCATGTAGTGTGTCAGTGTGTGTTGTGTGTTCCCAGAGGCCCGTCAGAGTTCAGCTCCTCTGGTCCATGTGGCTCACTGAGCACCAAGCAGCACACGCTCACTGTGATGATGTATGTTTTTTATGGTGACACACTGACTGAGCACAGAGTTAATATTAAAGCTACTCCTGCACCCCGGCTTTCTTGACCACAAGAACAGAGCCGAGGCTAAGGGGGGGGGGGGGGGGGTTTGAAGCTCAAATTTTTGGCTCACATGCTTGGAAAATATTAGTAGAAGCTAAATCATATTTATCAAAAATATTTATGGACCTCTGCACACAGAGCCCTCTTGTCTTTTGGATGTCTCCGAAAAGCAAGTTCAGAACCAGAAGAACAAATGTCGCACTGTTAAGAGCAGTATAAAGCCGCATTATTCTGATAAAACAAAACAGATGCTTGGGGGAGTTTAGGCAAAGAGAAGAAAAAGCTGCAGGAAGGCTCAATGCGTGTGTGTGTGTGGACTGTACCACCAGATAGTGAACTTTTCTATTGTTTGAGGGTGCATGTGTTGGCCTGAGGTTGCAGTAGAGTTTGTCAATGCTCTCATATTTATGCTGCAGGCAGTGGGGACTGACCTCTTCCCAGATCCATCTCTGTGCAGCGGCGCTCTGGGTTGCTGTGAACTCGACACTTATATACAGCTCCAGGAGAGTGCACAGAGCTACTGTAGGTTGAGTTTGCCCTTGGAGCCCCTACTATAAGCCTGCAGAAATGAGGAGAGGATAGAGGATGGGACAAACACCTTACAGTGTCTTTAAAATGTGCCACTAAAACCTGGAAATAAAAGAAAATCTTTTGCAAGCAGAAAAAGTCACAGCGCCAACAGAAATGGCGTTTCATTGAGAATAGTAAGAATGATTGTTTTGCATGCATTGGATGTGGATGCAGCCTGAGCTCCAGAGACCCTCAGACATTTGCTTCAAAAGTACAAACTCCGTGCATCATTGACAGAATATTTCAACATTTCCTGTAAAACATGGGACTCACCAGCGTGTGCTGTCATGATAATGCTCCAGCACAGAGTAGCCAAAAAAACTTGAATTTGGTCCGCGAAACACCAAAGGATGTTCTAGATCTATATTGTAAGAATAAGCCACTGAAATAGAGAGATAAGCATAAAAAACATGTTGTACTCCCGTTTTGTGTCTCCGAGGAGTAGCCATCTCTTGGCGCATCATGCGTAATAACGCGGTGAAAGCGTCCAAAAAGAAGAAGAAGGGGGAAAAAAAATAATAAGGGGAAATTGTCAGCTCCTCGGTGCTCAAACTGTTACAAAACTATCTTTCAGTTATACTTCCCTGGTCTAACGCAGCGTGAAGGCTGTGATGGCAGGAGGAAAGTTAACGGTCCGGTAAATAACGGTGCGTCAGCTTCTCTCCATTCTGTGTCAATCTGAGAAAGTTGTTGCTCGCAGGCTCCCTGCGCCGTGGAGATAAATGCGGTCACTTGCGTCAAGTTAGCAAGGGGTAGCCGGGACACGACCGGATGAACCAAGTTTTAGTCAAAATAAAAGCATCACCGCCGATCAAACTGCTTAAACAAGTCTTGGAGGCCAGCGAGGGTTTTAATGTGACAGGTGAAACCGGAACGCGTGTTTTCACTCTGGTACCCTGACACTAGTAACGCGGTCATGGGGAGACGCGGATGGTTTTGAGGCGCAAAGCATCACATTTCATCCGTGGGCTTTGGGGACTCCACTCACCTCAATTGAGCGATGAGGGCGCACTGCTGCCATCTAACGTTTTCCAGTAACAATGAACAGTGTAACGCCCTCATTAGTATATTTTTTTTAAAGCTTTCATTTCAATGAGAAGTTTATTGATTTTACTTATTGGCACAAAAATCCCCAGGGATATTGCAATTCCTTTTTAAAGTCAGCACAATTAGAAAAAGACATGCGTAAACGGTTGTAATATAAGGAATTCAAAGCTTCTAATAGAGCTTCTGTTGCAAACTTTTACAAAATAAAAACCCACTCGGATATGGTTTCTGGAGACAAATCATCTTAATACATTATATATAACAGCAGTACTTCCCAATACGTGTGTGACGGGTGTCCCTTTAAAGCAAAATCAATGTCTACTTGCAACCCAATCACCAGCTGTGTCCGGTCAAACAAATACTGATTTAAATTTCCTTGTTTAATTTAAATACCTTTTACAGTCCTCACGAAACAAACTATCAAGATTTACAATAAAAAGGCAAAGAGTAAATGAGTCTGAATATTGTGTGGTGGAAACATTTTTGTTTCTGCTTCTCTCATTTCTTAATCTTCTGGCAAACCTCTCAATTTATCTTTGCAAAGTCTTGTGGGGGTCCCGAGCCCTAAGGTTTGAACCACTATTACACTAATATATACACTGTGCAATAACATGTACATATCATTTTATTGTCACATGTATGGCTAAGCACACTATATATAATCTAGCAAAATCGTCCACTAGAAGTAGATACTAACAATCTGACCTGTAACAGGCTGGCTATACGTGTTCAAAGTTTCAAGTCAACTTCCCTGTATTTGTCAACACACTTGACCAATAAAGTTTATTCTGATTCCCATTAAATGAGGGTTTCAATGGTCTAACACACGTGTGTGTCCTTCATGTGAAAATATGCACGTGTCTCTTTCTACAGGATGTTATCATAGTTTATCCTCTGTCAGACAGACCAAACAATTAAAACCAGGTAATGAGATACGCTATTGGATTTAACACGTACCTTAAGATACTGAATGGCAATAAAGATACAGGAGTGACAAAAGGAGTTCAGTAAATAAGATTTATTTTGTTAGTCTGAAAATGTATAGCAAGTCATATAGTGCCCTGTAGTACAGTCTTAATTATCATAGTACAATTTACAGTTTGTGTTTTTGTGTCTCTATGTCAGTGTAGTGACAAAATATAAAGCATAGAAAAGCTGTGTTAAACAAACAGGGTCCGCAGGTATACCTTAGTGTGGTGCGGGTGCACAGTTAAAGGGTCGTTTAACAGAGGAAGTGATTCAGACAACAGCACAACACAGAAACCGAGAAATCAACTGACCCTTCAGCAGTAATAAGTGATCATTATATCATTTATTGCACAAGCCAATCTGTATAAAGATATTCTAAAACAAAAAGAAAACACTTTCACTTCATCTAAAACGTATAAATTAACAAACTTAATTTCAGAATAAAAGTAGATTCATGGAAGATTTGTGTTTCTGGCATATTCTCTAATTCCCTCATACCATTAGATTATACTCAAGCATACCTCACCACACACACAAGCACACACACCAGGCTTATGCCCCTGTGTGCTCAAACACACATACATACAAACACCAACACACACACACACATAAAATAACAAGAAATGCAGAAAGAAGGGCTTGATCAAATCCATGATAGTCTTCCCATTCAGCAGCAGCAGATCTTCATCCATAAATACCCGAATCATTCACACGCGTAACCAAGGCTGTGGAGGTACAGATAGGAAATCAATTAATCATCCAATCAGCGATGAAGAATCGTATGTCATGTGTGTTTAAGGGCAAGAGGACTTTAGCGAGTGGAAGTATCCTCATAAGGTAAACGGATGCTTACAGCCGCTTTTGAGTCTTCTTTGTCCAAAACCTTTTGCGCTTGGTCTGGAGAAAACTTCAGCATGGAGGTAATCACTTTGGCCATCGTCTGTGGATGAGGATCAAGCAAACAAACAAACAATAAATAAATAAGCTTGACAATACGATATAAAAAAAAAAGAAAAGAAGAGACTAGCTACCTTTGACACCATGACCTGTAACAATGGAGCTTGTTCTTTGACAATTAAAGCCCAAGAAACATTTAAAAAGAATCAAGTCCAGGCCTATCTACCAGGGTGCATGCCTTTCCCCATAAACACGAGGGATAATCAGAAACAGGGCCGCTGTGTAGGAAACCTAACCGCCCAACACTAAACAAGGCCAGCATGTCTTTAAATGGCAAATCTGCGTCATGCAAGATGTGTATGCTAGCAGGCAGCCTGGGGGGACATCCTCCACGCCGGGGTGGTCTGCCATGCTGCCATAAAGACTAACTGTTTGCCGAGGAGCTGGGACAGTCCCGCTGACTTTAGGACCAGGTCAAGCACTGTTAATTATAGATATCGCTGTTCGTTATACCCAAGAAGACTGGACACAACGTGACTTTTATACGACGTCCTAAACGCTAAACGTCTGCAACATGAAAAACAGAATTTAAACATTTCCTGAAGAAGCATCAAGCGCTTGAGCGTTGACTTATTGCTAATGTAGTTCCTGGTGTTTTCACAGTCAACCAACCAAGATGGAGACAGATATTCAATATCTGACATTCAGTAATATTAGAAAATAGGAACTAAAAAAAACAGAAAATTGAAGCATATAAAACAATCGCACGTTTTTAAAGTATCATAATGCAAGAAAATAAAAGGCATACTTTTGTTTCCCGTCCCATCATGTATTCAAACAACACCTTCCTCAGATACTCCGTCTCTGTAGGTGCACTGCTGTTGTATGCCGGTTCTGTGAAAACAAGCAAAAACAGCCATTTAATCATCCGAGACCTGGTCAGCCACACAATGGTGCATAATCAACAGGTCTCTCTGGTAAAAGAGATGCTGTAACTCATGAGACTTACTGCATAACAACAGCAACAAATAAATAAATACAAATAAAACATTGCTAAGAGATCTAAATCAGGACACATTTTTTAAAACTTGTCTAGTTTTAAAGTCAGACAAACATACAACAATGCCTGTCACTGTCAAACGCTCCAGCTGACTTCTGACACGTCATAAAAGAACAACAACCCAGAGCATCATGTTTGAGTTAGCAACCATATAGACAGAGCCACTTTCTGCACAGGTATGGGCTCAAATTAAGCAGCAACTATAAGCACAGGAAAGAACGGCAACGCTCAGCATGATCACACTAATACCACAAGAGTCAAAGAATGAACGCTCTACTTCCACGCCCAAAGCTATAACGCCACCATGCCTCTAACAACTATGAATGGGAAACTGTGCTATAGGGCTGGTAACACTTAAGACGACTGCTTCTACCACTGAAACACCCCCATCGGGTCTTCAGTACAGAACAACGCCCACTTGGTCTGCGCTTATCTGGGATTATCATTCAGACGAAGCTGAATGCCGCTGCATTGACCTGGAGAGACCGTGCGATTAGAGGAGAGGAAGTGGTGATAGAGAAGTCTTTGATGTCTTGTGTGAGGTTACTGGGTCACCAATAAATCCCACAGCCTTTGTCCTCGTGACCCCATGTTGATCCAGCGGAGCCGACCGCCCCACATGAACCCATCTCTAAACAGCCCTCTGAAGGGCCCTTCTACCTGAAAACCTCTTGTTCTTTAAGAAGATTCATAACGAGCGAAAGATGCTCTCACTGATGAGTACTGTAATCCAAAGTAACACAGGCCAGCGTAGGTACCGTATGTGTGTTGTAAGTAGTGGATTTGAGAAGTAAAAGTCTGTGTGGGAAACGTGAAGACCAAAATCTGCAAAAACCATTAAATCCAACGATGGGGTCTTCACCGCCCCCTTGTCTAACAGCAGATTCTCTTCATTACACCAGCAGGGAAGCTCTAAGAGGAGGGTCCAACTCACTCAATCTCCCCCATCTCGCTCTCACACACACACACACACACACCGCTCGGTTTATGATGTACTTGGGGATTCTGCGTCGACTTACAGTCAGCACCCAGAGGCTTACCTTAACCACAGCGGTTATTTGTCTCACCCTAACCCTCACTAGATGTAGACCACCTCTCTTTTGAACTAACCTTAACCAAACCCTAATTATAGCCGCAGCTCTCCTCTTAACCAGTAAGCCTTCTACCGGGCTAAGTTGGCTTAAATGTTCTCAAAAGCATATTTAAACCAGACCATCTCTTGTCCTATCTCTGATCCATGAAGCGATGAGGGGGCTGGCAGATCAGGCAGACTGGTAGTGTTATCAAAACACCACCTCTGAGATCCTACAGAGCAGCTACTCTAAAAACAAAAATCCCCATTACAATACCACAATCCATGTTTCCCATGGTATGGCACCGTGTTTAAGCATTTTGCGTGGCATCTTTGTTGTGCTGAGCGAACAGGAAATTGGCTCAAGAAGCAGAACTAAGTGATTCACGGTGTTAACGTTACCTGTAAATGTGCTCCCGAGGTGAGTTACAACAGTGGTCCGGGGGAAACATTTAATCTTGTCCTCAAGCGAGTGAATCTACCGTGGAGAAACAAACGGCGCATGCACAGATTAATCATTTACAAAAAAAAAAAGCTATTTGACCCCAGTGGGTTCATCCTATGCATTAGCCTAATTTAGCATTTTGTTATCATCCTCGGGGGATGTTTGTGAGAAAAACTGTGGGAGGCATTGCTGTGATTGTTTATGGGGTTAAACCAAATGTAAACAGATGTGCTTTGTAATTAAGTTGATGCAGCAGGAGAGCAGTGGCTCCTCTTGCTGGAGGCCACCCGAAGTCCTGGGAATACACTTCATGGGATTTGCTGTTCACTTGAAGAGGACACCCGAGGCCCAACACTCACCCTCTCAACGAAGCCCTGCTCCTTCAGACGAGCCTCGCTCAGCAGAGTCGTCTTCTCGGCCAGTACAGCCTGAGGTAGAGAAGGACGGAACATTACCGCCGGTGAGAACTGGACGGTTTATGGTGGAACAAGTAATGCAAAGCACCAACACATGTGCCTGTCAATGACACATGTTTTATGAACCAAACAATTGTTTTACAGTCGTAATGGACTGGGATAATAGGGACAGTAAAAGCAGTGAAACTGGAGCCAGCGAACATACCTGTAGTTCTTCTGCGCTCATCTGTGCCCAAAAGAAGAAGAAAAAAAAGGGAAGATACTGTATGTTACAATAGAATAAACAAATACATGTGTAGTGAACAATATTAATATTAATATGAAGACGTCCCAAAGGGCTGAGAGACGGACAGACACACTGCTGGTTTTTGGTCTGTGAAATGTTAACGACCGTACAGAACAACACCTGTCTTATCTTTAATTGCACAGCACAATCAAAAAGGACCCAGTTGCGTCTGCACAGACAGTCTAAACTGGACTTGTACTTGTGAAAGCGTGTTGCTCTGATGTCTCTTTGGAGAGACACACTGACCCAACATCTGAATGAATTATGGTTTGTGAGGCCTGTAGTAAGGAGAGGCCTCCCGCAGCATGAACCCATACAATACACTCAAAGTTATTACCTCACCGGGGAAGAATGCAACAGAAAGAGCAGCATAATTCTTTGTGTTTGCGTTGTGTTGGACACGATGTAAAGGTAGAAGAATCTGTGCCGGGGTCTCATGGCACCTCAACACCTGGGTAAAAAACGTCTCCCTGGAGTACATTTGTCCTATCTGGCCCCTTTCCAGTGTGCACATCATGCCCGTGAGTATTGCTGGAGTATAAATCTAAAGCCCGGAATCACCTCGTACGATGATAATTGAGAACAGGGATTGAGGTTGGCTGCTGCCTCACAATCTCTGGTTTTTTTTTTTTTTTTTTCGAGGGGAACATTCCTGAGTGATTCGAACGAGCTCCACGGCATCCGGCGCTCTTTGGAGAGCAGCCACACGACTGGAGCCAGAGCGTGATCAGAGCGAAGTATGCGAGCAAACCGTCCCCGAGCTTTTAGGCGGAATCCTTCAATTACAAAAGGCAAGACGAAGGGGAAGATAACCGATCACTGCCAAAGTCTGTTAACATGGATGTGAGCTTTTCAAATAATAAGGTGTCTGGGACGACCTCGCATAAAAATACGTCCGGATCAGGAAGTCATTGAAAACGAGTAATTCTTCCATCAGACAGCTTCTTCCCAGAGGAGGGAAGAGATTTTAAACAGCCATTGTTATTTCATTCAGCCATCACAAAGCGACTCCACAATGACTGATGGTTTCAACAGCATCGCTGTATGAATTTAATCTAAACCTCCAGTCTCGTATATAATGGACTTTAATGGCTGCCGCTTTGATTGTCTACATCTGTGTAAACGCAAAAATGTTCCCAATGCATCGGCAGATGTTGGACCCGGTGAATATGTATGCAAATGTTTGTACCTCAGCGGGGTCGTTGCCCTTTGCTTGCAACTCCTCCAGTTCTTTCTGAACCTGCCACACTCTGTTTCCCATCTCCTCCTCTCGACTCTGGAAAAAAAAATAAAGAACGGCGGCTGAGTCATTTCCTACGTTTCATCTCAGCGTCACAGCTCAAGCATGTCGGTCTGATCGCCCACTGCCTTGTTTCAGACCTCCCAGCCCGAATTATATTTGGAGACAGTACGGGAGACAATTTTATACCAGACGCTGTTCTTCAGAAATCACTTGACCAGTTTCCAAATATAAATCATTCATTGATGATTGAGTCAAGTTTTTAGACCAGTGACTCCCCCAAGGAGGCCGCTGCCAGAGGAAATGTAGACAGATTGTAAAGTAGTGGAATTTATTATCTAATTTCTAATTTAATAACCACATATTAATTCAGCTAAAACATCCTAACAACGTGATTAAGAATCTTAATTAGTTAGCACATGAGAAGTGGAGTTATAACAGTTGAGATGAATAAAAATGTCTGACAAAAAGATGTTGGGAACCTCTGCTTTAGACTGCTGACGAGTGCAGTGATAGCTTCTAAATGGTTGGTGGGGTTCATTGATTTCTCAGGGTAAGCCGACTGTATAAAATGTTTTTCCAGCTTCATCTTTTTAGAGTACCTGTAAAACCTCTTCATATTTCTGAACAGTTCTGTGCAAATCATCCTCCTTCTCGCCAATCACCTTCCTCAGCTCAGTGGCTTCTTCGTGATGGCTCGTCATGAGCTCTGCCTCTACAGTCTGGGCCTTCGCTGGCTCGAGGAAAGGGGGGGGGGGGGGGAGAAAGCCAGAGTTAGCACTTAAAAAAAAAACACGATTCAAACCATTAAGGAAACAAGGAAACACGGCAATTCAGATGCAATGATCCGTTCATTTTTGTTTTCCGCCCAGTGTGGTGATTAAAAATGCATCATGTGTCCGTGTAGTTATTCCACCCTGCTGTTATACACGTAAGTTAATCATATTCACTTAGATTTTCCATTGTTATTTGGTCGTATACTGAAATGCTTTCACCACAGCAAAACACAGCGGTCTCAAGCACTTATGTCCCATGCTCTACGACACAGCAGTAAAGGTTCATGTCATGAAAACAGAATGACTTTCTTGCCGCCTCACCGATGGTCTCCTTCACTGCCGTATCAAGCTCCCGCTCTCTCAAAGCCATCTGCGTGTTGAACTCCCTCATTAAGTGCTTGAGAGCAGAATTGTGCTTCATCTCCACATCTTCCAGCTCCAGTCTATTAGAGCGGAGAGCAAAGGAAATGCAATAAATCATTTTGGGCACCACAGGCTTAAATACAATTCATTAATAACATGTCATCGTAGACTTACTTCAGCTTTTTCTCATTCTCCTCGAGCAGCTCTTTCTTCATGTATTCGAGGTCCTGTTCGTGCTCCTTCCTCAGGGCTCGAATGTCTTTCTGTAGCCGGACGAAGTCCTTGTGGATTCTCTCTTTCTCGTTCTTCAGCTGACTCAGGTCGCTCTTGAGAGACTCCGGAGAATCGCCGTCCACTTCCTGCATCGATGAGTGGTTTCCCGTCTCGGTCTGCATCACGCTCTTGGTTTCCTGGACGCTGCTACGTTCCACCCTCACCTCAGCCTCGGCTCCCGACGGATTCGGAAGCTGCTTAATAGCGGCCTGATGTTCTTCAAGCTGGGCATCCTTCTCGCATATTTCTTCTTTCAGGCGATTGATTTCTGCGAGATGGTTTCCATTCCGCTCTTCTGCTTCTTTCAGCTTTGCCTCAATTTCGTGGAGCGCCGACTCAGTTCCTTTGAGCTCCCCTTCCTGCGCTGCATCTCTCTGAAGCGCCGCCAACTTCTCTTCGTACGAGTTTTTCAATTCCTCTAAAGACTTTTCTTTCTCGAGCCTCTCATTACTCAGAGTCTGCTCAAGCCATTGCTGCTGCTCCTCCTTAAGCTTGACGAGAGCTTCCTCCAGTGTTTTCGTTTTCTCCTCCAACGTTTCTGCGTGTTGCTTGCCGGACGCCACGCTGCTCTCGGTTTCCTCCAGAATGGCCTGAAGAGCCTTCGCCGCCTGCTCCTTTTCCTCGAGCTGCGAGGTCAGCTGTTTCTTAATCTGAACGATTTTCTGCTCGGCCTTCTTCTTCAGCTCCGATACTTTCCGGGCGCTCTCTGCAGACAACTTCTCCTCAGCTGCCTTCACGCTCTCCTCTTTGCTCTTGAGGATCTCATCTCTCACCCTCTCAAATTCCTCCCGTTGACTTTCAAGCTGGCGTTTGCACTTTTGGTTGTCTTCCTCGAGGGAGCGGAGTTGTTCGACCATCTCCTGCTCCACACTGCCATTCTGAGTGCACTGCATCTGGGTCTGCTGCAGCTGCTCCACCAGCTCTCTCTTCTCATTCTCCCTGACGCCGTGTTGCTGTTTGAGGTCAGCTGTGAGTTGCTCGCACTCTTTCGTCTTTAAGGCTAACTGCTCCTGGAGCTCGCCGAGTCGACGGACGCTGCCCTCCAGCTCCGAGGTAAGACCGCTGACCTTCTGCTCCTTCTCGCTCAGCGCCTGGTCCATCTCAGACTTGCTGATGGACTGATTGTCGATGCTCGCCGTGAGCCCCCGCAGGGTTTCATTCTTCTCAGAGATTTCTCGCTCCAGCTCGTCGAGCCTGGTCTGCAGAGAGGCGATAGTGTTGTCATTCTGGGTGAACGTGGTCTCATACTCAGAGAGACTGTTCCTGAGTGCTTCTGCCTCCTCTAAAGCAGACTTTCTCTCCTGCTCTAACCTCTCAACGGCGTCCTGTGTTCGAGCAGCCGCCTGTTGTCTCTCCTCTTTATACTGCTGACTCAGCTGATTTATGGCTTCCTCCTTCTCTTTTACACTACTTGCGAGCTGATTTTTCAAGTCACCGGCGATGCTTTCCAGGTCACGGATATGCAACTCATTTGTTTTCATACTTTCCGACATGAGTCGGTTTGCTTCACTCAGCTCCTCAATTTGCAGAGCTTTCTCGTGGACGGACTGAGAACGATTCTCTTGGTCATGTGTTAAGGCTTTGACATGCTCCAGATGAGCGTTTACCTGAGCGGACATCTGTTCCAGTGAAATGCATAGATTCTTATTCTCCTCCGTCTGCTGGCGGAGGTTCTCCTCTAAAGTGCGGATTCTATCTACTTTGGTGAGGATGACGTTTTTGAGATTCACTACCTTCTTCTGACTGCAGAGCAGTCCGTCTTTCAGCTGCTTTAACCTACATTCAACTCTTTGACACAGCTCATTAGATCCACACTCCACTCTGGACTGAACCTCCTTGCAGTAGTGCTCCATTTGGTTTGTGATCGTAATTAACTGCTGCTGGAACTCTGCCTCCTTGGCTTGTAGCTGAATCGCAGTTCCCTCAATTTGTTTCTGCAAGTCCTTGCTTTCCTTAGATCTGGAGCCTTTCAGAGCTTTACACTGCTTCTCCGTTTCCTTCAACTTTCCCGACAAGGTCTTCACCTTCTCCCTGTTCTCTTCCTTTGTCGCGTTGAGCTCGTCTTGGAGGGAGCTTCTCTCGTTCAGAGCTTGGTTGAGGTTCCTCTCCACTGACTCCATTTGCTCCTTGAGCAACGCCTCACTTTGAGACAAACCTTCAAGCTTCACCGCCGCTTCGTTAAGCTCTTCCTGCAGCTTCTGCACAGTGGTTTCTCGAATAGCCAGGCCCTCCTTTAAATCCTTTATTTCACACCACACTTGCTCGTTCTCCTCCTTGCCTCTGCCGAGTTGCTGAGAAACGTCCTCCAGTTCCTGAGCCTTCTCCTGCAGTATGTGCGAGTGTTTCTCCATTAACTCTTCCTCCTGCTGTCCCAACTTCTCCTGCCAACGATGCTCCAGCTCCTCAACCTCATGCGTATGCGTGTTGTTGAGCTTCTCCACTTCTTCTTTGTGGTTGGCCTGCAGCTCCGACATCGCACTGCTGAGGCCTTGGGAACTTTTTTGGGACATCTCTACAATTTTCTCCTGTACTTGATGCTCCGTCTGCTGAAGCTCTCGGTCCTTCTTTGCGAGTTCCTTCTTCATGGTTTCTTCATTCTGCTGCAGCTTCTTCTTATAACTCTCGTGCATTTCTTTGGCCTTGTGTTTGATCTTTTCCATTTTTGTTTCCTGTGTTTTCAGCTTGTCTTCCAACTCAGTAATTGTCGTTTTCATCTTTTTCTCGAGGGCAGCTTTTTCGTCATCCAGCTGTTTCTTGAGGCGAGCGACTTCTTCCTGCTTAGTGTCGAGTTCTGCATTAAATGACTTCTTCTGCTCCGAAAGCTGCTTTTTGGTCTGTTGAAATTGTTCCTTTAGTTCTTGAAGCGCCTTCTCCTTTTGTTGACAATCGTTCTTTGCTACTTCAAACTCATGCTCCATATCTGTCAAATCCCTCTGACACTGATCAAGATCCTCGGACATCTTACTTAACTGTGCATTAGATTCCTTGAGGCTCCCACTTTCCAGCTGGGATTGTGACAAACACTGCTGCAGCTCCTCCAGCTCCTTGACTTTGACATTTAATTCTTGTACAGTGGATTTCGACTGTTTGTTTAGTGTTTTTTCTCTGAGCATGTGTTCTTTGATTTCCTTTTCCCTCTCTGTCAGAACAATCCTCAACGCGTTAAGCTCCTGCTTCAGAGTTTTCTCCATACCTCCAAGCGACTGCTCGTGCTCCTGTTTGATATTTGCGAGCTCTACATTGTGCTTCTCCACGTGATCCTGAAAACTCTTCTCGTGTTCCTGCAGGGCTGAACTATGAGCATCTTCAGCTGCCACCAACTTCCCCTCCAGGAGCTGTTTATTGTTCAAAGCCTCAGAAAGTTCAGCGGATACTGCCTCCAGCTCGGCCTGCTTTGCATCCAGTTTCTCCAAAGTTTTCTGGTTCATGTCTTCAACATGTGCTTGGAGCTGCAGGTCTTTATCTTTCAGAAGGGTCTCCACTTCAACTCTGTGGGTTTCCTTGAGCTGGGTTCGGGTGCCCTTGTGCTTTTCCAGCTGCTCCCGGTGCTTCTCCTTTAATGCAGAGATTTGCTCTGTGTGTTTATTCTTCAGCTCGTCCAGCTGACTGGAAAGTTCCTGGGAGAGACTTGATCCATCCTGTGAGATCTTCTCCAGAGTGCTCTCCAGCTCCAATACTCTCTGCAAGCACACAAGATCATTCGATGAAGTCACTGCAGTTAAACTATAAAAACAAATAGTCAATAATTAAGATATTTTAAACAGTATTTATTAACAGTACAATATTAAAAGTTTCAAGGGCAATGAGGGAGGTGTGTACATAACAAAAAAACACAGTTTTTAAAGTATTATAGCACTTGTGTTTACCCCTATTTCATGGGAAAATACTTTTAATATATGCTATTTTTGTACAATTAACATGGAAATTAACAAAGATTTGAGTAACAACAACAACTCACAGTTTTTGCAGCTTCCAGCTCCTGCTGTATCTCTTTAACCTTGTTATCAGCTTCAGTCCTCAGAGCTACCTTCTGTAGCTCTACATCCTCCAGAGCCAGAGAGGACTGCTGCTCCTGCTCATTTCCTAACTGGGCAAACTCCTCTTTGCATTGCTCCTGAACACACAAGCAGCACAAACAGATCACATCAACATTCAAAAGTGATTATCATCTGATTTAGTTGACTATGTTGTGAAATTAGATGAATGAAAACCTTTGGCACGTACCACAGCTTTGTTGATTCTGACACTCGTCTCTTCTTCTTTAGCAGCCAAAGCTTCACTGTGGAGTTTTTCCATATTGGCGACCGTTTCCTCCGATGATTTCTAATAATGCCAATAATAATAAATCGGATTTATATGTGCTTCACTGTGTTATCAAAGACACTTTACAGCATAACATACATTATAAAATGAATCAAAATACATTTGCCTTGCAGTTTCCTCCATGTCAGTAGCAGAAGTTTGAATGTTTTTAATAAGCGTTTGCTGTTTCCTATTATTTTTTCTGATGTAAACACTTCTATTAAGTGACTACGACAGCTGATGTGGTAATGACATTCAGTCTCTGACCTTCATGATGGTGACGACCTCCTGTTTGACTCGTGTGAGTTCCTGCTGCAGACTCTTCCTCTCTTCCTCACTGGCTCTTTCAACGTCCTTCACTCGCTCCTCCAGCTGAACCTGCAGCTGTTTTCGGGCCTCGTCCGCCCTCTGAGCCACGCCCAGCGCTCGTTCAAGTTCTTCAAATGCTTTGATAAAAATATATATCATCAGCATTTCCAGACGAGACCTTTACATGTTCACTTACAGAAGTGGATTCCACTCACCTGATTTCTCAGCCTTTTCTTTCTGTTCCTGTAATTCTTCCTTCTGGACGGTGGTCTGCTGCAGCCTGGAGCGGAGCTGTGCAACCTCCTCTTCTTTCATTTCCAGGGTCTCGTGCATCTGGCGCTTTGTCTCAGCGATCACCATTCCCTGAAAGCCATCAAACATTATCAACTGTACGGTCGGAGCAAATGAACTGACACACCGATATTGATGTTGATTTGATGAATGCTATCTCGGTATTTTACACTCGAACGCAAGCTCAAGTGTCTCTAATTGTTTTTGACTTCAAGTGCTTTCAGCATTCCTCACACAGATCTCATGAGCTGCTGTCCATCCTGCAGAGCTGGGGTCAAAGTTTAAGAGAAACATTATTGGACGACAAAGTGTCTGACTTCTTTACTTCGTGGCAGAGCCCAAAAAATAAAAGTCATGTCTGAATCAGCAGGACCTTCATCAATCAAGATGTGACTAAAGCCTGAACAACCGCTCACTCACCTTGTCCTGCTCCAGCTGTTCAATCAGGTTCTTGGCATCACGCAGCTGAGTGATCAACTTCGTCTTTTCTGCTGTGTGCACTTCCTAGAAACACAAACAGTTTGACAAAATTACAAATGAGAATGTCCTGAACTTCACGCAGAGCCATTTCGGATCCAGCGTCGGCTTTTTGCTCAGATAACTTCAAAATGAGATGTTTTCTCTACCACCCAGGATGCCTCACCCACAAGCCAAATAACCAGAGAGTGCACACAAGCCCAGCTAAACCAACAAGTCGGCCCAAATTACAGCCCAGTTTTAGCAGCAGCGGCGTGTAGTAGCTGTGTAACCAATGATTACAGAACAGGAAACGCTGCACTGTCTGTATTTCTCCGTCGTTTGATCCGTGTGTGCTGCAAGGCATGAGTGTCTATGCAGACGAATTGCACAAATGAAGTTTTACTGTAAATATACAAAACAAAAAGACAATACAGCGTACAATACTCTCTCAACCAGACTGTAAACGATACATTCAAAAGTCCCTGAGCTGAAGGTCTGGAATCTTAAGACAGATGGTCTGTTTTATGGGATATTTGTCTGAGGAAGGAGATGAGCACAGCACCACCCAGCAGTTCCAGGATGCCTTCATGCTGCTTAAGAGGGCTGAACGCCTGTTAACCTCTGCTTTTCCTGACACAGGAAAGGCTCTGTTCCCAAACACACAGCACATTCAACGCAACAATTATGGCAAAAAAAAAAAAAAATGACGACAAGTCGATCGTCACGCATGACGGGCAAGCTGTCTATTATTACAAACCGTGTCTTTGGAACAACAAACATTTCTTATCAGACGCTGCCAGATCTACATACTGCTGAATCTAAATCTTTTGAAATCAATGAAAACAGCGGTTCAGTCACGCTGACATGACATGAACCGCCGGCCCTGGAGCTCCGTCAGAGAATTTGGATGTTCGGACTCTGAGAGACCAGAGCAAGCCTCTGTGTCCCTGAGATAATTGACTCGCATTATCAGTGGACCGTTAAGACTCCAGCAGAGACTTTTGCAGCACAACATTAATTACCCTGAACAGTAACGACAGTGTTCTCAGCCCAGCCTCATTTTTGATCAACCCTGTCTTGCATGACTATGGTCAACACTCCAGTATCATTGCTGTTGAACACGGGTTAACCACCTTCATCTTCTCCAGCTCCTGCAGTCTCTCCTGCAGCTGCTGCTGCAGAGTTTCGTTCTCGATGCCCAGCTGGGCGCTGCGCTCCTTGTGTGTTCGCATCACTTCTTTGCACTTCTGCAGCAGGTTCTCCTGCCTCTTCACTCGCTTCTGCAACGTCTCCATAAGTTTGGTTGGATCACTGCTGCCCTCTCCTGCCCAGAACATAAAATGCACTCGTTAAAAAAAGGAAATAATACTACACCTACACAGAAATAGTTCTGACATAATTCTCAGAAACACTAACTTGTGCGCTTACTTCTAACCAAAATACTGATCTACATAAAGAGTTTGCTTGCCTTCAGTGGCTTCAGGCTCTACTCCTTGCTCCTTCAGAGGACTTTGTGTGGAGGAGGTCGAGTCTGAATTTGCATCTTCAGATTGAGGGACGTCACCCTCGGGTGGCACAGCACCGTCAGAGACCACCGTGGCTCGTTTCTTCAACAGAGCAACCTGTTAGAAAGAGCAAAAAACAGTAAGTGAAATAAACATTTGTCTGAATTCGAACAAATCCGGTCTTATTCAATTTCATTTTGTAAATGTAACTTTTAATACACATAACACCACTTATTTTTTCTTTGTCGTTTATGTTTTTATTTGTACTGTTTTGCAAATATTGCAAGTGCACAAAAGAGGCCGAGCCAATTTCTATGGTTTAAGTTATTATGTCACAACAAAGAATAATGTTAAGTTAAATTGTGTCTGGGATTTAATGTAAAGTGTTGCCACATTTATTAGTTGATCACTGCAGAAAAATTACTATATGGAATTCCTTCAAAGCAATTAATTTCTTTGACGTCTTTAACATTTCTATCTCTTCGTTAATCAGCCATGTTTAATCAAAGTCTTGTACATGTCTTTTTTTCCAACACTGTTTTTTATTGAGCTTGAAAAACACAATCACATGAGAGGCCATACAAAGAATAATAATTATACATTCGTAAGAAACCATCACCACCTCCACGCCTCCATCCGTGTCTCACCACTCACCTGTGTTTGGAGCACAGTGATCATCTGGTCCTTCTCCTCCAGCGCAGCATCAAAGTCCTCTTGTAGGTGTTTCTTGGCCTGCTGGTCCATTTGTAGCTCCTAGAAGTCATTCAATATGCTCACTAACGCGTAAATGATTCACAGATACCGACCTAGAGAGATGACAACATAGAGCCATTACCTCCCGCAGCTCCCCTATCCTGCGGAGAGCTTTATCTTGACTCTGACTGAGGATGACCTGAAGGGAAGGAAACAGAAATCTGATCAGTTCAGGATGCCACATATCTTCAATCCCCTGAACATCATATCAAAAATAAAATAGAAGCCGACGTGGAAGTAACTGAAGAAATTACCTGCGTTTTTTCTTTATCTCGTTGCACCGTTCGGTACGCAGTAACCAGCTGTGCCGTTAAGGAGTGGAGGTTAGTAAAAAGGGGGAAGAAACAGAGAGAAAGAAAGAATGAGGATACATCAAAGTAACTAGAGTTATACACTTCTATGGCTACACGATAAAGAGGTTGACAACTTAACATCCGAGTCTTCTGGGAGCCGCTCACCTCCGAGTACTTCCCTCTGTACTTCCCCAGGCTCCTCTCCACTCTAAGCAGTCGGTGCAACAGCTGCTCTTTGGAAAGGGACTCTGCACTTCCTGGTGGCTCCTCAGCCTCGCTCTCGATATCCGAGGGGGGATCGTACGAGGGGGCGCCCGGGGACTCGTTCTCTCCCAAAGGTGTCAGGGATTCACGCGACGAGCTTCGGACCAGGTTTTCTTTAGACGGAGAGCGGAACAGGTTTTCGGCCCGACTGGCACCACCGCGAATCAACGACTCCATCGAGGGAACCCTCAACTGTAGCTTCTGGGCAAATGACGTCTCCTCTCTCTGTTGGGAGGATCAAGACATCGCATGCAAAGCTAATTTTAAAACAAAGAACGAGCGAGAGCCTTAGAACATTAACGAAGATCATATGGGTGACAAACGCACATGAGGAGAAGCACTTCCATCCCCGTTGATGCTACCTCTGGGAGATCTTGCTGCTCCTTTAGGGGTGCTCTGCAGATAAAGTACATGATGAGACAAAGGGACAACCGTGCCAGAGGGCTTGTCCTGGACCAGTTAGTCATCCACACCCAGCGGGGCTCTCCCTGATTACTCTGGAGGAAGCAATATTAGAATTGCTGGGAGCAATGCAGGGGCAATGGGTACCCTCATGCAACTTGGAAAAAACAGAGAGGTTAAATACATAAAAAGAAGGCATCTCTACCGTACATCAAACAAAAAGGGTTAAGACTAGACTACAGAACAGCCATGAGGTCAGAACAAACAAGACAGTTAAAAGTCAAGAAGGACAGCCGGTGTTTGAATTAAAGATGCTTGGCAGTGCCGTGTGCAGCTTGTGTTACAAGAGAATCGTAATTTAAGTGGACGTTTAGCAGCTTAGTTGGTTTAGTCGACTTGTTAGAAGCAGGATCAGGATAAGCAAATGTTCTCCTCCCTTGTCCAGCTCCGAGCTACTCCTTCCTCTGGATTACTGTGCAATGCAGTCAACACGTCTGTCCTGTTTCTTGAGGAAAAGTTCTTGATGAGATGTATCGTCCAGGATCTGTTTTCGCTTACTAAGCAGCAATGGTCATTGTAGTGTTTCTTATGTCAGGGATTTAGATTTAAAAGCAAATGATTGAACGTATTTTCATTCTGCTGTGTATAGGGGCAGCTGCTTGGTTTAATGAGCGTGTAAATGTGTGTCAATAGAGATAAATGAGTACAAAGGAAGCGCTCATTTCACTGTAAGTGATGCTATCTAGAAGGGTAAATACTGATGAAGTTTCTAAGTAAACTCCTTATTTAAACAAGCCTATACCTCACTGCTCACTTCATTCTCACTGGTTTATGTGAATAGCTACTACTTCATTACGCGTCTAATCCTACGTAGAAGACTTGAATCTCTCTGCTGTCTTTCAGTACCAAGCACACCACGTCCCAATCCTCACAGACAACAATCAACTGATTAAAATCAAAGTGGTTGTGGATCCAAGATCATGTTACTCACAATAGTATTTACGACTACTACAACCTTGATCAAGTACCAACACAAACATAATCCCAAGAGACAGAGAGATTCCTTAAATTTAGCTCGTCAAATGACAAAACAAGTTTGTGCCTCCAAAATAAAATGTAAAAACCAACAAAATGAGTGAATGAATGGGATGGTTTGATGGGATTACTGTCATTGGACGGAGTGAGGACATGTTTATAATACCTGAATAAGATGTAGATGGACCACGACAAAGACATTGACATATTTAAGATATTTGTGGTGATAATAATGACACTGGTGGTTTTTGTAGCTGCAACACATTCAAATTCTCCAGACTGCAGAGCAATAATCCTTTGATCTCTAAAGTCTTTTACACTTCATATTACAAGTTACATTGAATATATCTTGGACATTTGAATAGACATATGAAATGTTAGCAAAATGATTTTAGTGTCTGCATTTAGAATGTGATGAATTGTTTTAAATGTTCTTTTCTTCTAGTCTTCTGACTGCCTCCACATATGAACACACATCATCTAGTTTTAGAGCTCCACAAGCGCATCTACAAAACGTGCTCTGGTCTTTTTGTTTATTTGGAAAAGTTACAAACAATTTAACATTTCAACTGCTTAAATTGCCTGCCCATAGCTTGTCAAATGAAAACGGCAACTCTCCAAATAAACAGACTTGTGGGGCGAGGGAACAAAGGCCATCAGGCAACATAACAGGGTGTTGGGGGTCTATAAGGCAAGCAACTAAGGACACCTAAAAACAAGGGGGCAATACTTCCTTCTGTGACAGATTAGAAGAACTAAAAGGTAGGGCGATACACCAACATACAGCAGAAGGCACACAAGCTTCTATCCCACAATGTAAACCAGAACGCCCATCGGATGCACGGTTAGCCTAGATATGAGATGCCTTCTTGTTGCTAAATCCAAAGGAAACAGGAGACAGAGAGCAGGGAACAAGCTGTTCCTACTTGGGCCACAGTCCTCTACCGAGTCCCCAGAGGCATGGAGACGGGAGGAAGGAACGGGGCAAGAGGAGGAGGAGGAGGAGGATGAGGAGGAGGAGACACGAAGTGAGGACAAACTCACCACACTGGCTACCTGGGCCGTTTGGGGTTGTTTTGAATGGTCCAGAGCAAAGATAGTATACTCAGAGAGAAAAGCGGGCTCGGCTATCATCCCGGCCAGCATCTGACCCCCGTCAGTGCAGTAACGGGACGAAAGGTGGGGGAAGGAGAGGAACACAGAGAGCAATGAGAAAAACAACACCATGAGTGTGAAACAGCGCTGAAGGGAGTGTCCAGCCAGACGGCCCAGACGAGGCTGGCCGAGAGAGACTGAGATGAATGGGTGGATGGAGAGAGAGAGAAAGAGAGAGAAGGAGAGAGAAATACAGGGATAGAGAGAGAGAGAGAGAGAGAGAGAGAGAGAGAGAGAAGGACAGACAGACAGAGGGAGAGAGGGAGAGGGAGAGAGAGAGAGAGAGATGGAGAGAGAGAGAGAGAGAGACTACAAGGAATAGGAAGAAAAATAAGAAAAGTGGGAAAGTGAAACACTCAATCAACATTAATGTTGTGAATAACAGTTTGACATCTCTGCATGTAGACGTAAGTTATGATGTTGTCAAAAAAAAAAAAATTTGCCAAATCTGCCCCTAATAAGCAAATAAACACTCTCAGAGATGTCAAAGTGTTAAAGATTTGTGAGGTGAAGAAATATGCTGCGGTGATAAGAAGTTGAGGGCCCATCATGGGCCCGAGTTACAAACAACACACATGTGCCTCCAAAGGATGAGGAAGAAAGTAGAGGATAAAAACCTGAGATATAAAGGGGCACTGGCACTATTCCAGCTCGGAGTCTGGCAGTGATGAAATGTAAAAAAACGTGTCATGGATGAGTAATTAAGGCCTTTTTGTTTTAATCTGAAGATCAAACGGGCATGACTGTAAACATCCATATCTCAGCTGTAAAATAGATTCACGGTTGTTGCATCATCAATCTTACGGTCACGGTCGGTAACTCAGTGCCAGTCTACCTCCGTCTGGTGAATCAAAGACGTATTGTATAACCGTGGCCATATCCACTGGCGAAACATATCACAACAAATCAACAGAGAAAGGAAAAACACGGAGAGAATGTTACATCAATTATTCATACACATGCTGCATTATGGTCTGCCCTCCACCATTAAAACGCTGTTCCCAATATGTCTAAATGAGAATCTCTTTTGACAGTACGGTGAAGAAAAATGACTCGGGTGTCATTAAATAAAAGCTATATACGTATATATACGTATATATATATAGATCTATATTTATGTGTGTGTGTGCTCTTAAAGATGAACAGCAAAATGTCCTGAATTTTATCAAAATTTCAAAGTCATTGTCGCATGTAATGATGAGACCATACCTGTATATGATGAGATTGCAGTGCTGATCACTCTACAAAAGCCGTTATCACGATGTTATTCTGGCTCATAAGAACGCTGTGTGGACAGATTGTCATTTGTTGCCTGAAGTAATTCCAACAGCTGCGATTCAGGAAATGCGCTCAGGGAATTAGTGCGTTGACTAATGTGCATATTTTGTCATATTAACAAATTATGTTCAGTCTGGAACAGAGAGCTGAGAGTATTTTATTTGAAAGTAGATAACGAATAGTGGACATTAGTAGCCTACACTCTGCCTACAAGCCTACAAAACTGAAAGGTCACTGACTTGCACTAAAGGACTGGTTTGTTATTGAGGGAGCATTCAGCGTAACAAAACACATGACAGACAGAAACATGACTCTGCTTTTTGAAAATTAGAATATAAGCTGGGGAGAGAACATGGCATCTCTGCGGGCTGCAGTTTGAGCTCAAAGATATTAAAACATATCTATCAGAAGCTGACCCCATGCTCACCTCTCTGTCACCGCTAGAGGGAGAGCCATCGTAATGAAACGGGGGGGTTTGACTGCCGCGCCGCTCTCCACTGCCCATCTGTTAAAATAAATAAAATAGTGTTGGTATTAAAAACACAGCATCCCTATCCCCAAACTACACACTCACATCTATGCTCTTTTTGAGAAAATCAAGTTTTCTGGCTCCCTGACATACAATTATTTGATTGACCCCTTTATATTTGCCTAATCTAACTTTTCTTGTCAGTGTACCCAACTGATTGTCTATCTTCACCTTTGAACCCAATCTGCTTTTGCATTTTTCGGCAAGACAATGAGTGTGATGACCTGCAGACAAAAACAAGCAGCAAACTGAAGTCCACACAGGGGACACGGTGCATAAAGAGCAAACCAAACCGTTAACAGAAAGTCCACAGAGCAATGCCACTAAAAAACACTGAAATCATACACTATACCTCTAAAGAGGCCAAATAATCTTTGTTCAAAACACAGAGGAATACTCAATAAATTGTGTCATTATATGCAAAATAATGACAAGCTGCAGTTGCATTTAAGGACAGGTTGAACCTGACCAGCAGGGTATTGATGAACCCAGAGTAAGTTATACTGGAAACTGCAGTTAAGCAGGAAACAATTATTATTTACTTTAACTTCTACGTTGAATCCTCGTTTCTCTGGTGTTGGCACTGGCTGGATTTGCATATGTCAAATAAAGCTGCAAGCAAACATCCACTTTCAGCCAATGCAAGCAACATAAAACAGACCCGCCCATACTGCCTGTGTCTATTATAGAAATCATGACTCGTGTTTTGGCCACAACGAGGTTCACAGTTGGCTGACTTGTTTTATTTTCTACCCGAGATGACGTGGTGAACCAGTTACAAGTTTTCTTGAACGCACCTTACTAACAGCAGCTGATGACAGCTAAGTTGGGATGCTACATTACTTAGCATGGCGCTAACGTTTAGAGGAGAACAAATGGGCCAACTGAGAATATAAGTAACTGTTAAACGATCGTTGACACCTTATTAAGATGTGTCAATGAGATATTACAAAGAATCGGTTTCTAAATGTGAACCATGACGTCTGCGAAGCGACAGCTAGCTTCCTTCGATAGCCCCTCAGCAATGTAAACAGACGTTAGCTTAGCTCGTTAGCTCCTATCAACACAACAACTAACCTGGGCCTGCTGGGGCGACTGCGCATTCCTCTGCGGGGACTGCTCCTCATTTATCTTCTGTTTAAGTTTTTTAAACATCTTGTCACGCTGGTGTAGCTGACAGCTGATGAGCCGATAACTTCTATCCGGCGGAGATGTATTTTGTTAAGCTTAGCCGGACAGCAAGTCCTCAGTGCTAGACTTCCTTGTTCGCTTCTGATATCCAGCAGGTGACGGAGCTCTCTGCGCATGTGCGGCCAACGTGGAGGAAAACTGAAACGTCAGAGTTAAAGGGTCAGTCCGGGCTAAATTAGCTACAGCGCCACCCTTAGAGAGGACAAGTGCTCCTGTGATTTTCCAGGAAACTGGCTTACTGGTATTAGCCTACCATAAGTGAATGTTTTATATTTTGCTGCCCATTAGTAGTTTGAAGTGGCACTTTATTTACTAAAGGCAAAGCAACTCCTGAAAACCCTTGATGTCATAGGCTGGTATGAAAAATATTGTTACACATCAGTATCGTATGAACATGCCTTTATAACATATTTTTTTATATGGGGGAAACTTAGAACATAGTTGACCTAACTGGTTACAGGAGTTTTCAATGCAGTGGCTTCAGAAAGATCCTGTTTCAAAAGTTTAGTGATGGCGCTACATACTTTGTTGTACTCATGCAAAATTGTATAGGATGTATATTACATGCCTATATATGTATATCATGATATCAGTTAAAATACCTCAAATACCTCTCTTTCTTAACCCTTCTATTATCTTCATCGGATTTGTCTTAGTACCTACCTGCAAGTCTTTAAACTTTAAAAACAACCCTGCATGCCTCAATAATGAATATGAAAGCTAAATAAAAACTACTGCAGGGTCCTTACTTGGACAGAAGAGGACACTGTTTCAATGCGTTTTAATAAGTTGCTACAGGCCAGTTCAAAGCAAAAATACCAAGACTTACATAATGTGTCATACTGTATGTGCTATCCAGTTTTTATAGTCGGTACTACGTTCCCCTGCTAAAAGACAATTAATTACTCTCCCTTCATTCTTTGGTGGCATCCCTAAAACTGAATGTCACAGGGAAAAGCTGCAGAGTCACACAGTGTTGCCAATTTAGCTCCTCTGGTAATTAATTGTGCTGCTACACCTTAACGGTTCCAGTGTCAATAGAAAATATTTTATTGGGTTTATTTTCTGCTGCAAAGGGGATGAAGAACCCATCGTGTAGGGGCCAACACATATCATCTTTGGGGAACCTTTGTTTGAGCCCATACTGAGCCGCAGTGATTATACAATAACACATATTGTAGAATAAAAAGATCAATATGCTCTTGTTTATTGTTTATGTGATGATCTGTGGTGAAGTCCCTGGACTCTGATGTGTTCTATAACGATGCATATCTAAAATAAAGTCTGCATGCTTGCTTTTCATCAGGGTGAGTCATAGTGTCCTTGGGTATTATGACAACTTTAACAGACAGAAGTTGATAGAAAAGATAACACTGTGGATGTAAGTCATGGTTCAAATATGTGGTATTTTCCTTTCTTTGGGATCTGGCGGTGTACCGATATCTGAAATAACCATTTCTGAATCCGACTTTGCTGACTGATGCAGAAAGAATCCAAGGCATGCCATTTTGGGCCTTAAATCCATTAAAATGAAGACTACAAGCAAGACGTGATTTGCACACATAATTGTCTCTCTAGGGGAGGCTCCCTCCTGACAGAATGGGCCAAACTGATAAAATATTGATGCACTTCCCGAATTGGCGTTGCTTGTTACGGCTCTTTCTCACCTCCTTCCTCTCCAAAATCCTCTGCACAATGCCGACTGGATTCTGGCTGCACCTCTTTTCCCGGCCTGAAGGACGGTCATCTGAGGTCTCACATCTCATTCTCTCTCTCCTCATTATTTCTCCTTCCTTAGAATTGTGAGGTAGAACATTATAGTAAAGCATTGCCTTCCTCTACGAGGGGTCAAGCTGGTAATCAAGGGCTTACTTGTGGTAAAATCCCCACTACAATTTGAATGACTCCAACTGGTGTCCATGCTACCAAAGACCAATTGACTTGTTCAAAGTGTCTTTAAAAACAGTCTCATAGAGGGTCTCTATTTAAGTGACTGACGTGAATTTAAAATCTGTGCCCATGTTCTTTTAAACAGATGTTTGATGATGTCCATGTAGTTTATTCAAGCAGATTTTACCACAGACAACTAGCTGACTGTCACTGTTTGGGCAGCCCAGCCTTGACATACAGTATAGATTTATATCTTTCCACATGGCACGGCAGTTTATTAAGTTGTGCAATAAATTTGCCAAACCACTAACAATCTGCCTCCCGGGCCAGATTTACCATGCTGTGTGTGTGTGTGTGTGTGTGTGTGTGTGTGTGTGTGTGTGTGTGTGTGTGTGTGTGTGTGTGTGTGTGCATATGTTCAATACAACAAGATGTAAATGTAGCAGTTTTTAGTCAAAAATGCTAATGAGCTATTTATTTATTTTTACACTATATGTTTAAAGTTGGCCAAGCATTATTTTATATTCCCTTTTTTGTACGTTAAAATGGTCTCGGTATTGTGCCGAGGTTGATGTAACAACTGCTCTGGCCATCCTTTCCCACCTCCCGTGGTGTTATCATCTGGTTGTTTTGTGCCGTGCCTTCTGTCACAGTGAGGTGTTGCCAGACTGCCTCAGAAGCAGCTCCATGTGCTTTGTCACTGGCATGGGGGAAAGCATTGCACAGCCATCGTCTCTCGTTCGTGCCCTGTCCAAAACAGCAGTACATGATGATTTGCAACCCTTTTCATGTAGCCTTTTAATGAGCATTAGGTTAGCAGTTACTTGATAATTTACTTGATAATGATGAAGGTGTGATGATAGGGGTTAGGGTTCAGTCAGTACTAAAAACACTTTTTTTTCTTCTTCAAAATGTCATTTGAAGTTGACTGAAAATAATTTTTTGTCTGTTCTGGTAGTGGATTGAGTGCATTGGTGCCATTTGCCATGTGGCATATCTGGTAATTCTGTGAACCCATAATCTCGGTATCTTTTGAACGTTGCTGCATATTGTTGCTGTGGTTTAATGTAATCTAGTGGATCCACTAGATGGAGCTACCCCTGCGTTGCAACACACCCACCTTACTCAGCAGGCTAATTAGGGAGTTGGGAGCAGAACACACTAAGAACTGCTATGCAGGGAGTGACATGAGAGGTTAAAGCAAGTCTAACGTTTGAAAGAAGAAATAACACATTCCTCCTTTTATAGATGAAAAGTGAAATTCTTAAGCAGTAAAATACAGCATTTCTCGATCCAATACACTTACTTTTAGAATTATCCTGTAATTGTCACTTTTTAACATTGGCCACTACAGCAAATGTTGCACTGCTCTCTCTTTAATGATAACAGAACAAAGGTCATGGTGGCCTTTTTCCCAGGCTTGAACCATACCATATACGAGACCGTTGCCATATGAGTGATGAATTCATGCAGTACTGACATTTTACAGATTTTTTCCAGACTACTACTTTAAAGAAATAAAAGCTGTATTTATTTACACAGTTCAATCTAATTTTCTGCCAGCGCAGGTTGCTTATAAATCGTGAACAAAAAGATATGTGGGATCTTGGAATAGTGTGATAAACATGCCAATGAAAGACCTTTGAAAGTCTCACTCTCAAGGTAAGTTATGTTTTTTCCCCCCTCATAACTTTCCACAGATTTCTTTCACCTCATGAGTTATGTCTAAGATGGGATTCGACATAGATAACAGGCAGCTGCACAACAAGCCAGAGTCTCTCGGTGTGGTCATGAATACTAGTTCCAAACATCTAATGTTAGGCAGTTAAATTGCAGTCTTTCAAGGGATTTCCCACAGTTGGGAATTCACACAGAGCTACACACTCCACCGTCGATTATATAATTGCTTTTTCAGTTTCAGTGTATCGTAACTTTCTTCATAATTATTTCGGGAAGAAAGTAAAGATGAATATTACTCATTGGAGGTGTTGACTCCACGGCTGCAAACTGTTTTGCTGCCGTACTACTATGACACGAATAAACAACAAAAAGGAAAATTGAACACCGGGGTATAAAATAGAAGGATGATGAAAGGTGCACTGGTAATTGCTCAGGCTTCTGTGACACTCCACCTGGGGACTGGTTGGATTTGTGTTTGCCTGATGAGTCCCCTCTGTTGAGGGGAGGAGGGTACACCTGGATGAACATGTTTTATGTAACAAGAATATCTTTCCAGAAGGCTGCGCTGGTCCCGATATTATAATCTCTCAGCAGTTGGATTTCCATCAGTCTCTGTGGTTGGAGCCATTGGTATTTCCAGATGGCATGAATACACCCTGGTGCATAAAACAGAATATTCATCTCAGTCTTATCGCACCTACAAAGCTTAGTAATGCTTACTTCTCGTTACTTTTGCTTGAAAGGGCAGAAATAGTGAAAAGCAAATCCCTATTATTGCATATAATATTTTGTGTTTGTACATTGGGCTGTAGTAACCATTGAGGAAACTGAGATACTGCCCTCATCTACCACTTTGAAGGTTTTAGCAACCCAGCTGGAGTTTGCATTCTACATTCATTACATTTATCTCCGCCAGGAGGTTCATGCCATCAGCTGCATGTGTGCGTGAGTGAGTAAGTGTGCACCTATGGCTCTGTCCACAGCTAATCTTGCATTCTGCTGCAGCAAACCGCATACTATTTTGGGTGCCCAGTCATGGCTGCATGCTCAAGGGGCTGCTAGTGATAATACAGCTGAGTGCATCGCATGTGTTTGGCGAACATTTAAAGGAATGGACGATGTGAATGGCAAAAAGCTAACAGAACTACCAGTACACACAATGCTCAGTACCTCGCAACCACTGCTCTGTGGCTCACTTCTCATGTTTTGGATGGTGTGTTCGGGAAATTTCTAACAGCTGACAGCTAAAAGAATGACCAATACATTTATTGCTGTACCTCCACACTGCTAAGCCAGCAGACTGCTTGGGGGAGTTTAATTTTGTTTTTGGCAAGACTGTATGAAGTGTCTTATACGACGACTGTGAGCTGATTACATCGCCACTTGTTTTTGAGTTTGAATGAAGCGTGTTTTACGAAGCCATACAGCTCATTACCACTAACCTAACCTTAACACAATACAGCAGTGGTCATTGCAAATACGCCTGGCGGAGATCTGCACTCTACTGAGTGCACTTTTCTAGTTTGACTATAAGGTTACTAAAAGTTCAATATTTTCCCACGAGATATGTAGTTTTGGAAGTCTTGGAAACATAATTTAGATCTTAAATGTAGAATTATTAATATTTTCATAAAGTCAAACACCATATTTTATATTATATGTATGTATATATGGCTCCGCTTGTTTTACAACTTTATTATGCAGACATAATAAGCACCGCTGTGTATGGATATCAGACAGGAGGAAGCAGCATTGCATAATAACCGGTGAGCTGAAACTTGACACGTATCTCTGTGAATCCCATCAAGTGAGTTCCAATTAGCCTCTACGCTGATATGACTATGTGTCGAATTAGGTACACTTTTATGTTTTTGGAATACTACAAGGCATCTGGCACCACAGATAGAAGCTCATCTGTTGACAATGATCAGACAAACATCAATCTAGCCTATTACAATGTCTCCAGTGTGCCATTACTGTGGCAACCGTGAATAACGTTTGATAAATCCAAGAGAGAGAGAGAGAGGGGGGGGGGGGGCTGCAGGTTTAGTCCCATAATGCACTGGCAGGGACAAGCTTCTTTTGGGTAATGGCAGGAGGGGTTATTTGTCCATCCCCTCATCACCATGTCAGTGGTAATAAAATGCTGCTTTGTGGCAGAGAATAAAAGCAACCCTGCTGATAGCTGGGATTCCTCCCCCCCTGAGCCCCTGGAGGTCGGCCTAAGACAGAGAGGCCATTAGACAAAGAAAGAGGCAATAATCTGATCATGTCGTATAGGCACAGATGCGGCATTAGTCGAATGTGCCATTATGTCAACCTTCTGCCTCGGAGCAAACATAAATTTCCTGTTCGTTCTGTGTTTACAACAGATGACATCTGCGCATTTCTTGTCGTATTCTGGTGTCTGTATCTTTACGATAATGTCTTTACTCACCTGACTGCAGGGAAACGCATGGTTAGGCTCGCAAAGTGAATTACATGCTGGATGAGTGCCAAAACAAAGGCGTCACTTATAAACTAGGCTGTTCGTCCATTTGTGTTTAGCTTATCTAAATTGGTTCCAGTACTGCTCTAAATCCATATTTGACAATATAATTTATAGGTTCAGGTTTTGGAACTCCACCACTCCTGAACACTTCCCGATACATTTTCCAAGTGTATTTGAAAAGAAGTCAGTGGCTTTGACAAAAAATAACTTTTCTTCTTTTTTTTTTTACCATGATTGTCTTCTCCACTTGAATCAAGGGCATAGCTTTAAAACAACTTCCTGCATTATGAATAAGGGTCTAGGCAAACAAATGTGAAAAGGTTTGCGCTCTTGAACCCAGGCTTAAAAAAAACAATAATAGTGTAAGGTGCACGTCGCCAAGATAAACAGTCCCATATCTCAGGGCAAAATAATTAAAAGTAGGCTTTCCAAGTTTAGAAGTTGTGCTGATGATGATCCCATAACCATAACTTTCATTTTATCACATTTTTCCACATTGTTGCCCTTTGAAAATGTAATAAAAATGATTCATCTTCTTTTTCCTTCAAGTTTTTAAAAATATTTTTTGTTAATGTACTTTCCTATGATATGCGACAACTTAATTAAAAATTAATAAAGAATTGTATTACTAACGCTACTATATGTCACATTACTATCAACATTACTATTCACCAGTAGTCACGGTATCCGCAGAGAAGGATGAGGATATAGAAGCTGTCCAGAGGAGCGTTAATGTGCTTTACGTTTCATTTCTTATGACAGTTTTAGGCATTCAAGTACTATTTCAGCAGCGTATCAACATGCACATTATCTCAGCATTGCATGAGAACTGGATCATTATTTTCAATGTGCTCAGTGACTTGGTTCACGCCATTACATTATAGCATCATAATGCTGGTGTTTATTTCCTGTCTCACTGGTATAAACTCTGGAGGAAAACATTTATTTTGATATGCGTGGGCGTGTGATATTCACACATCACTAGGCCATGACCTATAGGAGGCTGGATCCATAACATCAACACACAGTGTAATAAAAGCATCCCACTGTCTGAAAGAGAGGCTTCCAATCCTTTTTCTATAAACAGCATTGTGGGCCTGCACAAACTTCCACAATCTGCTGACTAAGATACTTGCTAAGAATGCAACACACCTTATCTAATCACTTTAATACACTGCGACAAGACTTTTCCTCCTCTTTGTCGCTCTTCCACAACAATTCAACATGCTGTATAACTCTCCCAACGCCTCCGAACACCTGCTGAACATCCAGTGATGTTTCTGAGGTGCTGGGGTCACTATGAGTCATTTTGTGAAATGCCAAAATATTCATAAAAAAACACAGTCAGTGCCACATTTTTTAAAATTTACAAGTTGCTTTTATTTGGCGTGTAAGCATAGTTAAGGCATTATTTGTGTGCCTGTTCCTTCAGGGATTAAGGCAGCTTTAAGTGTCTGTATTGTCCATTAGGTTTTTCACTCTTGTCTACCAAAATGTCTCCAGTGTAATATAAACGTGTCGCAGTATATGTTTTTATATGCAGGCATGTAACACGATGTATCTCATGTGTATCATGCTGCGGCGCTATCATGGCCGCACATCTAAATAGAAAGTTAGAGGAATGGTCGAGCAGAGAGATAGAGCCCGCAGGGAGAGAGGGAGAACCCATAGGCGGCTGTCACCATGATGAATGAATCGTGGGGAGAGTCAGAGTTCCTTTACTGTGCAGTAAAGTCTCACTGGGATTCAGCTTTAAAGGAGCTCTAAGATGAACAGGAAACTATATTATCCTGGGATCAATTGATAATTCTTTTTTTATTCTGTTGTGGATAGGGCATGGTCATCTTGTAAAAAAACTGCTGTAGTCTTGGCTGTTATTGCTGTTTCCATAACTCATATCTTTTATATGGGTTTCGAGAACTGGCATTGGTGGGTAAATCAACATACAGTGAAGATGCGTTGTGGGACCCTTCTGAAATGCTGGATTGCTCCCAGAGCTCACTTGAAAGAAACTACTAAACAGTGACATTTGCTGCTTTAAGGGATCTGCAGATACCAGGGATGCAGCCTGTTGGGGCGTGAGGCTGTTTGATCAGCCTATACAAGCAGTAATTAACAGACCCTCGCTACACTACTGTCGCCTTTTGCAGGTTTGTAGGTTTGTATTTTGTGTTCTTTAAAAGAATAAAGACAAAAAACAAAACAATACACATGTCTCATGGTGCTGGCTGTCGTTCACTTGTTATAGTTAGTTTTACTGAAGTCATGAACACACAAGGCAAACACGACGATTCGTGTGTTGAATATTTAAAGTCGGGAGCATTGCAGCACTACACTGCAGCCGACAGTGATTACTAACATGAGCATGTTTCAGGGAGATAAGCATCCAAAGCAGGCTTAACTACGGTCAGGCACTCTGCACTGCACATTAGCTTTCCATTCTGAAGTGGTGTTTGATAAGAAGAGTATGACAGTATAAGAACCGGCAATGTGTTGGCTGAAATATCCCTGGGAAGCTTAAAAAGTCTGCTTCCCTCCTCCCTGTACCGTTTGGCTTGTCGGAAAGTTGTGATATTGTAGTTTTTAATTCCACTCCTCTGGCAGCCCCTTGAGAGCTGCAAGCTGCTGTAAAGGTGTGTGGATTTGAAAGGTATAATAAGTGCAGCAAACTCCAACCACCTGTTGTGGGCCTCCTCCAGGTTTTGCCAGGGCTGTTCTCACCAAGAGAAATGCACTCTACACAAGAGGATCCTCTCAAAAGGCTGCGAGTGAGAGGACATACAGAGTGTTTGTCTCACTCTGCAGAGTGAGTAAAATCAATGTGTTGCATGAAGGTATCAAGTAGGCTGAAGAATAGCAAAAAAAGTGGATTAAAGTTGCGGGACAGACGTAGAGATTGACGTGCACTTTTGCCAGTGCCCGTGTCAGAGATTGCAACAGAAGTTTATTTCAAAAGAAAACCTCCGATTCAGAATGGGAGAGTAAAGCTACGCGCAGCTTCGGTTTTCCATGTAGCTTTGACTTAAACACATTATTTTATGTTATAAAGGTAAATTCAAACTTCTAATTAACAGAGAGAGTTGTACTTTTAAAGCTGCAGACATACTGAAGAACCACTGCATTTCAGCATGTATAGTCAGATCGGCACTTTGGACAAAACTAGTGGGATTAAATGGGATTTACCTTCTTGGCTTGTTTACTTTCTGCTCCTTTTTCTTCATTTGAATTATTCCTTTAAAACAAAATGATTATGGACACAAATCTAACTGCCCTGACCTTTGACCCGGTGTGCAGGTGTTGCATTTAAGTGTTGTCAATCACTTAAGACCCTTTCACAACAAAGAAGTTTTCTGAAGGGATCCTCAGAAATCTCAGAGGACTGCGTTGGCTTAATTGTCCTTGTCAAGCCAGATCTAAATCAATACACCCTCACTGCCTGCAACACTATCGTGTCTCTCACGTCAACATCACGCACAAGAACTGGACGCTTCAGGTCACATTTACCATTTAAAAGGCTGTGTGCAGAGTGTTTTTTTTTTTGACAAATGACAAAAGGATTGATTTCACCATATGTTCTCAATCATTGGGATCAGCGCTTGCTCAGCAGGCTGAGAGGAAATCCCTCATTCGCTTCCCTGGCTGTTTCATTTCTCACTGTAAGCGGATGTGTGTCCTCCCTTGTCTCCTCATCTTTATTCACCGCAGGAGGCCTTGTTGCTGCACTCTGAAGGATTGTCTCCCCTCTGTCATGCCCGCACGTCCTCTGTTTCTACTGTAATAGGCCCGTTAAGGTGTGTGCCGAGCTGTGGCTGGAGTGCTTTCTCCATTTAACACTTACTGCAACATGACTGCATGTTATACTATCAAACATTGTCAAACTCTTTATGTTGCTCATCATGAATTATAGGTGAACAGTGTAAATGGGTGATATGAGGATTTAAAGTAGCTGAAAAATACATTGAAAAATGTCTTTAAATTATCTTACAGCTACATTATTCTTTGTTATAGTGTTATTATTACATGTGTATCTACTGCGCATGAATCTAAAATAGGCAAGGTTAAAATAAAATCCAATTGCGATGCTGGTGTTTAAAAATGTTCGATGTAGTGTCTCAGGTTAATATCATTGTTGCCTGAAAGCAAATGAACCCAGGATTAGTTTCTGCTTCAGCAGTGCTGGTTTCCTCCCACTGACAGGTGGACTGGAGACTCTATTACCTCGAGGTATGAATGTGTCTGAAACCGGCACTGTCTTCCCTGCCCTCCACCCAGTGCATGCTGGGATAGTCTTCCCCCGTGATCCTGAAATAAGTGGTTGGAGAATATAAATATTTGAAAAGGGGGAATATTTCACTTCATTTCCACTGATCAGTATTTCCCCCATGCTGCTGCTCATCACCATCACTGGTGCCGTGTATGTTGCTTCTGATAGATTGAATTCTGCTCATGTATTTCTGAACGTCTTGGGCATTCAGGCACGGTACATGCGCACATTTTCAAACACAAAAAGCTCAAGCAGTTCAGTAAATGGATAGGCCGCCTGCCAATGCCTCAGACACAACTTTTCATTGATGTTTTCTTCTATTACGTCAGCGTCCCGTGCTTTCTTACATTCTGAACTCATTATTAGACTTGACAAGGACAGACTGTGTGCAGCTGAGAGGACTCTGCTGAGCATGCCCTTGTTCTACATTCTGACTTGATATTTGTAAGCCAATCAGCCCGATTAGAAAGCACAATCAATACAGCCACTTTGTGCAGCCCGGTATTGCCTTCTCTTGAGAAAAATAATATCCACTGCCTGTCTCAATAATGTGGATTCAATCCACTCTCATAGGAAATCTTGTCTTCTTAAGGCCCACTATTTGTTTAGGCATTTGTGGAATAGTGTTTAAAGTGTAATCATGCAACTAAGCATTCTGACGGTCACAGTTTATTGAATCACTGGTTCCTCATCTGTTGGATAATGTGTCTTTTTAAAGCACCCGTCAATTTTTTAAAAGGTGTTTTCATGGATCAGCAGCTCCAGATTGTCTTTGATTTTGTTAGAATCTCCACTGTGTGTCCAACAACCCAAAAGGATATTGCTGTTTTTTTTTTCTAAACAGTAATTTAGCCTTACGCGCCTTGTAAATATCACTCAACCATGTCCTAATAGTTATGAGAACCGCCAATAAGAAGTCTTGATCTGCTGTAAACATGCAGCAGAAATAAGATAAATCTCTTTTTTGTGTGTTCTGGCAGTCAGTCAGTGCATTGCATTTCTCCGTCTTACCAGTATGTCCTCTGTTGGATCTTAAAAGCATGCAGAGTGGGTCGTTATTCATTTAAATCAAGCGATGACAGCAAAGTGAGATCATGTCTGTCTCCAACTGTGTTCTTAATGCATTTTGAGTATCACATGTGCAACAGGCACATACATAAATGCTTAGAATTATGCTCTGGTATATATCTGTGTGTATATATTATTGTATGTTAAATCAATTTACTTCAGTACAATTTTGAGGTTCTTTGCATTCCATTTTCTTAACTTTTTTTTAAAGATAGACAGGAAAAGGGGAGAGAGATGCAGCAAAAGGATTGAGATGTGACCACTGTACAATAGGTTTGGAGTGAAATAGATTAGTTGATGGCTATTTTGGTTATCCGTAAATCTACATTTTTTCAGCTCAACATTATCTAATTGCATTTTCTCAATTGTGAGGATTCGCTCCTTTCCCCAGTTTTATATCAATGTTAATTACATAATCTTTGTCTTTTTAATTGTAGGTCACCAACACTATTTTCTGACATTTCACAGACCATTAGGTTATTGATTTTTTGATCAATGGAAATAATCTCAGCCCAAAACCTTATGCATTGGTATTAAATTGCCTACCAATTAATGCAATGCATACAATTGCCTCCACCTGCAAGCTAAAACCTTATTTCTTACAAGTATCGGCAGTGATAATTTATAATCAATTGAAAATATAATTCCATCAGGAGACATTCTACCGCATGAGGAGTACTTTTACTTTTAATACTTTGAATAATTTGTTCTTGAGAATGTGTTACACTGTCCTTGGCTCAGTGTGGAAGCTTTTATAAACTTTTCTAGCAGTTTAGTTCAGGAGTGTACCTTTAGTCACCCGTTCCCACGTTGCAGAAAGTGAGTAACAGTTTCTAGTGAGTGGAGCATCCTCAGTGCGCATGGCACGTGCCAGCACGGCTGCACTCAAGTGAAAATGTGAATCTTGTGTAAGGACTCGATAAAGACGCACGGGGACGCTCATTTACCTCAGCCAACTGCACGACCTAAAAGTCTAATTTAATCTGCCGTCCTTCTTCTATTGTGGCGGGATGCCTAGTCTCTGGTTTGCAGCGGAGAGTGATCTCACCATATATGCACTGATGCTTATGCATGTGCAATGTTCCACTACAGCGTCCACAGGAAAGCTGATGCAGTTCCGCACTTCTCCAGCCCAAGCAAGCCTTGCGATAGATGACTTTATTTGAGAGCGGGCTTTTCCTGCGGATCAGCTGTAACTTGCAGAATTTCGAGCGTGATTGTGGTCTTTTTTTTTCTGAGGAGGAACATTTTGGTGCAGGGGACCCAGAGGATACTACTACTGCTGCTGCTTGCACTTACACAAACAAGCGTTCGGCGCGTACCGATTGGATTCAAGCTGCAGTCCACTTCACGCCAACTGCATTGCCACAACTGTGGGAGAGAATGTGTCCATCATGACACAATGCGCCGGCAGCTTTTCTCATGAACTCTTTCGTGCTTCTACAGACTTCCATCCACAAGTGGGGCGTTTTTCTGCCTTTCAGCTACAGATAAAACCACTTCCCAACTACAATGGGACAACGTGATGGGCTAAGTGGACGAGATGTTGCCTGCAGAAGTGCGGTGAGAGTGCAAGGCAGTGACTTCCAGAGGACACCTGCGGACGAGTGAATGCCGCCTCCGATGTGGAGTTTGTCGCTGTCCGACGCGCGCGTGGTGCTGAAATTCGGATGATGCCTGGCCAGCGACTGCAAGGCTGCCGCTCCCTGCACCTCAACGAGGACAACGGCCGCTTCGCGCTGCTCGCCGTCCTCATCATACTTTACCTACTGTGCGGCGCTGCGGTCTTCTCGGCCATCGAGAGGCCGTCGGAGCTGCGGGCTCACGGCCGCTGGAACGGGACGCTCCTCAACTTCAGCGAGACCTTCAACATCAGCCTACAGGACCTCAACTCCTTCCTGCGGGAGTACGAGGCTGCCATCGCCGCCGGGATCCGGGCTGATGCTCTGAGGCCACGATGGGATTTTACAGGGGCTTTTTATTTTGTTGGAACTGTGGTGTCGACTATAGGTGGGTGATCTATGCAGCATTCACTGACCTTTGCGTCCATGTTGTTGGATCAACGGTGTCCTCTACTTGTTGAAAAAAAAAGCATACATTATTCCAAGTAAAACCATGTGTAGCCAGGCCCACATCGAGCCTTACAAATAGCAGGTGAATGCAGTCAGCTCACACCATTAAGTCAGTAATTATTGGCTCTATTTAGGAGGTATTGGAGGCTAAATACTGAACACATTTGGCACCTACTGCCCTGATAAAGCTACATCAAGACAAATAAGTTGAAGAATGTTTAATATTAATACGGCCTCTGCTTGTTAAATAATCATATAATTACTGACAGTCTGGACATTAAAAGGAGCTGCCATCCCTGCAGGCTGCTATCTTTCCACTGGCTTACATACAGAATAACAGATTAACATTTTTGGGGTTTTTTTCCAGTCATGTGTTACATTTTTGGCTGTGAGGGACTTTGGCAATGGGGGGCGACATCTGACTCGCTTGCCAGGAATGGCACACTCATCCCTGGCTATAGGACAGCACCCATGGGTGCAGTCTATTTTTTTTTTTTTTGTTGCCACATTCCCATTCAAACCAACAGGAATGTCAATGAGAAGCACCGTCTGCTCCCCCTCATTTAACATTTACTCGTGCGATAGGTCAGAAAAGAGCAAGTGTCCCTCGCAGGGCACCCCGAGGGCCAACGGCGTGGTGCACTGCATGCCTGATGGCTCCACCGCCTCTGCCCCTTCCTCACTGATGGCTAGAGAGGAGCCACAGCATACAATGAGTGAGTGAGTGAGTGAGTGAGTGAGTGAGTGAGTGTGAACAGGTGAACAAGCAAACGGAGACACTCCATGTAGTCATTTGAGCTGACAGCTGCTGTCTATCTCTGACCTTGCCCTCGACACACACAAACACACACATATGTACACTGTGATACCTCCAGCGCCTTCTTATTAATTGAAAACTGTGGCGAGGAGAGCGATAAGAAAAACTGATGGCTGTGCATCGGCACAGACAATTGGATCCATACGAGCAGGAAACCTGTCAAATGTTTATTAACTGTAGACCTGTCATGAGAGCTTTACTGACTCCAGCACCTCCAGCTCTCAGGCAACCCGCGTACCCAGCTCACCTAGTCACAGGAGGGGGACACAGCAGCTGTGTTTGTGTACATGTCTGGCAGGTTGAAATCCTCTTGTGCTCCAGTTGTCATGTCAAGCAAGATCATATACACTGACTCAGCTCCTTGGGGGGGGGGGGGGGGGTGGGGGGGGGGGGTAGGAAACGGTGATATCTTTCTACAGTATTTGTCGGTTTCATATGCTTGCTTGGATTTCTCTCTAGATTTCCATCTCGCTTTGATCTCCACCGCCTCCCCCCCTCCCTCCCGGCTCGTGTGCTACTTTTTCTGCATGCTTGTGAGCCGCTGATATAAAAGGGATTTGGGGGTCTCCCCACACAATTCAGAGTGGCATCCCCCTGTGCACTCGAGACACTCCTCCCAAACACTTATAACCTCAGTGCTGTGGCAGAGGCTTCAAACCAGCAGTGACACTGTGCTCCTCTTGATGTGCCTCCACAATATCACTTTGAAGAACAAAAGTGAAGCCGTGGTCACTTGAGGTGCTTGTTTACCTAAAGTTTTGGCCAGACTCACCGTGTTGTTTCCCAATTTCTGGGAATGATGCAGGAAAAACAAATAGTACATTGCAGCTTTTTCGTGGTGTAAACAACTGCAACAACATCATGCATCCGATTTCTGATGTTTTTCTTCTTTACATCCTAAGCACTTTTTTATTGACAAAGACAACCTCATCACAAGGTTTATCAGTAGCTGGTCTCAAGCTTTCCATCATATCACAGGATCTTCCTCAGCAAATTAAGTTGCCCCATTGTCAGGAATTTGTAGTTGTTTCAATAAAAAAATTTTCTTCTTGTCCTTTTGTCCATATTGGCTTAAAAGTTGACATAGAAAGTTTTCAGCTGTTTACGAGGTCACAGAATAACCTCAACTTTTTAGCCATCTTGGTGGCGTGGCTCTATGGATGGCAATGTTGATCTGTCGGTGGTTAACATTTGAAATGGCAGTTTAACGTTTGAAATGTTCCAACAACGATTGGCCAAACTTTAATTGTTCAACACTTGACCAAAATACCTGCAAAACGAATGACAATCCCATCAGTCTCGGCTGTACTTTGTGTTTAATGCTAATTAGCAAATGTTAAGGTGGACAATCAAACACAAACTGCAAATAAGGTCTATTACTACTCTTTTGTAAAATATCCCAGAGCCTAGAAAAGCTTTTTTGATGTCATTCCAATGGAAAGTCAATAGGTAACTTTTTTGGCAGTTGCACTTGCCAATCAATTTTCACACGGGTGAGTGGGTACCATCTTTGAGTCCGGTATCCAGTACAGCCATGGGTAAGCATCAACAGCATAGCATTATCATTGTCTCTGTGACCGTGTCCGCATGTTGACGTGAGCATCTAGATCAAAACACCGCTGTGTCTAAGTACCGCCTCACAGAGCCGCTAGTGTGGCTGTGGACTCTCATCTTGTTAAAGCTTTGAAAAGTTTAGGTTTGTCTACATCCAACTCTTGGTGTTGTTGTCCTGCCCTACATTTGCAGACGCAGCTTTACTGTTTGCATGCTCAATGAAGAGGGCACAAGAGTCTGCTCCGTAAACAGAATTTCTATTAATAGGAAAGCTATTCATAACCCCCAAGGCTGATTGATAGCTGCCAACTGCCAATTAGGACAGCTCTCTGTCGCTGTTTGTGGGCCTGTAGGTCTCATTCTAAGGTGCTACGGTGACATTTTTGAGAAATACTTTTGTCAGCTTTGAAGCGCTCACAGGGGTAATACTTGTCTGTGGCTCGAGTGTACTTGGTGATGGCTGTCTGATCTAAGACTTTCAACTTGTTGAGATTGAGTGGGACAGGCCAGTTGGAGCAGTTGTTCTGCAGTTATAATATTCAGGGATATTTATTCCTGGGGATAGACTCTGTCCTGCCTCTCTTTGCCTCTGGCAGCCACTGTGGCTTCCAGCTCCATCACACTCATAACCACCCACTCAGAGAAGTCACGAAGGCAGACAAGGCAAATAGGACAGTTGAACAAAAACAGCACAATCCAGACCCTCATGCAGTTCGTCGTTTAAATGAGGCCTGATTTAACCTCCATGCAGTCCAAAACTTGCAAAATGAGGGTACATTTCAGTGGAGTTGAGAGAAGATAAAAATCATGCTCAACCCTGGCTGTACAGAGCTGTGCTGCAGCAGAATGACAGGGCGCTCTAGCGACGTCTCTTCCCTCACCAACCTCTGATTCCAGGTCGATATTTTAATCAAAGTGGCCTCGTTAGACTAATGGCTTCAACTTATACTATGTGTAGTGTGAAAGGAGTCACTCGAAGTAACTATTTTCACCTAAATCTGCATTTCTTCTCAGCTCTACAGCATGTTGTAGCATCTTTCAGCTCATTGTTTTGGTTTTACAGCCCACAGCTTTACTTTGGTTCAGCTATAAAGGCATCAGTATTAAATTGAGACTGTTTCATAACCAGTTTCATAAAATGATACAGTATAAACATTATTAACATCATAAACATATAGCTTTTATGGTATCTTTGTGCAGGTGTTGTTGAGTACACTTCCTGTGGCTGGATTTGTCCATTTAGTTCTGTATTAAATAGATCGAGTTGGAGGAGTGAGTCTGTCAAACAGAAGCCTAGTTTGACCTTTGACCATAGCAACATCATCAGGCTGATATATGTACGGTTTATAACCTCAGATCACAGTGCAAGAGTGTAACTTCCCTTCAAATGGAGCCAAATCTGGGCTAGTAGTGTCAGGGAGAGTACTTTTGAGATTTAAATATCATACACAGTCTACTGTAAAAGCCAAGACACAGGGCCAAAAGCTATAACTTTGCAGACTTTGTCCAGTTATGTCAAAAAGATCAAGTTTATGTGTCAAATTTGATTTAATTTTATAGCTACCACATCAGGCAATTCCATTTTACCCCACAGTGAAGGTGCACCATCTGCTGAATTTAGTGAACCTCGATACCACACAGTGTCTCCCTACAGATGCTTCATGTTCAGCAGACATACTACAGAGTCCTTTGAATGAACAATAGATCAGAAGGCCAGAGAAGACATGCACGTAATTGTTTGTCAGGTTTTGTATTTTCGTTATTACAAAATAATTTTTTAGAATTAGCACATATTTGCTGTCATAAAAAAAGTAATTATTAATGCATTCTGACATTATTTTCAGTTCCTAAAGTGAGTGTGTTGTGATAAAGAAATTATATTTTTGTTAACTGAAGAAAACTGCAAGCTTGTTATGTCATGATCTTGAGAAATCGTAATTGCCCATGTCCTCTCCGTCATTGTGATAGTAAACAATCAGGCCTAATGGTTTAGTTTAGTGTTATCTTCCTTGTATTCTCGTGCCAATTTAAAAAGTGCTGATTTTGCAGCGGAGTCTCACTGAGGAACACTTGTGAGGCCTATTACACGCTTGTATGACCAGGGCCCATGCATCTGGATGAAACTGCAAATCAAATATGTTCTCTGTACTTTACTGCCCCTTGTATTTTGTGAGTCTCCGAGGTTCCAAGACAATATCACCTCAGTCTGGCAGAGCATGCATTTGGCATTTAAGCAGTTTGAAATGTCACATGACGGACTCCGTGGATTCCTGGAGGCTGGCTGTGTTTTTGCTTTGATGTCGTGCTTTAGTATTTAGATGAGGCGCTCGGTGCTGCCTCGCTTGGGAAAAAAAACAAAACATCTGTGTTGTTGCTACTGTTGGTGTATGTTACGAGTGTGCTTACAGGAGGTGGGTGGAAAAGGTTTGAAATCTATGTAATAAGATTCCTCGATGCACAGCGATGTTTGTTTTTGCTGTCTGTGTCTCACTTCAGCACTGTTTCACTGTCCAAGACGTGTGGACTCCTGTCTAACATCCATCTCAAATCTAACTAATTCTAATGCCCTATTTGCATTCATTCATTCAATCATTTTGATCTCCTTATACAGTGTGCTACAAAATAGTCTGCTCATATCACACAAGCAGTGCATTACATAATGAGAAGAAGATCACTTTACAGTTTATTTTACAGAACCATTTGAAGCTGGTCAGTATGACTCTCTATTCCTTACCTCCCCTCTCTTCTCTTTAGATCTCCAGGCTGCTCTGTGAAATCACAGACTCAGAGGAAATGTCACTGTTAAAAATGGAAAACAGAGGACCTTCAGTCACATGAAAGGCACTGGAGGTCTCTTTGGACTGTGTGCAGTCCGGATGCTCAGCACAAAAATTGTGTCCCCAATGAGGAAGTGGAGCCAAACTGCACCGCTGCTGCATAGACGTTCCTGAAGACTGTGTCTAAATGAATCGTGTTGCTGTGCAATATACCAAATTTATTTTTAGATCAACGTTGTAAAAAGGACTATTTGTAAGGCGGAAGGTGTCACTCGTAATGACAAACCCACACAAATTCTGCGCTTCTGCGTCCTCGAATCATTGTTTTTAGGTTTACGGTCCACAATGTCTTTAAGAAGTGGACATAGTAACCGTGGCGTCTCTCATTGGTTTGTGGACTGCTGTTCTGAAGCCTCGAGTTTGGCATTTTGGCCGTCGCCATCTTGGTTTTTGCAACCATAAGTGACACAAGAGCGGGGAGCTAAACACAACGCTGAAAAAGACGTTTTTAGGCAACCAAACATGTTTCATGAAATTAAACAACGCTGTGAAAGAGTTAACAATGTAAGACGAAAACATGGAAATCTCCCAGACCTGACAACGGCAGCGACCTGTCAATCACAAGGTAGCCACCCCCTAAAGCATACCCTGCTTTAATGTTACTCTAAATGGGACCATCATTTACTAAACGAACATCATGCTGTATTGAAGAAGACTTCAAAATAATTGAGACCATAGACAATCACTCACTCAAATTGCCTGACTTCAAAGACGGAAAAATTTAAATATTATTCTCCAGATAACACACAGCTGCTTGAAATACATTTTATCCCACCATTTCTCCCCCTCTCCCAGTTTTTCACCTCACTGGGTGCTTCCTGGTGTGGAGCGGAAACGTGTGTGTGTGTGTGTGTGTGTGTGTGTGTGTGTTGGGCAAACCTGCTGTGAGGGACTGGCTTCAATAAATCCCCATCATACTTACTGCTGTACAGGATGGCTGTACACCTCTGCACTCTGTCACAGCGGGTCATAAATCTGCCCTGACTTGCTAAGGTGCGCATTCGCCTACGTACAGCAACTCACAGACTCAAGCTATCATGGCCAAGTGATACCGAGATCATTTCAGAGGACGCAGCAGAATTGCTGGGCTTCCTCCTCCAACCTGATTAGCATTTCACTGATTCTGCTCTTTGCACCGGCCAAGGCAAAGAGACACTATTCTCTGTGTGCTCTTTGCACCCTGCAGTCCTCTGCCCTGCTTCCTATCAGAGCTCATTTCAACAGACACGTTAGATTATATTCTGGTGTTAATATTTTTGACTATCATCAGTTTGACCAAATTTGCTCTGGCGCTGACGTCAATGCTGACTCACAGCTCTGAGACTTTAAAATTCCCCCATAAGCAGAAAAGTCCCTCTCTTGAAACTTTTGTGTTGGTTGGCAACCTTTGACGCAGTGAAGCCCCAGTAAAAAGTGTCGCCATGTTTGCAGATAGCCTGCATAGCAGATTCCACTTGTGCACCAGCAGACCGTTTATCTGCATCTTGGGGTCATGTATATGAATAGTTTTCAATGTTAATAAGCTAACAGCAAGTTAACGAACAGCGTGATTTGGCAGCCGTCCATCCGTCTCATTGTGTGAAGGAGGGGCTACTTGTGCGGGAGCAGAGAGACACAGGAGGACATGCTGCACTATTGTATCTTTCAACTGCTTACGTGCAAAGCAGCATGCTGAAATAGTATTCCTTGCAAAAAAAAAAGTTACATTTCAGATTTGAGATGAATCAACATCCTCTCACGCCTGCTGATAAAATCACATTGCTTTCGGTCAAAAGAGAGGAAACACAACAACAGCGTAACTCATGAGTGACTTTTGAGCATGACCTTGAATCATTAAGATGGTTGGTCATCATGATCGGATTACAAGATGACGTCATCCGTGGAGCTTGAGATCATGGGCCGCATACTAGTGGGAGTCACGGCCATTGCGTATTGCACATCTGCCTTCGAGAGAAAGGAGAATTCAAACAGTAGCGCTTGTCTAAAATTGGACTACATGCAGTTTCAGTCATGTTGGAATTTTTCACACAATCTGTTTGGATTAGAGGAAACAGCACTCTTGATCCCTTCCTTTATTTCAGCAAAACCGTGTGAGATTGTCTGTGAACACACACACACACACTGGCCACTGTGAAGCTCAGCTGCCAGCACAAGAATTTAAATCATTCAAGAAACAGACCTACTTCTCCAACACTCAGCCTCTTGCCACTTGGACAATTATGAAATAATGGTTATCCCAGGAAAACACCAGGATCACACGGAGCTGAAAGCGTCAAAATGCATACGGTATATTTTGTCGTCATGCCAGCATCCACAAACAATTCAGCTACCTCCAGGCTGGCAGCCTCTGGCAGAGTCTCAGACTCATAGTAGGCACATTCAGTCAATAGAATGTAAAACATAATTTAATTGTGATTAACAAAGCATTGCCTCTTCATTTCTCTGAGGCAGCTTGCTGTGATTTTGTCTATGTGTTATCCAGGATCATTATTGCAGTTGTCACTTACTTAGCAGTCTGGAATCGGGTTTAGTGACTTGTGCTTTTACATTATCAGTAATGAAAAGCCATTAAATTGAATATCTGCTGAGCCTCAAGCATTCATTTCCTGCCGGCATCTGATTTGACTGTTTTCATGTGATGAAACACATGATCTGAAGACGTACATTTAATGAAGCGTTACCATGATACTGTATGAGCGCCAAATCTGTATGATCTATTATGGTGAACATGGCTTATGACACTGATCTGAGGGTGATAGTGTTTCAAAAGCTCCACCTGGACAGGTGTGTTGACTTTTGGGAATAATACAAGAGGGCTTTATGTAGCTAAGCTTTTACTCAAACATTGACTCATACAGAGCAAGACACGAGGAAACACAAGGACATTCAGCCTTTAGATCATTCATGGAGAAGCTATTAATCTGATGAGAGAATGACTCCTCAGTGACATGAAAGGACAAAATCTGTGTTACCATTTGATGATGGATGATGAAACCACGTGAATCTTTTCATTTTAATTTTGCTCATTGAAGCCCTGACTCTTACAAACTGCACAATAGTGGACCCCATGCATGTCTGAGTCTTTACAGTTCTTTTTAAACCCTGCAAAGATGAAAAACAGATCGAAAAATTAAGAGAAAAATAATAAATGTTGGCGCAGATCCAAAGACAATGCAGCATATTTTTTTGACAATAAATCAATACAGACAGCGGCAGAACCATCAATCCTCCCGGCTCTCTTTGCCAGTGAATTAAGTACTGAGATACAATTTAAACAGCTAGACTCGATTCAGTTACGGAGGAGCCAAACGAATCACAAATTCTGAAAAAAATAGGTATTATAAGTTGTGTTTTGCTGCACAGGTTTGTGTTGCTCTGTAGATGTTACCTTGTTACTTCTAACAGTGCACGACTGAGCTCTCTCTCGCAATTTATATCTGTTCCGACTTTGCTATAACAACTTTTACGTGTCACCTCGGTCCATTATTTCTAATTATTGCACAGCGATGTGTAAGACAATTAACACAAAACGCTCATTATCAATGCTTTGACACGCAGAACAGATAAACCATTAACATACCGCTTATACTGTGTGTGAAATTCAAAGCCACATTATTTTGCTTCTGCCACATATAGATATATTGTTGCATGTGCAGGCTTTAAGTGTTTTATTAGTATTTCTTTGGCCTTTGTTTACACTGTGCATACAGTGCGCGGATACAACAATATAGCTGCATATCAATGATGTACAGTATGTGACCTATTCTATCATCTGCTTTGTGTAAAACTGGCAGAATAGCGTGAGCGTTCCTATTATTATCCAGTCTGCCAGTAATCCTGGCAGCTTCTCAGCAAATGTTGTTGTGATAGGTCTGGCCATGTTGTTGCTTCCTCGGCCCTCTGTCCTCTCCTCCGCAGACCCCCGCCACGCCACCCCATGACAAATTATTTCCTGCTCGTCACAGAAACACAGTCATCAAAGGGACGTGGCGTTTTCTGCTGCCGCTCCTATCAGGCCAATTTAAGTGTATTCCCACTAGTGGGATGCAGTTAGTTTGACGTGGAGCTTGCATTCATAATTGGGGACATGGGGAGGCCAGAGGAGGCCGAGATTTGAGCTTTGGTTTGCAAAACAGTCACTTAATGGATCTTTGGGTCCATTTTCAGGCCCTCTGGGAGTTGTGAGGGGGGGATGTTGTTGTCCTCAAGGACACACGGGGACCTTCAGATTCAATACTGCTCAGAGAGACAGGTGAACATACTGCCCATGTCCTTTCAGAAACGGGAACATGACTAAGTGCTTTTAGTTGCCCCTTATTCTCATGTGGGTATCCATTTAGAGATTTGGCCCCCCTGTATATTTCTCTTGTGTTGTGTTCTTTTAGATTAGTTCTGAAGGTCCTTATTTTCCCTCAATTATCAGATGAATTCACTCACATTATGAGCAGACTTCTCCAACATGACGGAAATGTGCTCTGCTTTATGACAGTTGGCCTTGTGAGGCCGTTTTCCAGGAAAGTGAATCGATATGTCTTTTTTGGGATACTTTGTCTTGCAAAAGGTGTCAATTTGGCTTTGCCACCAGCTCCAGAGTGAGCTCTTTGTAAACAGCAATGACTCTACTACACATACCAAGCATTAAATAGATTTTGTTTTGTTTTTAAATAGAAAAATAATGGATTCAATTTGTCGGATAAATTGATCAGAAAATCCTGTGCAAAGGTCCCACTAAACTGCATTGTCTGTGTAGCCAAAGCCTGATGTTGCTTATTCCTGTGTGCCATCAAGCTCCAGTGTTGTCCAAAATCTATTAATTAAAGGAGCCTACTACGACATTCAGAACATTAATATAGCAGTGAACAACTATTTGCTGTAAGATGTGGTGGAGTGATGGCGCCCTGAGCAGAGAATGAAGTCACACTCCCTCTGTGGGCGTTGTTATCCGAGCTTCTCTGTTCTTTGTTTTGGTAGCTCCGTTAGCTCCGTCAGCATTGCTGCCGTTGTTAGCGCCGTTAGCACCATTAGCACTGCTAGTCACCACCATTTCAGCTCAGCCACCTCCACGTAAACTTGTGACGATAGAGGTGAGAGCCGTGTGCAGAAAATCCCGGCTCAGACTATGAATAACGTTTATAACACCTTAAAAAACACATTAATGATTCCACACTGTTGCACACACACCGTTACTAGGAACATGGGCACTGTAGTTTATTTTGAATCAATCCCACACTAGCACACACTTAAGGTAATTAGTTAGCTTGTTTAAAAGCTTAAATTACTGTTTTTATATGTGACAGATTTTTGTTGGGCCACTCGGGGACAGCAGAAACAAACTGTGAACAGAACACTGACATATTATGACTTTTTTTAGTTGATATGCGACACTTACTTATTTACCCATCCAGCCGACACAGAGCATCATTTTGATTTAATTGGAGTTGTGTCTCTGGCCACCTGGGGAACGCAAGTCCAATATTCACTCTCTTTTTGCTCTGTTTCTAATGTCTAATGTCAAGGGAATTATTTTTCGACAATAATAAAAACATAGATTACTTAGTTTCCACGTATAAAAATGGCTTAGAATCTGTCAGTATGGTTCTGTTGTATGTTAATATGATTTTTGTGAAAGAAATTCTAGTGCCTCCTTGTTTTCACTGCTATAAAATAGTACAATTCAATATATCTTGCCAATGGAAAATGTCCCTATGCCAGCCGAGGAGAGGTTGAACAGTGCACTTTATCGGATTAGATATAATAGCTGCATTAGTTCCTTTGTGCTTTAGATAATACCTACTGAGAGGTGAAGATCTTAAACAGGTGTCCTTATCTCAGAGCGGCTCTTTGGTGTCAAATCTGATGATTGATTACTGTTTAGAGCCGAGTGGTCTACTGAGTGGAGCAAATCAAATGCAGAGACCATCAATACTTGTATTAGCAACACTCTCAGTAATTTGTGCTTTGCTTGTTTGCTGACTTTACTACACAACTTAATGGGCCATAGTAATTTGCCATTGGACTGTAATGAGAGCTGCTCAGTCTTAATCGTGTCAACTCTGTGATTACTGCTGAGTACATGTGATGTAAACTTGACCGCTGGAGATAAAAGCTCACCTTAACCTTTCAATCCCTGCAGGTCAGTAACAATCTATATTCATCTCCCCCACATTTCATCTTCCCACAGTCTGATAACCATTAGAGTATTTTCTTCTTCTTCTTCTTCTCTTAAAACTGTCAGGTGGTAATTAATGGATACCAATGCCCCTATTTCCATCACGTTCCTTCTCGTTAAGGCTCTAGTGTGTGATTATGTGTGCAAGCATCATTAGCCATTAGAGCATATAGCATCATTTTATGTAGAGTTGAGCATACTGTATTTAATGTTAATGATTAAATAGTCTCCCAGGGCTCTGATTTAATTGGATTAGCACACTTATGATTTCCTGCATTATCAAGTTCTGCTGAATTAAATGACTCATCTTGGCTCGGACACAGTGGAAAGATTAAACTGAGGCCAGCAGCAGGCTCATTGGTCTGAATTGGAGACTTCTTAACAATTAAGACTTTTAAATTCTCTTTGTCTGTAAAGTCACACTGTTTGGTTTTAGCTTGCCCGTCCTTTGCTTTCTATTGTTGTTCTGTTTTCCCTAATGCATGTTGACACAGTAGTCTGGAGTAATGGTTCTGAAATGCTACACTGAATCAATGCTGGGTTCCTTTTCCTCTCTTAGGTAATTTACTTGGTAATGAGAGACGGTGCGGAAGACTGTCTCTGTGCGCGTTCTGTAGATGTAATCTGTTTTTTTTATTATTCAGTCGGGTTAAAAAGACTTGGTCTGCTAATTAATTAACCATGAAACACTGAAATAGGATTTCACTAAAGGGCTTAATTTGGGTAACCACATCACCTTCCTGTCACCCAACTGTCCCTCATTGTCTGTTACTGAACTTTGTCTATCTTTGACAAAGCCCGGTAATTCAGCGTCTGGCGGTACCGCATAAAGCCTAAACACGTATGTCTCTGTGTGTGTAAGGCCATAAGGTGTGTATACATGTGTGGATATGTGTGGGTGATATTCCCTCTTGTCTCTATAAAACAATCTGTATCAATCAGTGTTGATCTAAATGACCTGGCGTGTCAACAGCAAACCCACAGGAGAGTGGTTTTCAGGGCGAGAGATAAGGTCAAAAAAGCCATTTTGGGTGTCATAAAGGAAGTATTGTCTAGATATTGATGTCATTTATTACCTGACATGGATGGTTATAGACGGGTTGGTGAAAAAAGGGTGGAAAAGCGCTGCCTTAATGTTCTGAAATGGAGGATAGCCATGATGGAACAATCAATTAACCTTGGCCTGGAAGTGAACTGGTTGATATTTCAACACGATTTGATTTGTTGACAAATTTACCATCTGCTGTTCTGTGGATAAGGGGAATGACACTGTGTGTGTGTTCAAGGGTGTGTGCTTGCATTGGCCCTGGGATACAAGTATGAGTGCTTTGTGTGTGTGTGTGTGTGTCTGTCTGTCTGTGTGTTTTACCAGTCTTCTGGGGACATAAATCTAACATAAATCATTTTAGGATGAAGACTTGGTTTGAGGTCAGGGTAAGCTTACGGTTAAGGTTAAGGTAAGGGATAAGATTAGGCTGGTAGCCGCCATAAGTACTCTGGAAATGAATGTAAGTCAATGGAATGTCCTCAAAAATCATAAAAACACGACTGTGTGCACACAAATAACCAGTTGTTGTGCTGACAGAATTTATAAGATTTGATCTTGAAGAGGAAACAATTCTGTGCTGAAATACCAAGACATGTTAATGTCAGAGCTACACCGTAGCTGCAAAGTCAGTGCTGCACCTGTGATGCTCGTCGAGATTGAGAAGTGGTCCTTCAACGTGAGGCAGAATCCATAAACAGCCTCTCCTCTCATAACCCCTTCCTCAGCTTGAACACTCAGTCTAATTGACTAAGAAATCAGAAGAGAGCAGGGAGCCAAACCACACAGCAGAGAGAGAAAGAATATTCAGAAGGCTTACCTAAGCTTATTCCTGGCATTCCCCTCCCCTCAATGTCCTTGTTTTTTTAATTTCCTGAATAAATGATGATAACATAAGACACAGTTAAATCTATGCGTTCATCAAAAGATGGTGTTTTTTGGCAAATGCTATTTGCACCCAGGTGTCAGAAGCCAACAATGCTATTTGCACGCAGGCAGAATAGCCAATTTCTTATTTAGCTTTTTACACCATGGTGTATATAGCATGGCAGAAACAAGCACCAAGGTGTCAACAATGCTATTTGCACACTGATACTGTTACTGAAAACTGAAAATCCGATTAATAAAAAAAAGAAACTAATAAGTGTGCAAGTAGGCTTCTCACAAGTTTCAAACCCCATTTTCCAAGGGTGAAAGTTATCCTCCACAACCTTTTCCCTAAACATACATCGTCACTCTTTATAATACTATATACTACCTTGTACTACTACTCCTAAATCTTCTCTCTGGCAGAAAGCCTTTAGGCTAGCTAGCTACTGCTAAATTAAATAGCATATTCAACTTGGCTGGCTGTAAATAACAAATAGCTACCATGTGACTATTTTCACCCGAGTGCAAATAGACTGTTGTTATTATTTTTTTATACTGGTTTATTGTTAATAAATGTAATGCTGATTACACATTTGTGTTAATTCTGCTATTTTCCCTTATTATCTCTCCACTTCACAACATGCAACCTCATTTGCAATGCAAAACATTGTTTATTTAAATTATCCCAAAGTCACTTTTTTATCGTCCTCTCTGTGCATCAGAAGGACTTAAGATAGTCTCATCCTCCAGAGAAAGCTTACAGTCTTGTATCAGCATCATAACAAATCATTATGCACTATTTTCTGCACATTACTTGTGCACTCAATCCCCGCAACATTTAGATCTGAGGTTGTTTTACTTTCAGGCATCGCTTCACTTGTTTCAGAATCAGAGATATAACTTATTTTGCATCTTGTAGGTGAAAACGTGGCCTCGGTGTTCTGATATCTCTCTTCTGTCTCTGCAGGTTTTGGGATGACAACGCCTGTGACAGTGGCAGGCAAGGTGTTCCTGATCTTTTATGGGCTTTTGGGCTGTGCTGCCACCATCCTCTTCTTTAACCTCTTCCTGGAACGCATCATCACACTGCTGGCCGTGGTGATGAAGGCCGTGAGGGAGCGGCGAATCAGGAACAGTGGTATACTCCCGCCAGGCATCCGCCATGACTTCTCAGCCTACTCCCTCCCCGGCTGGAAGCCCTCCGTGTACCACGTGATGCTGATTCTCGGCCTCTCAGCCATCACCATCTCCTGCTGTGCGTCAGCCATGTACACCCCAGTGGAGGGCTGGGCTTACTTAGACTCACTCTACTTCTGCTTTGTCACCTTCAGTACCATCGGATTTGGGGATTTTGTCAGCAGCCAGGGTGCAGCTTACAAATATCAAAGCCTCTACAGGGTGGCCAACTTCCTCTTCATGCTAATGGGAGTGTGCTGCATCTACTCGCTCTTCAACGTCATCTCTATTGTCATCAAGCAGGTGCTCAACTGGATTCTGGAGAAAATGAGCTGCTTGTTTTGCCAGCGCTGCAATAAGGCCAACGTCCTCCTGGGCAGACGCAATGCCATCCGGCCGGGCTCCAAGGGTCGCCAGGGTCGACTCGGCCAGCAACCCGACTCAGACGGACCATGTGATAGTGATACTGAGGGACGCAGACTATCAGGGGAGATGATCTCTATGAAAGACTTGGCAGCCTCTAACAAGGTGTCGCTGGCCATCATGCAGAAGCAGCTGTCTGAGTCGGCCAACGGGTATCCCAGGACAGTCTGTGGCAGCTCACGCCATAATGGTTTCTCTGGGGGGGTTGGCGCACTCGGTATCATGAACAACAGGCTGGCAGAGACGAGCAACTCCAGGTAGAGGACACAGCGAGACAGGAAGTGTGGGATCTCTTGATTCTTATACTGCGAAACAAACGCTGAGGTTGACGGCCATGGAAAAAATACACGGCTTCTGAGATGGATTGGCAATGTAACTTGTTATGCATGACACACGTGATTTTTTGGGATACTTTCGGTTGGAATTACAAGGCTGTGGAGATAATAACGGTAATGATGGCGACGGTTTCAGTGATGATTTGGCAATGATGGTATGAAGAGAGAACCGCAAAGTCAACATAAAAACATCCGGAAGCTTGGGCACCATCCATCACCCATTGCATTAACCTCAAACCCAACCCAGAACAAATCACTGAAATGTCAGTTATTCTGCAGAGGTCTGTTATATATGCTCAATATATCAGACTGAAATGTGCTGTAGAGCCAAGGGAGGCATACAATGCAATCTTCATTGTTTTGGGCCAGTTTATTCGAATGTACATATTAAGTGCTGATACAAACAAGACAAGTGTATTCACTGAATGACATGGCACATACCGATCTATGCATTATACGTCTCATGCATTTTTTTTGCACCATTTCTATTCCTTCCATTGATTGTGCAAACCCCATGTTTTTCTTGACATGAGTCAAGTTTTACCCTCAGGTGATTGATTTCATTTCTGGGGGCGGTAGAGTTTCGCTAAGCATGGCTGTGATGTAGCTGATTTCGACAGGGCAGTAGTGAGAGGTGAGTGTAGCACACTAATGGGCTACAGAGAGTAATTTCCTATTGCTCAAGATGGAGAAGAGAGCAGAGTTGAAAAATGAAAATCCATTTCTTGTGAGAGAGAAACTGGCCTTCTTATCAGCCCAAAAAATGGTTCTGTGGCCAAAGACTTTGACTTGAAGGGTAAAAGAAGGCACCACCCACTCTCTCTTTTTTTTCAAACCTACAGCTGTCTGCGAGGAAAACAAATGATAACGTCTTGCAATGTATTAATTACTCTTTGAATGCAGAATGTAGACTTATGTATTTGTAAAAACTGAATAAATGAGGAGTAAGTTTATGTTTGTTTGAAGTGAAATATAAGGGAGAGGAGGGGAGGTGGAGAAGGAGGCAAATGATGGATGGTTTTATCCTGTAGGTACATTATGTTAAATGATACAGATTGAAAGTAGCCGGGTTAATCTCAGATGCTGGAGTTGAAAACAAAACCCCGAAGGATTCTGTTGAGCATCGATTTGTTTTTTGGAGGGATTTTCTGTTTTGATTAAGGGAGACTTCTTCACAGACATGGTTCTCTCTGTGAAACAAAGCATGATCCAAAAGCCTGCACAAGTTGATTTTCCTCGGTGTTGGTGTAAATGTGTAGCCAAAGTTTGGATAGACGGTGTTTCCGAAGGATGCAGTGGTACCAAGCCACGCGATCAATGTCCTAGTTGCCGGTAACTATCTCTTCCAGGGCATCTAAAGATTTAAAGCCGTGTAATGTGGGTTTGATTTTCGTCAACGGCGCGACAGAGGAGGAGTCGGTGATAGTTAACCTGTCCAGGAGACGGCCATGAAGGAAGAGAACTAGATAGAGAGGCCTACAGGTAGAGAAGGTGGTGTCAAATTCATGGCCAATCAAAATAAAAAGGTCGATCTCAGCCAAGGGCTCAACTTTTCTTGGCGTCCATCTTCAACATCTAAAATCCTGGCCGCTCACCTCCTTTTCTCTGTCATCTCTGCATTCACTTCACACACACTGCACCAGAACCATCCTGCCTCCTATTTCCCCACAGATCTTGGCTCTCTCCTCACGCTCATCACCCTTACACTGTGAATACGATGAGACATGCCATAGATGTAGATATATACAGTATATATATATTGGAATGTCTTAAAAGGCGCTTTTACAATAAGGCGTGAATTGGATCTGAATCTTTTCTTTGTTGATTCTCATCCTGTTCGTGCATAGATCTGAATAATTTCCTTTACTCCCCAGTCTCACCAAGAGGAATAGAGAAAATGACTCAGGTAGTTAAATCTTCAGGCTTGTCTTAGTTTGTCCTGCATGCCATTATAGTAAAGCCATACAAGATAGCTGTATATAAAACAGAGGACTCTTTAAAGTCTATTTTTCTACATATAGCTTGTACATGTGGATGATTGAATAAGTCATCGTCTCATGTCTACTACACAGCCAGTCAGCAGATTAATAAGCTGCACCATACAGAACTTAACTACCCTCTCAAAACGTGGATGCTAGGGTTAAATGTGAACACTTTGTAGTTTGCTGTTTTGGAAAATACACATACCGGTATTCTTTCTTGCGGAAAGCTGGATGGGAAGATTGACTGCAAGATAAATATGAAGCTGGAGCTGCTTAGCTTAGCTTCGAGTGGTGCTAGCAGTCTGTTAAAACCCTCAAATACTTGTTTAATCTGTGGGGTTT